>NC_060120.1:993548189-994165939 GCF_021461395.2 Schistocerca americana | reverse complement strand
AAGAATGCAACTTCTTGAAATTAAGTACAGTGTTGAGAAATGTACGGTCCGCCCAAATGGGTCAGGTGAGCACTACACATCAGAGGCTGTTACCAGGTATCTGATTGTATCAGATATCAGTGGTAGGAGACACGGCAGTATTGGTGTAAGATCCAAAGTAGTGGCCCCTGTTCCATTCCTCGACGCAGGTGAGAGTATTAAAATCCTAGTAGTTAATGGCCAAAGAACTCACAACAAAGTTCCTAAGTTTTAAGTACTTCCTAAAAGCAGTGAAGCTCGCACAATACTAGGTACAGAAAGCTGGTTAAAATCTGAAATTAACGACAGTGAATTTTATGGAAGCAATGAGTTGTGTATCGCAGAGATAGACTAATGGGGAACAAAGGTCGTCTATTCGTCGCTGTAGACATGAAACATGGATCCAACAGGATGGAAATTGCATCTGCGTGCGAGGCTGATGGGCAAAACTCAGTATCAGGGATGGGCATAAAATTGTAACTGTTTTTTGTATCGGCCACCAGATGTAACAGGAAACTTTAGCGAAAAACTTAGTTCCCTGGTGCATAAGATTCCCAATCACCGTAATGATCAGTGGAGCCGTTAATCATACAGCAATTAACTGGGTAAACTACAGTTTTGTTGGTCATGCGTGTGGCAAGACTTTGTATGAAACACTACTGAACTTCATCTCTGAAAACTACTTAGGACACATTTTTCGCAACCCCAGTTATGGAAATAGATCTAATGGTAACAAATAGACCTGACCTCTTTGAGGATGTCCACATGAAAACGGGTACCAGTGACCCTGAGCCGGTTGTGGCAAAAATGTTTACCAAAGTACAATGGATAGCTAAAGCAAGTATAAAGATACATTTGCTCAGTAAAATAGATAAGAAAACAGTAGCATCATATCTCAACGAAGAAATTGTAACGTTTGGCTCAGGACACTAGCATTTACAGGAACTGTGGCTCAATTTTAAAAGATAGTTGAGCGGCTCTCATAAAATAAACCTTAGCATCACTAGGTCTGAGAAACAGCTGAAATCGATAAAATTGATCTCCAGGTCCAGATGGGATCTCCTTGTCACGTTCTTGACTGAATACATGGTTGAGTTTGACCCTCTTCCGACTATAATCAACTGTACTTACTTCGGTACAAAAAACTGGCCAGGTGCAAGTAAGAGTCGCGCTCTGAAGTTTCCGTACAGTCTTAATTGTGTACAGAGACGGTTCATGTGTTCCTGGAATCGAGAAGCTCTATGATTTTCGCCCGTTATCGAAATTAATACTCACGAAATCTGTTTCTTGGATTCCAAGACTCTCAAAAATAATTTAATTTCAAGTCTGAAGTCGGATAACAAATAGAAATGCAAACCTTTTTTTCGATTGATATGATTACAAATTAACAGTCATCTCTTGTCCAATTTCGGGTTTCTACGTCAACGGGAAAGCACGTGTGTTTTAGTGAGTGAGTTCGCGAGTATCTGCATATGTGACATCAAAGGCCGTATCTTTTGATTGCATTGGCTTAGAAGCTTAGCTTTTTTGCACTACCAAACCAAAATAGACATTAGTATGTGATATAAATTTCAATGTGATACGTCTATTCGTTTATGAGAAAAAGGGCTCTTAGTAGACGGTTTGATAACCAAAGACAACATTTTCTTACGTGCGACGTAACAGCAAATTAACATTTTCCACATTTTTTTCCTTTGACTGTCTACCCCTTCCTGGGAAAATGTAACAGACGAACGGACATACAGACAGTCACATAACATATACAAAACAATTTTTTCGTGTGATATAATTACAAATTCACAGTTTTTCAGTTATTCAGTAAAACATTACTTCTTGAGAAGCCGAAGTATCCTTTAGAGTTTGATCAAAGAGTTTGCGCCTATCAAAATATATGACGTAAGGGTCGTGTCTTTTAGCTGCATTGACTTAAAGGCAAGCCTTTGTGACACGACCAAGGGACGGTACTTCTTATTAGGTAATCCGGATTTCCACGTCATATGTCTACCCGTACGTGAGACAGTCGGACAGACAAATAGACAGACAGACTTACTAAAAAGTGATCCTACAAGGGTTTCGTTTCTAACGACTGAGGTACGCAAGTGTAAAAGCGTGCTCAGTAGTTGGAAGAAAGCACAGCTCACACCCATCTACAAGAATGGCACCAGAAGGTACCCAGTTACCCACAAAACTGCCTTTCCAATATCCCTGACATCGATTTGTTGTAGACTCGGATAACATATTCTGAGCTCAAACGTAATGAGGTATGTTGAACAGAATGATCTCCGCTATGCCAAACAGCGCGGATTCCGAACACATCAGTCATGTGAACACCAATTCGCACTTTTCTGACATGACATATTGAAAGGCTTGGTTTAAGGCAGTCGGGTAGAGGCAGTACTTTTTAATTTCCAAAAAGCATTTCCGTAAAGTACGAGCTTGTGGGGTACGAAGCGAAACTGGTGACTAGACTTTTTGTAAGGGGGACAGATATGTTATCTGGGTTGAAGAATCATCTTCAGATGCAGAACTAACTACAGGTGTGACCCAGGGAAGTGTGTTGGGACCTATCTGTTCATGTTACACATTAATGACCTTGCAGCCAGTAATTATAGTAACGCCAGGCGTTTTACAAATGATGTAGTTATCTGTAATGAAGTGCCGTCTTAAACAAACCGCTTATATTCAGACAGATCCTTATTGGATTTGCGACTGACTGTAACCTGTTGAAGTACAGCGAAGTTCCCATCAGGCTCTCAACCAAAGTAGCAGTGTTATCCCCTATCTTACATAATGCTTTTTTCCTGTTTTGAAGCTCAGCTGCGTTCATTAATACTTATCTCATTTGGTTACCTTCAGTCGAGATTTTAGGACTACTTGAGCCATGTTAGGAAATGGTTAAGCATTTGTGTGAATCTGGGCTTACTGTCAAACCATCTAAAATGAAACTTGTATAGCAAGAGACTAGCTTTTCGGGCCATATAGTATCTTCAGCAGGTGTTACTATCTACCAGAGTCAAGAACAAGCTATTTACACCTGTTCGCCATCTAGGAATGTGAAGGTAGTTTCCTGCTCACAGGTATAGCGAATTTCTTCCCAAAATTGGTCTTCAATTATGCTCAGCTGTAAGTATCACTTACTGATCTAGGAAAAAACATGAAATGGTTTGAGTGTTGTCATTCCCAGCAGCTGTTGTGTGGAGCCCTAAAAATGACTCTGGCAAGCGCATCCGTGCTGGCGATGTTTCATCTCGGAAATGAGTTATTTGTCAATACAGATGCCTCGATATCAGGAGAGGGCTTTGCTTCAGGAATATACTAATGGGAAGACCACAGAGGCTTCTCGGGTCCTTTCTTTGTTGAACTTCAGTCCTTGGATGTTTTATTTGCCTTAGAGGAACTTAAAATCGTTTTGTTTCAACTAGAAATTCATAAACCTGGACTTAGTTGCATGCTCTCACACCTACGGCAAAAAGGGCTTATAGCCAGGTGGGCAATGAGCTGTTGGCATTGTTTTGAGGTAAAGTGGATGTGTAACGTTGTTGCAGATGTTCGGTGAAGACCGAGAGGGAGATAACGCGGGAAGATGAACAGGCGCAAGTGACTGGCATCCAACGAGGTGAAGTGAGGTGCCTGGTTTGGATGGGTCTTCCTTTTTAAGGACGCTACCCAGCACGAAGACGCAAACCCTGAATTTGCTCCCGTTAATGAGCTTTTGAGAAAGGTGGATATAGCCAAGCCTTATTTTATGAGGGGGAGTGTCTTATTGTCTGATATGGGACGCCACGGTGATAAAATTGTTTTAACATAGGAACTAGTGCCGTGCTTGTTTCAGTACTATGATAAAACTTCCGTAGGAGGGCATTTAGATAATTTTGAGACCTGGATGAAAAACTTCGAGAATTTGGTTTGGAAGGAGCTGAACAATCAAATTCAAAAGTTGGTACTGTCCTGTAAAACTTGTTGACTTAATTTCCACGGCGTTGAACACGCGGCGAGGTTTACTATCCTCCGGTATTGTTCGGACCATGATGCACGAGATGTACGTTGATTATATCAAATCATTTCCTAGGCCGAAAGAGATGAGTTGCTTCGCACTCGTGTGCATAGATATGTGTACTCATTAATTGTGGCTGCTCCCCATGGGAGACATTAACGCACCGACGAATATCAAACATCTCAAGCGCATTTTTGGAATGTTTGACGTACCTTCATAGGGGGAAATGATCATTACGATAAAATAAGAGAAATCAGGGCTCGCACTGAAAAATTTAACTGTTCGTTCTTCCCGCGAGCTGTTCTAGAGTGGAATGGTAGAGAGATAGCTTGAATGTGGTGCATTGAACCCTCTGTCAGGCACTTTATTGTAATTAGCAGAGTAATCACGTAGATGTAGATGTTAACCAAAATATGCGTGCAGTGCTTATTGCCTTCCGTCGTGAAGAACACAGTAAGTGGAATATGCTTTTGTTTCGCATGAGCTGCGCGTTTAATACCGCCGTCCGTGACGTGCTAGTTGATATCCAAGTCAATATCATGTTTTCATTCAAGTCTATCTCACCCTTCTTCATTTTGACGTCCATGAACGGTTTTTTGCCGGAAGAGGTCGATGCCGCACACCGGAAGAGGTCGATGCCGCACAATCCTAGACAAGTAGAGATTTTAAAGAAAAAGTCACGAACGACCTTTTTTTTTTTTTTTTTTTTTTTTTTTGAGTCTGTATCTCCCATAAGAAACCATATAAGAGACGAATTCTTTACGTTAGTAACATTGAATCAGAAGATTACTTTTGCACATTTACTCGAGTCAACATGTTCTGTTAGAAAACTCTCCTCCCGCACAGGCCATGTAGGTCCAAAGGTACCGACTGGCCGCCGTGTCATCCGCAGCCCATAGGCGTGACTGGATGCGGATACGGAGGGCATGTGGTCAGCACACCGTTCCCCCGGCCGTATGCCAGTTTCCTCGACCGGAGCCGCTACTTCTCAGTCAAGTAGCTCCTCATTTTGCCTCACAAGGGCTGAGTGCACCCCGCTTGCCAACAGCACTCGGAAGACCGGATTGTCACCCATCCAAGTGTTAGCCCAGCCCGACAGCGCTTATCTTCGGTGATCTGACGGGAACCGGTGTTACCACTGCGGCAAGGCCAGTGACATGTTCTGCTATGGTGACAAGTAAATAAAAACACCTACACCCGTCCTTATGACTTTATTTTATTTTGACGCTACCAGTTTCAATGCTTCAGTGCATCATCTTCAGGCTGTTTTTGATGCGATGCAGTTTGATATGATCCCCGTGTATACCACATCTGTTACTGGATTGGCAGATAATGTGTCAGCACTCCCACTATCAACTGCCACCTGGCAGTGCTGACACATTATCTGCCTATCCAGTAACAGATGTGGTATGCATGGGGATCATATCAAACTGCATCGCATCAGAAACAGCCTGTAAGTGACGCACTGAAGCGTTGAAACTGGTAGCGACAGAATAAAATAAAGTCATAAGGACGGGTGTAGGTGTTTTTATTTACTCCTGCTGAAAAGATGGAAATACAAAAGCAGTTCTGTTTTGGGCTCGACTGTTTAATGGAACTATTTGTTAAAACTAAGATCTTAATTTGACAATTGGTTGCATCTCTGTGAAGTAAATATTGTGTGAACTGTGGGCCTAAGAATCTCTATCCTGTTATTAAGCGGCACGCGGAAGTTTGCCAGCGTTACTCCTACGTCTAACCCTACAAGATTGCAATGATGTGGTGGGGAGGATGTGTCGTGATGAGACGTCAGCCAGCAGCGGTAATTTGAAAAGTCACGCGTACAAAGTTGCAACTGAAGCAGTGCGACTCCATGGCGACACTGTCATTGAGGACGCGAATTGGCGTGCGAGACCAACCGGTCACATGGTCAAAAGTGAGAATATGACTGAGCGAGTAGCATGGAAGGAAGCCCGGGAGTACGACCAAGCAGCCGAACGGGACTGATTTTTGTCAGCTGTGGTCTAGTCAGTGGCCAATAAGGTGGGTATGCTGTCCGAGCCGTGAAAGTACGACACACATAGTGCTGTTTGCTATAGAGCAGTCTGCTACTAGCGATTCTTGGAAGATATCACTTGGGGCAGCGTCTTGATATGTGTGAGGGTGTTGTCACATAGCGCTTATCTCATTGCAGGCAAGTTGTTGTAAACTCTCTTCCTTATATGACCAGTATCAAGTTTCTAGGAACGACCAGACACTATTATTGGTGTGTAAACAGTATCTTAGTCTGTGCAAGGATTTTGTGATTATGAGTACTGTACTGCTATCTTTCCGATCAGGTACGCAGTAGTACTTAGTAAACCGCCGGAGTGTTCTGTATTTCTTGCTAGGTGACGTAATCACGTCAAGTAAGGCAAACCCTTAGCATATTGGGTGGCTTGGAACTCTTGTTGTTATAGTTACCACACTGATTTCTTTTGGAAAGAGTGAATTATGGAACTTGCATACACTTGTTAATATTGTTTCCCTTAACGCCACTTTGGAGTACAAGGGATAATGCTGCTCTGACGAGTTGTTTGGAAACGTTCTCTCATCCTTTTATAGCTGTGAACTGTAACGAAATTCTTTACACATTGTGTTATATCTGATTTCTTGTCACTGTGCTATTTCGCAGAGATTGTGAGCATGATTATTCAGAATAAACTTCGGTATACATGTTCTCGCTGTTGTCGTAAGATTGTGTTTGGTGCTCTGGCCTGAACGCAGTTAATTCATTTTGTGTGTTTTTAAATTGTCCTCATTCTGTGGGTTCCCTAGGTCATTTTACTATATTATTTGTTTTCTGTATTATGGTTAGCCCCGGTTGGTTCTAATTAAAGGGCAGCAATCACTTAGATCCAGTGTGGACTGTAATTACCTCATGGCAGCGAAAGTTGGCAGGTATGCAAATCTGATGCGTAACCGGTTTACGTTGAAGAAAATTAGTTCCAATTTTTGCCTGCAGTTTCAAATCTGGAACTGTACAGCATCTCGTCGGTTTCACGGGTGCTGTTATTGAGTAAATTGTGTAAGTGGCGGTGAATAATAAAATCAACATTACGTCTTTGTCAGTTGTTTGGCATTTTCTGCCGACGTCCCGTTCTTAATCCATTACACATGGAAGCGTTTATGTACGTCTTTCTGCGTTCAAAAAGCGAGGTCTGTAACTGGTAGCCAAAACTGTAACAAATTTTTTCCAGTTGAACCGGTTCCGCATTAACACAATACATTGTCTATCCAGTTTCGCTGCCTTACGATAATTGCAACTCACACTGGATCTCTAAATAGCTACAGTTTAATTATAACCTACCGGTAACTTTGGGACCTGTAACCAAGTTTGGATTTTAATTAACTGAAATGGTTCTTGCTTTTTGCCTTGACAGAGTGGCTGTAAGTCTATTACTGATTGTTTGTGGTTATTCAGACTCCTCTTGTTTAATTATAACGCATTGCCCTTATAAATTTTTGTGAGTTCGGTTGTAATAAAAAATCGCTACATTGTTGTTAAATAAAAGTCACCGCTCAACCAAGCGCTAAAACTTGCTGTTATGTTACAGTTTCCATCATAATTCTGAGCCCACTCCCTGTGATTACCGATCCTACCAACCGTCTCACTACTTCCGACAACGTATAAGAAACACCTAATATTCCAGTGTGACATGAAAGCCTTCGTTTAGAAATACGAATTAAACTGCATAGGCAACTAGTTAATCACTGTACCACAGTTACCTTAGTCTGCACTATTATGCATTGACTACTAGTGCTGCCGAGAACCAGAAAAATTGAAATCATAGCCCAAAGTTATGTATGAAGAAAATCTCATCTAAAAGTTAATCCAGTATACCGCCCAGACACACTTAGATACGATATAGTTAATTACCCTTCCTAGTCACAACTTGTTACTACTGCCCCGCGCCCTCCTCGTTAGGTACACTTACTTCTCGCATCGCGTGGGATCCATTCGCACTCCCCACAGTCACTAGGTGTTAGAACCTTCCACAGGTCGAACAGAACTCCGAGTTTGGTTGTGTACATGGTGGTCGATGTCTCAAAAGATTGCACTGCGTACAACTAAGCGGGTAGTAGCCACCATTCACTACTCTAGTGTCCCATCTAAATTAACTTGCCTCGGTGATTGAGCGCTCTCTTTATGAATTCGATTTTACATTCCGCGCGAAGAGAAATCATCTATATACCGAGCGAGATGGTGCAGTGGTTAGCACACTGGACTCGCATTCAGGAGAATGACGGTGCAAACCGCATCCAGCCATCCTGATTTAGGTTGCCCGTGATTTCCCTTGAGACAAATGCCGGGATGGTTCCTTTGAAAGGGCGCGGCTGACTTCCTTCCCCATGCTTCCCTGATCAGACGGAACTGATGACCTTGCTATTTGGTCCCCTTCTCAGATTCAACCAACCAACCAACATTGTCAATAGTCCACCTTCCTCTCTTCCTCAACTGACCTTGCCTTTCATTAATCTCCTTTCATCCTGTCTGACCTCTCGTTCGTATTGGTTTATTTGTTTCTAGTTTAACGCAAACACTCTAACAATACTATATCCCTAAATACCACATATTAAAAATCCTTCTAAAATCTTTAATTTATGGTGCAACGCCAAAACACACAAACAAAATATAAGAAAAACTCTGAAAGAAAAGATGGGTCGAATAAAATGTGACAGCCACTGAAATTAAATTTTCCTGATTTTAGGACATTCGTCGGAAACTCCATCCAGATGAATTCTCATCGGTGTCACTGACCTGTTAAGCAAAACACGAACATCTGACTATAAATTTTGAAATGGGAACTTACGATGGATCTTTCACTATAATGCCAGAAATACTGATTGCGCAACAGTAGATTACAACCTGTACGTGTTCGCCAATTAGTGCACGACTCAACGATGCCCTAACATGCCTTTGTTTACAGATGACGTGGTCTATTAATTTAGATCTGTGGCTGAACGTGGCTGACAGCCACAGAACACACACTATGTAAATAAAATGTAAAGTATGTATGTAATCTATACATAGAAATAAAAATCCTTTATCATTTAGCTACAATATAGCAGGTCAGCAACTGGAAGCAGTTAATTCCATAAATTATGTGGGAGTACGCATTAGGAGTGATTTAAAATGGAATGATCATACAAAGTTGATCGTCGGTAAAACAGATGCCAGACTGAGATTTATTGGAAGTATCCTAAGGAAATGCAATAAGAAAACAAAGGAAGTAGGTTACAGTAGACTTTCTCGCCCACTGCTTGAATACTGCGCACTTGTGTGGGATCCGTACCAGATAGGGTTGATAGAAGAGATAGAGAAGATCCAACCGAGAGCAGCGCGCTTCGTTACAGGATCATTTAGTAATCGCGAAAGCGTTACGGAGATGATAGACAAACTACAGTGGAAGACTCTGCAGGAGAGACGCTCAGTAGCTCGGTACGGTCTCTTGTTGAAGTTTCGAGAACATACCTTCAGCGAGGAGTCAAGAAGTTTATTGCTCCCTCTTAAGCGTATCTCGCGAAGAGACCATGAGGATAAAATCAGGGAGATTAGGACCCACGCCGAGGCATACCGACAATCCTTCTTTCCACGAACAATACGAGACTGGAATAGAAGGGAGAACCGATAGAGGTACTCAAGGTACCCTCCGCCACACACCGTCAGGTGGCTTGCGGAGTATGGATGTAGATGTAGATGTAGAATATAAAAAAGAAACAGCAATATAAATAAATAAAATCTATATGTTTGTATTTCAGCTGAATAAAAGAAAAACCTACTGATGCCACAACTGTGCCGAAACATGTCTGAATATTAATGTGAAAGTTATGGCGTACACGCAAAAAGATGGACCCTCTTTAATTCAGTGTCGCTATATCGCTTTGTTGGATACTCACAAACACAATTTCAGGGTGGGTAAATCAGTAGTTTTGTTCCGCAAACTTTGTAGATTGCAGCGTGTTTCCAAACAAAAATCAGAACCGAACGAACCCTGACATGTTGCAGGGTGGACAATAAACGAAATACATAGAAGCCCTACTCAGCGTCCCTCTGGACATTACAAAGGCTCCCAATACAGCCAGAGACGCCTTCCCGTGATTTGTCAGAAGCTGTTTACGAGGTTGAAAGTCCTCGTCCCGCACTCGCACGTTTCGCTTCTCATGAATATAAGAGCAGCCTCCACGACAGATATCGCGTTCTCCTGCCTCGTACTCTGACTCCATCTCCTAAATGACTCTCCCCCGCCCCCAACCCAACCACCTACCTCCTCCCCCACCCTCTACATTACGTTCCGTCGCGCCGCGTTACCCCAACCGATCACTTAGCGCCGAAATAGGTCGCGACCGGATCCAAACGAGGTGAGTACACCCCTTTCCCTGCAGATGTTTCTCAGCAACTAGCTGCGGACTAGAATCACATCTCATTATAACGACGACACGGTCGACCCAGAAGTATTGGTCATTACTGCAGATCACAAATATCGTTACAGTTTCGTAGACCTCAAATTATAGAATGATCGAAAACTATTCTGTAATTACAGTATTAAAAGAGAAGGAGATACCCAAGTTCTCAACATATTCTGGAAATCCACGATATCCCACTGCGTCATCCAGAGCAGTTCGTGTCACCCACAATCCTGCTAGGTTAATGAAATACAGTTTAAATGCTTCGAATATCGAAGCCGAATTAAATACACTGAAGCAGGTATCATCTCACAATGGCTGTGACCCAAAATTAGTTCTGAAATCATACACCAAAAACGGAAAGAAGTTAACAATGTAAGTAGGCTGTTTAGGCTTTTATGTTGGTAACGTCACGTAGCGATCTGTATGAAAATCACTGACTGTGCTGTGTGCAGTCTGAGGCTGGTTGGACTCACTGTTGGAATATTCGCTTGTGTAGTGTTGGGCAGTTGGATGTGAACAGCGCGTAGCGTTGCGCAGTTGGTGAGCCGCCAGCAGTGGTGGTTGTGAGGGGGGGGGGGGGGGATGACAGAGTTTTGAGAGCGGACGATCTGGACTAATGTCCGCCAGAAAATGGAAATTTGTAAGACTGAATGTCATGAACTGATTATATATATATATATATATATATATATATATATATATATATATATATATATATATATATATACAGGGTGTTTCAAAAATGAAAAGTATATTTGAAACGGCAGTAAAAACTAAACGAGCAGCGATAGAAATACACCGTTTGTTGCAATATGCTTGGGACAACAGTACATTTTCAGGCAGACAAACTTTCTAAATTACAGTAGTTACAATTTTCAACAACAGATGGCGCTGCGGTCTGGGAAACTCTATAGTACGATATTTTCCACATATCCACCATGCGTAGCAATAATATGGCGTAGTCTCTGAATGAAAGTACCCAGAATGGCTTCACATGCAGATGAGATGCACTGCTTCAGCTGTTCAATTGTTTCTGGATTCTGGCAGTACACCTGGTCTTTCAAGTGTCCCCACAGAAAGAAGTCACAGCGGTTCATGTCTGGCGAATAGGGAGGCCAATCCACACCGCCTCCTGTATGTTTCGGATAGCCCAAAGCAATCACACGATAATCGAAATATTCATTCAGGAAATTAAAGACGTCGGCCATGCGATTTGGCCGGGCACCATCTTGCATAAACCACGAGGTGTTCGCAGCGTCGTCTAAGGCTGTTTGTACCGCCACAAATTCACGAAGAATGTCCAGATAGCGTGATGCAGTAATCGTTTCGGATCTGAAAAATGGGCCAATGATTCCTTTGGAAGAAATGGCGGCCCAGACCAGTACTTTTTGAGGATGCAGGGACGATGGGACTGCAACATGGGGCTTTTCGGTTCCCCATATGCGCCAGTTCTGTTTATTGACGAAGCCGTCCAGGTAAAAATAAGCTTCGTCAGTAAACCAAATGCTGCCCACATGCATATCGCCATCATCAATCCTGTGCACTATATCGTTAACGAATGTCTCTCGTGCAGCAATGGTAGCAGCGCTGAGGGGTTGCCGCGTTTGAATTTTGTATGGATAGAGGTGCAAACTCTGGCGCATGAGACGATACGTGGACGTTGGCGTCATTTGGACCGCAGCTGCAACACAGCGAACGGAAACCCGAGGCCGCTGTTGGATCACCTGCTGCACTAGCTTCGCGTTGCCCTCTGTGGTTGCCGTACGCGGTCGCCCTACCTTTCCAGCACGTTTATCCGTCACGTTCCCAGTCCGTTGAAATTTTTCAAACAGATCCTTTATTGTATCGCTTTTCGTTCCTTTGGTTACATTAAACCTCAGTTGAAAACTTCGTCTTGTTGCAACAACACTGTGTTCTAGGCGGTGGAATTCCAACACCAGAAAAATCCTCTGTTCTAAGGAATAACCCATGTTGTCTACAGCACACTTGCACGTTGTGAACAGCACACGCTTACAGCAGAAAGACGACGTACAGAATGGCGCACCCACAGACTGCGTTGTCTTCTATATCTTTCACATCACTTGCAGCGCCATCTGTTGTTGTCCCAAGCATATTGCAACAAACGGTGTATTTCTATCGCTGCTCGTTTAGTTTTTATTGCCGTTTCAAATATACCGATCATTTTTGAAACACCCTGTATATATATACACTCCTGGAAATGGAAAAAAGAACACATTGACACCGGTGTGTCAGACCCACCATACTTGCTCCGGACACTGCGAGAGGGCTGTACAAGCAATGATCACACGCACGGCACAGCGGACACACCAGGAACCGCGGTGTTGGCCGTCGAATGGCGCTAGCTGCGCAGCATTTGTGCACCGCCGCCGTCAGTGTCAGCCAGTTTGCCGTGGCATACGGAGCTCCATCGCAGTCTGTAACACTGGTAGCATGCCGCGACAGCGTGGACGTTAACCGGATGTGCAGTTGACGGACTTTGAGTGAGGGCGTATAGTGGGCATGCGGGTGGCCGGGTGGACGTACCGCCGAATTGCTCAACAAGTGGGGCGTGAGTTCTCCACAGTACATCGATGTTGTCGCCAGTGGTCGGCGGAAGGTGCACGTGCCCGTCGACCTGGGACCGGACCGCAGCGACGCACGGATGCACACCAAGACCGTAGGATCCTACGCAGTGCCGTAGGGGACCGCACCGCCACTTCCCAGCAATTTAGAGACACTGTTGCTCCTGGGGTATCGGCGAGGACCATTCGCAACCGTCTCCATGAAGCTGGGCTATGGTCTCGCACACCGTTAGGCCGTCTTCCGCTCACGCCCCAACATCGTGCAGCCCGCCTCCAGTGGTGTCGCGACAGGCGTGAATGGAGGGACGAATGGAGACGTGTCGTCTTCAGCGATGAGAGTCGCTTCTGCCTTCGTGCCATTGATGGTCGTATGCGTGTTTGGCGCCGTGCAGGTGAGCGCCACAATCAGGACTGCATACGACCGAGGCACACAGGGCCAACATCCGGCATCATGGTGTGGGGAGCGATCTCCTACACTGGCCGTACACCACTGGTGATCGTCGAGGGGACACTGAATAGTGCACGGTACATCCAAACCGTCATCAAACCCATCGTTCTACCATTCCTAGACCGGCAAGGGAACTTGCTGTTCCAACAGGACAATGCACGTCCGCATGTATCCCGTGCCACCCAACGTGCTCTAGAAGGTGTACGTCAACTACCCTGTCTAGCAAGATCTCCGGATCTGTCCCCCATTGAGCATGTTTGGGACTGGATGAAGCGTCGTCTCACGCGGTCTGCACGACCTGCACGAACGCTGGTCCAACAGAGGCGCCAGGTGGAAATGGCATGGCAAGCCGTTCCACAGGACTACATCCAGCATCTCTACGATCGTCTCCATGGGAGAATAGCAGCCTGCATTGCTGCGAAAGGTGGATATACACTGTACTAGTGCCGACATTGTGCATGCTCCGTTGCCTGTGTCTATGTGCCTGTGGTTCTGTCAGTGTGATCATGTGATGTATCTGACCCCATGAATGTGTCAATAAAGTTTCCCCTTCCTGGGACAATGAATTCACGGTGTTCTTATTTCAATTTCCAGGAGTGTATTAGGGTGAGTCACCTAATGTTACCGCTGGATATATGTCGCAAACCACATCAAATACTGACGAACCGATTGCACAGACCGAACGTGAGGAGAGGGGCTAGTGTAATTGGTTAATACAAACCATACAAAAATGCACGGAAGTATGCTTTTAACACAAACCTACGTTTTTTTAAAATGGAACCACGTTAGTTTTGTTAGCACATCTGAACTTATAAACAAATACGTAATCAGTGCCCTTTGTTGCATTGTAAAATGTTAATTACATGCGGAGATATTGTAACCTAAAGTTGACGCTTGAAACCTCCGACGTTCAGTTGCGTGTTGTAACAAACACGGGCCACGGTCGGCGAGCAGCATCTGCAGGGACATGTTTACGATGACGATCGTGTTTACGAGTGTTGCTGTAGTGCACTTTTGTGGTTTGGTCTAGCTGTCGCAGTGTCCGCATGTAGCGCCTGCTGCTATTGTTATTCTGCATTCGTCTCCGCACGCAGACCAACTGTAGTACACCGTGTTACCAGACGTCTGTGATAGTGTAGTCTTGTAGGAACTGTGACCATGGTGTATTCGAACTCTGAAAAGGCGGAGATGATACTCATCTATGGCGAGTGTCGACGAAATGCAGCTGAAGCCTGCTGGGTGTATGCAGAACGGTACCCGAACAGAGAGCATCCAACCTGCCGCACACTGCAAAACATCTACCGCCAACTATATGCAACAGGTATGGTCGTAGCACGCAAACGGGTCCGTAACAGGCCCGTCACAGGAGAAGCGGATGCAGTTGGTGTGTTAGCTGCTGTTGCCATGAACCCATACATGAGTACACGGGACTTGCGAGAGCCAGTGGACTGAGTCAAAGTAGTGTCATGCGCATACTGCATCGTCACCGCTTTCACCCGTTTCATGTGTCGCTACATCAGCAATTACATGGTGATGGCTTTAATCTTCGAGTGCAATTCTGTCAATGGGCATTAACAGAGAATGCGTTGCAGTTCTACCTGTTTACCAATGAAGCGGGTTTCACAGACCACGGGGCAGTGAATCTACGGAATATGCATTACTAGTCCGTAGACAATCCTCGCTGGCTCAGACAGGTAGAGCGACAGCGACCGTGGACTGTAAATGTATGGTGCGGAATCATTGACGACCACCTCATTGGTCCTCACTTCATTGCAGGGGCCCAAACAGCTGCAACATACATCGCGTTTCTACAGAATGATCTGCCAACGTTGGTCGAAAATGTTCCACTGGAAACGCGTCGACGTATGTGGGATAAGCATGATGGTGCACCTGCACATTCCGCAATTAACACTAGGCTGACCCTTGACAGGATGTTCGACGGGTGTTTCATAGGACGTGGAGGACGCATAAATTTGTCAGCCCGTTCTCCTGATCTTACACCTCCGGACTTCTTTCTGTGGGGTACGTTAAAGGAGAATGTGTACCGTGATGTGCCTACAACCACAGTGAATATGAAACAACGTATTTTGGCAGCCTGTGGCGACATTACACCAGATGTACTGCGACGTGTACGACATTCATTACGCCAGAGATTGCAATTGTGTGCAGCAAATGATGGCCAACACATTGAACTTCTATTGGCCTGACATGTTGGGACACACTCTACTCCACTCCGTAATTGAAAACGGAAACCACGTGTGTACGTATACCTCACCCCTCATGGTAATGTACATGTGCGTCAGTGGAAAAGACCAATAAAAAGGTGTTAGCATGTGGACGTAATGTGCTGTTCCAGTCTCTTCTGTACCTAAGGCCCATCACCGTTCCCTTTGGATGCCTACGTAATTCGGTGCTCTCCGATACACACGATCGAACAGCGGAGGAGTGGTACTCAAGCGTCAACTTTAGGTTACAATATCTCCGGATGTAATTAACATTTTACAATGCAACAAACGGCACTGATTACGTATTTGCTTATATGTTCAGATGTGCTAACAAAACTAACGGGGTTCCATTTAAAAAAACCTAGGTTTGTGTTAAATAACATACTTCCGTGCATTTTTTTATGGTTTGTATTAACCATTTACAATAGCCCCTCTCCTCACGTTCGCTCTGTGGAATCGATTCGTCAGTATTTGATATGGTTTACGAAATATAGCCAGCGGTAATGTTAGGTGACTCACCCTGTATATAATGACTTTTGAGCACTATTAAGGTAAATGCATTGTTTGTTCTCTATCAAAATCTTTCATCTGCTAACTATTCCTATCAGTAATTAGTGCCTTCAGTAAATAGAAACTTTCATTTAGCTGACAGTACTGGCGCTCGCTGTATTGCAGTACTTCGAGTAACGAAGATTTTTTTGAGATAAGCGATTCATGAAAGGTATTGGTTATTGTTACTCAGGGCCATTCCTTAGTAGGAATTTTTTAAAAAAAGTGTATCAGTTTAGTGATGATCAGAATAAGTAAAGAGAGAAATGTCTGACTACGTTCAGTTTTGCTCAGCTGTTCGAAAATCAAATAACGTAAGAGGTTTACCAGCACAGTCATTTATAATTTTTCTAAGGGGACGTTAGAACAAGAATAGGAATCAGATCACATTAGAAAGAAGCGAACAAATAGGGAAATTAAAGTTTATAAGCTGACTATATAGGGGATGCACTTCCGTCAAAGTAAATGGGTTGTTTCGAAAAACAAGGCTGAAAATTTATTTCAGGACAGAGAATAATGTAATATCACGTCTGATACACAATGTAGTCAAGAGGAAGCATATAACATGTCAGGTGTTAATAAAATGTCATGAAGTGAATGTGACAACATTTTCCTTTTTGACTACAGGGAGCACCTTCACAACGAGATTTGGAGAATGTTAATGTTAGTGAAGCCAGTCCTTGAGCAATCAGTGCTCATTTAAGAGAATATAAGCATTCTGCTTATGACATTCACAAAAATATGACCATTCTCCGTAAAACAGAAAAAGGCAGATTGTTAAATATTCTAGAAGAAATTAAAATGTACATCCATATGACAAAACAAAAAAAATATCTCTGAGTACTATGGGACTTACCTTCTGACGTCATCAGACCCCTAGTACTTAGAAATACGTAAACCTCCTCATCCCTTACCTTATCAGTCCACCTAATTTTCAACATTCGTCAGTAGCACCACATTTCAAATGCTTTGATTCTCTTCTGTTCCGGTTTCCCCACAGTCCATGTTTCACTACCATACAATGCTGTACTCCAGACGTACATCCTCAGAAATTTCTTCCTCAAAGTAAGGCCGGTATTTGATATTAGTAGACTTCTCTTGGCCAGAAATGCCTTTCTTACCATAGCCAGTCTGTTTTTGATGTCCTCCTTACTCCGTCCGTCATGGGTTATTTTACTGCCTAGGTAGCAGAATTCCATAACTTCATTGACTTCGTGACCATCAATCCTGATGTTAAGTTTCTCGCTGTTCTCATTTCTACTACTTGTCATTACCTTCGTCTTTCTCCGATTTACTCTCAAACCATACTGTGTACTCATTAGACTGTTCATTCCGTTCAGCAGATCATTTAATTCTCCTTCACTTTCACTCAGGTTAGCAATGTCATCAGCGAATCGTATCATTGATATCCTTTCACGTTGTATTTTAAATCCACTGCTGGGCCTTTCTTTTATTTCCATCATTGCTTCCTCGATGTACAGATTGAAGAGTAGGGGAGAAAGGCTACAGCCTTGTCTTACACCCTTCTTAATACGAGCACTTCGTACTTGATCGTCCACTCTTATTATTCCATCTTGGTTGTTGTACATATTGTATATGACCCTTCTCTCCCTATAGCTTACCCCTACTTGTATCAGATTCTCGAACAGCTTGCACCATTTTATATCGTCGAACGCTTTTTCCAGGTCGACA
Source organism: Schistocerca americana (assembly GCF_021461395.2). Classification (NCBI taxonomy): domain Eukaryota; kingdom Metazoa; phylum Arthropoda; class Insecta; order Orthoptera; family Acrididae; genus Schistocerca; species Schistocerca americana. The sequence continues at coordinate 994,148,002 of NC_060120.1, read as the reverse complement.
AATCCTATGAAAGTGTCTTGATTTTTCTTTAGCCTTGCTTCCATTATTAGCGGTAACGTCAGAATTGCCTCTCTCGTCCTTTTACTTTTCCTAAAGCCAAACTGATCGTCACCTAGCGCATTCTCAATTTTCTTTTCCATTCTTCTGTATATTATTCTTGTAAGCACCTTCGATGCATGAACTGTTAAGCTGATTGTGCGATAATTCTCGCACTTGTCAGCTCTTGCCGTCTTCGGAATTGTGTGGATGATGCTTTTCAGAAAGTCAGATGGTATATCGCCAGACTCATATATTCTACACACCGACGTGAATAGTCGTTTTGTTGCCACTTCCACCAATGATTTTAGAAATTCTGATGGAATGTTATCTATCCCTTCTGCCTTGTTAGACCGTAAGTCCTCCGAAGTCCTTTTAAATTCCGATTCTAATACTGGATCCCCCATCTCTTCTAAATCGACTCCTGTTTCTTCTTCTATCACATCAGACAAATCTTCACCCTCATAGAGGCTTTCAATGTATTCTTTCCACCTATCTGCTCTCTCCTCTGCGTTTAACAGTGGAATTCCCATTAGACTCTTAATGTTAACACCGTTGCTTTTAATGTCACCAAAGGTTGTTTTGACTTTCCTATATGCTGAGTCTGTCCTTCCGACAATCATATCTTTTTCGGTGTCTTCACATTTTTCCTGCAGCCATTTCGTCTTAGCTTCCCTGCACTTCCTATTTATTTCATTCCTCAGCGACTTGTATTTCTGTATTCCTGATTTACCCTGAACATGTTTGTACTTCCTCCTTTCATCAATCAACTGAAGTATTTCTTCTGTTACCCATGGTTTCTTCGCAGCTATCTTCTTTGTACCTATGTTTTCCTTCCCAACTTCTGTGATGGCCCTTTTTAGAGATGTATATTCTTCTTCAACTGTACTGCCTACTTTGCTATTCCTTATTGCTGTATCTATAGCGTTAGAGAACTTCAAACGTATCTCGTCATTCCTTAGTACTTCCGTATCCCACTTCTTTGCGATTGATTCTTCCTGACTAATGTCTTGAACTTCAGCCTACTCTTCATCACTACTATATTGTGGTCTGAGTCTATGTCTGCCCCTGGGTACGCCTTACAATCCAGTATCTGATTTCGGAATCTCTGTCTGACCATGATGTAATCTAATTGAAATCTTCCCGTATCTCCCGGCCTTTTCCAAGTATACCTCCTCCTCTTGTGATTCTTGAACAGGGTATTCGCTGTTACTAGCTGAAACTTGTTACAGAACTCAATTAGTCTATCTCCTCTTTCATTCCTTGTCCCAAACCCATATTCTCCTGTTACCTTTTCTTCAACTCCTTCCCCTACAACTGCATTCCAGTCGCCCATGACTATTAGATTTTCGTTCCCCTTTACATACTGCATTACCCTTTCAGTATCCTCATACACTTTCTCTATCTGTTCATCTTCAGCTTGCGACGTCGGCATGTATACCTGAACTATCGTTGTCGGTGATGGTCTGCTGTCGATTCTGATTAGAACAACCCGGTCACTGAACTGTTCACAGTAACTCATCCTCTGCCCTACCCTCCTATTCATAACGAATCCTACACCTGTTATACCATTTTCTGCTGCTGTTGATATTACCCGATACTCATCTGACCAGAAATCCTTGTCTTCCTTCCACTTCACTTCACTGGCCCCTACTATATCTAGATTGAGCTTTTGCATTTCCCTTTTCAGATTTTCTAGTTTCCCTACCACGTTAAAGCTTCTGACATTCCACGCCCCGACTCGTAGAACGTTATCCTTTCGTAGATTACTCTATCTTTTTCTCATGGTAACCTCCTCCTTGGCAGTCCCCTCCCGGAGATCCGAATGGGGGACTATTCCGGAATCTTTTGCCAACGGAGAGTTCATCATGACACTGCTTCAATTACAGGCCACCTAACTAAACTAAGGACATCACACACATCCATGCCCGAGGCAGGATTCGCGCGGATCAAGACTGTAGCGCCAGAACCGCTCGGCCACTTCTGCCGGCTATGACAAAACAACCGAACAATAAACTTAATGAACAAAGTTGTGCAAACTAGATTTTAACAGTATTTCAAGTGAATAATTTTGGATGTTTGGTTGGTTAATTCAGGTTAAATAACCAAATGGCGAGGTCATCTGCCCCATCGGATTAGGTTAGGAAGGGGAAGGAAGTCGGCCCGTGCCCTTTCAAAGGAACCATAACAACGTCTTACAGAAGCAATTTAGGGAAATCACGGAAAACCTAAATCCGGATGGCCGGACGCAGGTTTTTAAACCGTCGTCCTCCGGAATGCGAGTCCAGTGTTCTAACCGCTGCGCCACCTCGCTCGTTAGTAATTTTGGTTTGTAGTCTATGTACAGCATGTAAAATTGTTCAGTTTGACGTGGTACGTTAGATTATTTTGTAATTTCACACCTTCTGTATATTCTAACTTCATATACCAGTTGTCAGAAAAATTGTAATTTACGCATACGACTGCGTGGCGCAGGTAGGTATAAAAATGACCTTAGGAATAAGAAAACATAGGTAGTGTAGACTGTTTGACCTATCAGCTCCATGTTCATTCTATTCGACAGTTACTTCAAAAGTTATCATGATTTGTCACTGCCTACGATTCGACAGGAGTAGCATACATGACAACTTGCTTATTATGTGATACGACTGCTGTCAAATCCTGTCACTGCTTTAAAGGTACATGACGTAAATAGACTTGTATTGTTGCAACTTAATATACAGCTAGTATTGTGTAGAGATAGATGTAAATACATATTGCTCCTCTGTATCAGATGTCTGTGGTGATGAGTTATAAAACCAAAACCAGCACTGGCAAATAAACATTGATAGTGCAGAACGTGGTATAAAGAAGATGCCATTTAATGAAAAATAGTAATTTGTAAACTTCTTGTATAAGTTTAAGAGTCAGAAAATCTATACTGAAGTTATTTGTCTGGGATGTGGTCTTACACGGAATTGCGACGTGGTCGACAAGCAGGTAAGAAGAAAAGAGATGCTTTTGAAGTGGGGCGCTAAAGACGAATTATAAAGATTTGGTGGGTAAATCGAATAATTAATGAAAAGATAACGAATCAAACTGAAAAAAGTAGTTTTGTGGCAAAATTTGAGAGATTAGTTGATAGAAAACATCGTGGAGCAGCGAGGAATTGTTAGTTTGGTGATGGAGAGAAGATTAAAAGGTGGGCAGGAATAATTGTAGAGGAGAATACAGGCGTGCATGCAATAGACTGGTTGGATGGACTGACGTGGAGAGCTACATAAAACCAATTTTCGGACTGGAAACAACAACAATAACAACAACGACATTACTCAGAAGACTATACGTTTCTCAACGTTGAAGATGCATCTCCACAGCGGATCAGAGTTGTGTGTGTGTGTGTGTGTGTGTGTGTGTGTGTGTGTATGTGTGTGTGTGTGTATGTGTGTGTGTCTAAATCGTCTTCCTAATCAGAGATCTAGCACTAATTAGGATTGTATGTTTAGCGTATTGCATTCAGCTCTCTTTATTTGTAGTTGGAATGCATATTAAGTTATTCATTCCAGCTACTCCTATCAACTAAACTTCTCCATCACCTACCTCAGTGTGCTCGTATTGCGATTACTCCTGTACCTATCGGTAGATCATCCCTGATGTTGTCTGTAAACGTCGAACTGTCTACAGGTAAAACGTAGCACTGTACCTGTTGGAAGATCATCCCTCATGTTGTCTGTAAACGTAGAACTGTCCTTAGGTAACACTTAGCACTCTAATGTTTTCTGGCACTTCAGTGGAAAGTAAAGCACCAATCCGACGCCTTAGAGACGCCTGTGGAACAGTAGTGTGAACATCTATCATACGATGAAGAGCAATCGCCGTCTATGATGATCGGATCCGCCTCATTACGTTACAGTGAAAAGGACTGTCAACAAGGAAACTTGTTCGACGTACACACCGGCGTCAAACAGATGTGGTGAGAGCATGTAATCGGTTCCATGTGACAGACATTATTGAGTACTTAAACTGCAGTGGATGTCCACATTCGATAGGTGCACAGGATGATCGATGTTCACATCTGAGCAGAAGGAACCGTTGGCTGAGTGGTCCTGAACTAAATTCGATTTTGTAACAGCCAACAGGACATCGTTACAGATGGCAGAACGGATGCCGCAGGACTTGCGTCGGATGTTGTTAACGGACGAAACTCTGATCTGTTTGGATCCTGATAATTGCAGGTTACGTTTCTGGAGACAACCCGTCGGGTTAGAGTGATGTTCTGGTGTGGCTTTACATGAGGCCGTCGTCCGCCTCTCGTGGTTGTTGAGGGCAGTTCCACCAATCTACCGTAATGAAAGAGACTCTGCAACCAGTAGTGGGACCGTAATGTCAGCTTCCCGACGGCGATTTTATGTTTTTGGAACATTACTGACGTGCTGTACAACGTGAAAACATCTCTTCAGCGAGTCACGCTATGCTATCAAAAGGTTTCGGACACCTGACTGAAAATGACTTAAGTGGCAGCTTCCATCGGTAGTTCTAAATTTCAGTATGGTGTTGGCCCACCCTTATCTTTGATGATAGCTTCCGCTCTCGCAAGCATACGTTCAAACAGGTGCTTGAAGGTTTCTTGGGGAATGGCATCCCATTCTAGACGGTGTGCTGCACTGAGGACAGGAATCGATGTCGGTCGATGAGGCCTGACACGAAGTTGGCGTTCGAAAACATCTCAAAGGTGTTCCATAGGATTCTGATCAGAACCCTGTTCAGGCCAGTCCATTACGGGGATGTTATTGGTATAACTACTCCGCCACAGGCCGTGCATTATGATCAGGTGCTCGATCGTGTTGAAAGATGCAATCGCCATCCGCAAATTGCTCTTCAACAGTGGGAAGCAAGAAGATGTAGTCCTGTGCTGTGATAGAGCCACGCAAAACAACAAGGAGTGCAAGTCCCCTCCATGAAAAGCACGACCACACCATAACACCACCACCTCCGAATGTTACTGTTGGCACTACACACGCTGGCAGATGCCGTTCAACGGGCATTCGCCATACCCACACCCTGCCATCTGATCGCCACATTGTGTACCGTGAGTCATCACTCCACATAACGTTTTTCCACTGTTCCATCGTTCAATGTTTACGCTCCTTACACCAGGCGAGGCATCGTTTGGTATTTACCGGCGTGATATGTGGCTTATCAGCAGCCGCTCGACCATGAAATCCAAACTTTCTCGCCACCCGCCTAACTGTCGTAGTACTTGCAGTGCGTTCTGATGCAGTATTCAATTCCCGTGTGATGGTCTGGATAGATGTCTGCCTATTACACATTACGACCCTCTTAAACTTTCGGTGGGCTCTGTCAACAGAAGAGGTCGGCCTGTACATTTTTGTGCTGTACGTGTCCCTTCACGTTTCCACTTCACCAGCACAATGGAAACAGTGGCCCTAGGGATGTTTAGGAGTGTGGAAATCTTGCGTACAGACGTATGACACAAGTGACACCCAATCACTGACCACGTTCGAAGTCAGTGAGCTCCGCGGAGCACCCCATTCTGCCCTCTCACGATGTATAATGACTACTGAGGTCGCTGATATGGATTACCTAACTTAAGGCGGCAGCACAATGCACCTGATATGAAAAACATAAGTTTTTGGGGGATACTTTTAATCACATAGTGTAGGATCACCGGAGTAGAGGAGCCTGCCTGTTCACCAACATATACCGAATCGAAAACGTATGTGATCGATTCAAAGAAACTGCTTACGGCTGTCAAAACGATCACATACTGCGTGTGACATACGCAGAATCACCATTGCAAAGTGGAACAGTTTGGACCAGGGTTGGCTTTATGACGGCATCGATAGTAGGCCACGGTTTATTCACGCCTACATCCAAGCAAGGAGACATTCCAGCAGGTATTGACTTTACTCTGGAGGCCTATGAAAATAATGGTAAACATACTCTCTTTAGCTAGAGCAAATGGCGATAGCTCTGTTGCCAGTTTAGGCACCCTTTTCTTTTAGCGGGGGCCTGTGGTCGGCTATTTGGAATTTATTTTGAGAGGGACTCTCAGGGGTGAAATCTTCCGATATCACAGGCCGAGAGCAGGTCACCTTCCGCGTTGACCGTTGCTATTTGATACGTTCTCGCACCGGTCTGACAGAGGAGCTGAGTGTTTTCGTTAGCTCGATGAGGGCCACGCGTAGATAGTTAGGTGCTTTCTTGCGCCGACGATCGGCTAAAACCAAAAATGGGGAAGATGCAGCTCCGGCAAGTCATCGTTTGAATTAGAATACTCACAGTGACGTTATATTTGATTAGTAGTGTATTCATGGATTTTCACAATTTCCTTTATATTCAGTATCCGTGGACATACTTCCACGTAACTGAGTGGAGTTGGATAACTGCTTATTACAGTGTCAGCTGCAGACTGCCAATTAGCTTTTCAGGGTTGCCTAAATTTCCCCACCCCCTCCCCCACCCTTCCCGCCACTGCCAGCATGGTCAGTGCAGTATTTTCCGTGGTCCAGCTGAATGTAGATTCTAAAGTGATCCTTAGAGGTCCGATTAGTCTCCCTAGTACCGTGCAGTCTACTCATAAGTGTCTAAAGTATAATCAATATAAATTCAAATTTTAACTTTATATTAAGGCGTCGGTCTTCCCACTATACTGTTGCAGCCCGCCACAAATTCTTCTATTGTACCAGTCTCTGGACTTCAAAGTAGCAACTGCTCCCTATCTCTGTCTTCTCCTACAGGTCTTACAGCCTGCAGTCCCCTCTGGTAGCGTGGAGGTTACTTCCTGATGCCTTAACAGATGCCCTGTCATAAAGTTTCTTCTTTTTGTCAGTGTTTTCCATTTGCTCCTTTCATCGCCGATTCTGCAGAGAACCTCCTCTTTCCTTATCTCATTAGTCTACCTCATTTTCTATATTTTTCTGTAGCCCCGCATCTCAAATGCTTCGATTCCCTTTTTCCCAATGCTCATGATTCTCTGACATACAAAGTTCTTCTCCAACTGTACGTTCTCATAAATATCTACCTCATATTAAGGCCAATGTTTGATACCAATAGATTTCTCTTGACCAGGAATGCCAACTTTTCCTTTGCTAGTGACCACTAATTTTGATTCTACGTGAGCTTTGTCGGCTCGTTTCGATTTCTCTTCCGGGCGACTTCCTCTGCTTGGTTTCTCCTCTGATCGTCTGGTGGGTCGAATTTTCGCTGCATGAGGGTCTCGTTTGGACAGCGCTGGGATGTAACTGGGGCTCCGAGCTGAAGGAGTCGGGACGAAGCTGGCTGATTGTGCAGGAAGTGACCAAAGGATCAGTTCCGAGAAAAGTTGATGGCTATTCGGCCGCCCATTGTGTGACCTCTTGGTAACAAGGTGTCCAACCTTTTCCCTTGCCTGTGATTTCAAGGGGAACGACGGTCGGTAGGTCGGTCGTTCGTCTCAGCGGACGACGTGTATTGTGTCTTTTGGCTCCTTCTGGGTTCTATGCGTTCCTGATTACTTGCAGTTCGTCGCTGTTGCTGCACAGGACTGGTTTTAGTATTGTATGAGTTGCTTGTGGTATTGTTTTTTGGTGTATCTGTGAAGGGATAGAAAGGGCAATTATTGATCCGAGTAATTAAACCCCTTTCCTTAACAGTGTTCTGGAGTTACAACAGCCATCCAAAAGGATATCCGTTAGCTCTAGCTGCATAGGAGGACGGCTGTCACACAGCGGAAACTGTTGTCTGTTGTCAAATGGCCTATGTTGGTAAGGTGCAATATTTGTATCGAGAGAAATTTTTGAATGAGCAGTCAACCCTAACACCATCTGGGTACTGGATATGTCGATCAACTTGTAATTTTTTAGTTACCTGGGATTAATCTTATGTTTAAATATTACCCCCTTGTTTAAATCTTTGTCATATATATATATATATATATATATATATATATATATATATATATATATATAGTCTTTGTCATATATATATTATATATATATGACAAAGATTTAAATAGGTAATATTAATAATCAAAATTAATTGATTAACAATAGATATAGTTCTGGAGACCAGTGGTAGTTTTGTTGCAGCTATCTTTGCTTATTTCTTGGGCTTAAGTGTTTTAATCTTATTTAAGTATTTCTCATTTTAAAAAAGGAGGGGAGGGGCAAAAACGCAGAAGCTTCTTGTGTTTTACACGGTTACTGTGTAATTCTATCTAACACTAACATCTGGTTGTCAGGTTTGCAGGCCGAACTACTTATCCATATAGTATGCTGACCCATTTACTGGTTGTCCGATTGGCCAACAAGTTGTTCTGGGTTGCCTCACCAGCCGGCTGACTTGACCAGGGAGAGGAAGCGAGCGTGGTTCTGTTCGGAGGACGGTACTAGGGCCTCAATGGCACCGCTATTTCGTGTCGAATTGCGATTGCAGGTCGCCGGTCACTTAAGTTCTTGTTCTTACTGCAACGCTCGGTTCCGAGGATTTTGTTTTAAATTTTACTGACTTCCCCTCCCGGAAACAAGCCCCAAAAATCTTCAGTTAGGAAAGTTTCTAGCATCAGAGAGTTACTAAATTTCATCCAGTAAAACTCTGTCGCAAGGCGTTTACTCTGTGGAGTTGTATTGTAAAATATCTTGATCTATTCCTGTTAAAGTGGTTTGTTTTTAATTTTTTTGAAGGGAATAATTCTAAGCCTTTTCGGTCTTTGTGTTGATCTTGACTTTTTATAATACTCAATAGTCCCAAGGCAACTTCTACGACTTCTGGCGCATGGTGGTTATTGACTTTAAGTTTTTTGAAATTTTTTTTTTATGAGAGAATTTTAAAGTAAATTCGAAGCCTTCTGGCGCTCCGTGAATACTGATGGTGATCTTGTTGCGATTTTTTTTAAGGAAGAGATACATTTCAAAGCAAGTTTTTAAGGCCTCCTGTTGCTCTGTGATTATTGGTTGTTTTTAACTGGTTTTTCCCTTCATTCCACCGTAAAGGAAAATTTTAAATGTTTTTACGAAATAAGTCCAGATGTAGTCAACAACAAGTGATGCTGAACCTGGGGCTTGGTCCTTCAACGAATTTTTGCCGCCACCAATGAAAGAACATTTCACAATATTACTCGGTATTCTCATCTCTGCTACTTATCATCACATTTGTCCTTTTTCTCATTTACACTGAGTCCATGCTCTGTGCTCATTGGAATGTTAATTCCACTCAATAGACTCTGTAATTCTTCTTCACCTCCACTGAGGGCAGCAATGTTATCAGGGAATGTTATAATTGATATCGTTTCGTCTTGTATTTAAATCCCACTTTTGAACCTTTCTTTTATCACTGTCACTTCTTCCTCGTAGTATGGATTGAACAGTAGGGACGAACGAATGACTCTCTCTCTTACAACCTTTCTCCAATCTTATGGTTTCACTCTTGTTCATATCGTACATTACTCGACGTTCTCTGGAACTCAAACCTATTTTTCCCAGAAACTTCCCCAAAATCCTGCAATGTTTCACACTGTCGAAAGCTTTTTCTAGAGCGAGAAATGCTATCAGCCTATCTTGATTTTTTTTGTCTTGCATCCATTACCTAGCGCAATTGAGAACTGCTTACCTTTCCTACAGCTTAACTGATCGTCATCTAACAGGTCTATCACACTATTCCATGTATGTACATGGTATTCGAACGTATAATTTTTTACTAGTAATTTACTGTATTTTTGTTAGAGTAAATAAATAGGGCACTGACTGGGGCTATTCCGTTACATTGTAATTCAATAATCGTTGCCTCTTTTACGTAGTGATTTTGCAAAGCTAGCACCCTTTATTAATTTTCGAGGGTCTTTTCCGTTTAATCTATTCTGAACTCTTAAATTACGTGTCTGAATAATTGGGGAGTGATCTAACTGCTGGGTTGTCCAGCCAACATCAGACATTAAAGACTTCAAGTAACGTCCATTCCCGTGAGCGGCTCTACACCGTGGTGGAATCTGAGGTAGTGAAACACACAGAAGAACGGAACATAACTGGTAGCTGTTTTCATATCCAATTTCCTTTATAGTGGCACTAAATGCGTCGACCCCAACCATTGTTCGAATCCTACAGTTTAAGCTACCAAGTGCAACGGTAAATGTTATTCAAAACGGAGAATAAAATGAGATGTCAGACATTACCATTTGAGACGCCATTATATAACAGCATACATTTTCATTCATGTTTTACTTCACCGGCATCTGTAACACCTCAGTTGCTTGGGGAATAGACGTCAGAGCAATTTTTCTCACATTAATGTTCCGAGAAACAGAGAACATGGGTGAAATGTAACAGACACGTAATGAATCACATATAATCCAGTTTTTCGGTTGTTTGTAACTACACTTTTTCTCTGCAAAATTTTCCTATTTATTACACCAGGTGCTCCAAACATAACACGGATTTTTGCTCAAGGACGTAACGTTCGAACTAGTCTGCGTATGGACGACTTAGATGGTAACAGTAATCCCTGGATTATTTTCTTTAGAAAAGCTATTTGCAGTCGAGTTCCCTTCTGAATACTCTTCTTAGAACAAAACGCGATTTCGTGTTTTTCTCTCGTAACCTGTATTCCGGCGATGTTACAATAACGACGCGGTGTTTTCCTTTATTCTATTAAACACTACGGTTAGTTGTTCCTATTTTAGTCTGTCTTAAACAGTGCTGTTGGTATTTTAACACATCTCCTCTTATGTTATTTTGTTACTGCTACTAACGTAGCATATAGTCTGCTGGCAATTGGAGGAAAGAAGGTCAGGTGCAGAATTTAGTACTCTAAGATATAAAATAATGAGTATGACTAAGAAGAGCACACAAAATAAGCGGAAAGAATTTATGGATTGGTTTTCACTGAAACCAGGGAAATTTCTTGTTTCATCATCAACATCATTCACTGCGTTAACGCCTGCAGCGCAAAACAAAGGTTCAAAAATGGTTCAAATGGCTCTGAGCACTATGGGACTTAACATCTATGGTCATCAGTCCCCTAGAACTTAGAACTACTTAAACCTAACTAACCTAAGGACAGCACACAACACCCAGCCATCACGAGGCAGAGAAAATCCCTGACCCCGCCGGGAATCGAACCCGGGATCCCGGGCGTGGGAAGCGAGAACGCTACCGCACGACCACGAGATGCGGGCAAAACAAAGGAAAACCCACGCTGTAGAAGGAAAATAAAAAACTGCATACTATAGAGAATTTACTGAGAAACATATTACAAAAATCAAAATAGAAAAGGGGTTGTTTGTAGGGAATTCGGTTAGGGAGGGATCCATCAGATCATAAGATGTGGCGAAACCACTGTAATCCCTTCGATCATAATATTCGACCAATGTGTTACTTTCCAAATCGCTGGTTCATGTTTTCTTTCGTTGTTCGTTCCCGTTTGCTTCCGATGATGTTCCAGACAGGTACATGGATCTTCCAAAGGATGTCTACGTCTACATCTACATTTACGTCATCAGGTACGTACGTACTTCGCAAGCCTTAGTACGGTGTGTGGCGGTGGGTATCCTGTACCATTGTTACTCATTTCTTCCCTGTTCCATGCCTAGAAAGAATGAGACAAAAATGATTATCTATATTCCTCCGTATGAGCCCCATGTGAGAAAGTATGAATAATCAATTGAAGGATAAGGATCTGCGAGTCAGGGAGTGGATTGTCAGAAGCTCGCGGAGTGGCCGAGCGGTTCTAGGCGCTACAGTCTAGAACCGCGCGACCGCTACGGTCGCAGGTTCGAATCCTGCCTAGGGCATGTATGTGTGTGATGTCCTTAGGTTAGTTAGCTCTAAGTAGTTCTAAGTTCTAGGGGACTGATGACCTCAGTAGTTAAGTCCCATAGTGCTCAGAGCCATTTGAACCATTTTTTTCAGAAGCTCGAAGGTGGTAGGGAACGTAGACAATCTGAAAAGGTAAATACAAAGGCTCAATTTAGATACAGTAGGAGTCAGTAAAGTGAAATGGAAAGAAGACAAGGATTTCTCGTCAGATGTGTATGGGTTAATATCAACAGTAGCGGTAAATGGCATAACGGGAGTAGGGCTCGTTATGAGTAGGAAGGTAGGCCAGAGAGTGTGTTACTGTGAACAGTTCATTGATAATGTTATTGTAATCAGATTGGACAGCAAACCAACACAGACAACTATAGTAAAGGTACAAATGCCGACGTCGCGACCTAAGATGAAGAGATAGAGAAAGTATATGAGGATATTGAAAGGGTGATATCCTAAGAGAGATGAAAATCTAATAGGCATGGAGGACTGGAATGTACCTGTAGGGGAAGGAGTAGAAGCAAAGGTTTTAAGAGAACAGGGGCTTAGGACAAGGAATGAGAAAGAAGAAAGACCAGCTGAGTTCTGTAATAAATTTCAACTAGTAATAGCGAATAGTCTGTTCAAGAATCACAGGAGAAGGAGGTGTACTCGGAAAAGTTAGATAACATCGTTATTAGAGAGAGATTGGAAATCAGATTCTGGATTGTAAAGCATACGCAGGAGCAAATATAAACTCAGATCACAATGCAGTAGTGATGAAGAGTAGGTTGAAGTCAGGTAGAATCCATACGCAAAGACGTGGGATACAGAAATACTAAAGAATGGCGAAGTATGCTTGATGTTTTCTAACGCTGTAGATATAGCAATAAAGAATAGTCCAGTAGGCAGTACACTTGAAGAGGAATGGGCATCCCTAAAAAGAGCAATCACATTAGGTAGAAAGAAAAACATAGGTACAAAGAAGGTAAGTATGAAGATACCATGGGTAACTGAGGAAATACTTCAGCTGATCGATGAAAGAAGGAGGTACAAAAACGTTCAGGTAAATTCAGGAACACAAAAATACAAATCGCTGAGGAATGAAACAAATAGGAAGTGCAGGGAAGCTAAGACGAAATAGTTGCAGGAAAAATGTGAAGAAATCTGAAAAGAAATTATAGTCGGAAAGACTACAGGAAAGTCAAAATAATCTTCGGTGAAATTAAAAACAAAGATGGTAACTTCAAGAGTGCAACCGGAATTCCATTGCTAAATGCAGAAGAGAGAGACGATAGATGGAGAGAGTACACTGAAGGCCTCTATGAGGGGGGAGGTTTGTCTAATGTGATAGAAGAAGAAATAGGAGACGATTTAGTAAAAATAGGGTATCCACTATTGCAATTAGAATTTAAAACACCTTTGGAAGATTTAAGATCAAATAAGGCAGAAGGGACCGACACATTCCATCTGAATTTCTGAAATAAATGGGGAAGTGGCAACAAAACGGTCATTCACGTTTGTGTCTAGGATGTACGAGTCTGGTAATATACCGTCTGACTTTCGGAAGAACATCATCCACACAATTCCGAATAGTGCAAGAGCTGACAAATGCGAGAACTATCGCTCAAGCTGCTTAACAGCTCATGCATCCAAGTTACTGAGAATAATAATATACAGAATAATGGAAAATAAAACTGAGGATGTGGTAGATGACGATCAGTTTGGCTTTAGGAAAGGCAAAGGCACCAGAGAGGCAATTCTGACGTTGCGGTTGATAATAGAAGCAAGAGTAAAGAAACATCAAGACACGTTCATATGATCTGCCAACCTGGAAAAAGCTTTCGACAATTAAAATGGTACAAGATGTTCGAAATTCTGAGAAGAATAGGGGTAAGCTACAGGGAGAGATTGGTAATATGCAATATGTACGAGAGCCAAAACGGAATAATAAGAATAGATGACGAACAACGAAATGCTCGAATTAAAAAGTGTTTAAGATAGGAATGTAGTCTTTCGCCCCTACTGTTCAATCTTTACATCGAAGATGCTATGATGGAGATTAAAGAAGTGTTCAAGAGTGGAATTATAATTCAAGTTAAAGAGTATCAATGATACGATTCGGTAATGACATTGCTATCCTGAGTGAAAATGAAGAAGAATTACATGATCAGATGAATGGAATGAACCTTCTAATGAGTACAGAATTCGGATTGAGAGTACACTTAAGAAAGACGAAAGCAATGAGAAGTAGCAGAAATGAGAACAGCGAGAAGCTTAACATCGGAATTGATGGTCACGAAGTAAATGAGGTTAAGGGATTCTACTACCTAGGCACCAAAATAACCCATAACGGAGGGAGCAAGGAGGACATCAAAAGCAGACTAGCACTGGCAAAGAGAAGTCTGCTGTCATGAAACATAGGCCTTAATTTGAGAAATAAATTTATAAGATTACACGTTTCAAGCACAGCATTGCATGGTAGTGAAACAAGGATTGTGGGAAAACCTGAACAGAAGAGAATCAAAGCATTTGAATGAGGTTCTACAGATGAATGTTGAAAATTAGGTGGACTGATGAGGTTATGAATGAAGAGGTTCTATGCAGAATCCGAAAGGAAAGGAATATGTGGAAAACACTGATAAGGAAAAGGGTTGGGATGATAGGACAACTCTTAAGACATAAGGGAATGACTTCCGCGGTACTAGAGGGAACTGTAGAGGGCAAAAGCTGTAGAGGAAGACAGAGATTGGAATACATCCAGCAGATAATTGGGGACTTAGGTTGCAAGTGCTACTCTGACAAGGAGACCCTCCATGCTGTAAATCACGGATTTTGATGCGCTTCAAATATATTGTAGACGCACTTACCCTGAGTACCTGGCTATCCGATTTTTTAGCGACGGGTCTTGGTTTTTGAGAAAATCGATTTTGAAGTTCATTGCCCGCTTTGTATATCCATAACATTACTCATATTTCGAGCAAGAACCAAGTGTTTCCGCAGTAGTGCTGCCAGAAGAAAATCCACAAGTATAGGAGTTAAACGAAGAATGAAAGGCAAAATCACAAATGCCATTAAATACGCCGAAAATCTACTCCGCGATTTGAATCTCGTAACGAATACACCGCCTAGCGTAATCTCTGCCAGTTCCGTTCCAATTGGCGTTGAGATATGTATCGCAATACAGGATCTCTTGGTCGAAAGACCGATGATTATTGGTGATGAGTTGATAGATTTCAACGAAGATGATGAATTGGGAGAATATGATGCGAACCATAAACGGAACGAATATTTGAAAAAATTAATAACTGAATATATCTTTACAATTTCGCACACCTTACACTGTTTTTTGATATTCTTTTGAAATAAAATTGAAAAATCCGGGCGATTAAAGAAAATGTGCACGTGCAGGACACGAACACACTACCTCCAGCGCAAGAGCCCTGAACTTTTACCGCTGCGCGACGCTTACTTGCTTGAAAGATCAAAATCGATTTTCTCAAAAACAAAGGCCCGTCGCTAAGAACCCGGATAGCCAGGTACTCAGGATAAGTGCGTCTACAACATATTTGAAGCGTATTAAAACCGTGATTTACAGTATGGAGGGTCCGTTTGTGAGATAAAAAGGTTCGCACAGAGGGGAATCCGTGGTGGGCTGCATCAAACCAGTCGGAAGACGACTCGAAAAAGAAAAAAAGAGTCTCAACTTCTCGTGTCTTATCTTTTGGTCCTGACGTAGATCCTATGTTGCGGAATCGTTCTGCAGTCATCTGCAAAGATCTAGCAGCCCGCCCCTAAACTGCTTCGATATCTTCTGTAATCCGACGTGGTGTGGATCCAAACACTCGAGCAGTATTAGGTCGCATTAGCGTCCTATATGCGGTGTTCCTTACAGATGAGATACACTATTCTAAAACTCTCCCAATAAACCGTAGTCGATCATTCGCATTCCTCACATGCTCATTCCATCTCACACAGCTTTGCAACATTACATGCATATATTTGAACGACCTGACTGCGTCAAGCAGGACACTATTAATTCTGAATCCGAACATTAAGGGTTTGTTTTTCCTACTCATCCGCGTTAACTTACAAATGTTTACATTTGGAACCAGCTATCATTCATCACGCCAACCAGTAAGTTTGTATGATCCAACAGTGAGTCACCTTTGACACCTTTCCATACACGACAGCATCATCAGCATACAACGGCAGATCCCTGTCAACCATGTTCGCCAGATCATTTAAGTACGTATTTAGAAAACGGTAGCCGTCCTATCACTTTTCCTTGGGACATTCCTGACGATAAACTTGTCGCTGTCGAACACACGCCGTCGAGGGCAACATACAACCCCAACCTAACTTCCGAATTCACGCATTGCTTCCCCAGCTGTTGCTGATGTCGTCCAGATTTCAAAACCATATAAAAGTACCGTCGGTATCACAGGTAAATCAGTGTGCCTGGCCTCAGATTTCCATGCAATGCAGCATCGGACTGTTATCATGTCCGAATCCGTCACTAATCTGAATACTGCATGATTCGACCAGGTGGAGAACTGGAGACCGACAACGAAGTCACTTTCAAAATCTGTTAGATGCTGATACGGCTGTCTCACACGAGTATACGGAACCTGCGTTTCCTTCAGAGTGATCATTCAGCTTATGATGGTGTTAATCCCCACACTCTCTCTACCACACCAGGTAACAACACGAATAACAGGAACTCTCTCCTGCGTTATTCTACCTGTCACAGTTTTGCAACTCTAATCTGTTACATACTTACCCATGATATGTACTCGTACGAAGCTACATCTACATCTGGATCTTCACTTTTTTGTCAGGCTGTGTACGTATGTACAAGGTGATGGGAAAGACGAGTCTACATTCGTGATGAAATAGTCTCGGTCCGTAGAACAAAGTCGTTTTCAGGGCTATGATAGGAACGATCATTAGGAGCAGATTAGTAAACACTTTCTCTAAGCTGCATACCTTAAGAGCTATGAATACTTCTTCTTCGATATTGTGAATCGAATCAATTCTACAGCAAGCTCTTTGCTTTCCATGTGTTGGGGGCAGATAGAAGGGACCAAAACAACAAAAATTTATGTAGTAAACGTGGTCTCTAAAATGCCTACCTAAAGAACTATGAGCACCTGTTCAGTAAAGAGATGATGATGATGTTGGTTTGTCGGGCGCTCAACATCGTGGTCATCAGCGCCCGTACAAGCTCCAGATCTTTCCATTTCGCCTCCGCACTTCCCGACTGATGACGATATGATGATGACAACACAAACACCCAGTCCCCATGCGGAGAAAATACGGGCTGGGAATCGAACCCGGGACCCCTGCCTCTCGGCAGCAATGCTAGCCAGTAGACCACGAGCTGCGGACGAGTAAAGAAATGCGTTTCACAGTAGCGGAGATTAACCAGTGCTTATAGCTTTTAAGGTATGCACTTTAGAGCTCATGATTGCTTGTCAAAACACTGGAAACAAATAGCTTACAGAAGAAGAGATTTCTTTCAGAGCATCGAAGAAAAAGAATCCCTCACAGCTCTTATAATGCGCGTTTTAGAGCCCTTGTTTGCCAGATCGTTTTGCTTCGAATAATCGTTGCTCTCAAGGGCCCTAAAACGGCAGTGTCCCGTGGGCCAAGGCTATTGAATCACCTATGTAGATTTTTTACTATGCAGTATGACATTTCAATCATGGCATGTGTGATATACAGACGACCAAAGGACCAGTGCTGCTGCCTACACAATGTCGTTTTTGTAGTACTTGGGTGTGCCTACTGTATACAGTGTATAGTTTTCTTTTATTTTCGACGGACCTATGTACATTGTTCGACACAAGAGAACGAAATAATTACAGTGGATGTTTGACGGTCAGTCTCCCCCTTGCGAGTAGTGTTAATAACGGTGACTTTGAAAGTCGATCGTCGTGTCCGCCTGGCCGCCTCCTGCTAGGGAGGGTGAATTTGTCCCGTGGGGGCCGGCATTAGCAGCACGCGTCCTGCGTACACGCACGCGCGCGCGGCCACGTGCGCCCCCTGCCCGCGGTAAGGGGAGGAAGCAGTTAGCTGGGCGTGCCCGGCACCGCCACCCTCTCAGGTTGCAGCTGCGGGGGTGCTCCCCTGGCGCACCTGGAGAGGCTCTGCGGAAGCCCGGTGTCCGCCTATCGGTCTGAATCCTGTTGTACAGCACAGCGGCACGGAATCGAAGAATGCTTCGTGATCGGCGCTCATTTGTACTATGCGTTTTGTACTACTTTGTACACAACCGTAAGGAAAGGTGGACTATAGAATGGTGCAGCAGTTGTCGCCCTAGGGAACAAATGTTTAACGAACAAATACGTTAAAAAGAAGTTTTAGTTAACTTCTAGCTATCTCAAAGCGTTGCGAAGGAACTTTACAAAAAATGGTTCTGAGCACTATGGTAATTAACTGCTGTGGTCATCAGTCCCCCAGAACTTAGAACTACTTAAACCTAACTAACCCAAGGAAATCACACACATCCATGCCCGAGGCAGGATTCGAACCTGCTACCGCAGCGGTCACGCGGTTCCAGACTGTAGCGCCTAGAACCGCACGGCCACTCCGGCCGGCGGAACTTTACAAAAGAACAAACAGCAATAAACTCCATCTATCAAAAGGGAATCGTGCAGTATGAGGATCCCGCTACTAACGCATGAGCGAACTGACGAAACCTGACTAAGACTCAAACGTGTTTCCAGTGTCTTGGCCAAGGCACCAGAGCTTTTTACCGCTCTTAAGTCTAAACCGGGCCATGATCCCTTTTCGGACCAATTAGAGAACGTCTGCTGGCCGGGGAATGGGTACCGGGTTGAATGTCGAAGATGGGCAGAGTTTGTCGGGAGGTTGGGAGATCTGCTGATGAAACTTCCTGGTAGATTAAAACTGTGTGCCAGACCGAGACTCCAACTCCGGACCTTTGCCTTTCGCGGGCAAGTGCTCTGCCCACTGAGCTACCCAAGCACGACTCACGCCCCATCCTTACAACTTTACTTCTGCCAGTACCTCGCCTCCTACCTTCCAGACTTTACAGAAGCTTTCCCGCGAACCTTGCAGAACTGTTGTTGTTGTTGTGGTCTTCAGTCCTGAGATTGGTTTGATGCAGCTCTCCATGCTACTCTATCCTGTGCAAGCTTCTTCATCTCCCAGTACTTGCTGCAACCTACATCCTTCTGAATCTGTTTAGTGTATTCATCTCTTGGTCACCCTCTACGATTTTTACCCTCCACGCTGCTCTCCAATGCGAAATTTGTGATCCCTTGATGCCTCAGAACGTGTTCTACCAACCAGTCCTTCTTCTTGTCAAGTTGTGCCACAAACTCCTCTTCTCCCCAATAATATTCAATACCTCCTCATTAGTTATGTGATCTACCCATCTAATCTTCAGCATTCTTCTGTAGCACCACATTTCGAAAGCTTCTATTCTCTTCTTGTCCAAACTATTTATCGTCCATGTTTCACTTCCATACATGGCTACACTCCATACACATACTTTCAGAAACGACTTCCTGACACTTGAATCCATACTCGATGCTAACAAATTTCTCTTCTTCAGAAACGATTTCCTTGCCATTGCCAGTCTACATTTTATATCCTCTCTACTTCGACCATCATCAGTTATTTTACTCCCTAAATAGCAAAATTTTGCTCCCGAAACAGCAAAACTCCTTTACTACTTTAAGTGTCTCATTTCCTAATCTAATTCCCTCAGCAACACCCGAATTAATTTGACCACATTCCATTATCCTCGTTTTGCTTTTGTTGATGTTCACCTTATATCCTCCTTTCAAGACACTGTCCATTCCGTTCAACTGCTCTTCCAAGTCCTTTGCTGTCTCTGACAGAATTATAATGTCATCGGCGAACCTCACAGTTTTTATTTCTTCTCCATGGATTTTAATACCTACTCCGAATTTTTCATTTGTTTCCTTTACTGCTTGCTCAATATAAAGATTGAATTACATCGGGGAGAGGCTACAACCCTGTCTCACTCCCTTCCCAACCACGGCTTCCCTTTCATGCCCTCGCCTCTTATAACTGCCATTCGGTTTCTGTACAAATTGTAAATAACCGTCGGTTCCTGTATTTTACCCCTGCCACCTTTAGAATTTGAAAGAGAGTATTCCAGGCAACATTGCCAAAAGCTTTCTCTATGTCTACAAATGCTAGGAATGTAGGTTTGCCTCCCCTTAATCTATAAGATAAGTCGTAGGGTCAGTATTGCCTCACGTGTTCCAACATTTCTACGGAATCCAAACTGATCTTCCCCGAGGTCGGCTTCTACCAGTTTTTCCATTCGTCTGTAAAGAATTCGCGTTAGTATTTTGCAGCTGTGACTTATTAAACTGATAGTTCGGTAATTTTCACATCTGTCAACACCTGCTTTCTTTGGGATTGGTGAGGGTATTTCACCTGTCTCATACATCTTGCTCACCAGATGACAGAACTAGCACTAGCACTCCTGAAAGAAAGGATATTGCGGAGACATGGCTTAGCCACAGCCTGAGGGATGTTTCCAGAATGAGATTTTCACTCTGCAGCGGAGTGTGCACTGATATGAAACTTCCTGGCAGATTAAAACTGTGTGCCGGACAGAGACTCGAACTCGGGACCTTGCCTTTCGCGGGCAAGTGCTCTGTCCACTGAGCTACCGAAGCACGACTCACACAGTTTTAAACTGCCAGGAAATTTCATATCACCGCACACTCCGCTGCAGAGTGAAAATCTCATTCTAGATCTGCTGATGTTAGTGGAGCTTGTTCCTTACATTTTTTATTACTTTCAAGATTCCCCGTTTCGGGGCCGGGGGGGGGGGGGGGGGGGTGATTTAGCTCCCATCATAAGACAGGGGTGACAACATGTGATATGGCCGTGAATGTGAATGTCGTCTGACTAGTGCCTCCCGTCAGGGTGCAAGTCATTCGATTTGACGCCACTTCGGTGGCTTCCGCGTCGATGGGAATGAAATGATGATGTTTAGGACAACACAACACCCAGTCCCTGAGCCGAGAAAATCTCCGACCCAGCAGGGAATCGAACCCGGGCCCTTAGGATTGACATCCTGTCGCGCTGACCACTCAGCTACCGGGATGGACATCTGGCCGTCATTATATAAGACACCCGCCGACTATTGGGGGAGTGCGACCTATGTATGATGGGAATACCCAATCACAACCCAAACAAGGGACTTCTGCAGTCCGAGCAAGAACAACGCCACATCGATAAGTTATTTTTCGGTTAGGTGCGGCCTCTTCCTCTCACAAAAGGGAGAATCGTTATGTGTTGGTTGTAGCAGACTCAGATTGGACCGTGTAGCTGACGCTGGCCGTTCTGTACCAAGGCGGCAGAGGGCCGCTGAAGGCGTGGTTCAAAGAACGGATCCCCACGTGACCACTATAGACCACTGTCGGAAACGCCCGTTTCCGTTGCGGTCAGGGTGGTATCGATCCATGGTACCACAATAGGCTTTGAGTCTCCAGATGACCAGCCCAGTCTACGCCATCCATTTCTGCACTGATGGCAGGACGTCTTTTAAGGTGGTGCAAGGGAGGGTGGGGGCGGCCGGAGTTATTGGCAATGATTTGATGCGGAATTCCATGACTTCCTCTCATGTTCTTACCTCTTCATCGCAGAGTAGCACTTGCAGTAAGTGTCCGCACTTATTTGGGGGATATAGTCCCATTTCTGTCTTCCCCTGCCCTTTTTGTGTTTTGTTGATCTCTCATTGCCCTTGAAAGGTTCTCACTGATGTCTTAACACACGTAATATCGTTTAGTTCTTTCTTCTTGTCTGCATTTTCACTTACTCCTTTCCTCGCTTATTTCGTGGAGGGTTCACACATGTTCTTCTACCTAGCCACTTAATTCGTTAGCATCATTTTCCATCACCACACATCATACGCTTTCATTCTCTTCCTTGCCTGTATCACAGCAGCCCATTTTTCACTGCCTTGTAGCTGCGCTCGAAACCTACATCATTAGAGATTTATTGCTCAGTTTTCTATGACCGATATTAATATGTTACCTTCAGCGAGAAATAACCCATTGCTTGATGCGTCATGCGTTAATTTGCTTCCACGTGTAACGGTGGTGTGAACTGTTCGTCCTGATGGAAACTGTTCCAGTCGCCTTCTGCTGCAGTCTGCTCCACACGTCTTGCCTGTTAAAAACAGACAGTATTTCCCATCTGGTAAGCTGTAGGAAAACCATTCGCATTGGTAAGATAGCAATTGACGGATAGATAGCTCTTGAGTGAAAACTTCCATACATTGCCACAGCCTAGCCCATGCTAATCTTAAGTTAGCGTTTCGACACTCACTCGTAATTGTCAGCTTATGCTATCGAACTAAACCTAATGCCAAAAACTATGGAAAAACGTATTATCTGTGACTGCTTGCTGAAATATTGCTTAACTCAATCCTTTTGAACATTCATTTCTCGATCGCGACTTGCACAATACACCACACGGAGAGACGGGATATTTTAGATCGAAAGTCACAGTATAAACATAAAACTCGGAATGTCACAAGTTCATGTTTCTCACTCGTTCTCGATTACTTTGCATCACTCCACCGTCAAGTCCTACTCATTACTCCTCAAATGTATTACATTTATTCACAGCTCCTTGTACTCACGACCGAACATTACGATGGTTGGGCTCCGAACGCATTTAGACTTTAGAAAGCAATTCTCAGTTCCAAAATTCGCGCATACGTACTGCCCTCTGACTGGCTGATACACATCATAGCCAACCCGATGTTAGTATTGAACCACCCAATCCTGCGTCTATTACTTTTGTCAAATCACAGTCTAATAGCTTCTATGAACAATTTATTAACTGAACAAAATTATAAAATACACAAATATAAAAACAACCCGCTTCTTTAAATATATCAACTATAGTAAATATTTTCTTATTTTCGAGTGCCATAAACTGGCTAGTTGCACTTTACTAGTTTCCCCTGTGAGTATCATTCACTCTCTGTACACAGACAGTTCTTACGCTAACGTATAATCAGATAATAGACGTAACAATATTCATTTATTATATTACTTTCCATTCACACTATCCTTCACATGGATAATTCAGCTTTTTAAATCAACAATAATTAACAGAATGCATAATACTCACAGAAGATACAGCTTTTTTCCCAAAATGTACTGTTTCAGCTGCACATGATTCATATATGAAGATGGTATCTTTCGGACATGTCCGAAAGAACAGATAGCACCTTCATATAGATAAGACTTATCGGCCAATGATCTTCTTCAGCGTGTATGCACTCACATTGCTCTAACTCTTACGGGAGTCGATAGATTGACTGCAGCGAGTAATGAGTATAATGGGTTGGGTCACTACAAATGTAGTGTATGGACAATAAATTGAAAATGCGTGTCTCACGGGGAGCATGCCAGAGATAAGACCCTACAGTCACACTATAATCTGTGTCCTCGATGGCTCAGTCGGATAGAGCATCTGGAAAGTAACAACCGGGTTCGAATTCCCGTCGGGACACACGTTTGCAACTGCCCCCTTTTATATTTATCAGCTCCCGTAAGCAGCTAATGATCTGGATTTCATTGTAATTTCACGCATGATTGCCGTCCGCTGTGGTCGAGCGGTTCTATGCGCTTCAGTCCGGAACCGCCCTGCTGCTTCTGTCGCAGGTTCGACTCCTGCCTCAGGCGTGGATGTGTATGCTGTCCTTAGATTAGTTAGGTTTAAATAGTTCTAAGTCTAGGGGGCTGATGACCTCAGATATTAAGCCCCATAGTGCTCAGAGCCACTTGAACCATAACGAATGATTCAGTTCCACACGGTGATCACACCGTTTGGGCAAAGCCGAATATACTTGAACCACTGCTGGATCAGAGCGCATATCTGTCATGCTGGAACCATGACTCATTTATGAAACTCTCTGCTTGCTACTGTCTTACATGGGCGCGAACAAGGAACTACGCCTCACGTTTTAGAAGAATACTTTACTTAGTCTATTTCGTAGTCGCCAGTATACATGTTATGTTTATCGCTAGTCCTACTTTTACTACTCCCCATTATTTTCATGTTTCTTTGGTCTGCTACGAATCTGTATTCATTAGACTGCTCATTCCATGTAACAGACCCTCCAGTTTCTCCTCAGTTTGACTAAGAATAATCTTCAAATTTATATACTATCAGCAAGGATTATAGTCCTGGTCCTAAACGTTTCCTTTAGTTCCGTTGTTGCTTCTTCTGTGTACATGTTGAACAGTGGGGAGAGAGAGACTCGATTTTTTTTTTCTTACACCCTTCTTAGATCTAGTACATCGCGCAGTTTTATTGTTCCCTAGTGCTCCTTGAACTTACTGTGTATTACCCGTCTTTCCCTGGAGCTTAATCTTATTTCCCTGAGAAATTAGATCCTGCTCCAGTATACGTTGTCGAACGCTTTATTTTGGTAGAGAAAGTTTGCGAAGGCGTCATGAATTTCAATCACCTTGTGGTGCAGTTCTTCTTGTTGTCTCCGTGCTTGCTAAGAAAATGGGATGAGAAGTTCCGCCTTATGCAAGACACCTTTTTTCATTTGTTTCACCCATAGATGTATCAGCACTTTTGTGCTATCATCAGTGGGTTCTATTTTTATTTTTAACTGTAAATTTGTTGTTAACATATTAACATTTGCGTCGTTTACAACATTATGTAAAAGTTGCATTTATAACTTAATTGGCGAAAAGCAACATACCTTAAATTATGTTATTGTCCTCTTGTTTTGGTAGCTGTTATGCTACACAATATACAACATGTCATCTGCAAACAGCAAAACGTAATTTATTTTCTATTTGTTATGTATTTACGAACGGAAATAAGACTTTATCACGTTTTCTTTCTGTAAACTTACAGTTTTGAAGTTGTGGTACATTTTCCTGTTTTGTTGGCGAAGTAAATAGGCATACTTCTTTGCCTGTGTTCGCGTGGCAATTCAGTTTTTCGATTACTCCAAACATAGGCGGAGTTTTCGCTGTCATTACGTGTTGTTGTGGCTGTGTGGCGTTCATTTGTTTCGTAGCGTGTTCTGCTGGGTGAGGCGTGCGAGTTTGAATTGTATTTGGTGTTAGCCGTGTGTGGTTTATGTTGCTTTGCGTGTGTGTGATGAGTACTGGGGCAGAAAGAGAGAGAGAGAGAGAGAGTGTGTGTGTGTGTGTGTGTGTGTGTGTGTGTGTGTGTGTGTGTGTGAGAGAGAGAGAGAGAGAGAGAGAGAGAGAGAGAGAGAGAGAGAGAGACTGAAAGAAAGAAAGAAAGAAAGAAAAGAGCTACCAAAACACGTGGACAATAACATAATGTAACGTATGTTACTTTTCGCCAATGAAGTTATAAATGCAACTTTTACATAATGTTGTAAACGACGCAAATGTTTATATGTTAACACGTAATGGCAGCGAAAACTCCGCCTATGTTTTGAGTAATCGAAAAACTGCATTGCCACGCGAACACAGGTAAAGAAGTAAGCCTATTTACTTCGCCAACAAAACAGGAAAACGTACCATAACTTCAAAACTGTAAGTTTACAGAAAGAAAACGTGATACAGTCTTATTTCCGTTCGTA
This sequence comes from Schistocerca americana, assembly GCF_021461395.2. Taxonomy (NCBI): domain Eukaryota; kingdom Metazoa; phylum Arthropoda; class Insecta; order Orthoptera; family Acrididae; genus Schistocerca; species Schistocerca americana. The sequence goes on along the minus strand of NC_060120.1, from coordinate 994,122,595 downwards.
AATACATAACAAATAGAAAATAAATTACGTTTTGCTGTTTGCAGATGACATGTTGTATATTGTGTAGCATAACAGCTACCAAAACAAGAGGACAATAACATAATGTAAGGTATGTTGCTTTTCGCCAATCTAGTTATAAATGCAACTTTTACATAATGTTGTAAACGACGCAAATGTTAATATGTTAACAACAAATTTACAGTTAAAAATAAAAATAGAACCCACTGATGATAGCACAAAAAGGCTGAAACATGTATGGGTGAAACAAAAGAAAAAAGTTGTCTTGCATAAGGCGGAACTTCTCATCCCATTGTCATGAATTTTCTTACGTTTGCCGTCATTCTCAACCGTAATGACGAAAGTACCTCTCTGCTTCCTTTATCTTTCGTAAACCAAATTGGTGGTCGCTTTCCGTTCGTTATTTTTATCACTGATTTGTGTGCCTGATCTGCTAATCAGGTTTTAGGATAGTTCTCGGAATTATCTGCCATTGCTATCTTCGGTATTGTTTGCATCATACTTTTCCGAAAGACTGAAGGTATGTCTCCAGACACATACGTTCTACAAACAAACTTGAATAGTCATTTGGTTTCTACATCCGCCAATGATTTCAGAATTTTCGAAGGAATGTTGTGTATGCTTTCCGCCATCTTTGGTCGCTTTCCAAAACTCTGTTCTACTCTACTATTGGATCTACTATGTCCTCCAAATCGACTTCCGTTCCTTCTTCTATCACGCTAGCAGACTTCTTCCGCCTTCCTATCAGATTCTTCATGTCGTTCAAAGAGTAAAAGAAGCTTTCAGCCGCCTTCAAGTGCAGTGTACTTCAGTGGCTTTTGTATTCTCTGAGGCAGCCATATACACGCGCGGAACCAGAGTGAAGTTGCACCTCATGCTACTCAGCGACCACAGAGGAGATCAGTGGCGGGTCTGACATGCGCGTATGGTGCCACTCTGCGGCGCTCTTGGTCATACTGGACTCACCATTGGACTTAGAGAGGTATGCAAAAAGCACACTGTTGCCAACCTCTCACACTGCACTACGCTTAAGATGGAAAAAGTATACATGTAGATGTAAATGAAATGACAAAGACATTTTTTCGCCTCATTCTGTACATGTTAACCATCTGTTATTACGGGACAGTGTTTTCAAAGTGTACTGCAGTTTAAGAGGTTTACTGCATTGCGTAGTATCTAAGGAAAAGACTTTCGTATTTATCAGCATGTAATATAATACATATGTAATAAAACATATATTATACAAGGTGAGCACAAAGTCTTGCCCTGAATATATAAATTGATAACAGTATAACTGTTTGAGATAATAAGTTACGTTTGATGCCGTTACAAAGGTTAGTGTTACTAGTTGTGACCAATAGATGGCGTTAGTGCTACACAACACCGACGCGGTCTGTTAGGTTACGTTAGTTGCTGGCGAAATGGCGTCGAAGTATGGGAAAGCGCAATGTGTGCTTTGGTTTCACGAAACGAAATCGCTGACAGATCGTAGGCGGAACGTCTTCCATTATTATTTGCTATTGCCGCGTTGGGTAGCCGAGAGGTCTTAGGCGTCTTGCCACGGTTCGCGTGGCTCCTCTCGTCGCAGGCTCGAGTCCTCCCTCGGGCATGAGTGTGTGTGTTGGCCTTAGCGTTAGTTAGTATAAGTTAGATTAAGTAGTGTGCATGTCTAGGGACCGATGACCTCAGCAGTTTGGTACCATAGGAACTTATACCAAGAAATTCTTATTCAGTAATCGCGACTGCCACTCAGAGATACGCGTTTCGGTGGATGCTCCATGGTGTTATTTTAGTTACCTTTTACGCATGTTCTACTGGACATGAATATTTTGCTTGATACTCTATCTAGATACAACGTTTGGTACCGATCTCAGAGTGTGACTTCTGGAGGCATGCGTGTAAGATGAACAGTGGCCACTGAACTTAATTTACGTATTGAATTAACTGCTGTAATACAAACGAGCGATTAGCTGCCCAATGTATCTAGCAATTTAAGTAAATACATATACCATTTTCAGTCTGAAGTTAGATTTACGAATGTATGCCCAAAAATGTATGTATGATGAAGGTCAATTTTTTTCTTTCTATATTTGTCAGGGCTTCTAAATTTTTATTACTGAAGCGTATGTAGGTAAGAATCAATTAATAAATTAGTAACTATAAATATTAACTACTCGATGTAAATGACTGAAAGAATTGTGCACAGGAAGCAGCTCATCACATGGCGGGAGGTCAGGAGCGCCAAACGTTGCTGGTTAAGCGATACGATTCAATTGAAGGAACGGGGAAAAGACAGTGTGGGTCGATCAGCGGACAATTACGGTGCACTGTGGTGCTTTTCTCCATTGCAGAATGGCCCAGAGGCAATACTTCGATAAGTTCACGTGGGGTAGAATATCGGGGTACTGGAAGGAGGACAAATTGTGATGAGTGTAGCCTGAGAGTTTCGTGCAGCTCACAGCATTATTTCGCGGGCACGGGGAGCATTCGTAACCACAGACAATGCTTCCCTAAAGAGAGGAATTCGTCGACCACGGTGAACTACGGCAGCAGATGACCGCTACATTGTGCACAGACAAGATGGGGAACATGTCAGACTGTGGGCTTAATTCCAACCGTATTTAACAGGAATACAAGGCACGAAATCTCACTCTCCTCAGTGGAAGGACGACGATGGGCGCTTTGTGTTCCCCTGAGGTCCTCATGATGGCGGCATTGTTTGTGATGATGCTAAAAGCATAGAGGCTCGACCGACAACGAGTGATGTCGCGTGATCTCCCTGGATGAGCGCAGGTTCAGTCACAGCAGTGATGCTGGACATACCCTCATATGCGAGACATGGGAGCGAATGACACACCCAGAAACATTGTCGATATTGATTTTTTTTTTTTTTTTTTTTTTTTTTTTTGTGGTTGACTTCACTTTTATAGATGAAAATGCGCGACTGCATCGAACAGAGCAGGTAGAGCAGTTTTTGGAACGAGAGGATATTCGGCGAACGTACTAACCTGCCGCTTCCCCTGATTTAAAGCCCACAGAGCTTGTGTGATATGCATTGGAGAGAAGCACTAACGACCATAAAGGAGGTATCAGCCGCGCTGGTGACGGGAATGAACTCCCTACCAAAAGAACGTCTCACCAACCTTATGGCCAGCACAGCAGCACGTTTACAGAGCATGCGTTGCCTATTAAGAACTATGCCACGTCTTTCGTAATGTCTATTGATGAATTATAAAACTCGATGACTTCAGTGTAACTATTGTCTTTCAATAATAGTGTCATTTAATTTCATTTAATTGGATAGTCCCTTCAGTTGCTTTCTATACTATACTGTCGCAGTTATTTCTTTGTATGGTTCTAGTTTCATCCAGCTGTGTTTCTAGGCAGTGGCACATCACGCGAAATTTACGTTCGTACTTAAGTTTTGCATACCATTGCATTCGGAAAACTCAGACATCAACATACTCCTAAATCTAAAGATAACTGTAGTTCAAAATCGTTTCTGGTTCGTTCGAAGCGCTTACACCAGCAGTAAACAGTTTTTGTACACTATTTATAAAATCGCACGTAGGATGTCCAGAGGAAAACTTGTTATAATTACTGTAATAATGTAGGAGGTTTTCAGTGTCAAGTCTACGCTCTCTCCAATATATCGTAATTACGAGTCTTGGTGCAGTGCAACAGTAAGTAAACAAGAAATAGGCAATGTTTAACGTTTTAATCTCCTGTTATCACCTCGAAGTAAACACAACTAAGCGCAGAGACAATAGAGTAATAGAACAATAAAATCATGTGTAATTAGAGTAACTGTAACTATATAACAGTTATAAGTAACTCCTATTCCCTTTTTTTTCTTTTTTTTTTTTGTTACAGCCCGACGACCGCCACGGTCGCGCCGGCCGGTGTGGCCGTGCGGTTAAAGGCGCTTCAGTCTGGAACCGCGTGACCGCTACGGTCGCAGGTTCGAATCCTGTCTCGGGCATGGATGTGTGTGATGTCCTTAGGTTAGTTAGGTTTAAGTAGTTCTAAGTTCTAGGGGACTGATGACCACAGCAGTTAAGTCCCATAGTGATCAGAGCCATTTGAACCATTTTTTTGCTACGGTCGCAGGTTAGAATCCTGCCTCGGGCATAAATGTGTGTGATGTCCTTAGATTAGTTAGGTTTAAGTAGTTCTAAGTTCTAGGCGACTGATGACCTCAGAAGTTAAGTCCCATAGTGCTCAGAGCCATTTGAACCATTTTTTTTGTTAATATAGATTATAATTGCAATGAGGTGATTCAACTGATGGGATACTTCCTAAAATCGTGTGAACCTTCATTTGGCCAGGGTAGCGCAGCAGTTTGACATTGCATGGACTAAACAAGTTGTTGGAAGCCAGCTGCAGAAATAGCCATGCTGCTTCAATAACAGTTCATCATTGCGAAATTGTTGCTTGTGAAGGATTTTTATACAGGAACGAACCACTGGATTATGTCCCATGAATGTTCGGTGAGATCCATGATGCTCGACCTGAATGTTGAATCATTCGCTAGAATTATCCACAATGTTCTTCAAATCATCCCCAAACAACTGTGGCCAGTGACATGGCGCATACTCAGTCAATAACACGAAGTCCATGAATGGATGCAAATGAAGTATCAGGACGTAAACGTGTCCAGTCAATTAACCCTTCGGATGGACCAGGACCCAGTACATTCCACCATTATGGAGCCACCACCAGCTTGCCCAGTACCTTGCAAAGAACATGTGTCCATGCCTTCGTGAGGTTTGCGCCACACTGGAACCCCGCTATCGGGTCTTACCAACTGAAATCGGGACTCATATGACCAGGCCACGGATTTCCAGTCGTTTACGGTCCTAGGGTCGAACAGATGGTCACGAGCCCGGGAGAGGCGCAGCATGCGATGTCGTGCTGTTAACAAAGGCACTCGCGTCGGTCGTCATTTCCCACAGTCCACTACCGTCACACTTCGCCACTCTGTCCAAAGGATACGTTCGTCGTACGTCCCACACTGATTTATGCAGTTATAGCACAAATCGTTGCTTGTTTGTTATCACTGACAACTCCAGGCAAATGTTGCTGCACTCGGTCGTTAAGTGAGAGGCAATGGCTGAAATTTGGACTTCTCTGCACACTCTTGACAGTGTGAATCTCTGAATATTGAGTTCCCTAATGTTTTTCGAAATCGAATGTCCCATTCCGTGTTCAAATTCTCTTAATTTCCTACGTGCGGCCATAATCATGTAGGACACTTTTTCATGCGAATCTCTTGATTACAAATGAAAGCTCCGCCGAAGCACTGCCACCATCCGTTTACATGCAAGTAGCTGTCAAATGACCTTAGCCACCTGAGTATATAATAATTTCTTTTAATGCAGTCCGTTATCGCACTTAGTGTGGTATCGATTATTGGTTTCGGTTTTAAATAAGCATTTTCAGATACACAGCAGAAGAGAGTAACCAATAGGTACAGTGTAGAGCATACAGGAATCTTAAGTCCCTAATTAAGTTGTCGCGATTTTCTCCAATTCACTGGATGTCATGCTTTCATTGAGTTCACTTGTTGACAGCAGAGATGAAAGAACGTTTTATATTGAAGTATTTTACTCTCTCTGATGAGATATTCTACGTTCGTGGGTTGATTTACTACAGTGTGTAGCCACATTATCTTTGTTGAAACTGACAAAGAACTTGTTACACCCATCGGGATAGGAAATGAAATATATAATGTTGAGATGAAATTTAGGCCCTACGCTGAACAAGTAATTCTCTAGACCATGATGAGTTGCACTTTACTAATGGGTGCAATAGAAATGGATTTACAGAACTAACGATGCATAGATTCTATTTGTGTGAATGATCACCTTTATGAATTGAGCACTTATATACTGAATCGGTTACATCCTCTTTCCTCAGCGGCCGCTCTCTTAACCATCCAGAAGCCGCCTGATCGAAAAAATCTGTTATCGAGAACTTTTAACATTGCAGCGCATCAGCAAACGTGATTAATTTAGTGGTTATATGGAATCCGCCTCGATTGCAAATAGAAACCTGATGTTGTCCTGGGTAAACCTGAGAGCCCGCGGCCCACCGAACGTTGGCTGGGGAAGGAAGCACGCTTCTGACGTTTGAGCTAAGTACAGCTACTGACATGGTACACACGTACCGTTTATTTTATATCTTATGCGAGCCTTTTGCCCTTTTGGGCGTTCTGTATTAATGTTGGATCATGCTTCCTTAGGCATTTGTAGTTTTAGTGTGCTCTGAAGAAGGCGTGGCACCGAAACCTAGGTCAACATCCGGTTTCTATTTGCAATCGAGGCGGATTCTTTATAATCATTAAATCTGTTATCGGTGTCTTCTGCAGCGCGGGGTAGCCGTGCGGTCTCGGGTGCCTTGCCACGGTTCGCTCCATCAGAGGTTCGACTCCTGCCTCGTGCATGGGTTTGTGTGTGTGTGTGTGTGTGTGTGTGTGTGTTATCCTTAACGTAATTTAGTTTAAGTTAGATTAAGTAGTATGTCAGCCTAGGGACTGATGACCTCAGCAGTTTGGTCCCATAGGAACTTACCACAAATTTCCAAATTTCTGGCATCTTCTCTTCTGTGTTTTTGCCGCGCGTAGAACTTTTTGTCAATTTCGCAGCATTTTTACTTATAATAGCAATAAATATGAGAATCGTCAGAGAAGCAATGTAGAACAATGGTAACATTTGAGACCATAAATACTGGAGAAGGTGTACTTTAAAGCAACTGATTATACAATTTATATATTTAGGTTATATGTCACTTTCGAAGCGCAGGAAGCGATTTTTAATGTTATCCGACATATCCGTGCTGCATATATACGATTATACAGCGTTTCCTGTATCAGTGACGCTTGTCTCGATTCAGATTTAATTGAATACAGGCCAACATTATTCCGCCATTTGGTAAATTGCGGGAAGGGAACAAATTGCCACTAATCCATGGCGTTATTCTTCCAATTAGTTTAATGGGTGCCTGCGGATAATACATCCGTCTCTTTCGCTCCTGTAAATAATCTCATTGCATCATCCGGTATGAAACCCGGATTTCACTACGATGCGACGTGAACAAACAACGCGCATAAATTTTGTGGTTCTGGTGCTTATGTCTAATGCGTGTACCAATAAAAGGCGAGATGTTTATTAGGCTCCCGGTGTTTTCATTTTATCTCTCATATTGTATTAATATGTGACTTGGATGAAAGTAAACTCAGAAAGAATTTCCTTTATTATCAAAGAACACGTAATAGCAAACCGAATAGCACCCTAGAATGTCTTAGTATTCTTACAAATAACAGACTAATCGCTGAAGAACTTTTTGCGCTTGACTTTCTGTTAATCGTAAGTAGGAAGAGTTGTTGTGTTATTACATGATTGAAGACAACCACTGAAAGCAATCGGTGACATTAAATATCTGTAGGTACGGGTACGAAACGATCTGTAGTGGAACAGTCACATAAAATTAGTCATAGAAAAGTCAGATGGTAGACTAAGATTCAGTGTAAGACTACTGAGGGAGAGTATTCAACAACGAAGAGCCCAGTGGAAGACTCTGCATAAGAGTCAATGTACATCAGAAATTTGTAGTGCGTACGATTCTACAAGAGTAGTCAAGTTATTGCTCCCTCCTAACTATATTTCACGTAAGAACTCTGGCAGGAATAGAGTTTTGAGGAGGGGTCGTGTCGTGAGTCGTGCTTGGGTAACAATGTCGGTGAGGCAGAGGTCCCGGATTCTAGCCTCGGTCCGGCATGCAATTTTAATCTGCTGTGACGTTTCAAAAACTAAGTAGTTAAAATTACAGGTTCAAGAGGCTTACCATCAATCGTTCTTTCCATGTAGCACCCACAACTGGAATAGGAAAACGATAAGTGGCAGTGACACACAAACTACCCACCACCACACACCATCATACGGATTGTCAAGTGTAGTTGCAGATATTAAAACCTTTGTTCCACAGGATTCATATGGACTAGAATTTGACGCGGTTCATACGGAGATTTTTGTTAATCTGAGAACCAATATGCCATACTTTGTAGTAACACAGTTCGTAGTAATTCACGGGAAGTCAGTGAGTAAAATAGAAGTGATTTTTGTCATCCCGCTAGCCGGAGTGACCGAGCGGTTCTAGGCGCTTCAGTCTGGAACCACGGACCGCTACGGTCGCAGGTTCGAATCCTGCCTCGGGCATGGATGTGTGTGATGTCATTAGGTTAGTTAGGTTTAAGTAGTTCTAAGTTCTAGGGGATTGATGACCTCAGATGTTAAGTCCCATAGTGCTCAGAGCCATTTGAACCATTTTTTAGCTCCTCCTTCAAATGAAATTGTCGGAGTGTCAATCTCGCTGAGTGGACTGCATATATACACCGTTAGAATACATAACATTCCTTTTGAAATGGCAGCCGAACATATTCAGTTGGGATTGACGGTTTATGGCAGAATTTTCGAAATAATGCATAAGCAGTACTCAAAATATTTGTTCTGGGGGATGCACATGGACCAGAATTTGGCTTAGTTGAGACGCAGGTTATTGTCAATCTGAGAACAAACATATATGCATTAAAGGAAAGACCAATTTTGTGACACTCTTCCCCCCCCCCCCCCCCCAATCATGTTAAGTTGTCAAAGTGACAGTCTCGCTGACTGGAATGGGTTTACGCATCTTGACGGTTTTCGAGAAGATGTCACTGATTTACGAAACTAATTTCCGTAATGCTGATGTTATAGATTTTCGAGCCCTGGCCACATATCGCAACCCAAAACTTGTGTTGCGCGGGTACATTGGCGAGTTAACTCACGCTACGTGCTCTTGGGCGCATACACCTCCAGCTAATATTAGAAGCACAGAAGGTGCGCAAAAATTAAGAGCGGAACCAACATTGGCTGCTGTGGCTACCATTAGTCCAGCATTTTAAATTTTCTAGCAGTTTGTTAGAACAACAGAGCATAAGCCGAACACATTGACACTACAGCGAGGAAAGTAGAAATATTCGTGACTATCACAACCCGAGAACATCAGAGTACATGCGAATGACCCGTTATCATGGTAAAATTCGCCTCTAGTATAATTACCCGTTTACAGTAGGTAGATATACGGTAATACAGAGAGACAATATCCCTTCTCGTGGTAGTCACCTACATCTACTTACATGGGCCGCAATCCACCGTACGCTGCTTAGTGGAGGGTACCAGATACCGCTACTAATTGTTTCCTTTCATTCTGCACTCGCAAACAGAGCTGGGGGAAAAGCGATAGTCTATATGCCTCCGTACGAGACGTAGTTTCTGATATCCTATCAATTGCTGGAATCCTATCTTCGGTGTCATTGGGCGAAATGTATGTTGGGGACAGTAGAATCGCTTTATAGTCAGCTCCAAATGCCAGTTCGCTAAATTTGCTCAATAGTGTTCCTCGAAAGAAAAGTCGCCGTCCTTCCAGGGATTCCTGTTTTAGAGACTGGAGCATCTCCGTAATCTTTGCCTGTTGTTCGACCCTACCTGTAACAGATCAAGTAGCCCGTCTCTCCATCAGTACTCAAGAACAAGTCACACTCGCGTCCTATAAGGTGTCTCCTTTACAAATAAACCACACTTTCCCAAAAATTTTCCCAGTAAACCGATGTCGAATATTCGCCTACCCTACTACAATCCTTACATGCTCGATTCATTGCATAATGCTTTGCTACGCTACGCATAGAAATTTAATCGGCGTGACTGTGTCAAGAAGCACACTACTAATGCACTATTCGAAAATTATGTGGTTTGTTTTTCCTACTCTTCTGCATCAACTTACATTTTTCTACATTTACAGCCAGCTGCCATTCATCACAACACCCATAAATTTTTATATACTTATATGGATATGGTGTCTGTGCTTTCGGACATGTCCGAAAGAAGGACACCATATCCATATCCAAAGCGTTGCAGAAATCTATAAATATGTAATCTATCCGTTGTCCTTGATGCATAGTTCACAGCATAACATATGAGAAAAGGGCAGTGTGACTGCCATTTAGTGGACAGAAGCTTTTCACTCTCAAGAAAAATTTATTATATTCGAGTTCAAAATATGCTCAAGAATGAGCTCACTGCACCCGTTACAGTCAGACATCACCTACGTCACAGCTACCTCTGTTAAATTATCGCTGTCAGGTAAATCTCACATGCAAATACTACCGGATGTATCAGACTGAGATGTCGCCAGTTTCTCGAATCACTGTTACTTGTTTGTAGTGATACACGTCACCCTGTTTACAGTCAGAAAGTTATGCTGTCTGAACACAATGTGTCTTACAGACGGGAAACCGCGACGTCGGGTGGCGTATGTCTCTCCTCCCGCACTAACAAAAGTGGAAGTGAATGTGGGTTTATCCGAAAACTCGCTCTATTGAGATGCATTCTGCTTGAACGAAGGCACAATACAAATAACCCACTCCTGAATATTATTTTACAGAGCTGAGACATCTATGTAAATATCCGTAACAACAGAATGCATCATTAATCAGACAATATAAGGTTAAGGCAAAGATTTTTCGACAAGAAAGTGTAGAACATTAGTCCAATTTTAAACAAGCCACAACCTTAAACAAAAGAAAAATTCGGAGTAGGTTTTAAAATCCATCGAGAAGAAATAAAAACTTTAAGGTGCGCCGATGACATTGTAATTCTGTCAGAGACAGCAAAGGACTTGGAAGAGCAGTTGAACGGAATGGACAGTATATTGAAAGGAGGGTATAAGATGAACATCAACAAAAGCAAAACGAGGATAGTGGAATGTAGTCGAATTAAGTCTAGTGATGCTGAAAGAATTAGATTAGGAAATTAGGCACGTAATGTAGTAAAGGAGTTTTGCTATTTGGGGAGCAAAATAACTGATCATGGTCGAAGCAGAGAGGATATAAAATGTAGACTGGCAATGGCAAGGAAAGCGTTTCTGAAGAAGAGAAATTTGTTAACATCGAGTATAGATTTAAGTGTCAGGAAGTCATTTCTGAATGTATTTGTATGGACTGTAGCCATGTATGGAAGTGAAACATGGACGATAAATAGTTTGGACAAGAAGAGAATAGAAGCTTTCGAAATGTGGTGCTACAGAAGAATGCTGAAGATTAGATGGGTAGATCACATAACTAATGAGGAAATATTGAATAGGATTGGGGAGAAGAGAAGTTTGTGGCACAGCTTGACAAGAAGAAGGAATCGGTAGGTAGGACATGTTCTGAGGCATCAAGGGATCACCAATTTAGTACTGGAGGGCAGCAAGGAGGGTAAAAATCGTAGAGGGAGACCAAGAGATGAATACACTAAGCAGATTCAGAAGGATGTAGGTTGCAGTAGGTACTGGGAGATGAAGAAGCATGCACAGGATAGAGTAGCAGGGAGAGCTGCATCAAACCAATCTCAGGACTGAAGACCACAACAACAACAACAACAACCTTTTATCGTGTAAAGACGATCAGTTAACAACTACAGGACTAAATTTATTACGCACAAAAGATGATTAAAGACTGCGTCTTCTACTATGGTCCAATATTTCACCCTTGAGTGGTCACTCCTGCTACACCGGTACGGATATGATTTTATGAGAGACTGGCAATTTATATAATTCCTCGTCTTTCGGCCTAGAAGAACTAACATAAATCTTACAACGGCTCCAGCTAATAATCAACCTGAAGTCGATGGCATTACGGAAGGATTTATAAACGGTCTTGGTAGTTACAGGGACCACATCTTTCTCAGATATTGAACCAACTCGTAAAATGGGAGAATTACACAGAGCTAGTCATTGTTCGTATAACCATTGTCCTTATAACTAGGACATCTCAACTGCAAACGTCACAGCTTTATCCACCTTTTGTGTGCCACAAAGCCGACTACAAAATTTATACGCGGGTGATTAATGCTCTAATATGGACAGTTACGCTGCAGTGTAAAGTTCTTTGTGTGTGTAGAGCTTCAAGGTTCTTGTGAGCCGTCCGGTGTTCGGCAATTCTGAGTGCAAATTGCTCGACACACTTGCGGACTCGAAACACGAATAATTCTACTAGCTATTCGACATCTTGTATGTTTACAACACTACAGCACGACATTTATAAGTTGGTCATGTCATCTGGTTTTTGTAAGGGTAGATCACATAACTAATGAGGAGGTGTTGAATATAATTGGGGAGAAGAGGAGTTTGTGGCACAACTTGACAACAAGAAGGGACCAGTTTGTAGGACATGTTCTGAGGCATCAAGGGATCACCAATTTAGCATTGGAGGGCAGCGTGGAGGGTAAAAATCGTAGAGGGAGACCAAGAGACAAATACACTAAGCAGATTCAGAAGGATGCAGGTTGTAGTATATACTGGGAGATGAAGAAGCTTGCACATGATAGAGTTGCATGGAGAGCTGCATGAAACCAGTCTCAGGACTGAAGACCATAACAACAACAACATGTCGTCGATGTGCAAGTCAAAGAGAGAGAGAGAGAGAGAGCAAGTTACGTTACTGTTAAACAACCTTTGGTCTTGTCGTGTCACCGTCTTCGCCTCTGCACAGTCTGATACATTCTTAGTAGAAGTGTGGTAGGTGATGGAGGTGTTCAGTAGTGCTGTGTTGACTCGTGGAAGTATCTGTTAGATGAAGAAAGGACAACAAGGATGAGAATGATGTGTACATTGAAAGGTGAAAGGAATATACATTTTAAACAATGTAACTCTGTTTGGAGTAAGAGGTAAGACTGCAGCACTGCACACCCAAATTGTCGTAATGGTTCTTGTCAGCCAGTTAACTTGCTCAGAGCTGAGAGAGAGAGAGAGAGAGAGAGAGAGAGAGAGCACCCCACTTCCCTGAATCATGGATTACTATATTAATTGATTAAGCTGTTTGATTTTGTAGAAATTCTCTGTTAACATTGACCCTTTTTAATTCATTGTGCACTTTGGTAAGCATAGTATTGTTCAGACCAATATTATGTGTAAATATCACGCGAAATATTACTCAGTAACTTGAAAATATATAGTTTATCCTAAAATCGTTGTCTTGGAATATCATTTCATAGGAATAGTTACTCTCCCCACCTCACTGTTTATCATTATGTATTACAACATGCAAAAGATTGAATATGTATTTAGAAACAGAATTGTAACCTGCCCGCTGCCTGCTTGCTGTTTGCTGTTGTACTTTCGAGAAATCTGCAACAACGTTGTCAATACACGACATGAGTGGAAATTTTGATTAGATCCAGGTGATTGTTTTATTTCCGTTGCGCATTTAATACACAGACAAATTGCATTCAGACAGTTACAGTTCAGTTCACATTAGTTTCTGTTTAGCATACGAGTGTATGTATGTATGTATGTATGTATGTATGTATTAATCCGGGGACCTAGAAACTACGGAGAGGCTTCGTCCCGCCGTAGCCCTCAGTGGTTCACAACACAACAATAGGCCTGAGCAGTCCACCTACTCCACCGCCGCCCCACGCCGAACCCAGGATTATTGTGCGGTTCGGACCCCAGTAGACTCACCTAGGAACGTCTCATACCAGACGAGTGTATCCCAAAATGTTGGCGTGGTAAAGTAATTGCGGTGTACGCGTACGTGGAATCGGTGTTTGGGCAGCAATATCCGACACTGTAAACGAGGCGGAATAAGGGGAACCAGTTCGCATTCGCCGAAGTAGATGGAAAATCAGCTTAAAAACTATTCACTTTCTGGTCAGCATAACAGACCTCGACACTAATCCGCCGGGTGGATTCGGCCGGAGACCGGCTCGGGAAGCAGCTCGTTGGACCACTCGGCTAGCCGAGCACACGAGGGTAAGTTGCAAAACGGTTTGTGAACGCATAGTTTTGGTTATACGTGTATTTGTATAGATTGGGAGGTGAAGGTAGGCTAAATTTCTGACAGAAACAGATATAGAGTGCAACTTAGAATTTGTAAATTTGTGTAAGTTCCTATGGGACCAAACTGCCGAGGTCATCGGTCCCTAGGCTTATACACAACATAATGTAACTTAAACTAATTTACGCTAACGACAACACACACACCCACGCCCGAGGGAGGACTCGAACCTCCGATGGGGCTGCAACTTACACACTCAGTGTTAACCAATCACATTGCTGAGTGTGTATGCAGATGAAGTTTCATTATCAATAAATAAATCCCCAAATATTCATAATCAAAAGGAATGAATCAACTATCTACCCATCTTAACCATAAAACGTTCCAGAATTTGGCACTTTTTTACACCTGAACCCCGACACAGAGAGTGTACAATTCACGCCGTATGATGATATTTATTTAAAGAGAAGCGTCGGCTTATGAAATGACTGGAGTACAAAAAAGCGACTATATTACTTACAGTTACTCTTTAATTTATTGATTCAAAATTAGTGAGAGTCACTGATCGAGGGAACCTGTAGTGAAGATTCACCATGTCATAAATACTGAAATTACTGCGCATGGAAATACAAAGAGAAAGAAATTACACAGTCGTGACATAATATACCTGTCTATACTAACTATACTGAATAAATGCTGAATGCACATGAACGTACTGTGGAAGAGATTCTCAACAAGCCAATGACCTTCCAAAGTCAGAACAGCTCGTAAATGTAATAATACTGGAGGAGATCGACGCACAATTCCAGTACAGGAAATCGACAGTATAGAGGAAACTCAGGCTGTGAAATAACTCGCTAATTCTGAGTTGCTCAGAGAAAAAGGAGTCCAAATCCTAACCGCAACACTTACTCAAAAAGAAGCGCGAAAGAAGCTCCAGGCTAGGCCTAACAGATCGCGATATCACCGCGTCAAGACGTCTACCAATCGATTAACACCACACCCTCGAACCGGAATACGTCTGACTGCCCTCTCCTATGTTTCTTACCGCTCCTCGAAGCCAAAGCTGGAGGGGAGGAGCACGATGTTTTGTCGCTGTGATAGCTGAGAATTTCTCTTCGCATTGAAAATGGCCGAGGGAGCTATAGCAGTACTGGCGACTAATAAACTGGTGATATGCCGATAACGTTATTCACGTGAACGGACATTTATTTTGTGACCGTGATGGTGTATAATGGCACGGGATCGTACTAATTTGCTTTTCCTAAAGAGTTCTACTGAAAAAAAAGTATCAACATAAACAGGAATCCAACCAAGGAAATTGTAATTACGTAATACGAAACTGTCCCCAGCCTAATTATCGAAGTTATAACCAGTACTAACACAGTTCATAAAGAACATTTACTATTGGGATTAAGCTCACTTGATACTGAACGCCTGTTTTGCTGATAAGATACAAGACGCTGGCTGGAGTGGCCGTGCGGTTCTAGGCGCTACAGACTGGAACCACGCGACCGCTACGGTCGCAGGTTCGAATCCTGCCTCGGGCATGGCTGTGTGTGATGTCCTTAGGTTAGTTAGGTTTAAGTAGTTCTAAGTTCTAGGGGACTGATGACCTAAGAAGTTAAGTCCCATGGTGCTCAGAGCCATGTGAACCATTTGAACAAGACAGTAGCATAATTTAGAGATTCAGGTGCCAGTGATTTGACTTTAACTACACAGGAGGAGTATTAATATGTTTAGCCAACAACAGATTCTGAGTAACAGTATCTGTATATTACAATAGGTAGGTAATGATAATTGGATAATTGTAGGTAAACACATACTGATTGTGGAGCACTACTTACTTGGACAAACAGGCTGTTCTGTCAGTTTAATTATAGGAAATAACTACTAATGAAATAGTTATGAAGTAATTGTATCTTTCGTACTTTACACGCCCAGCTAAACCCGCAGGATAGGACAGGACGTTTAAATTGTGGAAAAGGGAAAAAATAAGGGACTGTCAGTTACACTCGAACATACAACTTTATTATTTGATCAAACATTCCAAGAGCTCCCCCCCCCCCCCCCTCCCGCCCACCCAAAAAAAACTATTTAACACACTGCTTTATTCATTGGGACTTAATTACCAGCTGAAATCCACTTTAATTTAAAAACGGCTGAAGGCCAATAACTTAAAACGCAAGCATAATCAGAAATTTAAAAGGCAAGCCTTATCTTAAAACAGTTCTTTAGTTAGGCTGAAGACCCAAAAAATCAGACACAAGTTACATTAAAATCAGCTGGAGTCCTAACACTTAAAATTCCACAACATTAATTTTTTAAATACCAAAGGCCTTACGTGAAACACTTCTTTAATTTAGGCTGAAGGCCTAAGGAATATTAGGCCTTAAGGGCAAAACAACCTTAATTTTAAAAAAATCGGCTAGAAGCCATACAAGTACAAACAACAAGAACAAATAAAAGAAGGCAGTACACCCAAGGGCACTCAGATGTTCGAAGATCGGCCTGGAATTCAAACACTAACGCTCGCTTAGGTGAGACAGGCAGTCGGCCCAAACATTCACGATCCTACGACAGCCCATCCGACCGACAATCAACGAACCCACCGAAAAGATAACTTTCACTTCATGCGACCAGTGCACAACGGAGTTCAAAGGAACAATGTAGAAGATATTGCCACCCACAACCAATCATACATGGAGCTGTCAAACTACACACTGTGCTGGACATCAACAACACGATGAGGAAACTACACGGCCTAAAATTTACGTCAACGGTCAGGGCAGGTAACTGGAACGTTAAAGGCCACAAGGTAGAAGATTCCGCTGGTGAACTTTAATTCAAATAACAAAATACAGTGAAATTCTACCGGAGAGTGGCTACAATTTTGCACCTTGAAAACCACGTTGTTGCTCGTGGGAATATCCCAACATCCGACAACGATCTCCAAACGACGCAATGTGAACAGTCCTGACTTGCTGTTAAATTAAATCAAAACTCAACTTTCGTGTCCAGGGTCGGTGAGCCACAGACCTCGTAGTAATGGGAACAGCCCCACACACTCGGACACCGCATAGAGACCGCCAGCGGCTCCGTCCAAACTACGTCCTCCGGAGAATTCCTCGCTGCTCCACACCAACCGACCGACTGTTCGCACACCACCCTTCCGCAAACTATAAGCGCCAGGTCAAAGATAGTCCAAGGTGCGGATATTGATACACACCACTGCTGCCACCCGCGGTAAGAGAGGATAACAGCATAATCGCGATAACCGCAGGAGATTAAACACAGAATCGCAACGAGGGTTTAATCCAGCGCATAGCATGAGCCAGCCACGGCTCAGTACTGATTATTATTGGCACTCTCAGACTGCCAAGGGGCTTGTCACACAGGGAGGAAGAGCGGACAATATTTCATGGAACTCTATTCTCCTTGTGGTGGGAAACTGTCCTAAAAGAAAAGAATCAGCTATGACCAATAGTGCATGACGATCTCTCTATTGGGAAAAGATTCCAGAATAGTCCCCCATTGAGATCTTCTGGAGGGGACCACCTACAGGGATGTGACCATGAGGAAAAGACTAAATAACCAACGAAAGGATGATGTTACACAAGTCGGTTCATGGAATGTCAGACGTTTGAACGTTTTTGAACGCTAGAGAAACTGAAAAGGAAAATGAAATGGCTCAATCTAAATTTAATAGTGGTCAGTGAAGTGAAATGGAAAGAAGACAAGAAATAAGGTCAGATGAGTATAGGGTAATATCAACAACAGCAAAAAATGGTATAACGAGAGGGGGATTCTTTATGAATAGGAAGCTAGCGCAGAGAGTATGTTACTCTAAATAGTTTCATTCATAGGGTTTGTTCTTATAAGAATCGACAACGATAGTTCAGGTATATACGCCGACGCAGCAAGTTGAAGTTGAGGAGGTAGGGAAAGTACATTAGAATATTGAAAAGATAACGTGGTATGTACAGGGAGATGAAATTCTAATAGTCATGGGACACTGGAATGCAGTTGTAGGGGAAGGAGCAGAAGGAAAGTTTACAGGAAAATAAGGGCTTGGGACAAGGAATAAGAGAGGAAAAACACCAACTGATTTCTGCAATAAATTTCAGGTAGTAGCAGCGAATACTTTGATCAGGAATCAAAGGAGGAGAAGGCATACTTGGAAAAGGCTAACTGATACTGGAAGATTTCAGTTAGATTACATCATGGTCAGGCAGAGATTCCGAAATATGATACTGGATTGCAAGGCGTACCCAGGAGCAAAAAATGTTCAAATCTGTGTGAAATCTTATGGGACTTAACTGCTAAGGTCATCAGTCCCTAAGCTTACACACTACTCATCCTTAATTATCCTAAGGACAAACACACACACCCATGCCCGAGGGAGGACTCGAACCTCCGGCGCGACCAGCAGCACAGTCCATGACTACAGCACCGGAGACAGCTCGGCTAATTTCGCGCGGCTACCCAGGAGCGGATATAGATTTAGGTCACAATGCAGAAGTGACGAAGAGTAGGCTGGAGTTTAAGAGATTGGTCAGGAAGAATCAGTACGCAAAGAAGTGGGATACGGAAGTACTAACGAGTGACGAGATACGTTTGAAGTTCTCTCTAATGCTATAAACGTTCCAGTGAATTCTGGGTCAGTAGTCGGTACAATTGAAGAGGAATGGACATCTCTAAACATGGAAATCACAGAATCTGCGAAGACAAACATGGGTACAAAGAAGGTAACTGCGAGGAAACCATAGGTAAAAAAGAAATACTTCAGTTGGCCGATGAAGGAAGAAAGTACAAAACTGTTCAGCGAAATTCAGGAATACAGAAATACAAGACGCTGAGGAATGAAATAAATAGTATGTGCAGCCAACCTAAGGCGAAATGGCTGCATGAAAAATGCGAAGAAATCGAAAAATAAATCTAAGAATTTGTAGCATGTTGCAGCCCCGTCAGCAACTGTGATAGACTAATATTTTTAAGAATCAGACGCAGTTGCGCAAATTTTCTAGTCTTAACCAGGTTTCGGCTAAATTAATCTAGCCTTCTTCAGAAGCATAAAATTATTATAACATGCGTGAGTAAGGCACAGTCAACATTAACATTAAAACCTAGTTCTGATTGGACATGGTACCACGATACTATAGGTTTTAATTTTAATGTTGACTGTGCCTTGCTCAGGCATGTTATAGTAATTTTATGCTTCTGAAGAAAGCTAGATTAATTTAGAGGAAACCTGGTAAAGATCAGAAAATTCGGCAACTGAGGCTAATTCTTCAAAATATTCGAAAAATAAATGATTGTCGGAAAGAAGAAACTCAGCATATAGGAAAGAAAGTCAAAGCTACATTCCGTGAAATTAAAAGTAACAGTGCTAACATTAAGAGTGCACCTGGAATTCCACTTTTAAATGCAGAGAAGAAAACGGATAGGTGAGAAGAGTACATTGAACGCTTCCATGAGGAGGAAGATTTGTTTAATGTGATAGAAGTCGATTTCGAAGAGATAGGGGATCCAGTATTAGAATAAGAATTTAAAAGAGCTTTGGGGGATTTAAGATCAAATAAGGCAGAAGGAATTAATAACATTCCATCAGAATTCCTAAAACCATTGGGGCAAGTGTCTACAAAACGACTATTCACGTTGCTGTGTGGAATGTATGAGTCTGGCGACATACCATATGACTTTCCGAAAAATATCGTCCACACAATTCCGAAGGCTGCAAGAGTTGACAAGTGCGAGAATAATCGCACAATTAGCTTAACAGTTCACGTATCGAAGTTGCTGACAAGAATAACAAACAGAAGAATTGAAAAGAAAATTGAGAATGTGTTAGAGGACGATCAGTTTGGCCTTAGGAAAGGTAATTGCACCAGACAAACAATTCTGACGTTGCGTTTGATAATGGAAGCAAAACTAAAGAAAAATCAAGACACGTTCATAGGATTTGTCGACCTGGAAAAAGTGTTCGACATTGTCAAATAGTGCAATATGTTCGAAATTGTGAGAAAAATGTGGGTAAGCTATAGGGAGACACGGATAATATGCATTATTTACAAGAGCCAAGAGGGAGTAGTAAGGGTGGACGACCAAGAAAGAAATGCTCGGATTAAAAGTGTGTAAGACAGGGATGTAGTCTTTCACCGCTACTGTTCAATCTGTACATCTGAGAAACAATGATGGAAATAAATTATAGAATCAAAGCTAAAGGTGAAAGGATATGAATGATGCGATTCGCTGACATTACTGTCCTCAACGAAGGTGAAGAAGAATTGTAGGATCTACTGAATGAACAATCGGCGGTGTCCTGCCACTCGCCTTTTATAGGGTGCCTAAAGGATGCTGCTTCATCGGATAGCTGTACAACAATTCAAGCAAATCACATTAATGGTTTTTATTACAATAATGTAGATTGACAATAATCAGCTTAGGTTAACAAGAACGTGTCGCAAGCGATTGACGACATGCAAACAATCAAAGTCCTTCGCTATCAAGAGTGTCCATGCAAGTTATTCACACTCGGTCATAAGTCACTGTAATTATTAATATCTATACTAAGATGGTATCACTCAAGTGGCCGGTGAGCCTTAAGTATATATATACTAAGATGGTATCTGTTCTTTCGGACATGTCCGAAAGAACAGATACCATCGGTGACCATGAAGCTCGTTGGAATGAATTTACAATGAAATGAACACCCTTAGCTGCTTACAGGCGTTGACATACGTCAACGGGGACAGATGAAGATGTGTGCCCCGACCGGGACTCGAACCCGGGATCTCCTGCTTACGTGGCAGACGCTCTATCCATCTGAGCCACCGAGGACACAGAGGATAGTGGGACTGCAGCGTTTTATCTCTGGCGCACCTCCCGCGAAACCCACATTCTCAACGTATTGTCCCGCACTACATTCGTAGTGTCCCACGCCCATTATACTCGTTACTCGCGGCGCGTTGCCGATTCCCGTAAGAGTTCGGGCACTGTTTGTGCATTCGCACAGAAGAAGAAGGTGGTCAAGTGGTCGGTGAGCCTAAACTATATATATACTAAGATGGTATCTGTTGTTTCGGATATCATCTTAGTATATATATAGTTAAGGCTCACCGGCCGTCGCACAAACCTCTTTGTCCTCGGTGGCTAAGATGGCTAGAGCGTCTGCCATGTAAGCCGGAGATCCCGGGTACGAGTCCTGGTCGGGGCACACATTTTTATCTGCCCCCGTTGACGTATGTCAACGCCTGTAAGCGTCTAAGGGTGTTCATTTCATTGTAAATTCATTGTTAATATCAAAGCCCTTCTAGGTCCCTCTGCTAGTCTCCGTCTTCTACTGTCCGTCCGAGGGTGGCAGGAGCGGCGCTTATATTGTCTTCGTATAGAAGCCGCTCCTGTTGTGGTGCGGTTCTAGTCAGCGTTCTGTTGACTAACGTCGTCTCACAGCCTTCTCTGCTCTTGCGTTCTTCATCTTCATGCCGTCTCTTGTAGTCAGGCCGAAACACAATTGAGAGTAAATCGAAGAAAGACGAAAGGAATGAAAACAAGTACAAATGAGAATAACGAGAAAACTTAACATCACGATTGAGTAGATGAAGTTAAAGAATACTGCGACCTGGTCAGCAAAATAAACGATGACGGACGGAGGAAGGAGGACAACAAAGGCAATCTAGTACTGGAAAAAAGGGAATTCCTGGCAAGAGAAGTGTACTAGTATCAAACAAAGGCCTTAATTTGAGGAAGAAATTTCTGAGAATGTACGTTTGGAGCACATCATTGTATGGATGTAAAACTTGGACTGTTGGAAAACCAGAAGAAGATCGCATAGTTCAGGATGTGGTGACACAGACGAATGTTGAAAATTAAGTTGAGTGACAGGAGGTTGTGAGCAGAATCAGAGAGGAAAGGTATATGTGGGAAACACTGACAAGGAGCAAGGGTAGGAAGATGAGGACATCTGTTAAAACATCAGCGAATAACTTCCAAGGTTTTAGAGGGAGCTTTAGAGGGCAAAAACTGTAAAGGAAGACAGAGGTTGGAATACATCCAGCAGGTAATTAAGGATGTAGGTTGCAGTTGCTACTCTGAGATGAAGAGGTT
Source organism: Schistocerca americana (assembly GCF_021461395.2). Lineage (NCBI taxonomy): Eukaryota > Metazoa > Arthropoda > Insecta > Orthoptera > Acrididae > Schistocerca > Schistocerca americana. The sequence continues at coordinate 994,100,616 of NC_060120.1, read as the reverse complement.
GGCAGAGGAGAGAAACTCGTGGCGACCCGCATCAAACCAGTCAGAAGACTGATAACCCAAAAATAAAAATAAAAAAAAATTACTTGCTTTCTCAAGGAACAAGTTAACAAGTTTGCACCTTTCTCGTGATTGAGAATGTTGGCGTGATATGATGTATTTAATGAACAAAATGAAAATGATGGAAAGTCGAAACACGTAAGGTGGTTTTGGAAATAATAAAGTGTGGTCAATACATAAGAAATGTTATTAATCTTCCTTATATTTATTATCTCAACTGGAACATCTGATGCCTACATCCATTATAGTCTGAACATTTATAGCCAGCCGCTTATTCTTGATTGCTGTTATTGTAATATTACCTTTAAATCTGGCTCAACTGTCAGCAGGGTGTCCCAGAAAATAATCTATCGGTAGACTCATATCGCGACTGAACACTTTAGTCACAACACACCTTTAAATCTGGCTCAACTGTCAGCAGGGTGTCCCAGAAAATAATCTATCGGTAGAATCATATCCCCCCCCCATGAACCATGGACCTTGCCGTTGGTGGGGAGGCTTGCGTGCCTCAGCGATACAGATAGCCGTACCGTAGGTGCAACCACAACGGAGGGGTATCTGTTGAGAGGCCAGACAAACGTGTGGTTCCTGAAGAGGGGCAGCAGCCTTTTCAGTAGTTGCAAGGGCAACAGTCTGGATGATTGACTGATCTGGCCTTGTAACAATAACCGAAACGGCCTTGCCGTGCCGGTACTGCGAACGGCTGAAAGCAAGGGGAAACTACAGCCGTAATTTTTCCCGAGGGCATGCAGCTTTACTGTATGATTACATGATGATGGCGTCCTCTTGGGTAAAATATTCCGGAGGTAAAATAATCCCCCATTCGGATCTCCGGGCGGGGACTACTCAAGAGGATGTTTTCTATCAGGAGAAAGAAAACTGGTGTTCTACGGATCGGAGCGTGGAATGTCAGATCCCTTAATCGGGCAGGTAGGTTAGAAAATTTAAAAAGGGAAATGGATAGGTTGAAGTTAGATATTGTGGGAATTAGTGAAGTTCGGTGGCAGGAGGAACAAGACTTCTGGTCAGGTGACTACAGGGTTATAAACACAAAATCAAATAGGGGTAATGCAGGAGTAGGTTTAATAATGAATAGGAAAATAGGAATGCGGGTAAGCTACTACAAACAGCATAGTGAACGCATTATTGTGGCCAAGATAGATACGAAGCCCACACCTACTACAGTAGTACAAGTTTATATGCCAACTAGCTCTGCAGATGACGAAGAAATTGAAGAAATGTATGATGAAATAAAAGAAATTATTCAGATTGTGAAGGGAGACGAAAATTTAATAGTCATGGGTGACTGGAATTCGAGTGTAGGAAAAGGGAGAGAAGGAAACATAGTAGGTGAATATGGATTGGGGGACAGAAATGAAAGAGGAAGCCGCCTGGTAGAATTTTGCACAGAGCACAACATAATCATAACTAACACTTGGTTTAAGAATCATGAAAGAAGGTTGTATACATGGAAGAACCCTGGAGATACTAAAAGGTATCAGATAGATTATATAATGGTAAGACAGAGATTTAGGAACCAGGTTTTAAATTGTAAGACATTTCCAGGGGCAGATGTGGACTCTGACCACAATCTATTGGTTATGACCTGTAGATTAAAACTGAAGAAACTGCAAAAAGGTGGGAATTTAAGGAGATGGGACCTGGATAAACTGAAAGAACCAGAGGTTGTACAGAGATTCAGGGAGAGCATAAGGGAGCAATTGACAGGAATGGGGGAAATAAATACAGTAGAAGAAGAATGGGTAGCTTTGAGGGATGAAGTAGTGAAGGCAGCAGAGGATCAAGTAGGTAAAAAGACGAGGGCTAGTAGAAATCCTTGGGTAACAGAAGAAATATTGAATTTAATTGATGAAAGGAGAAAATATAAAAATGCAGTAAGTGAAACAGGCAAAAAGGAATACAAACGTCTCAAAAATGAGATCGACAGGAAGTGCAAAATGGCTAAGCAGGGATGGCTAGAGGACAAATGTAAGGATGTAGAGGCCTATCTCACTAGGGGTAAGATAGATACCGCCTACAGGAAAATTAAAGAGACCTTTGGAGATAAGAGAACGACTTGTATGAATATCAAGAGCTCAGATGGAAACCCAGTTCTAAGCAAAGAAGGGAAAGCAGAAAGGTGGAAGGAGTATATAGAGGGTCTATACAAGGGCGATGTACTTGAGGACAATATTATGGAAATGGAAGAGGATGTAGATGAAGATGAAATGGGAGATACGATACTGCGTGAAGAGTTTGACAGAGCACTGAAAGACCTGAGTCGAAACAAAGCCCCCGGAGTAGACAATATTCCATTGGAACTACTGACGGCCGTGGGAGAGCCAGTCCTGACAAAACTCTACCATCTGGTGAGGAAGATGTATGAGACAGGCGAAATACCCTCAGACTTCAAGAAGAATATAATAATTCCAATCCCAAAGAAAGCAGGTGTTGACAGATGTGAAAATTACCGAACTATCAGCTTAATAAGTCACAGCTGCAAAATACCAACACGAATTCTTTACAGACGAATGGAAAAACTAGTAGAAGCCAACCTCGGGGAAGATCAGTTTGGATTCCCTTGAAACACTGGAACACGTGAGGCAATACTGACCTTACGACTTATCTTAGAAGAAAGATTAAGGAAAGGCAAACCTACGTTTCTAGCATTTGTAGACTTAGAGAAAGCTTTTGACAATGTTGACTGGAATACTCTCTTTCAAATTCTAAAGGTGGCAGGGGTAAAATACAGGGAGCGAAAGGCTATTTACAGTTTGTACAGAAACCAGATGGCAGTTATAAGAGTCGAGGGACATGAAAGGGAAGCAGTGGTTGGGAAAGGAGTAAGACAGGGTTGTAGCCTCTCCCCGATGTTGTTCAATCTGTATATTGAGCAAGCAGTAAAGGAAACAAAAGAAAAATTCGGAGTAGGTATTAAAATTCATGGAGAAGAAATAAAAACTTTGAGGTTCGCCGATGACATTGTAATTCTGTCCGAGACAGCAAAGGACTTGGAAGAGCAGTTGAATGGAATGGACAGTGTCTTGAAAGGAGGATATAAGATGAACATCAACAAAAGCAAAACAAGGATAATGGAATGTAGCCTAATTAAGTCGGGTGATGCTGAGGGAATTAGATTAGGAAATGAGGCACTTAAAGTAGTAAAGGAGTTTTGCTATTTGGGGAGCAAAATAACTGATGCTGAAGTTTAGATGGGTAGATCACATAACCAATGAGGAAGTATTGAATAGGATTGGGGAGAAGAGAAGTTTGTGGCACAACTTGACCAGAAGAAGGGATCGGTTGGTAGGACATGTTCTGAGGCATCAAGGGATCACCAATTTAGTATTGGAGGGCAGCGTGGAGGGTAAAAATCGTAGAGGGAGACCAAGAGATGAATACACTAAGCAGATTCAGAAGGATGTAGGTTGCAGTAGGTACTGGGAGATGAAAAAGCTTGCACAGGATAGAGTAGCATGGAGAGCTGCATCAAACCAGTCTCAGGACTGAAGACCACAACAACAACAACAACAGAATCATATCGCGACTGAACACTTTAGTCACAACACAATATGGGAAACACTATTAACTGCGTAAGACGTGGAATTGTAAATCCTATTATTTTAGTAAGAAAAATCTCTGAACTAAATACTTTAAATCTTCTGTTAGTAATTGTGTTTTGATGAAGCTTTAACTTTCCATTTACGAAAACTACGTAGAGAATTTCAAATCTTATGCTCACTAAATAGTTACGTACTTCACAACTCCAAAGAGGTTATTAACTTTTGTTGAGGGAGCTAACTGCTTTTTAGTTACGTCAAATAGGATACTCAGATTCATCGTAACGCTTGGGATAGTACTCTGACTAAGTAGGAAATACGGTGGCTCAGCACGAAGTTTACAGAACACAAACGTATTATTGAAAACGAAAACACGTAACTTGTTCATGCAGTTTTACAGTACTCAACTGATAATTTGAGATGAAGCTGGGGGCAGCGTCGATCTCCTGTGCTATTCCAAAGAAGGTTATGAAATTTCCCTTCTTAGTGACGGATTTTCTTAGTATGGAGTTAACCGAAGTACGCCATGAATAATAAGTCGAATTACTTCCACATCAGGGGCTATATTATATAATCTTGCAGTTCTTCTCATCCTTTTCAGTTCACAAGATGCGCACGCTTTGCCTGCTAGCTACCGACTGAATCATGCAACTAAGGAGCTTTGCTGTTCAGGCACCAGGTTGTCCTTTTTATATTCCCACCTAGCCAGTTCCTTTAAGGAGGGACTTCCCTCCATGTCTTATATACTTGGAAACCTACTTTCCCTATGCATAATCTAGCATTACCATTAATGTTTTAACTTACACATTCTTTTGTAGCACATTACTTTTGCAATTACGTCTCTAGATTAACTACAATTATATAAATTATCACAGATAATAAATAAAACGTTTACATCGATGTTATATCAAAGAGCACGGTTATACAGGAAATTACGATAATAGTGTTACAAAGCCCGCAGAAAAGCCCTTGTTGTACATCCGTTAACTGACTAGAAGTTGGTACTGGTCATGTTATCACCCTGTTTGGCAGATAATTCGTCCGGGCCCAAAATGCAGCTCGTTCTCATGCTGTATAATGTGGCGATCGCCCATTCTCTGCGTGTCCTTCTAGGAAAGGCCGAGGACATCTCTGGTGCCTCCTTCTCTCTCTCTCTCTCTCTCTCTCTCTCTCTCTCTCTCCCTCCCTCCCTCCCACAAACACTTTATATTTCGCACAGCTCTGAGAAAGCGCTTTACGGTAACCCTTGCTGGGAACACCGTTATTTCCACCAACCTTCTCACCTGGCTCTATTGTCCATGGGTAAATTCAAGGAAACCTCCCATTGATGCGGTCGTCGGCCTCCTATCGTCCTAAGCTTGCAGCCGACCTTTCTCACCACGTTCCACGAACAGGGAATTCAACGAGTTCAGTGCAGTGTTCCTGCATCCATAAGGCTGGATTACACAACAGCAGTAACTACAGTATATTTACGGTCTTAGCGACGTATAACTAACTAGTTACGTCACATGTAGCGTATCGTCCAGTGTGGTACCAGACATGGTACTGTACACAGATGTATAGATGCCAAACACGTCCTTGCCCTTCAGATTTTTTACGTTTCAAAATTCTTATTTTTCTATCGAGCATTTTTACATTACGAAGTCCCACTTCATTCGGTCGATGATGGGATACGTCTCAGGCACAAGAAACAGAGTTAGGACCAACCTTACCCACACGTCGCTCTTAACCCTTCACTCCTGTCATTAAGGCCTCACGATCATTTAATTTCATGGAGATGTTACACAAGAGTGCGCGCTATCGGAGACGCTATATTCTTTAGCCCACTGTCGGCCATGGCGTGCCAAACTGCACTCCATACGGATGGGCGACTGAGGCTCTGCCTGTCTCGGCTTTGCTCGGCACTTCTCGGAAGGACTCGGTGCACTACTACATTACGGGGAGCGTCATTTTTCTATGGGCACAACTTTCTTAGATTCGACAAAATTGAGATCTCAGTACTGTTTACCTTTCACTATTTGTTCATTGTATGGCGGATGTTCACGCCTGTTTACGCAAAAAGAGATAATCTGGTGTTGTTTCAATACAAGCCTTCCAAAATGAATGGGAATGACAGGAGAGAAGAAAAATGGAAATTTGTAGTAAGGGTCTATTGGACCAAACTGCTGAGGTCATTGGTCCATAGGCTTACACACTAAATAATGTAACTGAAACTAACTTACGCTAAGGATAAGACATACACCCATGCCCGAGGAGGGACCAGAACCTCCGACTGGGTCAGAAGCGCGAACCGTGCTAAGACGCCTGCCTCAGACCGCTCGGCTACCCGCGCCGCAGGAAAGAAGGATAAGAATTCTCAATCTGTTACGCGATGCAGTCGCATAACCGACAAGTACCACGAATTTGCTACAGAACGACATTATAACACCATGCAGGAACGATCTATGGATTCACGTGACGGTGAAGGAGCAAAACATTGCAACAATCGTCATATGGATTCACTAAATTCGTAGGCAGGGATCACGTGATGAAATTCCTGGTACGAATAGCAAATTTTCCGTAGTCGCGTGCGTTATTCTACTGCCAATTACAACAGTTTTCGATAGAAATAAACAGAGTGTGGGGACATTATAAATTACTGCAGTGTACGTTTGTTAAGACAAGGGGCGTGGCCGGCCGGTGTGGCCGAGCGGTTCTAGGCACTTCAGTCTGGAGCCGCGCGACAGCTACGGTCGCAGATTCGAATCCTGCCTCGGGCATGGATGTCTGTGATGTCCTTAGGTTAGTTAGTTTTAAGTAGTTCTAAGTTCTAGGGGACTGACGACCTCAGATGTTACGTCCCATAGTGCACAGAGCCAAGGGACATGCTTGGAAAGATTTTTCGATTTAAAACCCTGGAGTATCGAATTTATGAAGGAAAAAGAAGGACAGTAACGAAAATCAGAACATCAGAAATGGATTGGAGACCTCTCACTTTAAGTGGACGTGCTGCACACTGCCCACAGCAACATATTTTAAGATAAAAAACTATTTATTTCCGATCTGATGAGGATTCATTTAAAAAGAAATTCTCCTTCTGGAAGGGACAAATTTTGACAAAACTCTCCGGAAGTTTCCCTAAGGTCGCTGGCATCTGAGAAAAAACGAAATCTGAGAAATTAATCGTGTCCCTGATAAAAGAACAAGAATAATTTTCTAAGCGTTTGAGGACACTGCCAATCTGTTTTCCAGCAATTTTTGAGACCGTTTACCGTTTCAGATGCATGTACGGATGGAACTGATTGACATGTCATTTAGTTCCCATTTTTAAGACAAATTTTCTTACGTTAAAGCTGTCGCTCCGCGGGAAGAGTTTTCACGTCTCCATTGTAAGGTTGCACCAAATAAAAATTATGTCTTCAGTGAGCCAAATATTAAGAGGACGCCAAAAAGTTTCCGTTCGGTGGCCGCACAGTGCAGAATCGTTGTGACAGTCAGTCAATTCGCAGTGAGCATTCAGACAAACATCCCACCAACGCCCAGGCTGAAGATTCCGGTGTGGTCAAAACCAAAACCTGGCTCTGAGCACAATGGGACTCAACATCTTAGGTCATAAGTCCCCCTAGAACTTAGAACTACTTAAACCTAACTAACCTAAGGACATCACACACACCCATGCCCGAGGCAGGATTCGAACCTGCGACCGTAGCAGTCCCGCGGTTCCGAACTGCAGCGCCAGAACCGCACTGCCACCGCGGCCGGCTTGTCGAAGACCGTGTGCTGCTGCCTGAAGAAGTCCGCAACTGCCTACTGCACATCCCCGTCCGATAGGAAACGTCGACCCTTCAAGTCGTGATAATCGCATGGGGAGAGCTCGGGACTAAAGGGCAGGTGCTCGTGTGTCTCCCGCTAGAGTTGACGTAACTTCTGCGTTACGGCATTTGTGATGTGTGGACGTCCATTCTCGTGAATCAGCTGCAACAATGATCTCAGTCTTCAATCCACAACAGTGGTTTCAGAGACGCACGGTACCGCGTACGCAGTCTTTACTCTCCGAAGGATATCTGTAGGTGTTCCTCCTCCGGCAGCCAAGAAAATAATAACAGCACATTGGTCGTTTTGAAGCATTTGGTAATAACGTCGCCGTAGTTCATGTTTCCTCATTTGCCGCACGCTCTTCGGAGAGACTCAAATGCCACCCTTATCCCTTGCCTATGGGTCGGTTCTTATACACTGAAGTGCCAAATAAACTGGTATACCCTGCAGGGCTATCCACAAATCAGTGAGGAAACGAGGGGGAGGGGACGGATCTCTTCCGAACATCCCAGACATTCTCAATAATGTTCATGTCTGGGGAGTTTGGTGGAAGCGTTTAAACTCAGAAGAGTGTTCCTGGAGCCACTATGTAGAAATTCTGGACGTGTTGTATTGTTCTGCTGGAATTTCCCAGTTCCGTCGGAATGCACAATGGACATGAATGGATGCAGGAGAACATACAAGATGCTTAAGTGTGTGTCGCCTGTGAGAGTCGTATCTAGACGTATCACGGGTCCCGTATCACTCCAACTGCACACGCCCCACACCTTTACAAAGCCCCCACCAGCTTGAACTGTCCCCTGCTGACATGCACGGTCCATGGATTCACGAGGTTGTCTCCATACACATACACGTCCATCTACTAGATACAATTTGAAACGAGACTCATCCGACCATTCATTAACAGTCGAATGTCGGTATTGACGGGCCGAGGTGAGTCGTAAAGCTTGGTGTCGTACAGTCATCGGCTCAAAAAGCACATATCGACAATGTTTCGTTGAATGGTTCGCACGCTGACACTTGTTCATGGTCCAGCACTGAACTCTGCAGCAATCTGCTTAACGTGACTTCTGTCACGTTGAATGATTCTCTTCAGTCGTCGTTGGTCTCGTTCTTGTAGGATCTTTTTTCTATATTCTTTGTTTCAAACGGTGATTCCATTTAAGATCGCCCTGGATTGAAAGCCCTAGATACTTTACGGTAGATACTGTTTCCAGCAGTCCGCCATCAATAGTGCAGCTATGCAGTCGTGAATTTCTGTCCCTGTGTATGCGGATTACGCGGAATACCTTCCTCTTTTCTTGTTCTTCTTCTTAACTTCGCGTATTAGACAAACTGCCTGTTACAGCATCCATGTCCTGCGCAGTCTCCCTACGTTTGTTCTTCCAGAAGTTTTACAATTTAGAGCCTTTACCAGGAATCATTCTCCAACCATCCGGTCTACATGCTCTTTCCATTGTTCCTAAATGTTTCCTTATTCCTTCATTTACTAATGTAATGATGATGCGCGTATACAGTCTCTCTAACACAACTGTCAACTTCACTTGCCAGTGGTGTACACTGCCAAGTGAACGACACTCTGACGATCGAGTATTGGCGATATTACCATACCATCGAGTACAGAGGAGTTACGATCTGTGGCTGGTAAAATTCAGAGACGACAGTCCCATCATCGGTCAGAACTGCAACGGGCCAGTACCCCATTCTGGGACTCAGCAAGCGTTTTCGCAATATATTACATTTGTTTACGTTCAGGGTCAACTGCCAGAGTCTGCACCGTTCATCAGTGTTCTGCTGGTCATTCTGCAAAGCAATACCGTTTTCAGGATTTGCTCGTTTCTTACAGACAAGCCTATCACCTGCAAATAGTCCTAAATAACTTTTGACACTCTCTAATTGATCGTTTGCATATACTGTAAACAGTAACGATCGCAACACACTTTCTTGGGATACTCCGAAAATGAGGAATACCTTTTCTTCTATCGATTGTGTTTCGTTAAGAGCGACATGTTGTGTTTCATCTGCAAGGAAGTCTTCAGTCCAGTCGCAACTCTTGTCTGATGTTCGATAAGCTCGTATTTTTTTCTCTAACTGGCCGTGTGGGACGCTGTCAAACGCCTTCTTGAAGGAATACAGCATCAGTACGAACGCCATTGTCTGCATCGCTATTGATCCCATGGAGGAACAGAGTGAGCTGAGTTTCATAAGATCTGTTTGTGCAAGGCATTTTGATTTTTCAAGATGAGAAGTTCGTACTCCAAAAACTGCACAGTTCTTGAGCATCAAATTCTTTACACATGGCAACAGACTGACGTCAGCGATATAGGTCTATAATTAGGATCATCTGTCCTTCGGCTCTTCTTCAAAACGGGACTCACCTGCGCATTTCTCCAGTCGCTAGCTACCCTTCTCTGCTCCAGCGATCTCCGCTGCTAGAAGGGAGCAAGTTCTTTCACATAAACTTTGCAGAATGTTACAGGTATCTCATCTTGTCCTTACGCCTTCCCACTGCCATGCGACTAATAGCTACTTTTTTTCCAAAGACAGTTACTCCCATTTCCGAAAGCGGTTATGGAATCCTCCATTGTATTTCAACTTCATTTATCTGCTATTAGGTGCTCAGTGACTAAAAGACCGGACGATATGTGTTCGTCAATATGACGACTGTCGTCTAGACCTTGGTTGTGCATCCGGTGGCGCGCTCATTGAACATATGTGAAAGGAAATAAAAACATCGATCCTAAACGTAATTATAAAATATTCAATGTCGTACGTGCACGCATGTAACATATCTTTATAATATTGGATTTCTTTTTTTCTTTAAAAAAATAGTATTGTTTCGTGTATACGTTATAATTCACCCCAAGTTTGTTTCTTCTTGTGAAACCAGATAAATCTTTTTGAAAGATCCTGTACTACAAGTGAAACCTATTTCAAAGAAACTGACTGAGTGCTGACTGGAGACTGTTCATTCACGAGAGTGCACTGCTTATTCCATGACGTCATACGGTGTAGTCTGTCGTCCTCCAGTGTCGTTGTATTGGCGTTGTATCTCTTAAATACCACTTGCATAAAACATTTAAATGAAAATTTTTCCTGGATCGCATGTAGTTTGTTAAAAGTAAGCATTTAATAACCAGGTGACCGGTTTCGAACATGGCATGATCATCGTCAGTCCACTGAACGAAACCGACTGGATAGAGTGACGAGGAGCAGTCCGTTATGTTGCGGCTATAAACACTGCTCCAAAGATGCTTAACTGCATCTATGGTGGATGTCTCGTGAGTGCTTGACATGATGCAACCCGAAAACTTCCCTGTAGTTTCAATATAAACAAAAGCATGTCTTTAGTGGAACACCTCGTGTCCAACCCTCATGACGTACTGCCACATGTTAGTCGGGTTTACCTACCCTAAATAATATCAGCGATGTATGTAATAAACCACTTTATCGTATGACACAGAGCTCGACTGGTAGGTTCTGGTATCCACTGGCCGAGTTATTCCACTACACTTTTGACTTCGTCACTTTCGACGCCGTTGATTTTGACTAGGGTTCCCCGTTTATAACTCATCCATGAGCCCACTCAACCACAGACGAAACATTGTATCGTCGTCACAGAAACATTCTGTAAATAACCACAGAAAGATTCTCGATGCTCTTATCGTTATCCTGGGCAATTCATTTCACCAAAATTTATTAGCAAACTGAAGAAGGTCTCTTTCCATTTTATATTTCAATATGTCAATGAAACTATTTAAGTGACCTAAAAAGTAAATAATAAAAGGCGATATTACTAAAGTAGCAAAATGACAGTATCGGGTGAGGTACAACCGAGAGGAAAGCAAGAAGAAAAAGGTGCAATGTTATTAACTATAGACATCAATGCTTAAAACAATTGCTTCTTTAGTAAAGTTTAAAGTAACTGTAGTTTTCAGCCATGAAACTAAAAGGCAGAACGTCTTACGAATACTATATGCGGAACGCTTTGATGCCGTCGGAGTAATGAGTAATGAGACGTGCAAGCAGAGCGGCGCGTGTCAAAGAGGGAGGTGAGTTGTGTCTGCTCGAGCGAAGTACAGAGCAGGGGGCGTTAGTCGAGGTTCGGTCACGCCCGTTAAATACACACACTCAGTCAAAACGACGTCTGTCGTTTAATAAGACAGGCCATTAAGAGGGGAGAGGTGAAACTCACAGACAAAGGGAATACCTTGAAGAAGAGGCTAGCCGTCACCAAGGCACCGCGAAACACGCTTTAAGTGTTGTAGGCTCTGCATTGCTGGAACATTACGAGTAATGAATATTAAGAGTAAAGTGTTTCTTCTTTTCTACCTATCGATTTCTGCCCTTTATAGTTTAACAAACGTTTTACATACCTTTTCTCCATTTGACTTTATTCTGTACAATACCTCTTCAGTCTGCTTTTTAGCTACCTACATCTTTTATAAAATCACTGAAGTACTCTTACCTTTCAGTTTCGATCCTTTTTTTGCCCATTTCCACAACTCATTCTACATTTACATGCACATCGATACTCTGCAAACCACTCTTAAGTAGCCGGCCGCGGTTGGCCGAGCGGTTCTAGGAGCTTCAGTCTGGAACCGCGCGACTGCTACGGTCGCAGGTTCGAATCCTGCCTCGAGCATGGATGTGTGTGATGTCCTTAGGTTAGTTAGGTTTAAGTAGTTCTAAGTTCTAGGCGACCGATAACCTCAGATGTTAAGTCCCATAGTGCTCAGAGCCATTTTGAACACTTAAGTGCCTGGCAGAGGGTTCAACCAACCACCTTCACAATAATTCTCTATTATTCGGATTTTTGAAACCGCCCCGTAAAAACGAACAACAGCTTCTCACGTGAGCTCTGATTTCCGTTATTTCACAGGGTGACTATTATTGAACTATATAAAAAAGAGGTAAATTAGTTACAAACTACAGCGTGAAAGCACTTTATTCGACATGTAAACGTCAGCACAGATATTCAGATTAGGTTATGACATGTTCGATGTGCCTGCCATCATTGGAGACGATGTAGCGCAGACGAATAGCGAAATTCTGCATGACCCGCTGAAGTGTCTGATCATCGAAGCTGATGCTGTCGATGACCTCCTGAAAGGCTGTTTTCAGCTCAACAATGGTTTCGGGGTTATTGCCGTGTACCGTCTTTAACACAGCCTCACACAAAAAGTCGCACGCGTTCAGATACGGAGAATACGGCGACCAATCGACACCCATGCCAGTGGCCTCTGAGTATTTCGGAGTCGGAATGAGGTCTCCAGATTACTCCTCCAGGACATTAAACCCTCTCCTGCTTCGATGGGATCGAGCTCTATCTTGCATGAACCACATCTTGTCGAAATCAGGACCGCTTTGGATTATTGGCATGATATCATCTTCGAAAACCTTCACGTTCTGTTCGGTAGTCACTGTTCCATTAAGGAATACCGCACCGATTATTTCATGACTGGACATTGCCACACCACACAGTCACCCTTTCTAGGTGAAGAGACTTCTCGATAGCGAAATGCCGATTCCCATTCCCTCCAATGCGCCAATTTTTCTAATATACAGATCCATCCAAATGGAAGTGGTCCTCATTACTAAACTAACTATATAATGCATACTAATTCCCATTTTGCCCCGCGGCCAACCGTGCACTTTGAACATCTTAATGCAAACCGTTCACAAATTATGATGATTTTATAACATATAGTTCAATAATTGTCACCCTGTATTATGATGATCGTATCCACACAATTCCGAAGACGGCAAAAGCTGACAAGTGCAAGAATTATCGCACAATCAGCTTAACAGCTCATGCATCGAAGCTGCTTACAAGAATAATATACAGAAGAATGGAAAAGAAAATTGAGAATGCGCTATGTGACGATCAGTTTGGCTTTAGGAAAAATAAAGGGACGAGAGAGGCAATTCTGACGTTACGGCTAATAATGGAAGCAAGGCTAAAGAAAAATCAAGACACTTTCATAGGATTTGTCGACCTGGAAAATGCGTTCGGCAATATAAAATGGTGCAAGCTGTTCGAGATTCTGAAAAAAGTAGGGGTAAGCTATAGGGAGAGACGGGTCATATACAATATGTACAACAACCAAGAGGGAATAATGAGAGTGGACGATCAAGAACGAAGTGCTCATATTAAGAAGGGTGTAAGACAAGGCTGTAGCCTTTCGCCCCTACTCTTCAATCTGCACATCGAGGAAGCAATGATGGAAATAAAAGAAAGGTTCAGGAGTGGAATTAAAATACAAGCTGAAAGTATATCAATGATACGATTCGCTGATGACATTGCTATCCTGAGTGAAAGTGAAGAGGAATTAAATGATCTGCTGAACGGAATGAACAGTCTAATGAGTACACAGTATGGTCTGAGAGTAAATCGGAGAAAGACGAAGGTAATGAGTAGTAGTAGAAATGAGAACAGCGAGAAACTTAACATCAGGATTGATGGTCACGAAGTCAATGAAGTTAAGGAATTCTGCTACCTGGGCAGTAAAATAACCAATGACGGACGGAGCAAAGAGGACATCAAAAGCAAACTCGCTATGGCAAAAAAGGCATTTCTGGCCAAGAGAAGTCTACTAATATCAAATATCGGCCTGAATTTGAGGAAGAAATTTCTGAGGATGTACGTCTGGAGTACAGCATTGTATGGTAGTGAAACATGGACTGTGGGAAAACCGGAACAGAAGAGAATCGAAGTATTTGAGATGTGGTGCTATACATGAATGCTGAAAATTAGGTGGACTGATAAGGTAAGGAATGAGGAGGTTCTACGCAGAATCGGAGAGGAAAGGAATATGTGGAAAACACTGATAAGCAGAAGGGACAGGATGATAGGACATCTGCTAAGACATGAGGGAATGACTTCCATGGTACTAGAGGGAGCTGTAGAGGGCAAAAAATGTAGAGGAAGACAGGGATTGGAATACGTCAAGCAAATAATTGAGGACGTAGGTTGCAAGTGCTACTCTGAGATGAAGAGGTTAGCACAGGAAAGGAATTCGTGGCGGGCCGCATCAAACCAGTCAGTAGACTGATGACAAAAAAAAAAAAAAAAAAAAAATCTCCCTATTGAGGTCGGCGTCAAAAAATATTTTCGTATTAGGAGGAGAAAGTCAGTGACTGATATTTCATCGCAACGAAAAACGCCTTTGTTTTAATTATATCCACCCCAAATCCTGACTAATGTCAGTGACACTCTCCCCTCTATTTCACGATAATACAAAACGTGCTGGTCTTCTTTGAACTTTCTCGATATACTCCATTATTCTATCTGATAAGGATCCCAGATCTCGCAGCAGTACTGCAAAAGACGACGGACAAGCGGAGCGCAGGCAGTCTCTTCAGTAGATCTGTTGCGTCTTCTAAGTGTACTTCCCCACAACACAGTCTGTGTGTTCTTTCCAACTGAAGTTGTTCGCAATTTTAATTCCTAGGTATTTAGTTGAATTTACGGCCTTCGATTTGACTGATTTATAGTGTAACCGAAGTTTAAGATGCCTTTCTGCACTCATGTGGATTACTTCAGACTTTTAGTTCTTTAGAGTCAACTGCAAATTTTCGCACCACACATATATCTTTTCGAAAACGTTTTGCAATTTGTTTTGATCTTTTGATGACTTTACTAGACCATAAACGATTGCATCATCTGCGAACAACCTAAGACGGATGCTCTAATTGTCTCCTAAATGGTTGATATAAATAAGAAAGGGAAAGGGGCCTATAACACTTTCTTGCGGAATTCCAGAAATCACTTCTGTTTTATTCGATGACCTTCCGTCATTTACTACGAACTGTGACCTCTCTGACAGGAAATCTCGAATCCAAACTGAGACGATATTTCATAAGCATGCAATCTGGTTACAAGCTGTTTGTGAGCTACAGTGTCAGTGGCCTTTTGGGAATGTAGAAATACGGAATCAGTTTGCAATTCCTTATTAATAACACTCAACAGTTCGTGTGAGTGAAGAGCAAGTTGTATTTCTCAAGAACAATGTCTTCTAAATCCAGCCGGCCGGAGTGGCCGCGCGGTTCTAGGCACTACAGTCTGGAGCCGAGCGACCGCTCCGGTCGCAGGTTCGAATCCTGCCTCGGGCATGGATGCGTGTGATGTCCTTAGGTTAGTTAGGTTTAATTAATTTTAAGTTCTAGGCGACTGATGACCTCAGAAGTTAAGTCGGATTTCTAAATCCATGTTGACTTGGTGTCAATAGTCCATTCTCTTCGAAGTAATTCATAACATTTGAACACAATATATGGGCCAGAATCCTGTTGCATATAGACATTAATGATATGAGCCCGTAATTTTGTGGATTACTCCTACTGCCTTTCTTGAATATTGCTTTGACCTGTGCACCTTTTTCCATTGTTGTGTTCGGGTTTTACATACTCACACTGCGTTATATTTTAGATTAAAATTAAGCAAGCTGTAACCTTTACAACATGCAACCTGTACACTGGGTACGGTTGTAACACCTACAATTACAGATCTCAGAATAATGTAGTTAACATGTACAAGCTTATCAGAAAACAATACACTAGTTACATTTTAACAGCAACCTCAGTGCATATCATCAAAGATATGGAAACGAATTTCTTCGCGTGTCGCACATAATAAGCACATGGAATTACATTATAACTAAGTGAGATACGTTATTGTGTCCAAAGATTAATTTGCTGGGACATCACTCTGTGACAACACCGCGATCATCAATAAGTGCTCCATTATCTAAACGCTGATTAATCTAACGAAAATGGCCCAGTAGTTCATTACAATAATGAATATATCATATGGATAATGTACGCTTAAGAGTGACGTGATAATAATAAGAGATTTTCAGTAACAACAATGATGCAGCTCCTCATGAATCGATTATCTGTAGATTTCCTATGATGTGGTTGTTGTGACCTTGAGTCAGAAGACTGGTTGGATGCATCTCGCCACGATAACCTGTTCAATGCCTGCCTCTTCGTCTCTTCATAACTACTGCAACCTACGTCACTTTGAAACTCCTTATTGCATTCAAGCCTTCGTCTCCACCATTTCCAACCAACTCTCCCCCCCCCCCCCACCCCTCCCCACCCCCCTACTCTTTCCGTCACTACCAATTTGTCGTTTCGTTCATTCCTCAGGACGTCAGAACAAATTCCCTAACACTTAAATTTATATTCAGAGACGAAAAATTTCTGAACTTTGTATCTTGCTATTGGCAGTCTGCCCTTTATATGCTCCCTATTTCAATCATTTTTCAGTTATTATTTTGCTGTTAAGATTCGCCAACTACTTTTAACATCTCATTTCCTGATCTGATTCACTTAGCATCGCCTCATTTTAATACAACTACATTTCAGTACTCTCAATTTACTTTTGTTAATGTCCATCTTGTAACCTCTTTCCAGGACATTGTTAATACGATTCACTGATCTATCACGTTCTTTGCAGTCTCTGACAAAGTTCTTATGTCAGCGGCAAAGCTCAACACATTTCTGTATTATAGCTAGACACTAACCCCCTTCCCTTACTGTTTCTTCAATGTAAAGATTGAATAGCATCCGGTTTAGGCTCCAACCTTATCCCACACTTTTCTCAATCACCGCTTCCCTCTCACGTCCTTCGTCTCTCAAAACTGCAGGCTTGCTTTTATTTAAGTTGTATATAACCTTCCTCTTCCTACGTTTTACTCCTTGTACCTTCAGAATTACAAAGAGCTTATTCCATTCAACATTGCAAAAGCCTTTGAATTTCTGCAGTTTATAACATTGTGCAATTGACCTTGTTTGACCTAACCCCTGAGATATGAAGTAGGTTTTGGTATTGCTTCACAAGTTGCTGAACTTCTACAGAACCGATCTTCTACAATGCCGTCTTCTACCTGTTTGTCTTTTCATCTGTAAATAATCTGTGTTAGTAATTTGCAGCCTTTACTTACTAAACTGTTAGTTTGATCATATTCATACCTGTCAGTACATACCTTCTTTGGAACTGAAACTATTAGTTTTTCTTGAAGACTGAGGATACTTCACCTGTCGCACATACTTCGCACTAGTTTTGTCATAGGTGGGTCTCCCAAGGTGCTTTATCATACCTCCCACCTCATCTTCATCTGCTTCGTCTCCCTCTCCACATAATGATATATGAAATGTCTTTTCGAGAAACATTTTTGTATATGTCCTACGTTGGCGTCACAACATCACGAACTACAGTTTTGGCTGGAAAGGGCTATGCTCTCCTTTAGCTCACCATCTCCTTCAGAGGTGGAATGGAAAAAAAAATCTTCAAGTTTTTGCTTCTTCTCCATCATCTTTACTTCTTTCCCTAATTTTCTTTGTTTTCCCTTACTGGGTTGCTCATCTAAATGTTGAGTTGGGGATAAGCTACAATCCTGTCTGATACCTTTCTCAACAATTGTTTCCCTTTCCCTTTCTTCGACTCTTATAACTGCAGTCTGGTTTCTGTACAATCTTTATATAACTTGTTCCTCTCTACATTATACGCCTGTTACCATCCGAATAACAAAGAATGTATTCCAGTCATCATTGTCAAAAGCGCTCTGTAACTCAATAAACGAAAGATTGTCTTTCTTTAACTAATCTTGTAAGTTAAGTAGGATTGGTATTTTCTCGCGTGGTCCTGCATTTCTCCGAAACCCAAACAGATCATCCCTTGGGTCGGCTTCTGTAAGTTTCTTCGTTCTGATGGAAATAATTTATGTCACTTTTATGCACCCATGACTTATCAGACTGGTAGTTCGGCAACGCTTACACCTGTCAACATCCGTTTTTCTTGGAAATGGAATTATTACCCTCTTCGTGAAGTCTGAGTGTATTTAACTAGCATTTGCATTTAACTTGCACACCAGGTGGAATAGTTTTGTCATGCCGGGCACTTCCAAGGATCTCAATAATTATGAGTGTATGTCATCTTCTCGAGGGGCCTCGTTTCGGCTTAGATCTTTCATTGCTGTATCAAATCCTTCTCGCAGTGTCATATTTCCCATCTCAACTGCTCCTACTTTTACTTCCCTTCCAGTAATATTGTCTTCAACTACACTCGTCTAGCAGAGTCCTTCTATATATTTCAGTTTTCCGTTCTTTACTTAGCACTGGCTTTTCATCTGGGCTCCTGATATTTATACTATTGTTTTTTTCTTCTTCTAGAGGTCGCTCCAGTCTTCCCATAAGCAATTTCTACCTTCAACATTTCACCTTTTATAGTTTTCACATAACTGACTTTTTTCTCGGTAGGAAGTTCTGAATAGATAATGCGTCGTGCCACTGAGAAAGAAATGAAATTGAATGAACAAATTAAAAATTAACGTCATTGGCGATTTCATTTTGTGTATACGCTTCGTACTTAGAACTGCATTAATACTGAACACCGTAACGAAAAATCCTGGTCATATGTACACTCAGAAAACATCTCATTGTCATCCTACGTAACGTACCGTAAGTTCTGAAACCAGTGCGTCAGATTATTTTCGCTGTCGCAAATCGGTATAGAATGAGTACCTCTTCGTTAAGCTTGATGTATGATTATTGTTGTTTCATTCATGCTCACTGTGTTCTGTATAAAAAGGTATTAGTTTCCCTGTGTTTGGCTCAGTTCGAAATCTTGATAAACTGGAAGGAGTCATGCGTTATCTATATGCTGTCCATCACTGGACAGAACATCCAGGACATTCTTTGACAAACTGAATAGTCTGTATTTAATTAAAAGAGGGATGAACCCGCAAATTTGCTCAAAAATGTAATTAATTAAACAATAGAGCGTCTCGTATCCCTGGAGCATGTTCATAATTAAACCGTTATTAAAGCAGAATAGCACGTATATGTTCAGCGGCAGACTGCTCGAAAATTACTCGTCTCTCTGATGGCTCGTAAAGCACATACCGCGCTCAAATTATTCAATAAAACGTGATAGCGCGTGCCAAAACTCGCTATGAATAACTAATCTGCTCACTCATCAAACGGGAGAAACCTTTTTCGAGGGAAATTTCTGGGCGTAGGGCTGGCACGTGAATGTCCTTGTTTCTTAATGAGTAGTAGCATTCTAGTGATTGTTTAAATAAAAGAAAGTAACGAATACCGCAAAAGTAGAAATCCCCTTTCTAAACACCCTGGCGATAATACATATAAGACAAATCAAATTTAATTTTGTAAGAATAAATGTTTTTCTTGCTTACTAACGGTACATCCACATAACCGGAGGGTTTAGGTGAGGACAAAAAAGAGTGAATGAAGATATACACTTTTCAATCATTGGCAGTTGCTGTTCAGGCCAATGATTAAATATATTACACACATCGTGAACTAGGGGTAGCACGTGACACTAGAAACCAAAACGAACTGGTTGCCGGTTCCGGTCCCAGCCGCCGTTTAAATTTTCCCTAAATATCATCAGCAGTGTTTCAATTTCCCCTAAAAATCATCAGCCATGGCGGCCGAGGACTTCAGGTGTAAGAAGTCATCTTCGCTCGGCCAACTGCCTTGTCAAATGTGGAGGAGCAGCCGACAGAATTTCAGGGTACCCTCAGGTGGGAAGCTGCCCCTACAAGCTGGAAGAATCAGCCATGAAACGTGGTAAACAGTACACAAGGCAGTGGAAATCATTGCATTAGAGACAATGATCCATAGTTCAGGTGACCTGTAACTGAAAAAGTATTAGGGTTATCTCTTTATTTGTAAAAGATTGCGGATTATTTTCCCATTTTAACCCATGGAAGGGGGATTGCCACGGAGACTGTAAGCATGAAATAAAAATTGAGCAACCACCAAACTGTAATGTTCTTCGCAATGGAGAGTGGAATCTCAAAAGATAACTGTGATAGGGAAGTTGGAACATCCGAAGAGGAAAATGCAAATACTCATTCTGGATATAGTTGGGGTTGGTGAAATGGAATAGATATGAGGTAAGGACTGCTGGTCAACGAATACTGCAAAATCAACAGAAGCAGAAAATAGTATACATTAAGTGGATTCGTTATGAACAGAGACGTACGTCAGAGAGTGAATTACTTTCAGGATTCGGTGAAAGGATTGATTTTCTCAGAACCGATAGCGAATCAACATCGGAAACGATATCTCATACATACCTGCTGACATCACAAACACAAGATGAAGAGCTAGAAAGAGTATATGACGGCAATCGACGCGATACTTAGTATGCTAAAAGAAGATGATAATCTAATTATAATTATGAACTCTGAGGTAGGCGATGGAAATCAAGATGCTGTTTCAGAAAAATTTGGGCTCGATACTAGGTATGAGAGTTAGGAAAGACTAGTAGTGTTCTGCAGTAAACTTCAGCTCGTAGTAACGAACACGCAGGACAGAAGTATCAAGAGGAGAAAGTGTACATGTAAAAGATCTATAGACACAGAAAAATACCAGGTGGATTACGTCATAATCATACGGAGATTCTGAAGTTAGATACCAGATTCTAAGGTGTATTCATGAGCAGATACAGATTGCGATCACAATTTAGTAATGGTCAAAAGAATGATCAGACACAATCAACGGCAAAAGTAGTGGTACGGCGAAGCACTGTTGAGCTGGAGCTTTCAAGTTTTCTAAGGCTGTAGATAAGGAGAAAATGATTTCCACATTTGGCAGTTCAGCTGGAGAGGAGAGGATAGCTTTGGAAAAAGGCAGTCACAGAAGCGGGACAAACAAATATATGTTCAAGTAAGGCAACTGCGAAAAAACCTCGAGTAACACAAGAAATACCTCAACTGATCGATCGAAGGCCAAGCACAAAAAAGACTGAGGAAAGGACAGTAATACAGCAAATGAGTTATCACTTGGTAATGAAATAAAAATAGCAGCCGAGCGGTTCTAGGCGCTTCAGTCCGGCACCGCGCTGCTGCTACGGTCGCAGGTTCGAATCCTGCCTCGGTCGCGGACGTATGTGATTTCCTTAGGTTAGTTAGGCTCAAGTAGTTCTAAGTCTATGGGACTGATGACCTC
This sequence comes from Schistocerca americana, assembly GCF_021461395.2. Lineage (NCBI taxonomy): Eukaryota > Metazoa > Arthropoda > Insecta > Orthoptera > Acrididae > Schistocerca > Schistocerca americana. The sequence goes on along the minus strand of NC_060120.1, from coordinate 994,079,221 downwards.
AGATGTTAAATCCCTTAGTACTTGGAGCCATCTGAACCATTTTTTTTTTAAATAAATACAAAGTGTAGTGAAGTTAAAATAAAGTAGCTGCAGCAAAAATGCAATGAAATTTAAAAAGATATGGCTATCGGAAAGACCGATAAGAATGTCAAAACAAACTTCAGTAAAGATTAGATCAATGGCGTTAACATTGAAGGTGTGATGGGAAATTCAGTGGTAAGGGTACAGGGTACTTTTCCGGCTCGATATTATCTAAAAATCAACACCTATTTTTTTCAGGTACTGTTTATAATGAATATGTTTTACAGATTTTTTGTTGACATCACTTAATGCAGCACACATTGTAAACAAAATGTCCGCCTCGGTAGCTGAGTGGTTACCTCGTGATGGCTGGGTGTTGTGTGATGTCCTTAGGTTAGTTAGGTTTAAGTAGTTCTAAGTTCTAGGGGACTGATGGACATAGATGTTAAGTCCCATAGTGCTCAGAGCCATTTGAACCATTTAACAGTCTGCCGCCGGCAGTGCTGCGAGGCGGTCACGCGCCACAGCGCTGCGGACGAGGCGCGCACGGTGTGTTTGTGTTTACTTCGGCCGCTGTAAGTGCCGTTTTCCTTCTAGACCACCATGGCGCACAACTTTCGGAAGAAGACATTACGTTTCAATTTTTGTTCCGACTTCGCCCGACCCAAGGCCCTGGAGGTAGAACGGTTTATACGCGATGAAGTTAAAATACCACCAACGGATCTAATTGGTATCCACTTGTCCATAGTTAGCAGTACCGTCTACGTCAAAATGATCAACGATGCGGCGTGCGACAAGGTGCTTCAAGAGGCAAAACGTGGACTGCGCTTCTGTCATTCCGACGGCAACGTCGGACCCGTTACCGTCGATCACGCAGGTCTCGGCACACGGACGATAAGGATCTTCGAACTGCCGTTCGAACTACCTGCAGACGTCGTCATCGAGGCGCTCCGTCCCTATGGCAACGTTCTGGAACATGTTGCCGAACGATGGGTCCAATTTCAGACCTATCCAGTTTTAAACGGTGTTAGACAGGTCCGCATCGAGTTGCAGAAACACGTGCCTTCCTATCTACGTATCGGAGGCTGCCGTGCCATTACAATGTACGACGGCCAACCTCGGACCTGTTCCGGTTGCGGGAAAGAAGGTCACCTACGGTCTGAATGCATTCAACGACGTGTCGCGCAGCTCCCGTTGTCGGAAGCGTCCGTCACACCCACGATGACCGCCCTACCGGTCACTTACGCAGCGGCTCTTGCCACGTCTACAGTTTCGTCCAGTCCGTCGCCCGGTCCTTCCGATCGGCACGTCCCACCGTCCCAGTCACCAACGGACGGTACAGACGTCCCACCTGACAACCTTGCCGCACCGGATGCTGAAGAGACTAGTACATCTTCACAACACCTGTTTGACAATTTCATTGTACCCACCGACGCCTTCGAACCAGGTCGACGCTCCTCCTTGCCGTCGTCCGACACTGAGGAACACGTGCGCAAACAACGCTCGCCACGTAGGCGCAAACGCCGTCGCCGTTCACCCACGGGCTCTCAGAGCGTTGCCACCCGCGACGACGAAGACGACACCCAAGCAGCCGACATTTCCACGCAGAGGTCGGCGGACAACTTTCACGATGAACAAGACGTTTCGCAGGACGGGACCACTATGGAGGTCGCCACGCACAATGTAACGATCGGTGCGCCGGTTGAGACGCCTGTCTCCCCGCCGACAACTCCAGATCTCTCTCACCACGACGCAATTCCCATGGACATTGGACAGACCCACGGCACAGGAGCATGGGCCGACGACATTGAGGAAGGTACGCCCCCTCCTCCGGATGAGTTACCTCCGCCGGACGAGGCTACCTGTTAACACCAAAAGCGAGGCATTGCAGCTGATGGGACGGGACTTCCTGTCGGTGCCCTCCTCTTACTTCCCTTGGTGATGGTAGATGCGCGTCCACCACCACTGAAACAAACATACCGGTTTGCCACACTGAACATCAACATGATCGGCACTGCACCCAAGCTGCAACTCCTATGTGACATGCTTCGGGCCTCTGACGTCGACGTCGCCCTTCTTCAGGAAGTACGCGTTGCCACACTACCACCAGTCTACGGCTACGACTCATACACGTCCCCATGTGATCAATCAGGGCGTGGAGTGGCTTTCTACATACGCGAAGGAATCCCACTCACGGACACGACAATCCTTCCCTGTGGAAGAGGCATGGCTGTTACCATCTTCGACACGCGCGTCATCAATATCTACGCTCCGTCTGGCTCCACGAACCGTCGGCAGCGGTCCACTTTCTTCGGACATGACGTGGCGCCCCTGTTTTCTGGACGCTATGATCGCCTTGTCATGGGAGGCGATTTCAACTGTGTCCTCCATCCGCAGGACCAAGTACCTGGTTATTCGCCATGCCCGGCGCTGCTCACCTTAATCGAAGATTTTCATCTAGTGGACGTTTGGGAGAAAATTCATGGCAATACCCCCGGTTTTACCCATTATACAGCACATTCTGCGAGCAGACTGGACCGGTTTTATGTCTCTGCTCACCTCGGCAATGAAGTCGCCCAAGCTGAACGATGGCCCCTTGCATTTTCGGACCATTGCGCCGTCATTTGCTCTCTGGCTCTGCCACCTCAGTCAGTGTGGCGCAGCAGAGGTTACTGGAAGCTTAATACCTCCCTCCTTAATGATCCACACTACCGACAATGTATTGCCACTACATGGGCGTCTTGCGAAAGACGCCTTCCGCAGTACACATCCACGTTCCATTGGTGGCTCAAATGTGCCAAACCTGCGATCAGAAAGGCCTTCATACAATGTGGCAAGGAAGCAGCAGCATGGCATCGAGACACCACAAATTTTCACTACGCCGTCCTCCGTGAGCTCGATGCGCTCCCTCCATCACCTGACACCCACAGGGAACGACAACGAACTAAAGCTCGTCTCCTCTCTCTTCAACGTGCACGACTGCATGGTGTCGTGGTGCTTTCCCGACGACAAGACCTCCTCCACGACGAAACCCCATCCACAATCCATGCCGCATCCGACCATAGTCGTCGACGTCGGCTTTTCGTCCCCAACATCACGACCTCCGATGGTGTTCACCACACAACACAGGCGGCGGTCGTGTCCGCCTTTGCTGAACATTATCGCCAATTTTATGATGATGAACCGATGGCGACGCCCATTCCTGATGATCTCCGTCCTTCCCCTGATCGGACTCTCACCGTAGCGGAGTCAACGTCCATGATGTCTGCAATCTCCGCAGAAGAGGTGGTAGATGCGATCAACAAAGGGGCTAAGAACAAATCACCCGGACCAGATGGTCTCCCAGTGGAATTTTACCGGGCGTTCACCACGTTAATGCTTCCTCGCTGGACGGAAATGATTCAGGAACTCTTTACTCCGTCCTTCCCAATTCCACCTGAATTCGTCACTGGCATTCTTCTACCTGTGCCTAAACCGAAGGGAGGGTCTCATGTCTCTGCATATCGCCCCCTTACACTACTGAATGCAGACTATAAAATCTATGCACGCCTCTTAGCAGCGCGCATACGCTCCGTCTTACCTACGGTCCTTTCACCTGAGCAGACTGCACGTGGTTGTGGGGCCACCTTACAAACAGCCCTAGGAGAATGCCGTGACCTCATTGCACTGGCGTCGGTTTGTCGCCTTCGTGCAGCACTAGTATCCGTCGATTTCACGAGTGCCTTTGATCGCGTTCGACACCCATTCCTCCTCATGGTGGCGACACGTATGGGGTTCCCTTTGCTTTTTGTCGATGCCATTCGCCGGTTACTCCTTCCCGCGATCTCGATGGTACAAGTCAATGGCAGGCTTGTAGGACCGATTCCTATACGCCGCTCTGTGCCTCAAGGATGCCCTATGTCTACTTTACTATATGCCATTGCACTTGAGCCCCTCATCACTGGACTTACCTCTAGACTGCAGGGCCTCACTTTGCGTGACCACATCTTTCACTGTAGGGCTTATGCGGACGATCTCCTCTTTCTCACCTGCTCCTCCACGGAACTCAACGACGCCATCCAATGGATCCACCAGTATGGACGTCTTTCTGGTAGCATTCTTAATGTCAGTAAATCGACTATGATGCACATTGGGCGCGGCCTCCCGGCTATGGTGCCGACCCCACTCCCAGTTAGTGCCACCCTTCGTTACTTGGGTATCGAATTTACGAGCTCCACACACCGCACAGTGGCCCTGGCTTACCGGCGGCTTTTGCAGTCGATTCGGCACCATGTTCGCGGTCAAGTGCACCGTAACTTAAACCAACTCCAACGTGTGTCCTATGTCAACATCTACGTCGCCCCTAAACTGGTACACGTCGCCCAGATCCTCCCAATGCCGTTACTCCTTGGCCGCCGCATCCAATCAGCCTTTGGATATTTCGTGTCAGCAGGGGCACTTTTCAAAGTCCGCTACAACACTCTAACACTGCCTCCTGCAAAAGGTGGCCTCGGACTCGTCAACGTGCGGGCACGCTCTTCTGCACTCTTTGTCCACACTCTGTTGCGGCACTGGCAGGGGCCGGTCCCGTCCTTAACACGCAGTCTCTTAGATATCCTCCGACCAGCTTCTCTCGATCCACCGATCAATGTGGCACCTATTTCTCCATTATTGTACTACGTCGCGAATGGTTTCATAGAACTCAGCTACGTTCGGGCCGATCTTCTAGTCACCCGTCCTCCCCGTACAAAAGATTATTATCGTTTGTTTATGCTGTCCAACCCTTGCGACCCCATGGTGCTACAGCATCCTGACATTCACTGGCGCACGGTTTGGGGGTGTGTGCATGCACCCTTTTTACCGTCGTCTGTGTCTGCACTCAGGTATGTTTTAGTCTATGGAAAATTCCCGACTAATAGTCAACTTTATCGCATAGGACTGGCCTCCTCCCCACTCTGCCCTGACTGTCAGCTCGAAGACACCGACGAGCACCGTCTTACGTACCCCCTGAAACAAAACGTATGGCTCCTCATCCAACGAATCGTGGGCTTTTACCTCCGTGCCCCGCCAACGACGGTAACCCCGGATTTCCTGTTGTTGCCCCAGACATTTCACTACCCTCTTGCTAAGCACCATACCCTAATCTGGTTTCGAGGACAGGCTTTAGAATATCTCTTTCGGAGTGGTCCGCATACAGTCCTTGACTTCTGGTACAAAGTTGTGACCGCGCATAGCACCCTCACCCGAAAACCATCTTACCGACAAACTTTTGCCGGTTATCTCCGCAGCGTCCTCCTTGACCCCCCTCAAAGTTGGGGTGTACCATGCCTACCTGTCACATGATGCAACACCCTTATCCACGTTCTCATGCATCGACCAAAAACAAACACAATTTTTTTTTTTTTAGGAAGAAGACAGAATATGTTATATTTTGTTGTATTTAACTTTTTTTTTTTTAACTAACAGTCATTTGTATATATTTAAATGGTACCTTGAAGAACTTTTGCATAGTGAATATATATGTACTTTTAGTTTGTTCAATACAAATTTTTAAACAAAAACAAAACAAAAAAAAAGGAAAACAGGATATGTTCTCATTTGTTGTATTTCATGTTATTCTAATAATTTGTTTACCTAACACTCATTTGTATATGTTTAACTGGTACCTTGAAGAACTTTTGCTTTGTGTATGTATATATGTACTCTCCGTTTGTAAAAAAAAAAAAAAAAAAAAAAAAAAAAAAGTGGTCAGCATGACAGACTGTTAATCCTAAGGTCCCGGGTTCGATTCCCGGCTGGGTCGGAAATTTTCTCCGCTCAGGGATTGGGTGTTGTGTTGTCCTAATCATCGTCATTTCATCCTCGTCGACGCGCAGGTCGCCGAAGTGGCGTCAAATCGAAAGACCTGCACCAGGCGAACGGTCTACCCGACGGGAGGCCCTAGCCACACGACATTCCCATTTGTAAACAAAATATAAGTATTTTGAATATTTCTGAACCTGCTTAGGGTTACTAAAAAATTACAAAGAAATTGTTGCAATTTTTTTCCAAAATGCTTCCTCAAGTCCAATGTAACACATTTGAAGGAGACCAAATTTTTACCAAATATGCATGACACGATGGCTGAGGTACTACATCTATTTAATTCCACCTATTATGTACATTACAAGGATGCATAAATATCACATCCTACATTAACTTTTTATAGTTTTTTTCCTAATAAAATGTGATTTTTTTCTAAAATTTAGTTGATTCTGCAACAATACTAAAGTCTACCACATAAGTATTGACTGTCGCAAGGTACAGAAAAAAATTAGAGCAAAGCTGCATAAACTTCAGGAAATATTTGTACCTGAATTATATAAAAAAAAGCAACTTGCGGGAAATTGCGAATGAAGAGATGAGTCCAATTAAACTGTGCCTCGCCGGCCGCGGTGGCCGAGCGGTTCTAGGCGCTGCAGTCCGGAACCGCGGGACTGCTACGGTCGCAGGTTCGAATCCTGCCTCGGGCATGGATGTGTGTGATGTCCTCAGGTTACTTAGGTTTAAGTAGTTCTAACTTCTAGGGGACTGATGACCTAAGATGTTAAGTCCCATAGTGCTCAGAGCCATTTTTTGTAGTCTGTTGTATAGTTAGTTCATAAATGTGATCAACTTTTAAGGCTGCGAAATTGCATAAAGAACTGCCCACAAAATTCTCTACGCTTACATTTTATTTATTAAGCATGATCTCTTTCGAAATACTCTCCTCCACACTTGCTACACCGCTCCCAACGCTGTGTCCACTTCCAGAAGAAGTCTTGACACGCATTTTGCTCTATCGCGGGAAGCGCTGTCTGCGAATTTTGTTTTTTCTCTTCTATCGTTGTAAACCTGCGTCCTTTCAAAGGGCTTTTCAACTTTGGAAAGAAAAGTCCGCAGGGGCCAAATCTGCAGACTACGGAGAATGAGGTAGTACAATGATTACGTTTTTTGTTCTGTAGTCACATACCTACAGGGATGAATGTGCGGGTGTGTTATCGTGATGCGAGAGCTATGCACTGTCTCGTTTCCTTCTCACAGGCGTAGCAACACGTTCCGATAGTACCATCGATTAACAGTTTGTGCATGTGGCACGAATTCATGATGAACTAATCCTTCTATATCCAAGAAAACTGTCAGCACGGTTTTGACATTTGGCCTGACCTGATGAGCATGTTTTGTTCTTGAAGAACCTTTCCCGAACCACTGTGAAGACTTAAGGTCAGTCTTAACATCATAACCATAGACCCACGCCTCATCGCCAGTCGTGATTCTCTTAAGAAACGTCTCGTAGTCATTTGCGCAACCCAAAAGCTTTACAGATTGCGATGGTCTCCCTGGTCTTGACTCATGAGCTGTGGGATGATCTTGGAGGCAACACGATGTATTGCAAGATGCTGTTTCAGGATTTCATGACATGATCCAACTGAAAAGTTACATTCTTCTGCAATCTCTCGGACAATCAGTCCTCGAGTGGTACACACAGTTTCGCTGATGTTTCTCACGTGAGCGTCCTCGGTAGACGTCAAAGGGCGACCTGAACGAGGATCATCTGTAACTTCCGTGCGAACCATTTGCAACACTGTGTACGGCTTAATCACTTACCATCGTAGCCTTCCTGCATCACTTGGTGTGTCTGTGTAAACCTGTCCTTCAGTTTCACGCAAAATTTAACGCAGACACAAACTGTGCAACACAGCGTTCTATTCAGTACAGTACTGAATAATAACTAACAGACATCAACAATGCAGCTTTACGCAGTTACGCTGGGGTATCAATTCGGTCCAACACACCATTGGCGCGAAATTGCCAAAGTTCCCGAATTTTTTTTTTTTTACAGTCCTCTTAAATTGAAATACTGAATAGATAACAAAATTAATGATACATTTCTAAAAAAGAAAAAAAAAGCACTCCGTCTTCAGGCCACGAGAGGCCTACCGGGACCATAGACCGCCGTGTCATCCTCCCAGTCGTTATGATGGTACTCTTGACCGAAGCCGCTACTATTCGGTCGAGTAGCACCTCAATTGGCATAACGAGGCTGAGTGCGCCGCGAAAAATGGCAACAGCGCATGGTGGCCTGGATGATCACCCAGCAAAGTGCCGATCACGCCCGACAGCGCTTAACTTCAGTGATCTCACGGGAACCGGTGTATTCACTGCGGCAAGGCCGTTGCCCTAATACCTTTCTTAACACAATTATCGGAAATGTGATTTATACAAGACAGTAAGGAAGATGATTATAGCTCTATGAAATATTGTCATTTCCAGTCCAAACATACAAGTAAAAAGTGTAGGTGGTTAGTAGGACGAAGATGAACAACGGAAATCCAGTTCGACTTATGTTGACTTTTGAACTAAATATAATCACATGAGAAATGAAGATATCGAACACTAGCTAAATTCGTTACAATTAAATAAGGCTGTCAGTGAATCCAGACAAGCAGGGCATACGTGCATCGATAACTTTAGAGTACTAAGTGACTCCATGTAGCTATAAACGCTTTAGCAAATGTAAAGCTCAACGAAATCTACCAGCCTATGATGCCACGATCATCAAAACACCTACAAGAGCTAAACCTAACATCGGTGTTGATTTGCATAAAATCGGTTTGGTTGTCAGATCGTATCACTATAAAACACTAACCAACTTAACCACTAATATTTCGACCATTTCTGCAGTGGTCCTCTTCAGCTACCCTGAGGATGGCTGCTGCTAAGGCGGTGAAAAAGTGGTGGTATAGATGATTAAATATTTTCTGAGGAAGTGGCCTAGCAGCCTGTGTGAGTTTATTCGAACAGGCACCAGCCATGGAAGCTTACGAACTTAAACCCCGACTGGTATTACTTGCGCGTTACTGAACAGCTGCAGCCCTCAAAAATCAGTTTATTATTTAGAATGAAAAGCACTTGCCCGCGAAAGGCAAAGGTTCGAGTCTCGGTCCGGCACACAGTTTTAATCTGCCAGGAAGTTTCAGTTTAATATTGACAATGAATCACCAATATGCTCAAGCTCATTTAACATTTATGTCTAAAGTAAGATGTGATGTTCATGTCTAACAAAGAGCATTTATATCAAGCGGTGTGCTGACTGTGTATCTGTATATTTACCTGACCCTTTTTAAATAATCTGTCTACTAGCAAGAAATAAAAACCAGTAAACCCTAACTGATTAATACCTGTGCACCATAATGACAATTTAGAGGTAAGTACATTCGAATCTACTCTATCGTACTACGGCCGTGTAAATCTGAATAAGTATAAAAGTTGTCCCTCTGCGAAAATCCATAAACTGTGTGACATAAATTCGTTACCTCGCATTAGTGTCGCTTTGGATAACGCGTTGATCTACTCTCAGCACTACTGAACTAACTACAGTTGCAAAAGCTAAAATGCAAGATATTAGACTGACAAGGGGAAGGCCTCAGACACTGCCAACCGATTCGGCTCAGATTTGGTAGGTCGCTTGTGTACAACCTAAAACGAAGAAATCTAAGATATATTTGGTCAACACCCTCGCGTTTTTGAGAAAATCACCCCTAAAGGTTATGACGAGCGATCGATTCGAAGTTGGCGGGATCGATAGATAATTGTAAATAGAGCATTTTTCATCATCAGGCATGGGGTCCGAAAACACATACTTTTCCAGAAATCGAGGTAAGAAACTTTTACAACTGCTGCGTCTATACCCACATGGTCAACGCTTTTCGCCGACAGCACCGATAACGCAAAGACCGAGGTAAGTGGCTGCGAATCTTGAAGAAACGTAATGGATGTTAATCTTTTGGTTTGTATTTTTCCATATCACAATTGATAGGGATAGGAGGGTTAATGAGGTAAGTAAATCAACAAGGAATGATAATAAGGTAGGCAAATAAATTTCTCAAACCTCTTGGGATAGTAAACAACTAAAATGTTACTCCAGGTCACTTTACAACGGCTCTTCCAGTCACTGTTACGTGTCCTCACTTTTCTTCGAACAGCTAGATGGATGGTACTTGCCATACAAACATTCGAAACGAATATGCTCACGGCACCAAAGCATCTAATGAATGCAATATTTCGACAGCTGCACTGTTCCTTCCCTATGATATGACGAAGAGGCCATCGGGACAACATAACTCTCCCCGCGTGCATTTTATCCCGTGCCTCGCTGTAAACAAGCGTCGCATGGTTGGCTATCTATGATCCCTCGTGAGGAAGTCTTAGCACTTTTACTCGGAGTTGTTTTCATGCCACGAGGCTTAAAAGTTAAATACTTTACTAATTCATGGCATTTGGGAAATTAGTTTGCCTATCTTATTATTATCATTCCTTATTGATTTACTTACCTTGTTAACCCTCCTATCCCTATCAATTGAGATGTGGAAAAGTACAAACGAGAAGAATAACATCCGCTAGGTTTCTTCGAGATTTGAACCCGGTTTTTACGGTTCCCAGTCAGTTACCTTAGCCGTTGCTCTATCGGCGCCGTCAGCGACAAGCGTTAACCATGTGGGTACAGACGCGGCAGTTGTAAAAGTTTCTTACCTCGATTTCTGGAAAAGTATCTGTTTTCGAACCCAGTACTTGATGATGAAAAATGCTCAATTTACAGTTATCTATCGATCCCGCCAATTTTGAGTCAATCCCTCGTCATAATCTTTAGGGATGATTTCCTCAAAAACGTGGGGGTGTTGATCCAAAATATCTTGGATTCCTTCGTTTTAGATTGTACACAAGCGACCTGCCAAATCTGAGCCGAATCGGTTGGCCGTCTCTGAGGCCTTCCCCTTGTGAGACGTATTTAGAATTTTTTTAAGTAAAAACGATTTGGAACTGGGAGGCGAAACATGACTAAGGAGAATGACTGTAATATCGTACTTTAAAATCTTACTGTGTTGTAAAACTGACTTGCAATTGTTAAGGCATATCATAAAAATTACAATTACGCAAACAAATCATTTGCACAAAAAATACAATAAAAAACTTCAGTTTACACACAGAGGTGGTCTCATTTAAATTCGTTCTACAGAAAAAGCGCATAAAAACATGAATATTCGTTATCTTATTGTCGATCGGTGTAACAATTTGTACAAAGATTCTTCATCAAAATTTCATAATAATATTTGTAGCATTTTCTTACTTCATTTTACTTCAAATCTTACTTCTTCCATAAATCGATAATACACAACACTGGAACTCTTACACCTAATACTTAATACCAAGCGAATGGCCGCTCCGGAGCACCGCGACAGACACTACCAGCCTCTGGCGCGCTACTCCTGCCTTTGTTAGACATACTGCCTCAGTGGTAGCTGCCTCGCAGCGTTTTTTCGAACGTACATCTTTGTAATCGATATATCGCTTATGCTCTTGGATAATAGGTTAAAATTTACCATTTTCATTATATGTACGTATTTCATCATTAAGGTATTGTAATTAGATTAGGAAATGAGACACTTAAAGTAGTAAAGGAATTTCGCTATTTGGGGAGCAAAATAACTGATCATGGTCGAAGTAGAGAGGATATAAAACGTAGACTGGCAATGGCAAGGAAAGCGTTTCTGAAGAAGAAAAATTTGTTAACATCGAGTATAGATTTAAATGTCAGGAAGTCGTTTCTGAAAGTATTTGTATGGAGTGTAGCCATGTATGGAAGTGAAACGCGGACAATAAATAGTATAGACAAGAAGAGAATAGAAGCTTTCGAAATGTGGTGCTACAGAAGAATGCTGAGGATTAGATGGTTAGATCACGTAACTAATGAGGAGGTATTGAATAGAATTGGGGAGGAGCTTGTGGCACAACTTGACTAGAAGAAGGGATCGGTTGGTAGGACATGTTCTGAGACATCGAGGGATCACCAATTTAGTAATGGAGGGCAGCGTGGAGCGTATAAATCGAAGAGGGAGACCAAGACATGAATACACTAAGCAGATTCAGAAGGATGTAGGCTGCAGTAGGTACTGGGAGATGAAGAAGCTTGCACAGGATAGAGTAGCATGGAGAGCTGCATCAAACCAGTCTCAGGTCTGAAGACCACAACAACAACAACAACCTATGGAGGTTGTGCCGCGCGGGGTGGCCTCGCTGTTAGAGACGCCATGTGACGAATCGCTGGACCCTTGCCGCCGGAGGTTCGAGTCCTTCCTCGGGCATGGGTGTGTGCTGTTTTTAGCTTTAGTTACTTTAAGTAATGTGTAAGTCTAGGAACCGATGATCTCAGCGGTTTGATCTCTTCGGAATTCACTCACATTTGAACATTTGTATATGGTGGTGACACAAATATCACCTTTTAACTGCATCTGTAAACTACAGAGAGTGGATAAGAAGTTACAATATTTGCGATGTTTTCCAATTTTTTTCTTTTACTTTCAATAGAGAAGCGTGGTACTTTTCAGCCAATCACCATGTCAGCTAGTAGTGTGTGCGTGTGCTTGTATGTGTTGTAAGTAGGCTGTTCAGGTTTTTATAATGGTAACGCCACGTAGCGCTCTGTATGAAAATCACTGGCTGTGCTGTGATAGTCTGTGGCTGGTTTGCATTGTTGGAATTTGCTATTGTAGTGTTGGGCAGTTGGCTGTTAACAGCGCGCAGCGTTGCGCAGTTGGAGGTGAGCCGCCAGCAGTGATGGATGTGGGGAGAGAGATGGGAGATGGCTGAGTTTTGAGAGCGGACGATCTGGACGCGTGTCCGTCAGAAAAACGAAATTTGTAAGACTGGATGTCATGAACTGATATATATATATATATATATATATATATATATATATATATATATATATATTATGACTTTTGAACACTATTAAGGTAAATACATTGTTTGTTCCCTATCAAAATCTTTCATTTGCAAAGTATGCCTATCAGTAGTTAGGGCCTTCAGTAGTTAGAGTCTTTTATTTAGCTGGCAGTATTGGCGCTAGCTGTATTGCAGTAGTTCGAGTAACGAAGGTTTTTGTGAGGTAAGTGATTCATGAAAGGTATAGGTTATTGTTAGTCAGGGCCATTCTTTTGTAGAGATTATTGAAAGTCAGACTGCGTTGCGCTTAAATTATTGTGTCACTTTAGTGTTGATTAGAATACGTACGTTCAGCTCTGCTCAGCTGTTTGAAAATCAAATAATGTAAGAGGCTCCTCAGCACAGTCATTCATTAATTTTTCAAAGTGGAGGTTTCAGTGTGTGTGTATGTGTGTGTGTGTGTGTGTGTGTGTGTGTGTGTGTGTGTGTGTGTACGTGCGTGCGTGTGTATGTGGGTGCATTTGTGTGTGTGTGCGTGCGTGTGTGTATACAGGAAAGTCAAAAAAGAGTTTGAATAACTTGTAAGGGTGTTGCAGGGTAGCTTGGGCTGACAAACAGTTGTTAAGAAGAAAATTCGATAGTTTACGCCGTTCCGGAGTTAATTGGCAGTGAAGTTAGCCGATGAGGCCCGCCAAAGACGGTTGCTCTAAACGTATTCTTCATTTGGTCTCCTAAATCGGAATTAGAGACCATTACAAAAATTGTGTGTGAAACGGTAATAAGTATCGAAAAAAAAAAATTAAAAAAAAAAAATAAGTATCGAAACCGAGACGAAGGCTGAGCAGTCTTGTGCGCTTTCATCCACTTAATGAGATCAGCTGACACTAATTACGTCTGGCAGGCCGCTTGAATTTGTTGCGCTCAACGGCCTGATCGGCTAACTTAAAAGCTGATTAACTCGGAAACGGTGCAAAGTATCGCAATTTGTTCTTAACAGTTATTTCTCAGTACAATCTACTCTGCAACACCCTTACAGGCTTTTCAGAGTGTTTCTGGCCACCCTGTATGTGTCAGACTTCGAAGTCTTTGTGCAGACGTCTACGTCTATGGATCACGTCATGGCGGACAACTGTCGGTAGAGGCTAAGTGTTCACTGAGCCTTCCGACCCCTGAGAGGAGACAGGTCGAAGGTATTCAATGGCGTGCGGGTCCATTGCCTATCATCCATTCTCTGCTCCATGTGAAAAGAGGCAGGCCATTCAAAATCAAAAGTTCCTGGTCCGCTTACAAAATACTTTTCGCCACTCAACGACACTCGTTTTAAGAGTTTTCTTAATGAAAATAATTTACTAGGGATAACAGCATGCAGATTCAGCACACCTGGTTAGTAGACGCTCCCAGTTCAGTAAAACATCATCAAGCCATGGTACAGCAAATTCAGTCACCGGGAAGCACCAGCAAACATTTTGTCTGTACCATAACCTGTTTCCCATGATATGATTTATCACTCATACGTTTAATTCAAAGATGCTGAAACGCCTTATGTACACTGCAATATAAAAAAAAGATATATTCAGCAAAATGAATCTCATATTCAAGAGAAAACATAGCAGGATTTGGTTGTCATCCGCAGCAACCATACGCCACAGCGGGACGTCGACGATATTTTAAGCCCCGTCTTGAAGTCCTTCGTGGCATGCCATTCTGGGCTTATATTTCAGTAAGATAATGCCTGTCCGCACACGACGTGACTTTCTACTGCTTATCTTCGTGCTCTTGAAACGCTACCTCAGCCAGATCTCCTGCCCAACTGAGCACGTTTCTATTATTATGGGCAGGTCCCTCCAAGCAGATCGGGATTTTGATGATCGGAGGCTTCGGTTGGAGAGAATTTTTCAACATATCCCTCAGCAACAATTCCAGGAATTCTATCAAGCAATGCCATTTCGAATAACTGCTTGCGTAAGGGGCAGAGGTGGACCGACATGCTACTGATTTGCTCAGTTTCTCATGCCTACTTCACTTTAATGCGTGTAAACCACATACTTCTTTTGGAAATTGTAATCATTTGTTTGTCCGTACTTGTACATCGCATTTACCGATTTCCGTCTCATTCGGATAATTCCTTCGTGGTGCATCGTTTTTATTCTTGACCTTTCTTTGTATTTTCTCTCTCAACGCCAAGGTTGTTTGGTTCTGGCACATGGAAGATACATGATTCTTTTCAGTTAAATGTCTCAGGAGACTGGGAAAGAGGCAGGGATAATTCCAGCTGGTTTATTTGGTGGATAACTTCCCGTTCTGGCATTCACGTGACAACCAATGGTCGTCTCCCGTAAGTCCTGGCCGAAATGGAGCTTCGGGAATACTTTAATTTATTTATACGACAGAGTTGTTAATGGTTAGGGAAAAAAATTGGATTTTAGTGTCTGAATGAACTACACTACTGTCCATTAAAATTGCTACACCAAGAAGAAATGCAGATGATAAACGGGTATTCATTGGACAAATACATTATACTAGAACTGACATGTGATTACATTTTCATGCAATTCCGTGCATAGATCCTAAGAATTCAGTACCCAGAACCACCACCTCTAGCCGTAATAGCGGCCTTGATACGCCTGGGCATTGAGTCAAACAGAGCTTGCATTGGGGTGTACAGGTACAGCTGCCCATGCAGCTTCATCGCGATACCACAGTTCATCAAGAGAAGTGACTGGCGTATTGTGACGAGCCAGTTGCTCGGCCACCATTGACCAGACGTTTTCAATTGGTGAGAGATCTGGAGAATGTGCTGGCAAGGGCAGCAGTCGAACATTTTCTGTATCTAGAAATGCCCGTACAGGACCTGCAACATGCGCTCGTGCATTATCCTGCTAAAATGTAGGGTTTCGCAGGGATCGAGTGAAGGGTAGAGCCACGGGTCGTAACACTTCTGAAATGTAGCGTCCACAGTTCAAAGTGCCGTCAACGCGAACAAGAGGTGACCGAGACGTGTAACCAATGGCACCCCATACCATCACGCTGGGTGATACGCCAGTATGGCGATGACGAATACACGCTTCCAATGTGCGTTCACCGCGATGTCGCCAAACACGGATGCAGCCATCATGATGCTGTAAACAGAACCAGGATTCTACCCGAAACAATGACGTTTTGTCATTCGTGCACCCAGGTGCGTTGTTGAGTACGCCATCGCAGGCGCTCCTGTCTGTGATGCAGCGTCAAGGGTAACCGCAGCCATGGTCTCGGAGCTGACAGTTTAGCTGCTGCAAACGTCATCGAACTGATCGTGCAGTTGGTTGTTGTCTTGCAAACGTCCCCATCTGTTGACTCAGGGATCAAGAAGGGGCTGCACGATCCGTTACAGCCATGCGGATAAGATGCCTGTCATCTAGACTGCTAGTGATTCGAGGCCGTTGGGATCCAGCATGGCGTTCCGTATTACCCTCCTGAACCCACCGATTCCATATCCTGCTAACAGTCATTGGATCTTGACCAACGCGAGCAACAATGTCGCGATACGATAAACCCGAAAAGCGATAGGCTACAATCCGACCTTTATCAAAGTCGGAAAGGTGATGGTACGCATCTCTCCTCCTTACTCGAGGCATCACAATAACGTTCCACCAGGCAACGCCGGTCAACTGCTGTTTTGTGTATGGGAAATGGCTCTGAGCACTATGGGACTTAACTTCTGAGGTCATCAGTCCCCTAGAACTTAGAACTACTTAAACCTAACTAACCTAAGGACATCATACACATCCATACCCGAGGTAGGATTCGAACGTGCGACCGAAGCGGTCGCGCGGCTTCAGACTGTAGCGCCTAGAACCGCTCGGCCACCGAGAAATCTTTTGGTTTCCTCATGTCAGCATGTTGTAGGTGTCACCACCGGCTCCAACTTTTTGTGAATGCTCTGAAAAGCTAATCATTTGCATGTCACAGCATCTTCTTCCTGTCGGTTAAATTTCGTGTCTGTAGCACGTAATCTTCTTTGTATAGCAGTTTTAATGGCCAGAAGTGTAGGTTGTGGTGACCACAATTCTGCACACTCATACATAAGAAATTTGACTGCTCAGAGCGTGTATTTGTTAGCGCAATATGGAAAAGAGCCATGTGAACACAGACATCAGGAACGTAAACAGTGCAGTTTCTGCGCGCTACTATAAATCGTAATATTTTTACGACACGGTAAAGTCTCCGTGTGCGCTGTGTACACGAATAAAAAACACTCAGAGGCATTCGATGGGCTTTAAACGTTACACTGCAGTAAGCGTCGGCGTTTTACACAAATGGTCAACTGCGAAAAAAAATAAAAATAGCCATTTATCTGTGCGCCAACGACGAGCTGTGAACGCGAGAGTGAGGTCAGCTGTGTTTGACGCTGATGGAAGCGGCTCCGCGGACAATAGCGACAAAAGCTGTCTCTTCCTGCTTATTCATGTCAGCATGGTAACACGAATCGTCCAGACTGAGAATTACGTGAATCGTTGTCGTGGCGTATTTAAATACAATTGAACCCTATTTCGAAACGGTGAAAGGATTTTCTTTTATTTTACTAGAAGTTTCCGACGCAGATCTCTGTGAAACTCGTCGAAAGAGCATAATAAGTACACAGGTTATTATATACTAATGGCCATTAAAATTGCTACACCAAGAAGAAATGCAGCTGATAAACCAGTATTCATTGGACAAATGTATTATACTAGAACTAACATGTGATTACATTTATACGCAATTTGGGCTCATAGATCCTGAGAAATCAGTACCCATAACAACCACTTCTGGCCGTAATAACGGCCTTCATACGCCTGCGCATTGAGTCAAACAGAGCTTGCATTGGGGTGTACAGGTACAGCTGCCCATGCAGCTTCAACACGATACCACAGTTCATCAAGAGTAATCACTGGCGTACTGTGACGAGCCACTTGCTCGGCCACCATTGACCAGACGTTTTCAGTTGGTGAGAGATCTGGAGAATGTGCTGACCAGGACAGCAGTCGAACATTTTCTGTAATCAGAAAGACCCGTACAAGACCTGAAACATCCGGTCGTGCATTATCCTGCTGAAATGTAGGGCCTCGCAGGGGTCGAATGAAGGGTACACCCACGGGTCGTAACACATCTAAAATGTAACGTCCTCTCTTCAAAGTGCCGTCAATGCGAACAGAGGTGACCGGGACGTGTAACCAATGGCACCCTATACGATCACGCCGGGTGATACGCCGGTATGGCGATGACGAATACACGCATCCAATGTGCGTTCACCGCGATGTCGCCAAACACGGATGCGATCATCATGATGCTGTAAACAGAACCTGGATTCATACGAAAAAATGACGTTTTGCCATTCGTGCACCCAAGTTAGTCGTTGAGTACACCATAGAGGCGCCGCTGTATGTGATGCAGCGTCAAGGGTAACCACAGCCATGCTCTCCGAGCTGACAGTCCATGCTGCTGCAAACGTGATCGAACTGTTCACGCAGATGGTTGTTGTCTTGCAAACGTCCTCATCTGTTGACTCAGGGCCGGCCGGATTGGCCGTGCGGTTCTAGGCGCTACAGTCTGGAGCCGAGCGACCGCTACGGTCGCAGGATCGAATCCCGCCTCGGGCATGGATGTGAGTGATGTCCTTAGGTTAGTTAGGTTTAAGTAGTTCTAAGTTCTAGGCGACTGATGACCTCCGAAGTTAAGTCGCGTAGTGCTCAGAGCCATCTGAACCATTTTTTTGTTGACTCAAGGATCGAGACGTGGCTGCACGATCCGTTACAGCCATGCGGATAAGATTCCTGTCATCTCGACTGCTAGTGATACGAGGCCGTTGGGATCCAGCACGGCGTTCCATATTACCCTCCTGAACCCACCGATTCCATATTCTGCTAACAGTCATTTGATCTCGACCAACGCGAGCAGCAATGTCGCGATACGATAAACCGCAATCGCGATAAGCTACAATCCGACCTTTCTCAAAGTCGGAAACGTGATGGTACGCATTACTCCTCCTTACACGAGGCATCACAACAACGTTTCACATGGCAACGTCGGTCAACTGCTGTTTGTGTATGAGAAACCGGTTGGAAACTTTCCTCATGTCAGCACGTTGTAGGTGTCACCACCGGCGCCAACCTTTTGTGAATGCTCAGAAAAGCTAATAATTTGCATATCACAGCATCTTCTTCCTGTCGGTTAAATTTCATCTGTAGCACGTCATCTTCGTGGTGTAGCAATTTTAATGGCCAGTAGTGTATGAATGCGTAAAGTGTTTACTCGCTGTTCTCGGACAGCCTGAGACTTTAATGAACGTTAATGTTAATGATTGGTGATGTATTCGAAACATTTTGGATTGTCGCGTTTTTACGTAAGTTTAATAGACGCAACAGATACACATAACAGAGATTTTAGTCATCAACAGCACATTCTTCTTTACTATTTACTACAGTCCACTAACGGTGGAGTAATTTTTCGATTCGGCGCCTGTAGAAATCACGTGGTTTTGAGACGGAGAACACTTCGAGTCATGTTCGGAGCTCATTTTCAACTAAAAAGGAATTTCTTTGAAGGTCTTACGATAGAGGGCGGAGGAGGTGAAAATCTGAGGACGCAAGATCAGGTATAAATCTGGGTGGGGAATGACTTCCCAACCAAACTCCTGTTTAGTGTTTTTTGTCATTCCAGCAGTACGCGTGCGAGCATTGTCGTGGAGTAGCATCTCTTCACGCTATCTTCCTGGTAGAGGTTTTAGAACTGCGTCTGCAAGACGTCTGAGTTGTTGACAGTGTATTTCATCAGTGACGGTTACACCTTGGGGAAGCAATTCGTAGCACACCACACCGTCGCAATTCCGCCAGATGTATAAGATTAAGTTTTGTGGATGCGTACACGTCATTTTGAGGGGAGTTGCTGCTTTTTAGGGCTCAACCATTTCTCTCTTTTCCTTCTGTTTGCAAAAAGAGCATCAGACGCCATTTCTCGTCACCAGTAACGATACAGGACAGGAATGGTCGGTGTTGTTCGAAGCAATTGATGACGAGCAAGCATAGATGTACGTATGGCCACCCTCGGATTTTTGTGATTTTGTTGCTTAGAGCACGCGGTACCCATACACCCGATTTTTGACCATTCCCCGTTGCATTCAAATGTCACAAGATGACGGAATGATCACAGTTCATCACGTCTGCCACTTCTTAAGTACACCTACGTGGATCATTGTGGATTAGTGCGTTCGTGAAACCCCGAACGTCTTCCTCAACGTGCAGATCCAGTAATGTCAAAACAATCATCATTAAACCGAGAAAACTAGTTTATTTCTGTGCTCTGTCCAATGGAATTATCCCAAACAGGGCTCAAATGTTTCTGGCTACCTTCACTACTATTGAAGAATACTCAGTATTGTAGAACACTGAGTATAATGTCGTTTATTGACACTGAACTACACTTCGAACAATCACTATACACACACAGAAAACAAATAATATGTAGATGACTATTCAACAAGAGCGTCGGTGAGGTCCGTCGGAGCTGGTCCTAGCTCGGCGAGGAGCTGGCTGTACTGCTGCTGCGCTGGCCTTATAAAGCCGGCGGAGGCCGGCGGAGTACTCCAACTTTCCTGTGTCTGTGAGGCGACCTCTGTAGAAAAAGGTTCGCATTAGTGTCTAGCAATTTCTGTTTATTTTGCGCCTGCAAGTGATTGTGTATGGTATATGGTACACAGTGGTGTCTTGAGTGTAGTCTGCCTAGCAGCAGCTGTCTGTGGCAGACGTAATAACTATCATCCCTCTATCGAATACAAACTGAAGAACATGACAAAAATGTTCTATTTATCCACTTGACACTCTATTTTCTAGTGTCCACAGCTCCACTAACTATCTCCAAATTAATAAAAAATGACAATATGTAAAGTCACGTACCAGCAGTGAACTATAAATGAAAAATGGCAGTCTATAAAGAAACCCGTAGCAACCGGAATACCAACATGTAAAACAAAAACGCCATGAACTTATGCACCAACCTAATGCTCAATTTGACGTATTAGCTCTTTCAGCTGCAGACATTTTTCTGTAATAATGCTTTTGTTCGCTTAATGTAGAACCCCAATTAAAATAGGTTGCCAACACTGCACAATCATTTCATAACTGCCAGAGAACATTTACCAAGATGTGGCCAGTTTCTGTCACTGTACGTGAGTTGGTCACCTGGTCAGATAAGAGTTTTCAGTTCTCAACAACCATTATAATAAGCTGTGATTTGACGTCTTCCTAACTGCTTTCATGTAAATTTGGTAGTGATATACTTCCAACTAGAAATATGTTATGCACATACAACAATATTTCGTAAATGTGCAAACAATGCTAACAGCTTTTTTCTGTAGGTGATCCTCCACAGTGTTTGAGCATTTCAGTTAGGAAGAAACGACCGCCAAAAAGCTGCAAACGACTTTATTCGAGATATTGTCTCAATAGCATTACCATCTTCCAGTCGAAAGTAACTGCGTCGAACTGCCCGAATTTGGCGAACTATGTCACCATGCTCCACGAATCATTATACATTGTAAGTATATTTATTTGTACGTGAATAATTAGCATAGTCCATATTGTGAACTTTAAAATAAAAATATGATCTTAAAAAGTCAAACCACATATTGTGTATTCGCTAATGCTCGTCGTAGCGAGAATGGCTCACACACGTTAGCCCAGATTACGATAATTCGGTGCTCATTGCTTCAGTTTGCATAGTCTTCTTTTATACTTCTGCCTAAGAGGTGTTTACCTCGAGGGAGACTACAAGGTAGCCACATGACTTATATTTTGGCAGTGTAATACGTGGCCATGGTTAAAAGATCCAGATAAATGTACATCATATGCGTACTGCACTGTGTGTTCGTCTAACCTCATCTGAGGATAAATGGAAAAGTACATCATTCGGCATTTGGAACATCAACGATTTGGAGGACGCCTGTGAACTATAGAAATGATTGTTACTTTTTTGTCGTTCCGCTTCGCTATACATAATGGCAGAGAATATCCTTTTCCTGTTTTCTACCTCCTGTGAGCTCTAAAAAATCCTCGGCTGAAGATCAACAACCACCCACTTCGAGAGATACCTTTTCTTTCCACGTATATACTCTTCCAATTATGACACAATGAAACTCTAAATATTAGCAACTCTTCTGCGTCCTGTTTGAAACACTGGATCTATCTAAACTGAAGACTGCTAAACAAACATGCAAAAGGCACCGGTTGTGTTGTGTAGTTCTGAATATCCACTGACGACACGTGTTGGCTTTTAGAAGCTAAAAATGAATGACGATGTCAATGAATGTCGGCAGCTAAGTGGTAGATATGTTTCATCAGATATTCCAACTGTGGTGGCCGTTTTGCACTATGATTCATATTTCGATTGTTGGCGACTTCTTGTGCCAGTTTGTGTTGTAATTCCAATAATGATAAACTGAACGACCTATATCACTGTCTTTACAAAGTACTAAACACCGCTCTACCTTTAATCGTACGCAAAATTTCTAACATGTTTAGATATCTGGATTCCATTCCAAAGCAGCAATTTGGTACTGCAACGACCGCGAAATATAAAATTTAAAAGTCTTCTTTGCAACTATAATTATCATTCTAAACTGCTCAGGTTTCACAAATGTTTACACATAGATTATTTTAGTTACGATGTTGAACGAGGATGGTTATAGTGATAAAGTATCCTTAAGCAGCAATTAGCTACTGCAACGACCGCGAAATAGAAAATTTAAAAGTCTTCTTTGCAACTGTAATTATCCTTCTACACTGCTCGTATTTCATATAATGTTTACACTGAACATTTATTAGTTGCGGTATTGAACGAGAATGGTTATAGAGATATAGCTGTAGAATAGACCTTCAAGCGTATAATGGAGGATTTTTGACATTCGCAAAAATAACATCAATCTGCGAGGATGAAAAACTGATTTGCACATGAGCTGAGTACTTCGCTCTCGAAGTGTAATAGAAGCGCCAAGAACGCCACACAGAATTAAACATTCCCGAAAATTAAACATTCAGAAAGCTTTATTACAAATGAAAGAGGATAGGTCCTCGAGTAACACTGATTTCCAAAAAACTCTTCTCAAGCAGTGAAATTACATAAACTACACGTTCCTGAGGTAGTACCTCGTATAAATTGTATATGCATAGAATGATTAGTATATGAACGATAAGGGGAGTATTCCTAATATACGTCTATCTCCTTCCAATAGTCACGCAAGAAAAGATGAATTACTAATATGGTTAAATAGCTCATCTATCAAGACAATTGCAGGCAGACAGACCCGCATCAGCAACAAAAATATTTGCTGCAGTAGCCTACGTGCGCCAGAGGTTAATGTTAGATAGGATTTAACTACACATACAGTAAATATAGTACAACAAGTGTCTGGCACAGTTGTTAGATCGGTTAATGCTGCTACAGTGGCAGGTTATCGAAATTTAAATGATTTTGAACGTGGTGTGATAGTCGGCGCACGAGCTAAGCATATCTGAGGTAGCGATGAAGTGGGGATTTTCACGTACGACCATTTCACGAGTGTATAGTGAATAAAAGGGATCTGGTAAAACATCAAATCTCCAACACCACTGCGCCCGATAACGATACTGCACGAACGCGACCATCACATCGTTTAAAGTGACAGAAGTGGAAACCTTCCGCCAATTGCTGCAGGTTCCAGTGCTGGTCCATCAACAAGTGTCAACGTGCAAACCATTCAATCGATATGGACTTTCGGAGCCGAAGGCCCACCAATGTGCGTTTGGACTACACGAAAGGAAGCTTTGTGCCTCGCCTGGGCCCGCCAACACCGACATTGGACTGTTGATGTCTGGAAACGTGTTGCCTGGTCGAACGAGTCTCGTTTCAAATTGTATCGAATGGATGGACGTTTACGGGTATGGAGACCATAAATCCATGGGCCCGGCATTTCAGCAGGTGATTGTTCAAGCTGGTGGAGGCTCTGTGTGGTGTAGGACGAGTGCAGTTGTAGTGATATGGGAGCCCTGATACGTCTATATACGACAGGTGACACGTACGTAAGCATCCTGTCTGATTACCTCCATCCATTCATGTCCATTGTGGATTCGGACGGGCTTGGGCAAATCCAGCAGGAAAATGCGACGCCCCACACTTCCAGAATTGCTACACAGTGGCTCCAGGAACACTCTTCTGAGTTTAATCACTTCGGCTGGCTACCACACTCCCCAGACATGAACATTATTAAGCATATCTGGGATGCCTTTGAACGTGATGTTCAGAAGAGATCTTCACCCCCTCAACATCTTAAGGATTTATGACAGCCCTGCAGGATACATGGTGTCAATTCCCTCCAGCACTGCTTCAGACATCAGTCGAGTGAATGCCACGCCATGTTGCGACGCTTCTGCGTGCTCACGGGGGTCCTGAATGATGCTAGGTAGGTGTACCAGTTTCTTTGACTCTTCTGCGTATAATTAGTTACACACACACACACACACACACACATATATATATATATATATATATATATATATATATATATATATATATATATATATATTATTACTTCTCTTCAAATCACATTAATCATGGAATGGAAACACACAGCAATAGAACGTACCAGCGTGACTTCAACCACTTGTTCAAAATGTCCTCCGTTAGCGAGGATACATGCATCCATCCTCCGTCGCACGGAATCCCTGATGCGCTGATGCAGCATGGAGAATGGCGTATTGTATCACAGCCGTCCACAATACGAGCACGAAGAGTCTCTACATTTGGTCCGGGGTTGCGTAGACAAGAGCTTTCAAATGCCCCCATAAATGAAAGTCAAGAGGGTTGAGGTCAGGAGAGCGTCGAGGCCATGGAATTGGTCCGCCTCTACCAATCCATCGGTCACCGAATCTGTTGTTGAGAAGCGTACGAACACTTCGACTGAAATGTGCAGGAGCTCCATCGTGCATGAACCACATGTTGTGTCGTACCTGTAAAGGCACATGTTCTAGCAGCACAGGTAGAGTATTCCGTATGAAATCATGATAACGTGCTCCATTGAGCGTAGGTGGAAGAACATGGGGCCCAATCAAGACATCACCAACAATGCCTGCCCAAACGTTCACAGAAAATCTGTGTTGATGACATGATTGCACAATTGCGTGCAGATTCTCGTCAGCCCACACATGTTGATTGTGAAAATTTACAATCTGATCACGTTGGAATGAAGCCTCATCCGTAAAGAGAACATTTGCACTGTAATGAGGATTGACACATTGTTGGACGAACCATTCGCAGAAGTGTACCCATGGAGGCCAATCAGCTGCTGATAGTGCCTGCACACGCTGTACCTGGTGCGGAAGCAACTGGTTCTCTCGTAGCACTCTCCATACAGTGACGTGGTCAACGATACCTTGTGCAGCAGCAACTTCTCTGACGCTGACATTCGGGCTATCGTCAACTGCACGAAGAATTGCCTCGTCCATTGCAGGTGTCCTCGTCGTTCTAGGTCTTCCCCAGTCGCGATCCATAGAGTGGAATGTTCCGTGCTCCCTAAGACGCTGATCAATTGCTTCGAACGTCTTCCTGTCGGGACACCTTCGTTCTGGAAATCTGTCTCGATACAAACATACCGCGCCACGGCTATTACCCCGTGCTAATCCATACATCAAATGGGCATCTGCCAACTCCGCATTTGTAAACATTCCACAGACTGCAAAACCACGTTCGTGATGAACACTAACCTGTTGATGCTACGTACTGATGTGCTTGATGCTAGTACTGTAGAGCAATGAGTCGCATGTCACCACAAGCACCGAAGTCAACATTACCTTCCTTCAATTGGGCCAACTGGCGGTGAATCGAGGAAGTACAGTACGTACTGACGAAACTAAAATGAGCTCTAACATGGATATTAAGCGTTTCCGGACACATGTCCACATAACATCTTTTCTTTATTTGTGTGTGAGGAATGTTTCCTGAAAGTTTGGCCGTACCTTTTTGTAAGAGGGAGAGAGAGAGAGAGAGAGAGAGAGAGAGATAGAGAGAGAGTAAAATCAATAAAGTGTTGTCGGAAACTAACGCGTATTCGAGTTACGAGGCATAACGGTGGTGCCCCTGCACATTTCAGTCGGGCTTCAAGAGAGTATCTCAGAGATGCTTATCCCGAGAAGTGGACAAATCGTACAGAACCAGCTGCTTGATCCGCCAGATATGGGAGTATTAACCGCTGACCTTTACATATGCGACCGTCTCTGGGAGTTCGCTTATGATGCTGCAAAGTAGAATGTAGAACGACTACAGCAGTGGTATGAAAGTAGTTGTGTAAGTGAGCAGAAAGCACGTCAGTGTCTACAAGTATAGCATTTTTAACGTGTCGTGGGGTAAACAAACAGTACGTAGTTGAATTTCGGGTTTTTCGTGAGGCCACTTTCTGAGAAGAATTAAGTTCGTGTTTTTTATGTAGTATCTGTGATCCCTACTCTATTGATTTACTCTGAAGTAAAGCAATTTCAGACAAGAAATTATTTGACTTTTACTCTTATTTTGATGCATATATTACAACCACGAAGTGTACACAGTTACTTCTTATTCACATTGTGTAGCGCGTTTGAAAATGCCCGTCTCTGTAATGCTCATTCACGAATCTATATTACTTCAGTGTCAAAATTTATACCATATCGTGGCAGCTAATCGGCACGGTAGCGCACACCCATGAGTTGTCAGCATTGGAAGACAAACAATTAAACATTCCCCCTCTCACATCCCCTAACCCCGCTGTGTACACTGTGCCTACCTCTCTGTCCCTGAGGTAATCGACCAACTTTAGTTAGCTCAGGACAGAATTCTCCAACGTCAATTAAAATTAAGCGCCTCTTGGAACATTACCGTCTCTGCATCCATTTTTGTGCGTTACTAAGCAGAAAAACTAAACTATTAAGAAGCTCTTACCATTATTTGGCGTTTTTAATTCGCTGACACTTGTCAGATGTATATTATTCTGAAGTACGGTTGGGAACCGCGAGCTGCACGAACATTTTATTCGCCGCACATGCAGCCCGGGGGCCGCACTTTGACGTAACTGTAAGCTGAAGGGACGATCAAACATACTAATTTGACATTTATTACTTCAAAGATAAATTTTATATTTTTGTCATGAAAAAGTTTGATATTTGAAAAATATAACAGACACCTGTTGGTAACAGGCACATCGTCATTTTTATTTCGTAGTGAAGCTTGCTCTCTTCATAAAGCTATCAAACTAGAGCAAAAACACGTTAACTAACTAAATGGACAGTGGCTGTTACACTCGTCTGTGTGACGGGGCACAGTTTATATTTATTTGCCGTAGCAAGACAGCCATATGAAACAGTATGTAACAAATGTCATCATACGAGTTTGTTTAGGTAATAGTAATTGCACACGAATATTCCCGAGGCTATTTTAATTAACGGTTCACTTTTACATTAGATAACATAACATCAACCGCACACACATGTTGCCTCCCAGGAAACTAGTCGCAGACACCCCAGGCTGGTACAAACTTTAGCTCAGTATGAATAAGAAACAAACCATAGGAAAAATGCCCCTATCAGAATACAAAAAAGGTAAAAATGCCCCCGTTTAGAAGACTGACTGAAATGTAGGCTACCAGCTACCTCATTCTACCTTCCTCAGCAGCTTTTGAAAATGTTCCCAAACGTTTCGCCAGGGGAACATTTTCGCGCTCTTTTTAACATGCAACTTACCTCTCACTCCCATAAGCCCCCCGATCTGTAAGTCCCTCACCCCTACTGTAAGTCGCCCATATCCATCCACTCATTCAGCCGAACTTATTGGCATTACTTCTTTGTGTCTCTCTGCCATTATCTCCCGTGTTACAGCCACAGTCCCCTCCGTCCTGTCCTACTACTACTGTATCCTTTGATTGTCACTGTTTCCCTCTTGCGCTCTCTCACTGTTACACTCTCAATCGTTCCTTACCACTACTACTGTCTCTTCTCCCTGTCACTACCTCTCTAAATCTCATTTTCTTTCCACACTCTCTGCCTCTCGATGTCACTGGCTCTCACTCACTTCCACTTTCTCCGTCTCTTTACTCCTTTCCCACTGCGACTGTCTCCTTCTCCATCACGATTAAAAAGCGCATTAATGTTCGCGCACCGAAATTTTTGAAAAAAATTTAAAGGTGCTGCGGGAAGTTAAATGAGGCAGCTGGTACCCCACTTTTGAGTCAGAGTATTTCAAACAGGAGTTTATTCACCATTTTTCTGTTTCTATACGAGCATTTTTCTGTTTGTTCCCTTCAGTCACTCATATGAAAAAAAAAAAAAATATGGGCCACTAAAATTGGGTGGTTTACTTCTGTGAAATTGAAACAAGGCAAAACTTTATAATTATACACCTCATACCGGGTTTTATGTTCACAAAAATTTTCCACGTGCTTCAGTACTATAACAAAATGTGATTCTCAGAACCCTTCTGATGATAGCGGAGACAATTTACAGCATGTTTCTCCATTCTTCGTCAACTTATAAACAACGTTTTTGTTTCACACCGAATTTTAAATATATATTTATTGTGTACAAGAAGGGTAACTTCGAACCTCTGCACCCTGGAAACAGGTAAGGATATGAAATTGTCAAGGGTGTTTGAGATAGGAAACTTAGGAACACATTGTAAAAATTTCAGTCATTTGCTGTGCATAACTGGCTTGGAATCATCGACTGCGTTTTTGTCCGCTGGTGACGATGAGAGTATAGTAGAAAAATGGTTTTTGGGGGTTTTCCGGGGAATTGCCTATGAACTAATGGAGCCTCCATCAGTCCCATTAAGTGCACCATAGACTAAATCAAATGCAAGGAGAACCAACAGATCTACTCCATTTGCTTAGACAGGAACAAATGTGTAATATTCATACTTCGTCCCTATGCTATAGAATGATGACACTTAGACGATCCTTCTGTTGGTTATATAAATAGTCCCTAATGCAAGGGCTATAGAAAACACTGACATATGAGCATCGGAACACCTCGTTTTTATTTGCGGCGTTTTGGAACATATTAGGTATGCATACTGCCCCTTGCATACCGATAAATAATCAAAGTTATCTGCTGACACCAGTGCTGTGTTGTCGCGCTCTCCAGCCATCTGTCGTTTGTGGATCCCGCCTGCTCACTAATTTGCAGCAGTGTCAGCCTTCATACACTCTACGATAAGATGTGATAAAACATTTGATGAAATGGGCATAAAGCTAAGGAAAAAATGGAAAAATAAAAAAAAAAACAAAGAAAAGGCTAACCCTATTAGAACTGCAACCGCACACTTACAATATAGTCTCTTTGCTATTTTGATTTATCAATTTTTCAGTATTTCAATTTTCCTTGAAATTCCTAAGTTGCTCATTCCTACTGTTGGATAAAATTGACACCTTTACACATGATAAAATTATTGATCGAGTCCTTCTGTCTCATTCTACAACCAAGTTTTTCAGTAATCACAGTTTTATGTATATGATATCGGATGCTTCCTCCGTTACACTCACTACACGGCCACAGCATGTGTCCATTTGCTGCTTGGTTGTTGTAGTTGCGGAGTCAGCTGTTGATTCACAGGTTGGTCATAGTGTTTGGGTTTCCTGCGTAGCATCCCATTTCAGTTCACTTCCAACACCATGATACATGCAAGAGACATCAAAGAACACATCAGTTAAATATATGCCACCTTCCTGGGAACCAAAATGATAATAAAATTATTCGCATTAGTATTCAGTGATACAGAAAAAGTAGCTTTATTACAAACTGCATTCTATTTATTTCCTTACTTAAAAAGCGAATAGTCCTTAGTTTACTCCTCAACAAAACATGAATTCCCACGTCGCCCTGACGCATATCAGTAGGCTGTATGTTCTCTTGCAGCCGCTGTTGGATCCTTCATAGCACAAATTTCGGCTTGCCGTCTTAACCGCTACATGTCATTATCCCCTGCGCTACACCATCAAGAAGTCAGCTGGGCTGAGGATTCCTGAAGACATCAAATGCACTGCAATGAAGCCACATGTCTGCAGTTCTGTAGGTGTTGTCCTACAGCGGCACTGCTACGCTTGACATCATGTGTGTATTGAAGGTAATGTTTGCACTTTCCATTTTATCTCTGCTGTACTACTTCGTCTTCATTCTAAGATTTTCTTATTACTCATATTTAATGTATACGTACACGCCTATTTACAGCGGTCTTGATGTATGCTTATTTGACAGCATAACAGCAAACTTAAGTTATCTCTAATGGTTCGTAGACGCTTCCTTGATATTAGGACAAAATCCCTGGGTATTTATACATTACTTTTTTCTTTGCTATACAAAATCTGTTATCCCCTGCAAAGGTGTAACGCGTCATTCAACAATAATTTTCGCAACCAAGACTGTTTCCCTTTAAAAAAAAATCTTTGCACGGTTTCTGTATCAACCAGCCTGATGGAGCGGCAGAAGTTTCATAAAAAAATCATATATACGTGTATAAAACGCACCTTTAATTTTATTTTACTTTCCCAAAGGCCGTCTAAAAGCATTAATGGATCTTTGCCGAAACATTCATGATTAGCTGAAGTTTACCTGGTTCAAGGTCACCAGATTCATTAGGATCTCAGTACGTTAGTGAAATCCCTATAATGGCTACGTTAAAAATAAATGGTCTTCATCAATCACCACATAGCACGCTGAGCACCCACCGGCATGCTGCCCTAACTCTCAAATACGGCTCTGAGGCCCGCTCGATTGTAGACGTGTGTCGATTAACCATGTGCCACATACAGTGAAAGATTGCGCCTAAATGCAACGCTGCTTCATGGTAGCCATTAATCCGTCTCACATGTGGCATACACACCGGTAGCAATCCAGCCAAGCACAGGCTTCTACTCAAGAGATGAGAGCCGGTCAACGCTACAAAGCGTACAGACACGGACAAACTGACACACTCAGGCGCACTCGACGGTTTCTTTCTTCCTTCCTCCAGTTCTTCCCGCATCCCCTGTCGGGACGCCGCGAAATCCATCAGCAAGTAATGGCGTGGCAACATCTCTGGTGCACTTGCATTTATCAATACGAGCGCATACTCTGCTCAGTATCCCGGCGCCATACCCATTCCTAGAGAAGGAGAATCTGTAGAAGCACTTTCTAGCCTTGAAATCTTTCCAACCATAATTTGATTCAAATTTGACCGGTGACCTACGGGTAACGTGTTTTATTCGTAATGAAAACGTCATCAGCCACGGGTCCCATCCCTGCTACCACTTCAATTTTGAATAAAAATCACTAGCAATGCTGGTCGAAGAAGTCACCCTTACTCTGCCAATGGACTTTTGAAAGAGGGCGGAGGACCGGACAGAGCTTCAGCACACTCTCTTGCCCTTGGGGTGAGAAACTGCCCCTAAAAGCGGGAGAATCATCTACCATCAACGGCATGAGGATGCAGAAGGCAATGGATACAATTCTGTGTATCCACAGAACATTTGGCCGGTAATTCAAAAAGTGTCGAGATGATCTCCCCAGTAGCAAAAGATTCCGGAATAGTCCCCGATTGAAATCTCCGGTGGGAGACTGCTGAAGTGGAGATGAGCATGAGAAAAAGACTGAATCAGCGACGACAGGATAACGTTCTACGAGCCGGAGCATGGAATGTCCAAAGTTTTAATACGGTAGGAAAGATAGAAAATCTGAAAAGCGAAATTCTGAGGCTCAGTCCAGATATAGTGGGGCTCTTGAAAGGAAATAGAAAGAAGACAATGATTTCTGGTAAGATGAATATAGGGAAACATCTTCAGCAGTAGAAAATTGTGTAACTGGAGGTGATTCGTTATGAATAGGAAGGTTCAGATGACTCTGAGCACTATGGGACTTAACATCTGTGGTCATCAGTACCCTAGAACTTAGCACTACTTAAACCTAACTAACCTATGGACATCACACACATCCATGCCCGAGGCAGGATTCGAACCTGCGACTGTAGCGGTCGCGCGGATCCAGACTGAAGCGCCTAGAACCACTTGGCCACTCCGGCCGGCAATAGGAAGTTTCGGCATGCTGTGTTATACTGTGAACAGTTCAGTGATAGGATTGTTCTCATTAGAAAAAATGGTTCAAATGGCTCTAAGCACTATGGGACTTAACATCTGAGGTCATCTGTCCCCTAGACTTAGAACTACTTAAACCTAAGGACATCACAAACATCCATGCCCGAGGCAGGATTCGAACCAGCGACAGTAGCTGCAGCGCGGTTCCGGACTGAAGCTCCTAGAACCGACCGGCTGGTCTCATTAGAATCGGTAGCAAGCCAACACCGACAATGACAGTTTAGGTATACATGCCGATGTCGCAAGCTGAAGATGAAAAGATAGAGATGGTACATAAGGCTATTGAACGAGTAGTTGAGTACTTAATGGGAGGTGAAAATCTAATAGTCATGGGTGACTGAAATGAGCTTATTGGGGAGGGAATAGAAGAAAGGGTTACGGAACAATATGGGTTTGGTACTAGAATGAGACAGGAGAAAGACTACTTTTCTGCAGTAAATTTCAGCTAATAATAGCGAATAGTCTGTTCAAGAATCACAAGAAGAAGAGATATACTTGAAAACGGCCGGGAGGTATGGGAAGATTTCAGTTACATTCGTCATGATAAGGCATCTTTCCTCCATTGGTGTCAAGAGACAAAATCTATCTTCCCTCATCCGGGTTATGTAGATTATTAAAGCAGCGTCACATTCTCATATCACCACCACACCGCATACCATTTCACACCGAACTTAAATTAGCCTCGCCTTCTGGCACCTACTGCCAAGGTGAGCCATTGCTCAGAAACTGAAGTTAACTTCGTAATTTTTCTTGATCTGGTGCTCTGTCACTATTAATCTGGAACAGGCCACGCATTCGATTCACGAAGTGCCTGATTTTGGAGTGGAAATGTGATATTTGCATCTGGGATGGACGACTGTAAAAACTCAATATTGGCTTGCACGGTGGAGACGCTTTCCGATCACAGGTTGACACCTACATCGACTATATCCAGTTCGCTCAGCAGTAGCGAGTAGTCCACCGCACAGAACAGGTTTTGTTAATTCTATGCGACTCCCATCTGTAGGCTTAGTTATTGCACGAAGTTCGTCTTGTAAGTACTGTTTTTCAATATCTGAATGCCAACCAATTTCCGGGAGTTCGTATTTACCGATAAGACAACCTGTAACAACACAAGGAACAATATCAACAAATGGAAATTTACTAACTTAATTTCCACGAATCGTCAAATTAGCTTTATGTTTCCTAGTATAAAACATTCCGCCTGCCACGGAACAATATGTCTTGCTACCATTGTAATGTTAGCAATGCATGCAACGTGAGACCTAAGCTGCATATTATACACTTATATCAAAAATTTTCTTTTATTCACAGAAGTATTAACAGAGGATATTTGGCAGAGTTTGGAAAACCATAGTGCATAATAATTTAGAATAACGACAACACCGTTTCCGAAATTACTCATTTAATATCTTTAAAATTAAAAAAAAAACAGAAAGAAAATTTCAAAACACTGTCCTTCGTAAGAAACTCGCGGAGCAAATACACACGTCAAGAAAAGTGTCGCATCACCTCGGTTCCGAGAGTTCCGGAACCTGTCCAGAAAATTGATAACATAAACATCATTTCTGCCCTTTTTATTGCTCATGAAAACCACACATTGCATGCAACACCTCCATACAGCGAGACCTTGAAAGGTGGAGTTCCAGATTGCTGTACACACCGGTACCTCTAATACCCAGTAGCACATCTTCCTGCATTGAAGCATGCCTGTATTCGTTATGGAATACTATCCACAAGTTCACCAAGGCACTGTTGGTCCTGACCGTCCCACTCCTCAACTGCGATTCGGCATAGGTCCCTCAGAGTGGTTGGTGGGTCACGTCGTCCATAAACAGCCCTTTTCAATCTATTCCAGATATGTTCGATAGGGTTCATGTCTGGAGAACGTGCTGGCCACTCTAGTGGAGCAATGTCGTTATCCTGATGGGAGTCACTCACAAGATGTGCATAATGAGGGCGCGAATTGTCGTCCATGAAGACGAATGCCTCGCCAATATGTTGCCGATGTGGTTGTACCATATCTCGGAGGATGGCATTCAAGTTTCCTACAGCTGTTACGGCGCCTTCCATGACCACCAACGGCGTATGTCGCCCCACATAATGCCACCCCAAAACAGCAGCGAACCTCCACCTTGCTGCAGTCGTTCGACATTGCGTCTAAGGCGTTCAGTTTGATGGGTTGCCTCCAAACACGACTTAGACGATTGTCTGGTTGAAGCCATATGCGACACTCATCGGTGAAGAGAACGTGATGTCAATCCTGAGCGGTCCACTCGGCATGTTGTTGGGCCCATCTGTACCGCGCTGCATGGTGTCGTGCTTGCAAAGATGGACTTCGCCATGGACTTCGGGAGTGAAGCTGCGCATCATGCAGCCTACTGTGCACAGTTTGAGTCGTAAAACGACGTCCTGTGGCTGCACGAAAAGCATTTTTCAACATGGTGGCGTTGCTGTCAGGATTCCTCCGAGCCATAATCCGTAGGTAACGGTCATGTAGTGGGCATGTCATCGACAGTTCCTGTCTCTCTCTGTATCTCCTCCATGTCCGAATAACATCGCTTTGGTTGACTCAGAGACGCCTTGAAACTTCCCTTGTTGAGAGCCCTTCCTGGCACAAAGTAAGAATGCGGATGCGATCGAACCGCGGTATTGAGCGTCTAGGTATGGTTGAACTGCAGGCAACGCGAGCAGTGTACTTCCTTCCTGGTGGAATGACTGGAACTCATCGGCTGTCGGACCCCATCCGTCTAATAGGCGCTGATCATGCATGGTTGTTTACATCTCTGGGAGGGTATAGTGATATTTGTGAACTGTCAAAGGGACTGTGTTTGTGATAGAATATCCACAGTCAACGTCTATCCTCAGGAACTCTGGGAACCGGGGTGATGCAAAACTTTTCTTGATAGTTTACCTCCTTCACAGCCAGCTCGTCTTAGTTCAGTTACAAAAAGTCACACTAGCAGCCGAATTTACTACAACATAATAGAGTTACACAGATAATATACGGAATTACACAAAGGGGAATATACTCAACTGATTACCAACCGAAACAATATTGTCACACATTTAACCAAGTAAATATAATGCGTATTAATAGTTAAATACTCATGAAATGATTCATATCAAAGTAAGACTTGACCCGTAACAGTTAAAAATTACCAGCATATGCAAAAGTATATCTTGAAACTGAACTTTAAAATTAAGGTTAGCACTACATAAAATAGACGCTTATAAATGGCGCCATTATTTTTATTTTACTTTCCCAAAGCCTGCTTATGATCAGAGAGGTGCCTGCAGCGAATCGATCACGTTTATCTGAAGTACAACAAGTTCGAGATCACCAGATTCAATAGAATGCAAGTTGTTGGAGAAATCTCAATAAGGGCTCAAATAAAAATAAATGCTCTTCATCGGGCGCCACAAAGCACGCTGAGTACACACTAGCATGGCTCCCAAACTTCCGACAAAGGGTTTGAAGCCCGCTCGACTGTATATTTCCATCGAATAGCCGTGCGCCACACACAAGGAATAATCACGGCTAAATGCCACACTGCTTCTTCGTAACCATCGCCCCATCTCACATTGGCCTTACCCAATGGTTGTAATCCGTCCACGCTCATGATACGGTTCCGGAGCAGAGAGCCAGCCAATACTACCCAGAGTAAGAACCAAACAGACCAACTCACGCAGCCACATTCGATGCTACGTTTCGTTCTCCAGTTCTTCACGGACCTCTCTGTCACGACACCTCGAAAGGCATCAGCTATTAACGAGCTAGCACTGTCTCTTGCGCACTAGCATTTATCGATAAGAGCAGGTGCCTGGTTCCAAAACATTCTTCGCACACATCTGTTGCCTTTCAGAAAAATACTCGCT
Organism: Schistocerca americana; assembly: GCF_021461395.2. Lineage (NCBI taxonomy): Eukaryota > Metazoa > Arthropoda > Insecta > Orthoptera > Acrididae > Schistocerca > Schistocerca americana. The sequence goes on along the minus strand of NC_060120.1, from coordinate 994,043,466 downwards.
GATTGTGTTTACAAACGTTCCAGACGTTTGCTAAATTTTAACTTAATTTGAAAAGCCATAGTATCCACTCCCATCATGAACACGTTGATGGTGTGAAAGATTGTGTGAAAGTTGGTACTAGAATGTGTCGATGATGATTATGATGATGATGATGATGATGATGATGATGCTTGGTTTGTGGGGCTCTCAACTGTGCGGTCATCAGTGCCCGTACACTTTCCCAGTCTGTACACAATCCAATCTAGCCACTTTCAGGAATGACGGTGAAATTATGAGGCTAACACCCAGATCCCTGGTAGAGAAATTCTCCAGCCAGGCCGGGAATCGTACCCGGGATCCCGGGACCCAGCGTGTATTTGAACTGCTAGAAAGTTTGTTTTAAGCTCAATGATGAGCTTGTCAGTTTCACACCAATTCGACCAGGCCACAGTCATGATTGGTCTGTTTCGTCCAACAGTGACTCTTAACATTAAAATCAATTATCAACTGAGTTTTCACTGTGAAATTAGAGTTACCGAAATCATAATTGGAAGCTGGTCAGCGTAGATAAAGTCATTATCGTAGTTGGAAATCCACACGTACATTTAATTAGTTAATATAAATAAAATAATGCTCTTGATGTCACTGCTAATAGGTAAATCATAACATTCTACGTACACTTTACGGCAATTTGGCTTTGTTCTCAGTCTGTTCGGCCATCTGGCGTTTGTGGGGTAAGACATTCTACTCATCTTGACTGCTCGCTAATATGCAGCAGCATGAGCCTTCATGTACTGGATGATAAAATATGATACAAGGTTGGCTGAAATGGGGCAAAATGCCTCTGGTGGAGTTCTTGTTCACCTTGTATATCGATCTAGCTTGATAATTACAATTCATTACTGGAAGATGATCATTCATTATTTCCAGTTTGAACGTTGAATTAAGGTTACGTAATTGCTGGGATCTGGTCGAAATTTAGACTTCTACGTTATTTTACTTTTCTAGGAGATGGAGATTACACTTCAAAAACTTCAGTGTCGTTCACAGATTGGATGCCTGAAGTATAGTCGTGCTGGGTTGTCTCACGTTATGACAAACCAGTAAAACCGTGAACACAATGCTTCAATCCTAAACCACAGCATTATTATTCTTGCATTTTTTGTGTGTGTAGGTAGGAAGCACATCAAGCCAGAGACTGTAGCTTCTTTCAGTGAAGTCGTTGGTTTTAGGATGGTAGCCCACCTGCCGCCAGTAGTAGAAGGTACCAAATACAGAACAAACATATCGTTTCGCATCGGTCAGCTAAGTTGTGGGGAGAGGATGTTGGCACATCTCCAGGCACAAGTACAGATTGGTATAAAGTATATAACAAACAGAACGTTTGTCACCTTTCAGCTAAGTAGAGGGTGGTAGGATGGTGGCCAATTAAAGGTAGTTGCAATCCTGTTGGAAGAACATCCGCAACTGAGCATTATACCAGAGGTTGAAAATACCACTTCAGTTGTAAATTTCTTTTATTATTACATGACCGGTTTCGGGCTCTTATAAGCCCATCTTCAGGTCGTAACTGCGCTGTGGCCCCACGAGCGCCGCGGTGGACGTGTACTAGGCGCGGTGTGATAACTATGAGCGCAGAACAGGGAGCAGCAGATGCGAATGAGGAAGCAAACTGGTAAACCAGAGTGGCAAAAGTGCTGCCATCATTCGACGAAGAGAAGAACGCAGGTCCACTATCCTGGCCATTCACAATTTGACTCAGTGGTTTACATTTCAAATGAAGAAAAACCAAACAATAACATAAAAAGTACACGAAATAAGTTAAAAGTGCATTATGCGTAGCAAAGGAGTGCGTTGAACTGTGGTACAACTGAGTGGAAGCTACGATATAAAATTATTGTATAAACCGTAAAGCGCAATGAAAGTTTCCTTTTACATGAGTGGCAAACAAGTTTTAAATGTAGTGGGGATACATAAATGGCAACGTGGAACAAAGCGCCACAGTCATCAGTAAAAAAAAAAAAAATTATAAACATACACATGTGCCAATCCTATTTACAAGCTGTCGTTACTGATAAACAGGGAATGTAGCGAAGCCTTACAGTCTATACTGTCAGAAAGTAATATATCAATAATTTTAAACCTGCTAACCAACAGCCCACAACTAATCGAGGCTCATATAGGACCCATAGGAAAAGACGTCTCACTCCTAGGTAGATATACAACACTGTGTCATCAAAAGTACCGAACACCTGCCTGAAGATGGCGCCCTCCATCGGTAATGCTGGAATTCACTATGGTGTTGGCCCCCCCTTGGCCTTGATAACAGCTTCCACTCTAGTAGGCATACGTTCAATCAGATGCTGGAAGATTTCTTGGGGAATGGCAGACTATTGTTCACGAAGTGCTGCACTGAAGACAGGTATCGATGTCGGTCGGTGAGGCCTGACACGAAGTCATCGCTCCAAAACATCGCAAAGATGATCTATAGGATTCAGTTCAGGAATCTGTGTAGGCCAGCCCTGTACAGGGATGTTATTGTCGTGTAACCACTTCGCCACAGGCCATGCATAATGAACAGGTGATCAATCATGTTGGAAGATGTAATCGCCGTCCCAGAATTGCTCTTGTGGGGAGTAAGAAGGAGCTTAAAACATCAATGTAGGCCTGTGCTGTGATAGTGCCACGCAAAACAACAAGGGTTGCAAACCCCTCCTTGGAAAACAGGACCAAACCATAACACCGCCGCCTCCGAATTTTACAGTTGGCCCTACACACGCTGGCACATTACGTTCACCCGGCATACCCACACGCCACCATCGGATCGCCAAATTGTGTACCGAGATTCGTCACTCCACACAACGTTTTTCCACTGTTTAATCACCCAATGTTTACGCTCCTTACACCAAGCGAGGCGTCGTTTGGCATTTACCGGCGTGATGTGTGGCTTATGAGCAGGCGATCGACCATGAATTTCAAGTTTTCTCACTGTCATAGTACGTGCAGTCGGTCCTGATGCAGTGTGGGATTCCTGCATGATGGTCTGGGTAGATGTCTGCCTATTACACATTACGATCCTTTTCGGCTGTCAGTCAACAGACGAGCCTGGCCTGTACGATTTTGTGCTCTATGTGTCCCTTCACGTTTCCATTTCACCATCACATCGGAAGCAGTGGACCTAGGGATGTTTGTGAGTGTGGAAATCTCGCGTACAGACGTATGACACAAGTGACACCCAATCACCTGACCACGTTTGAAGTCCGTGAGTTCCGCGAAGCTCCCCCTCTGCTCTCTCACGATGTCTAGTAACTACTGAGGTCACTGATACGGGGTACCTGGCAATAGGTGGCAGCACAATCCACCTAATATGAAAAACGTATATTTTTTGATGTGTCCGCATACCTTTTATCACATAGTGTAGTTCATCAAGGACCATGAGAGACTTCAGAGTGGAACTGAAGACCTCCAGCAGCTATCCCGGCACTACGTCACATTGGTCAACAACTCAACTGCGCCTGCTCGCCGTTAGCCCTCTGTGGCTTGGGGGTGCAGTTACGGAGCTTATAGGAAAGAAGTATGCTTGAGTTCTACTCACCGCTGAGAGAGCAAACAGCCGATGTAGTGCAGTTGAAAGGTGTAGATAATGAGGAATAAATGATAACACTCTAATCATGTTTTACTAGCGAAGCCGACGCTCCGCAGTTTCCTAATAGCTATCCTGACTTGATGCGGAGGTGTTGTCGCTCGGCCCTCTGCAGTTCACTAGACTGCGCTAAAACAGATCAGGACACCAGAAGGGAAATGGGAAGCCAGTGGGTGAGGTTGGGAAGGGAAAAGGGGGAGCTGCACTCCAATCCTTAGCAACGTGTGATTCCAAAGCAAGTTCTTGCAAAGTGTTCACATCTTACAAAACAAGACTGATACAGTGCTTCTGAAATCATACAAAGTGCATTGTTTCGAACAAACGTCTTGCAAGGCCCCGCGGGCCCGCATCTCGTGGTCGTGCGGTAGCGTTCTCGCTTCCCACGCCCGGGTTCCCGGGTTCGATTCCCGGCGGGGTCAGGGATTTTCTCTGCCTCGTGATGGCTGGGTGTTGTGTGCTGTCCTTAGGTTAGTTAGGTTTAAGTAGTTCTAAGTTCTAGGGGACTTATGACCACAGCAGTTGAGTCCCATAGTGCTCAGAGCCAAGGCCCCGCGAGACATTCGAGGAAAATACTTCTTAAGAGAACGAAGCCTACCTTCTACAAACTGACGAGCTAGAGACAACATGAGTGCCATTACTCACCATCTGCGGCGATTCTTTCAGAGATCTGAACAAGCTCCAGTGCAACACACTATTGTTTCGGAAGTGCGTTGTCACGGTCTGCATTGCGTACAAATGTTAACTCACCAGGATCACTTTTGGAGGATAGATATTAACTTCATCGAAAATTGACTCATTTAGGGATTTTATGGACAAAATGGTGGAAACATCTCTCCATCTGTCGAATCAACAAATTCCCTTCCAACATGCCTACAACATTCAAGGCTACTGAGTGCTATGTGTGTACTGCTGTCGTCTCCGATAGTTGAAGTACGAGAGGAACACCGCCGTCTCACTTGAGAGTAATGCATCGTCTTCAACACACTGTGAGAAAGTACCCAGTAGTGAAGACAGCAGTAAGAACTTCTTGATAGGAATCTCACCTGAATGACTATTAATGGGTTCCTTTGTTTACGATTATGTACAATCTACGATGTTACGTAATGTGTACGTATAGCGGCAGAATGCGTATTCTAGATTCACTACGGTTGCTGAGTGTGTACCTCCGGTTATATAACCCGACTGATAGCAGCATCTTGCGTGGAAAGCACCGATGTGGCATAGGAGCCGTTTCATTAATGTTATTGTTTGAAAGAACAGACCGTTATTTGACTGTATATTAATTTATTTTTCTTCTGACTGGCGGTCTATTCTTTCAAAAAAACACTGTGTGACTATACTTGTTGTAGCTGGGCATCAGTCATAAAAATATTTTTGAAGGACATCATCTTTACGCCAGTGACTGTTATAAGTTTTTATTACACTACTGCAATTTCGGCCTTAGGCCATTATCAACTGCTGATATTATGGCTTTAAGCCATGTCAACGTAACGTACGCTGACACATTTGTGTAACGCTGTCAGTCATGTTAAATATATTGATGTCATTGTCACACAGTGCGAACACTCGTGTATAAACATCGTAAGACAACACAATCTGTAATTGTACATGTTCATTAACCCATCACTAGTCACACATGCATTAAACACAGCTGCTGACTGTAGTAGTCTGCAGCTGTGGTCTAATGCATGTGTTATTAATGATGGGATAATGAACTTGTGCACTTACAGATTATGTTGTTTTACGATGTTTGTATATGTGTGCTCACGCTGTGTGACAACGACACCAATGTATTTAACAGGGTTGACAACGACACACAAATGTGTCAGCGTACCGTACATTACGTTGACTATGGCTGAGACCGTCATAAGGTTTTGAGTTTACTCCTACTTCTTAATACGACTCAACACTAAATGTCGTTGCAGTCTTTTCCTTATCTACGTTAAATTAGCGTACAGTCTTTTGAGGGTCGGGCATCTTCCCAGCTCGTAAATAAAGATTCTTTAATTTCCGTAGCGTTCCTCCCTTTCTTTCCAACTCATAGGTCCCTATGATACACGATGTGTGTGCTATTCCGTCATCGACTGCTGACAGAAGTGGCTACTAAGTCATGAATTGACTTGGAACTGTTGTGACTGGACTAACGTTATGTTCATATCAATTAGAAGCAGATGTATTGCTCTGACTTAGACTGCCTACGTTGGGACCCTTGAGGCTTTTTTATCATTAAGAAAGTTTCGGCTAATGTATATTCTAATCGAAGACATCGGGGCTGAAACAGACTCTTGTTCGACGAGATTCTACTGTCTAGGTGGATATGCTGAGATGATTGCAAAGCAGGTGAGAAGCAGATTTCACTGGGGATTTTTTTTTTTTTTTTTTGTGTAAGAAATGACCAACTATTTTGTCACCACTTGAAAAGCAGGACTTTCCACATAGCCTCCTTTCAATAGTTAGCCAAGGGCACAAAGGAAGCGTGCGACTGTCGCCATCCCCCTTTCCGGAAAAGGGGAGGGAGCAATGCAAATGAGGCGCTCCCTAATACAATTAACGCGTTCCACCTCGCTGCCAGATAGCAGCTGCCTGCGCAGTTGTAGTCACGCCATGTGACGCACGGCGTCGCTAATCACCCTTCCTCCCTGAGGAATAAGGAAGGTAACGGAGCATTTTATGCTTTTGCCGTTCGGTCCTGACACGTTCACCTAGCAGCTGCTACGCGAGTGGTATCCTCCATCGCCTCTAACCTACAATATATTGGGACAAATTCGTAACGTTCGTAAGGAACTTACATCTAAATGAACACTCAGAAACACTGAAAATAGCGCACCCAGGGGAAGGAAAGGCAAAAAACGTCAAACTTTGCAAGTAAGTGTTGTGTGATCCTGTATGCAAAAGATACAATTTCGGTGCCATTGCGCATGCTCGCAGACTCTGCAGTGACGCTGCAGTAGTGCAGGAGGTCCTATTTGAACGGTGCATACTGGATGAGTCGTACCATCTCAACCATCGCAACAACTCCCTCCGCCCCCCTTCCATTCCTGAGGACATCGTCCGCTTCCTTACTGTCGTCCTCCAAAATACATCCACCCCTTCCAACCTTCAGCAAATCTCCGTTGCTGCCTTCTCCGTGTTCCACCTCAACACTCAAACCACATACTTCCGAAACCAGATACACTCGGTCTACATCGGTCTCAATACTCTGGTATAAACCTCTCCACCCTTAATCCGCGCAGCCACTTCTTAGCCTCTCATAACGGCTTGGCAGTACTACGGCATCCTATATAGCGACATCTGCACACTACCCACAAAAAGTCCCTGTTCATGCATACCCTGTTCCAACACAACATCAATACCTTCATCCTCAATGAACTTTCTTCCAACCACACCACAACATCCATGTCTCTCCCTATATCCCCTACCACACTGATAACCCAGTCCCCCTGGCCAGAGGTGAAGTAGCAGTTGGGCTCAGAGGAACACCTCCATTCCACCTATGACGCCTCCTATTGCTGCCTACTGGAACTTCCACGATCAGGGAAAGTGTAATCTCGTTTTTATATGCCCAGCTAGTATTCTTCACCTCGTCGAGAAACATGAAAACGAGCGACACAGCACTGTTTGTACGGCGGATAATAAACGCCCAGGCAGGGTCTACAATCGAAAATCAAGTTGCGACACGTTGTTTTAATAGTAACTTCGGCAACAACCGAAGTTCTAAAATTGGAATTAATGATATCAATCTATTATCGATTGGGATATTCGCTGAATATTAGCGTTATCTCAGTTCTGTCAGTTTTCGTATTTTGGACGTTAAATTAAATTTACTTTTAATTAATCCAGCTTCCAATGAAGTTACCTATGTCATACAGTGGAGCATGAACATAAGAGAGGAGAATATACACGACTCAAACGCTAAAAGCTCAGACATTAAAATCTCAAACACTAAAGATTCCAAGAATCCAAAGGCTCCCAGATGCTATAAACGTTAACAATACGTACGTTGGGTTCATATAGTAGCTGTGAAACAAAAGGAACGTTCGTTAGAAACTCTTTGCATAAAGCCCTTTGCCGCTTTGCATATAATAGTCTATTCGATTAGCTCTTGTAATCCTTTTATTTAATTTTTCTCTTCTTTAAAACGGGAATTCGTGATTCTATATGAAATATGGTTATTTGTCTTGGCTACTTCGATTAAATTTTAGTTTAAAAAAAGACCAGGTATGTAACGAGGCATTACACTCCCGAACCCCTAATCAATAATCGCACAAAATATGTCATCTTTAACGCCTCCTTCAAAACACTAACTGTCATCTGTGCGACAATATACATCCAATCCACCAGTCCCATCCCCTACAACTTTCTCACCCATATCGAGCATAGTTTCTCCACCTATATTATTGTAACCGACTTCAGTTTCCCTCGTATATACTCCGCAGAATTCAATGCTGGCATCAGTTTTCTAACTGGCTCGGGGTATGCTCACGCGCCACTGCCAAATACAGCAACACATTAGAATTTTAGTCAATGCCAAAAAATGCCAGGACCGCCGCCAGACAAGCACCATACTCAATACTACACTCCTAGTTAATTTTTCAAGTACTTTAAAGCATTTCACCAACTAACTGGCACCTATCCATCCCTCTCTACTTGATCCTTCACAACAACATCCCTTACCTGACCACCTGAGCAATGCCGATTTCCTCCATCCCTGACGATCGTCACTTTGGCTATTCACAGTTACATACTGTCCATGAATGCACAGGTATCATAGTCCCACTCCTGGCACCAGTTTTCTGGTACATGAACAACACACCAGAAACAGAACGTAATACCCTAGATGACATAAAACAAGTAATTCACCGAAAACGCTCGACATCCCCTAGTCACGACAGTATTGCCTGTGTACACCTCACAGGATGCCCTTGCTCATCTCCCTGCACTCCTGAATGCCATTATTATACCATTACCCTCTCCACAGACCGATATCCCGACCTGTGGGAAACGTCCATTATCCTTCTTTTTCTCAAACCGAAGGAACACCCCACTGATATCTCCTCGTATTGCCCAATCTGACTCACCTCAATGTTTAGCAAAGTCTAAAAATCTCTCCTCTCCTGTCACATTCATCGACATCTGCACCAACACCATCTGCTTCCTGTTAACCTCTGTGGCTTCTGTCCCTCCTTCTCAGCTAATGATCGACTCCTGAACCTCACCCACCTCCTATCCCAACAGCTCAAAAACCCCAAATCCACCAGCTTTGTCTTCCTTGAGCTAGATAAATTGTGTGGCTTTTTACTACTTTCTGGTCTTCTTTTCAAACTCCAATGACTTACGTCCACTTCAGTCCATCCCAATCGCCCATTCTATGTCATTGTTAACAACTCCAATTCCCATACCTTTCACGAAGTGGCAGGAGACTCCGTTCTTTCTCCTCTGCCTTACCTCTTGAAGACTGTTGATATGTCCAAACGACCTCCTCCCATCCACATCCTTCAGTATGCTTTTCTCGCTCTCCATCCTACGCTCCAGAATTTCGAACAATCCCTCCAAATCCACCTCAATCAGTTCACCTCCTGGTGTACCCAGAATATTCACGACTCAAACGCTAAAAGCTCGGACATTAAAATCTCTAACACTAAAGATTCCAAGAATCCTGGGGACTACAACAGTCCACTGACCTTCACACATCCAAATCCCTGATCCGTCACATCCTTTTCTATGCAAATGTTGCATGGATATCTGCCGTTCTGTAAGTTACTCATGACCTTCCACATCTGTTTATCTTCCCCCGCAAAGTTCCTTTACCAATTCACCAACTTCCTATCTATCACCATTCGCACTGAACACCCTTGAATAACCTACAATATACGAAACCTCGACTCCAGCAATTCTGTTACGTACCCTCTCGTGCCGTCAGGCTCCCACCCCTCAAGGGCTCCCTCCTCCTTCCATAGCACACCTCCTCCTGATTCCCTTCCCTGCCCTCCTCACCACTTCTTCCTTTCAAATCTATTGATGCCCGTACCATCTACTCCTCTCTCCTTGTCTACCATATGCACCACTACCTCATCACCACCTCTCACCAGTTCTCATCACCACCACTGACCTATCTCCCTTCGTATTTTCCATTCTTTTCATTAAAAATCTACCATTCTGGGCGGTATGCTTTTCCAGTTTTAGTGAAAGCATATAGCGCTCCGATTTTAATGGTCAGTCTCTCGTCTGTCGTGTTCACTGTTATCCAAGTGTTTACCGTTCTTCAAATATTTTAACTGTGCTGTCTATTCTCATTTTTATCACTGCTTTTAAATTGCTCCTGAAGACAGCATTATTTCTTACGGTCTACCGTTAACATCACCTTTTCAAAAAAGTTAAATTCATGGTAAATATAACTCCTTCTTTTGTGTTTAGTGAATAATCTGTGCTGGCTGAAGAGTCAGATGATTGTGCTGCTGTCAGCCCATTTCCCCCCCACCCCCCCCCCCACCCCCCATGGGGCGCGGGGGATGAAATAGCAACAATGAAGGAAAAAAAGACAAGTCAGTCACTTGACGATTACTTCCGGACGCGAAGAGGATGCTAGTAGGCGCAGAATGCCAAATGGGCTTCTTAGACAACATTTTTCACAGTTAAATCAGTTTGGGAGGCACATACTCAGCCGCATGAAAACCGCTGGTTGGTCGACATGTCGTATGGCTCGCTAGTTCGATCATTCGGAGTGTTCCGCAGACGACTTTGGGAGCAGTGGACACAATATAGCACCTACGTGCGACATACCAGGTCTGTACCGACCAGGATAACGATGGGGCGAGGAGTGAAGGATCGAGCCACAAGCAATCATTGATCCTTCAGTGAATCGCTCCACGATACAAACAAATTTACGGGTGGCTGTTGTTCCAGAAACTATTTCTAGTCGCCTTGCGGATGACAATTTGCAATCCAGATGCTCTTGTTGTGTTCTTCTGTTAACATTGAGACATCGGTGAGCCCGTCTACAGTGGTGCTAAGCAGTTCTGCTACGGTTCTAATCTACACAAATATGTGGTGAACATCCACTTTTAACAACAATGGTGCTCTACACAGACGACTCTGGTTTCATGTGACAGGGGATCTGTCAAGATTTTAGTGATCAACATTTGTAGGCTGATCGAAATCCACACGCTAATGAAGAAGCAAGGCATTAATTCCGATTTTCAATTAATTAATGGGTATTAATTATTGGCGATAGTTTAACTGGACTTTACATGCTACCCAACAGGGTGACTAATGCATGGTATCTTCAGTCCCTTCCAAACGACATGCCTGTCCCGCTAGAGCAGGTACCATTCGAACGTCGGCTGGAGACGTGTTTCATACTTGATGGAGCATCGAAAGGTCCGAGATTAGATATTTAACGGGCTCTGGAATGGTAGGGGAGGTCCACTACGTTTGCCATTTTTTCCCCAGGACCTGACTCGTTGGATTATTGATTGTGGTGACACTTCAAATCGTGTATTTAAGACCCATTAATGATGTACAGACATTACAGGACCGTGACATCAATGCCTGCCAGCGCATCCGTGGTCAACGTGGAGTTTTTCAGAGACAGTGTGATTCCGTAAAACGTCGAACAGAAGCATGCCTTCCTTTGAATGATCATCTTGTTTAGCTCTTCCTGTAGTGATGGCTCACAACAGAAATTCGTACGTAACAGCCATCAGAATTACGCTGGCTGTTCTGCTGTTTCACAGTAATAGAAACACAGGAATTTGTTCTCATTTACTTATTCATTTGTGTACTGAATTCTAAAGGTCGTTCGTAATAGCAATGAGTTTGCATTAGAAGAAATGTGTTTCACAGTGGCGAAGATGATCAAGTGCTTTTAGCTACGCATTTTAGAGTCCATGATTAGTCGACAGTTTATTTTTTGTTTTGGTCCTTAATACCACCTCTCAAAATATGGAATATGGCTCTTCATCTCATGGTACTTGGACTCATCCCCCCTATTTGGCATACTACAATCTCTGTTCTAACGTGGTTGCCTGTGGTTGGAATTCTGCAGATACATCAATTAAAATCAATTATACGAATTCAGCTCCACCCATTACGCAAACGACAGTTGTTTACAAATGCCCAAGCACGTTTCAGCATCTTTGTGACATCATCAGTAGGTATTTTCATTCGCTTTAGTAAAATGGCATTATGTTTCGAGTAATAATTATTGTAATGACGTTAGACCAAAAACATTTTATGTCTATTCAGGTTACTCCCTTGGTTATACAAATTTTTGGGTTCTTTAGGAGCCTCTTTACGTTACCGGATACTTTTCATTTGCAGCTAAATGATGTTACCTTGAGTTTGGTTGACAAATTAACATGTCACTTTTTCTATAAAGGTGTATTCCGTGAGCGAAAATGTTTAGCGATCATATTTTGTGATTACGTGCAGTTAGTTTCGAAATATCCCTCTCATCTGCATGTTCATCTGTTGCGAAAATGCACACACAAACACTATACATGTTTTTGAGGAACTCCAATCGCAAAGTACAGTTTTTCTCTTCACAAAACACTGTTTACGTTGCTGCTGCATATACAGTGCTTGTTGGTGTTCACTTGTTTTCATATCAGTTTGGAAACAAATAACAGCTCTATTTACTCTCTCTCTCTCTCTCTCTCTCTCTAGGTAAAAGCGAGGCCGCGCGCGCTTGTGTTTGACATGTGTGTGTGTGTGTGTGTGTGTGTGTGTGTGTGTGTGTATGTGTGTGTGTGGATGGAAGGATGGGACGATGTGTTTTTACCTGTTTGTTCTAGTGTGGTCGTTTATAATCAGTTTTCCTGCTAATGTCTTGAGCGGTGGTGTAAGTTGGCTCTGGCATTAGCGGTTTTAAAAAATTTCGTCGTGTTGAGGTTCCTCGTGCAGATTACGTAACCTGCGAAATCCAGTGGACCGAGCTCTGCTTTGTGCTTCTCATGCATCTCGACTACCGGCCGGTGTGGCCGTGCGGTTAAAGGCGCTTCAGTCTGGAACCGCATGACCGCTACGGTCGCAGGTTCGAATCCTGCCTCGGGCATGGATGTGTGTGATGTCCTTAGGTTAGTTAGGTTTAATTAGTTCTAAGTTCTAGGTGACTGATGACCTCAGAAGTTGAGTCGCGTAGTGCTCAGAGCCATTTGAGCCATCTCGACTACAACCTATTCTTTCACCTCTGTGGCCAGTCGCATCACGGCTACACCCGACACTCCACAAAAATACTTTGCAGTACCATCAGGAAGAACTAAGAAGTGCTCCTAAGTTGCCAGCACGAGCCCGAGCCGCAATAAATACTGTTAAGTCCGGATAAGACTTTTTATTACAATGTGGAAAACATACGAAAGTAAATTTCGCAAGACAATTCACTGCCAAATAGCATAGCTCGACATAACGTGGACCACACATAGAAAGTGTACAGAAAGTACGTGAAACAAGTACATAATGAGATGAAAAGAAATTACACTTTTAGTCCTAGACTGTGCTCACATTGAACTCACCGCGTTTCAAGATGGTGCCCTGTAAGTTAGAAAAGTCGAGAAATGATCCTTAATATGGCGTGTGATCATCACTGACGGCAGTGCATGCCACAGGATTGATAAGGAGTTATTGTGGCAGGACGTTCCATTCTTCCAGTACTACATTGACCACAGTTGGATGGTAACTAGCCCGAGCGAGGTAGCGCAGTGGTTAGCACACTGGACTCGCATTCGGGAGGACGACGGTTCAATCCTACGTACGGCCATCCTGATGCCCGGATGGTTCCTTTCAGAGGGCACGAGCATCTTCCTTCCCCATCCTTCCGTAATCCGATGGGACCGATGACCTCGCTGTCTGGTCTCCTCCCACAAAAACAACCCCAACCACAACGTCATGGTCGTTAGTGCATGTGGTCTTGGTACAATGAATCTCCCTACCGCAACCTTACGAATGCATTCACCGGATACCCTCTGCCTCCTAAAGCTGATATACCTGCGCTCTTCGATGCTGTTTGTCATCCACAAAAATGAAGTTAGAGCTGAATGACCCCTGAGAAGAAGGACGTGGGGATTCAGTGCGGTTTCACAGTAACGTTCACCAGTAACTAAACTTATTCGGCGATTTGGAGGTCAGCACGACCAAGCAATATTACTGCTTCCCACACCATAACACCTGGACCACCAAAACGATCTCGTTCGAATATGTTGTTCCCACCTCTCGCCATATCAGGTTGCATCCAACATTACCGACAATGATCTTTTTGGTGCTCCAAGCATTACGGTATGTCCAGATACAGTTCTGCATTGGCGTTCTGGCCTCTAAATCTATGTGCAAGAAACATTCACCAGGCAATATTATGGTGACATTGTACTTCTTCCCTCGTACGTCTTTACACGGATGCATCCTGCCTTGACTTCACATTTATTGATAACAATGCCGATCACATCGATTAGTGTAAGTGGACTAGCGCTGGGAACGAGAGGATATCCAGCGAGTATACAGATCTGCACGCCTTCAATCCCACCGAGCGCTGCATGCTTCGGGGAGCCGTAATGCAGCACGTCCAAGTGCACCAATGACCGTACAATAGCTGTCGACCGCGCTAGTGTCCTCCCACAAGATCTGCTTATCAACCTTGTGTCCAACATGGAGAGACGTTGCAGAAGGTGCATTGCTGTCCGTGGGGATCACACACTCCGTTAAGAGTCGTGCCTTTTGTGATGTCCAGCGGATCATCGTAAATAGTGGTGAATTCAGTGTAATAATTGTTTCTGAAAAAAAAGTGGCATTTCCTTTCTTCACAATGTGTATTTATTTCTGTTATCTTCTGCATTACACCATAGCAGTACTTTCTATACGTGGTCCGATTTCATCGAGGTATGTTACTTGGTAGTGACGTTAAGCAAAGTTACTCTTGTTCTTAAGTATTTAGTTTTCGAGAGCCCTTCTTATACCTCATGCTAATTCCTTGCACAAAAATGGTTAGGCGACCTACTGATCCAGGAGAGAAAAATGCCAGTTGAAGAACGTAACTGACACCTCACCACAGTGCTATGGGCCCGCTAGTCATGAGAAGCATCCTTTTCGAGCAGTGTCGTCTCAATATTTGTTTGTTGAATGAATGTTTGTACCTGCCAATGAGGGGCTACAACCCGCGCCTTCACAACTTTAGTTTTTAATGTCACTTTGTAATAATTTGATTCATTTGGGAAAATAATGGCTTCTGTGTATTTTAGTTCCAAGTACTGTATCCAGCCCTGTTTGTTCGTAGGTAATTTGTTTAATCTGTGCAGCAATCATTTGAAGCGTGCTTATGGAGATGAGGAGGGCGCTACGCCGCGCGGCGCCAGTTAAGCAGTATGAAATTCCAAACGCTTCAGTACGTACGGCACCCCACTGTAACTCGTAACAGGAAGCGGCAGCTTTGATACTGCATGCCTCCGTACTGTGTCTCCCCTCCCCTGCAGGACTGCTGAGAGACCGCAGCCTCGGCCAGGCAGGGCTCATGACAGAATTTCTTCCGACAGCGATTCCAGCTCCATGGGGTCCAGCTGCGACCACGTGTGTAGTGGAGTAGCTCTGTCCAGAAGGCGGCATTCTGGTGACTTTTAATGTCAGTGACCCACTGCCCCCGAGTAGGTTGCCAGTGAGCTGCTTCCCAGGGCCGCTGCTGGCCCATTCTGGTGGTGGCTCCAGGTCTCACGATACAAAATCGGGCCGGGTCCACGAACGGCATTCCAGATGGCAGCCAAGCGACACAGCCCCTTCATGTTAGACCTGTGGTACTGACGAAAGAGGCTTTAGTTTAAATGGCCAGGTACTTACACGCCTTAGAACTGTTTTTTCTATGCCTTGTGGCACGTATATTCTGCATTTTAGTGGCTCCCCGTGCGAATACGCTTATGGCATCTAGAGCTGGGGTATTACTGTATTAATCCTTAACTCATGACGTGACTTTTCAGTTAAGTATACTATGAGATCATTTGAAATTCTTCATACAAGTTGCGTAAGATTTATTTTTATAGTTATTGCAGTGTTGTTCATATACACCACGTTCATTTTATACCATTAAATGAAGCCCGCATTATTTTACTTTTCATCACATAGAATCACATACATTTGTGCAGTCTTTTAAATACGACGGATGGAACTTAATTAGTGGTAACTATTTATTCACAACCGATATAAGAATGTTACATGTTTTCAACTGTTACTGTCCTTGAAAGTAGACACCACGTTGTGTAGAACCCGTTGCAAACGATGTGGAAGGCGTAGTATACAGTTAGCAGAGCCTGTTCTGTTGATGGTACGATTGGAGCGGTCTATTACCTGTAGAATTTCTGGAGCAGTTCGGAAGCGAATGCCACGAAGTGGTTCCCTCATCTTCGGAATCAAATCAAAGTCACAAGGATTTAAGTCCGGTGAGTATGGAGGATGTTACAGTACTTCCCAGTCCCATCGATCCAGCAGGGTAGCCACAGCTTGCGCTGTAGGCGCTCGCGCATTGCCGTGCAAGATGATGGGTGGGTTGTACAGAAAGTGTAGCCGCTTCTTTCGCAAAACTGGTTGCAGGTGATGCTCCAAAAACGAACAGTAATACTGTGCATTGACGGTCTGCGTGGAAGAACACCATCACAGTCGTACGCGAGAATCATCATAACTTTCACCGTACTGTGGCTCTGACGCACTTTCGACTTTCACGGCACCCATAATGACGCCATTCGTTGGATTGGTGTTTCAGCTTTAGCTCGTACGTTGTGGCTCATGTCTCATCCAGTATTACGATACGTCGTAAGAAAGCCTCTCCTCCACCCTTTTAGCGCTCCAAGTGCGTCTGAGCAGCGTCGTGATGCATCCATTTCAGCATTTCCGTCAAGTCATGCGGAACCCATCGTAATGCAATTTTTCGCATTCCCAGGCTTTCCTTCAGGATTCGAAGCACAGTTGTATGCACTAATCCGGTTTCATGTGCGAGCTCACAAATCGTGTGGCGTCGATCGCCGTCCACCTGCCCCAAACATTTCTGCCACAGTTTGCCGACCTTCGTTCAAGGCTTTTACCCAACTGGCCACAGTTCTGTTATGCAATGCCGATTCCCCACACGCCTCTTGAAGGCCTTGATGACACTGTCGTGCTGTACAACCTCTGGCACATTAGCTCTTGAACTAATTCCGTTGTTCCTGTTTCGAAAACATAGTGACACCGTTACGTTAGACCGCTGGCTCACAAGTGACTGTTCCCTTCGATTGTGAGCACGCCGGTGACGTGGGACGGGTTAGTCCATTTGCTCGGAGGTACGGTAGGTATGTCAACAACGTGTGCTATCAGCGACAATAGTAAATTGCATTGCATAGTGTCTCCACAGCAGTGTTGCCACTATTTAAGTTCCAACCCTCGTAGTACAGATATACAAACTTTTAAAGAACTGATTTTTACTCTCTGAAAATTATAGTATCTCTGTAGCAGCTAGATTTTCACATAACACTACATTACTGGGGTTTAAGCTTCCACATAAAATCTGTACTCGACAGAACAAAAAGAAAGTCTGCAACGCTTGCGTTCACTTCTGGATTCTAGATTTTCCTTTACCACAGGTCATTTGATGTTAACTGACACTTTAAGTATTTTATTGAAGAAACACCATTGTCCTGAACTCCTTCTTCTGAATAATACTCTTGCACGCCAGAAGAACAGTGACCACTGGCCATTGAAAAATAGTCGCCTTTTCCGTCTGTTTCATGATCTACATCACTGATATGTCCGCCTATTCTACGAAAACATACGATCGTTAAATTTGACATGTTCCAGTGAAACCATTTTTTGCTGTACTAAGAAAACAGGTGCATAGCTTACGAGGTGTCGTCTAGGCGACCCTACCCTGCGTCAACCACACGTGTCAGCAAAAAATAAAGAAGGCTACAGCGCAACGGACAGTAAAGCATTATGGAGTTGGCAATTTAAGAAGGGTAGGTGAAGTGTAGGAGCAACCAGCCACACATTACCTTGGACAGTGAAATCGAAAATTCTCGTGCGGTCTGAGAGACCACGCCTCGTGAGACAAGGGTTAACTGTTTCCACATATTGTTAGGTCAGCTCTCCTCGCAACATTGTGAGGGCTGTGTTGTATTGAGGAAAACACACTACCTGCGCTTGCCTGCTGCAGGTCACTTCGAGATTGGCACATTTATGACTAAATATGGTCGGTGATTTACACTTCTGTAGATTAACTGACTATAAATGGTAGTGGTCTGGTTCTGGATTTACTGTATATTTTTAAATTATGTTTGCTGTTAATTCTTTAAATGGTAAAATATGTAAAATTTTGTGTATTTTCTGATTCAGTATCTGTTTATAATGTGAAACGAATTTATGGGGTCAATTGTTTATTTCATCGTGCAGCAGTTTTATATTTATATGTGTCTCGTTGGACAGCCATATTACCTCATTAATATAACAGTTCTAATATAAGACTTCGTAATTTTTTGTTTGCATTACTTGGCTGTATCTGTATACTTTGTTTTCTAGACTGTTCATGAACATATTAACTAATTGGCTATTCAGATGGCATATAACACGAACATTGCTGGTGACAGAGAAAACAGCTAATTTCTTTTTGCAAATTCATCCAACTGTGCGTCATCACAAGAAAGGATCTATCTTTCGTACAGAATCATGGTAATCCACCTGCTGATTGAAGTCGAAAACTTCCAAAAAATCAATGAATTTAGAATAGATTGTCAAGGTTCATTTCTATAAAAACACTCAAGGTAATCATAAAATGGAGCTGCAGAAACTATATTTAGATATTATTTATTAATTGATCTAGTGTTGCTTTTTCAAGTGCTACATAAAAGTTTTCGCAAGTAGACACAGCACTTGTTCCATGCAGTTTTGTCTCAAGGCTGCTTTGTGTAATGAACATGAAAATTACCAACAGTGTTTCCCAAACATTTAAAAACGGTAACACAAGTTTACTGAATATGAAATTTTAAGGATAAGGAGATCTAAGAGTGGTAATAGCCAAGATCCCACAGAGTAAAATAAAATTTCACAGTGTATTTCACATAGAAATTGTACATGGAGCACACCATTGAACCTTCAGCTCCCTTGATTATTATATTAAACCTTATTGTCGATATGTGTAAACTCACCAACAAGTAAATCAGACACAAAACATCAAAATACTTTCCCTTAAAAGGACCTCTGTGCCCCAGCATTGATTTCCTTCAAAACCAGAACTGACAGAATACGAACAACAAGAGTTAAGTTAAGGGTCACAACTTAATTACAGTATCAAAAAAGCAGACCAACAGCCACCGAAGGATATTAAAGACACATGGAAAGCTTAGGTCATAAGTAGGTACAAGAATTATTTACATTCGCCAAAGGTCACAGCAGGTCTTCCCAACAGATTTAGACATGTGTAATGAAACAGTTAGGATTTAGTGCTCTAAACGAGAAAAAAAGACAATTTTATCAAATTGTCGGTAACATCTTACAACAACTGTATACAATTCAAACGAAGGCAACAGCGTTGCAGCTTTTCTACAGATCAAGAGCGTAAATCGGTTTATTATATTAGTGTTTCTGTAACTCGACTGACTGCAGAGCTCCTACGGCCCAGTAGCACACGTTTAAACCGATTACCAGTGACTACAAAGAGAACCACACCGGGGAAATTTACTCTCAACTGATGTAGCCAAATAAATTCAAACCCAGTGACAGCTCCTGTCCGCAAGACGCACCATTGCAAAAGAACTTCAGCGCAGTCAGTAATCACCTCAATCAGTTGAGAACAAAATGAACTTCCGGCAGGGGCACACAAGTTACTGCTGGCACTCCCTTTGGAGCCTTAAATAAAAGGAAATTATTAATTGAACAAACTTTATGACAGTATTTGGCATCTTATATGTAAATATCAATCACAGAACCCATTTTCGTCGACGTTTAAACAGTGGAGCAGCCGATCTCGCAATAGCACTATCACGATTTACTCATGCAGACTGAAGCTCACCACTAACTTCGTTATATGGTAATAATGATGCCAATGGTGACGATGACTGCCACAAAGATCTCACAGTAGGTACCCACCGGTGAACTACTTTAGTGGCAGGATCAGAATCTGGATCAGCCACTTGGAAATGTTGCAGTCCATCAATGAAAATGCCACAAACAAACCAATCACATTGCCAGCTCCAAACTGAAAAGACACCACTTTTCCAAAATCGCAATCGTCATTGTGTGTTGCGCTATTGTGACGTGTTCTGTGCTGATATTCGTGAGAGAATAGAGCAGTTCCTTGGCTAGAACTACTTTCCTTCAGGGACACTGTACGATTTATGGTTTGTGGGAAGTATTCTTGATACACGAAGTGTACAATATTCATATCAAAGGATAAGTAGGTAAGCCGTGTCGGGTCATAACATCAAATGAGTATATTTGTGGTATGTGTAGTTTGGTGATAGAGATAATGCGTTCCTTCTGTTATTTGGGTTCGAGGACGCTGGAGGAACGGTGGCGGACTTGCTGCAACATGGCAAGGCTTCGTTGAAACGATGGCCGTGACAAGCTGAAGTTGTCGTCGTTGTTACAGCGGCCTTTGATTATTACTAAAAAAGATATTTTACTTCATTGTAGAAAGAAAAAAATAGGAAAATCTTTGTATGAATTAATTTATCAGTAGTGGCCTGGTTGTCTTTACAGCATTAAATCACACTCATAAGTGAGAGCAACTTGAGTATCTATTATTACATTGACGAATAAAAACCGAGCATACGTTATTAATCTAAATTTAAAATCTGTGTTGAGAAATTATCAGTTGCAAGAGTGTTTATGCTAGATGCTAATCGTGTTAAATCTTATCAGGATCTTGTTATTCAACAGCAGCCGAATCGTTAATTAAACGAGACTGAGAAAAAGGGCCGGCTGTGGTAGCCGAGAGGTTCTAGGCGCTTCAGTCTGGAACCGCGCGACCGCGACGGTCGCAGGTTCGAATCCTGCCTCGGGCATGGATGCGTGTGATGTCTTTAGGTTAGTTAGCTTTAAGTAGCTCTAAGTTCTAGGGGACTGATGACCTTAGAAGTAAAGTCCCATAGTGCTCAGAGCCTTTGAACCACTTTTTTTGAGAAAAAGGGAAGTGGACTATCTTCGAGACTGACGATTTTCGGTTAAGTAACTTCGTGTGTTGGAGGCATTGTCAATTTTGAAAGGCTATTAAGTGCTCCTTAAGTCATCTACAGTTTTCAAAACTGAAAAGGTGTCATAATTCCTGACACTACGTAACGTTAGCTCAGAGATATGAGTTACATAGTTAAGTTCATGTCTGATTACTTGCATATGCAAATATCGTTGGGTATCTTACAAGGGAACCTCCCCATCGCAATCCCCCTCAGATTTAGTTATAAATTGGCGCAGTGGATAGGCCTTGAAAAACTGAACACAGATCAATCAAGAAAACAGGAAGAAGTTGTGTGGAACCATGAAAAAATAAGCAAAATATACCAACTGAGTAGTCCATGCGCAAGATATGTGGCATCAAGGACAATGTGAGGCCAGGAGCGCTTTGGTCTCGTGGTTAGCGTGAGCAGCTGCGGAGCGACAGGTCCATGTGAGAGGCACCCACATGCCTTGCTCATACTGTGGCATCAAGCAGTCAGGCCTGCAAGATGAGTGGTCTGCCAAGCGAGTGGATTCATTTTTATTTATCCAGTAATATGAAGTCTCGTACTCTCAATTAAGTTACAAATTATCCTCCTGTATGAATAATACGCAACGGAAACGCACAACTGACTATCAGTAATTTACAGAACTCTGACTGTTCACTACGCACTGGCAATACCACATTTTCTTTTTGTCTTTTATTTAACGGCTTTTATCAACACGTGGCCACCGCACTGAATAAGAATGGCGCACACATTTAAATTCGGGACATCATGACAACATACAATTCGAAGGAAAAGTCCGCCAATCTTTTTCTTTTCACTATCTTATTTATTCCGATAAATTCTATAACCTAAACACACAAATTCTGTAACCTACAACAATAACACATGAGAAATTCCGCCCAGTGGGCATGGCTTTACATTGGTGATTCTCTACCTTATGGTCTCGTAATTATTTAACGCTACAGTGCACTTTCTGGATAGGATGGTGGATCTTTCATTATATCTCACACTTCGACTCTCACAATCATCATCACGAAACTTTCCTCCAGATCGAGCGGTACAGAAGGAACAAGCATAACCCACTAATCTTTTGAAACTACCTTGCTACCCTCCCATGCAAACCACACATACCCAAATTACATGACATACACCACACTACAACATGGAATACGATACAATAAATAGTCACAACACTATCACTTTCAGCTTTCCCTCTTCAGTTAGTATTTATCTCAGTTTCACACGACACTGCCCCACTTTGTAATTCTACTTTCCTACAAGGAACTCTGGAGATATATGCACGTCTTCCTGTGCAATGCAAGCCAAGTGGCGTTGCTGGATAGACGGCCGACTCACCTTGCTTCTCTCTCAGAGTTTGAATCTAGCGTCACACGGAATCATATCACGCAAAGTAATATTAAGAACATATTCATCACACACGAGAGTCCTCAACTGATACCGTGGACGAGAACTTCTCTTTATCCTTTGTCTCATACACAGATTGAGACCCACACAGTACTCACCACGTGGAAGTACTCGTCTCTAATTTCAAGTCCTGCACACGCCATTTCTTAAACATTTCAACTTATGGTACACACGCTATTTCTTAAATATTTCAACTTATTGTACACACGCTAGTAATTCAGCTTAACTTAAGCACACGGAAGTATTTCAACTTATTGCTACACGTGGTTTCATTGTGACCATTGGTCACTTCCGAAGATTACTACGATCCCATTAATATTACCTGCCTGACATTTAATTCTCCCCACAAAAGTTCCTGAAATAGAGAAATTATTATTTCAAACTACTCTTAAATATTCCACATGCATACCATGTCTCCACTCTTTTGTCTTTACGGAGCATACCCAAGACAGGTCTTAACAGCACAAGATCCAGCGGCAGAGTGCCGAAACATGGCCGTTCTTCAGGTCCTCTCGCACCTCTGCTGAAGTGGGGGAGCACCTTGCTACCGTATTGGTCAGCCACATTTCAGGCACTCAAAGCTCAGGTAAATTTCATCTCTTCAGTTCCACCAAAGGTGGCCAAAGGATTGTCTCAAAGATGATCACATATTCACATTCACTATCTGCGGTTAGCAGACGACCATACATTCATTCATTTCACAGATCTCACCAAACTGGATGTAGGGATTTATTTTGTGGGAGTGCACATGTGATCACTTAAATAAATAAATTGTCATTCTTTCCCACATTGGTATCTGGCTTCGCTGTATTAATTGAAATTCAGTTATTTTACAAAAAAAAGTGTTGTTCTGACAAAAATAATGAAGTATGTTGTACCTATTTTCAATGTCGGGCGGTACTGTACCCTTTCACCACTGGCTACCCATGCAGAAAAAAATGGCACGGTACTATCCTTGCAATGCGAGGGTAGTTCCGAACATTTTTTTAAGAAAACTGTATTAGAACAAACGTAGCAAGTCATCAAAATAACCAGGAGGAGATCTTAGCCCCTGGTGACCTCAAATAGACGACCAAATGCTGTTACTTTACCAAATAATTGACGCAGTTGTTCCATTATTGTACTCTCCACAATCCGAAGTAACGTACACATACAAATTTACAACAATCCACATGACAAATAAAACATTACATCATACAAATAAATAATAATGTTGAGACAAAAATTTGCTTAGTTACTGGGATCTCCGTTATTTTTAGGAGTAATCCAAACCAACAAAAGAAAAATATTGCGTACACTAGTTCCATGTATAATGTCAGACTCCATACCATTACTCTAAAATATACATCAAACGTACAGAGAAATTAAACTGAGAAGAAAAACAACGATATATACCACAAGTTACATACAAGTTATGTAATATAGTTCATGTAAGACATCATGACGTACCTCATTAACTATCATCACTTAAGCAATTGCCACCACTAGTCGACTGTGAGTTTAGCCTTATCCTTGTCCACCAGTACAAATACCTGCTGCTGAGCTAGTCAGTCCATCAACTTTGATCAATACACGCAATAAATAGTTAGCAATAAGTGCTAGAATCCACCAGTAGCTCTCGTATCTTACTCTACTGCTCATTTCTCTGTTGTTACACATTTAGATGACAAGAACTTGCATTTCGACTAGCCTTCGTTACACTTTAATGTGAAATATCACCACTGTGATAATGAAAATAAGTGGCTTCTGTCAACACACCAACAAGATCATTACTGTCCACGACATCAAAATGCATCAGTTAATTCCGATATTTGTTGTGCAATGCAAACTTTTGTCCCCTGTGACAACCTTACTGACCAATGCAACAAGAGCTGCTACGTTAGTATTACGCCACTGGCTAATAATTAAAGCATCATTGTACCAAATATTCCAATAAACATGCTACGTGAACTTGATAACCCAGAACAAACAAAAAAAAACACTAACTACTCTAAACACAAATGTTAATGAAATACAATTAGACTTGCTGTCCCTTCAGGAACGAAACATATAAAAAAATTTACACAATTGCAAGTACAAATACATTATTCCCTATCTCGCGAGTCACACGGAATCATTTCATTCTGTGATTTTCTTGGGGTCAAAAAAGTAGCTGACAGGTTCCCTAGAAACACTGTTTCGGTGCAAAGCTCTCCCATGGTTACCCGGACGAAAGTCTTTAAGTCACTCAAATCGGCATTTTGAACACGCACTGAGCAGTAAACTGTATCTCACATTAAACACAAATGTCATAGCCACTCTCAGAGTACCATCCACACGAATCTGGTCGTCCAGAAATGGCCCTACAACTACTGTTACCCACGGTTCCGTCCTTTCAGTTCATGGTGTAATTAAAAGTCGTAAGTTCCAACAAACAGCACTTATTCCCGCACCAATTAAAGAAATGTCTCCTACTACTAATGCAAATGTCAATGTCCCACTTTAATATCTTGCATTCATACAATAATTAGTCACCAAACGACAACTGTCCTCTTTAAGTATACCAAGCGTCCCACATGCAATTCACAAAGCACACTTAACAAGTCACTGCCAGAAGTTTATGGATCCCACCGTTCAGTGGTCAAGACAAAACAAAACAATCGTCCTGTCTGCTACAGGCAAAGCTCTTTTCCACCACTCACAACGTGGAAACACCAGTCCTTCACTTTCCACCTTATGGAGACATACGAGCAGTCATCTTGTTTCACGGCTCCACAGTCCAGTACTAGTTAATAGTTGCTGGTAAAAAATGCCCGCCGGGGTCTGCCGCGCGTCATTCATTCTGCCGTGGCGCCGCCGCGCGAACCGTTGAGCAGAAGAAACCACCTGCTGTTGCCTCCGCGGGATACTTTCCCCAGTCGTAAGGGTGGCGGAACTTATGAATGGCCAGTGGTACGTGCGTGTCGCCCCAGGCCGTTGACCTGCTGTAGCGGGCGCGTGGAGTGTACCCTGACCGGCAGTGGAGTGGGGAGTGCCACGGCTCTGTCGCCTCTCCAATGCCGACGTGAGCTTGGCCCCGCTAGCGGTATGGGCGTGTTCTGCCTAGCACCTCAGCGCTACGACAGCCAACCAGTCAGACCCTTCCGTACATCTCGCAACATTACAGACAAAAGGATATTCTTACATTATTTAAATACTCATTGATTACATGTATAATCTATTAGATACATTGGTAATAAAAGAATCTTTGTTCCAAAAAAAAGTAAAATCATACGTCCTAGTTTTCTACACATACACCATCAACATTTATCTCTTTTCTATATACAGCCCACACTTGTGCTATTGATTGTACCTGTCGTCCCTCATACAAAACATGAAAGCGTAAAAAAAAGGAATAAGAAACAATCTATACAACTCATAATTACAATATAAAATAGTAGACTACTCTAACATCCTATCACAGTGAAAATATTAGAAACTGTTGATTCTAAAACTACAATATACAATGAACCTTTGTGCTTGTGACAGACTGAAATTAATACCCCTTGAAAGTGTTGTAACAAAAAAATAAGAAATAATCTACACAGCTCACAATTACCCACCACATGTTATTAAATAGTAAACTACTTTAACATCCTAACACCATAAACATTCTAGAAACTGATGACTCTAAATCTACAACATACAATGCACCTTTGTGCTTGTGACAGACTGAAATTAGTATCTCTTTATATATTTTACATTTTATTATATATAACAACATTTCTAGGACATGTATGTACCATCCACATGTCAGATCCTGACCTGCCATCGAGGTTCATCCCAGTCAAACAATAAAACACAATAATGTTTTAGTTATGGATCGGTAGCATCCCCTTTACAGGAGTGTGCGCATTGATCACACTACTCTACGACCCTCACTCACCAGACATCACATTTTCCTTCTCATTCAACCCATTAATACACTAACAGAATAGGTCTAGAAGTCAGCTAACCTTAACACCACCACACTCACGACAACATACCATACCTTTGCTCCCTTATACTCAACCACATAACACATGAAGCTGTTTCGGAGATAGCTTTCCAGTCTCCGAATTCGTCCTTTCACTCTGGCACCTCTCTCCATCGGCTTACCTCTGCATTCACTTTACCGATTATTCATCCTGCTAAATATCTACTTAAAATTGCGACATTTCATCTAAGAACAAAAAATACACAAATTATTCATCCTACAAAATAACTGTACACATTCTTGGTGCCGTTTTGATTAGTTATACTGGTACAAGGCTTCAACAACAATAACAACAAAAATTATTTTTTTCATATAGCAAATGTTATGGTAAGAATTAGATTTACACTTATATTACATCTTAAGTCAGTATTCCACAACCTTCACCATCTGGATCTCATACTCCCTTTATGTCCTTTCACGTTGTGCAGTTGTCCTCATCTCTTCATTCGTATTTCGATTCTCCGTCCGTCGATTACTCCATCATTTCCTGGTCTTCCTTCGCCATTCGCGTCAATCTCGATTGCAGCATACACAGGCCTCTCTGTAACATACCTCTAAGACATCTCCACATTATGAGCTCTACTCAGCTTTATTTACCACTGTTTCATCACGTCGAATCTCTCTTTATTAATCACACTGCTTCACGTCGTTCTCTCCTTAAATATCACCTTTATCCACTACTATTTATCACTTCGCTTCTCTATCTACCATCTTTATCCACTCATTAATCATCACGTCGGTTCTGCTTGATCCTTATTCATATGACAAAAAATACGTACATACACCACTCTGTCGACTCCTGTTCATGACTCAATCGACCAGTCTATTCCGTCATACTTCCTGACATGCCGCCTGAAAATTCTTATGTTCGATTTGCCCCTGCACAACGTTACACACCACAAATAAATACACTGACTATCTACCATAAATTGCCTACTTTCGATCTATCCCTAACTTTTCCATAATTTGATGTTAGAAATGCGATGAAGCCCACGAGATTGTTTTCCCTTGATCGTCTCAATCAGTACAGCATTTTCATGGACAATCCGCCTCCCTCTGAATGGTCCACTATACACCGTAAAGAATTTGCTAGTTAGGAATCTGTGCTTCCTTGATAATCGAGGAGTTTTAATTAGAACCTTGTCTCCTACTGCCAATTCGATCTTACGGATCTTTCCTTTCTGCTTCTCCTGCCTATCCTTAGTTGCTTTCTTAATACGCTCTATCGCAACCTTGACAATTTCTGTGTGCCTCTGCTTTCCTGATCGCGGAAAATCTACCAGCTCCCTGACTCGATCTCGTGGTGGTTCATTCTTTAGTACCGTAATTGGTGATAAACCAGTTGCTCCATGTGGTAGCTCATTGAGGATGTCCTGAAAATCTTTGAGAAAAATACTCCAACTTCTATGTTGCCTATGGCAATAGATCTTACACAACTTTCCCAGTTCTTTTACCACTCTTTTACTGGGGTTACTTGCATCATGGTATCGGGATACGAACACCGGTTTTATCCTTCTTCTCTTCAGTGTGGCTAGCTATTGTCTGGATCTATATTGTGGTCCATTTTCAGCTATGAACTTTTCTACAGTTCCTACTTCTCGCAAAAAGTTTTTAACGATCGCTGCTGCCACTGTCCTTCCCGTCGCACGTTTCAATGCGGTAAAAGTCACATACTTTGACACCAATTCCACTGTTACAAAAACATATCTATATCCCTGCACTGACTTAGGTAGCGGGCCAAACAAATCTGTTGCTCCGAATTCCCTCAATCTACCTGGCACTATCGGAAAAAGCGCTGCTTTGCATGAGATAGTTAACGATTTTGCCTTCTGGCACAATTTGCAACTACCAAGCACGTTCTTGATCCTCCTCTCCATACTAATGAAATAAACTGATTCCTTTAACTTCTTACAGCATTTCCTTGCCCCGTAATGCCCGTAAATTAGGTGCGTGTACCAGATCAACTTGTTGACTATTTCATTTGGTATACACAACACCCAGTCCTGTTTGTTCGGATTTCTACGGTAGATGAGGACCCCGTTCTGAATTGTATAAAAGCGCGCTATATTGGCATCTAAGTTCGCTCTAACTCTGTCCTTCACCATTCTCCATGACGCGTCTTTATCCTGCTCTTTCGCGATATTTGTGAGTACCGCCCCTATGTATTTCTCGAACGGCACGCCCTGCATGTACAATATATCATATCTGTTCTCGTTTACCTCCTCATCAAAGCATTGACCATGACCTACTGGGTTCCTTGACAACGCATCTGCCACTATATTCTGTGGCCCAGGAATATACACGACCGAAAAATGAAAATCCTGTAAATCGAGTGCCCACCTAGCGAGCCGTCTATGGTTAAGTTTGGCCGACATCAGAAACTGTAGTGACTTGCGGTCAGTATAGATTTTAGTATGCCTCCCATACAAATAGTATCTAAACTTACTAAAACCCCATACTATTGCCAAAGCTTCAAGCTCAGTTACCGTGTAATTTCTCTCAGCTTTGCTAAGCACTCGGCTCGCAAATGCAATAGGTTGTTGTATTACTTCTCCTCCTTGCTCTTGCTCTTGGAACAATGTTATCCCAAGCCCCCTACGGGAACTGTCCGTGGCCATACAAAACTCTTTTCCTGGGTCTGGATGCCCGAGAAGAGGTGCCGATAGCAGTGCCTTCTTTAACGCCTCATATTCTTCCTGCGCGACAGGGTCCCAATTCCATACTGTTTTCTTTCCAGTCAGCTGACATAGTCTGGGCGTCACTGCACCCCCAATCTTAATGAACCTCCTGTAAAAATTGATTAATCCTAAATAATCCCGTAGCTGACGTTTTGATCTTGGCACCGGAAAATCTCTGATTGCTTCGAGTTTGTCTGGATTTGATCTTAATCCCTCTGGTGCCACAATGTGACCTAGAAACTCGATTTCTTTTCGTCCACATATAGACTTTCCCAAATTCACGGTAACCCCATGTCTCTCCAGTGTACCGAGCAATATGCTTAACGTTCTATTGTGGCCTTCCCAGTTTCTTTCGGCTATCAGGACATATTCCACGTACTGTGTTACCTTATCTTTTATTTCATTAGGAGACAGTATTTAGCGCTCTGATAAATGCCGCGGATGATACATTTAACCCAAATGGTAGTTTCCGGAATTGATACGATTTCCCCTAGCACATGAAAGCAGTGTATTTTCTACACCCCCTATCTAACTCCACCTGCCAGAAACTCATTCTCAAATCAACTGAGCTGAGAACTCTGATCCCGTGGAACTTTTGTAGCAATTCGTCAAGTGTCAGCGGCCGATCTGTCTCTGGCTCTATTATCTTATTAATCCTTCTTGCGTCCAAAACTAATTTAATTGACCCATCCTTTTTTTTCCAACACAAACTAAAGGGCTGTTGTACGGACTGGATGCTGGTTCGATAATCCCTTGTTGTAGCATGCTTTCTATCTCAGCTCCCACTCTTTCTTTGTACACAACAGGTATAGGGTACACTTGGGCCCTAAACGGTTTATGAGGCTTGACCCTGAATCTATACACAAAATTTCTTATTGTACCCGCAGCATGTTTAAATACCTTTCTATTCTCGTATAAAATTTTCTGCAATTCCCCGTAGACCGTGGTCCCTCGTAAATGCCAGATTTTCTCCCTGATCTCTCCCTCCAAACATCTATGAATTTCCTTCTTCTCTTGTTCGAACCCCGTATTCTGTGCCTGTCTACCGGACTTTACCGCCAGACATAATGCTAAGTGTGCGTTATCTTTAGTATATAAGCAATCGTCGAATCTTAATGTAATTTCCTCCGAATCTCGTTTCAACTCCATCGAACCATGTCTCATGTTAACGACTGCTTTATATTGGTTCAAAAAATTAACGCCTAATATGAGACGACACAATCATGAACACTGTACTAAACCTCTTCGCCTGGCACACAAAGTATACCTGCGCTTGTAACTTCACCTCAATTCCCTTTCCTGTAACTGCCCCTCTCACTGTTGTCCTTTGCAATGGCAACGTTGGCCATGGTTTTGTAAGACTACAACACTTAAACACATCTTCCCTCAAAACACTCATTACACTGCCTGTGTCGATGACACAAGGTACGATTATATTATTTCTTTCTACGCTAATTATTGGGTGGACTTCGCTCCCCACATCTCCTACCTCCTCTAACAGATTCTCCCTTAGTTTTCCGTAATCGATATACCTAATATTTACATCATTAATAGTCCTGGTTTGTACCCGTCTATCATGTAGTCACCTTCTTGTCCCTCCGTCATTGTGACAGTGATTGTCCTGTCGTGAACCCAATGACTGCCTATCCTCTCTTCGCCCATCATTTTCATTTTCCCTTCTTCTTCCATCTCTGTCCCATCTTCTATTTTCCCGGTTTGCCGGTCGATATCCCCATGAATTCTGCCCCCTATTTCCTCGCCATCTTCCATTTCCGTCATTCCTCTGATTCCCTGCTCTCTTGTCATTCTGATAGTTTCTGCCGTTCCTATCCTCGACTCTGTCTGACCTATGAGTCGTGTCGCCGTTCACAATGTTGCTCTCATTACCCAGTTCCTGTAACAAGTGCTGAAATGACGCGGAATCGTCTAAACCTCTGCCTTCTATCACTATATCTGTGCGCAATCTCACTGGCAACTTCGTTATAAATATCCTAATGAGCTCCCCAGTTTCGTATGGCACATCCAAATGCCTCTTTCGTCTCAGCATTTCCTGATAGCACGACACTGGATCTTTTATACCACCTACGTTACAATTTGGCATCATCAATATGCTTTGCTTAACCTGGTACTGCTTACTTTTCGACCAGAATTCATTTAAAAACTTGTCACAAAATATCTTGTAGCTACTACAGTCTTTAATAACTTCCTGCATTTTCGCTCTAGCCTCGTCCCTCAAATGGTTAGACACAAACTTCATTTTGAGGAGCGGTCCCCACGATGAAGGTAATGAATCTTGAAATTGAGACAGCCACAGGCATGGATGTTGGTAATTGTCAGGATCCGGAAAACAAGTGTACGTTTGTACCGACACGAAGTGCCTCCTACATTGTTCTTCCGCATTTATGTTTTCCGACCTTGGACTATACCCAGTTGGGCTTACCACCTGTTTTATCCGACACAACCGTTCTTCTAACTCTCTCAGTTCGTCTTCCTCTTTCTGCCTATTTTCGTTTTTTGAATTTATCTCACTCTCCCTCTGCAGTCTACCTGGTGGTGTTTCACCTTCGCTTCTGCACGCTAATTGCAACTGTGCTAGTTCTTCCCTATGTTTCCTATTTATTTCTAATTGTGCCTCTTTAAACTGTAATAGTGACTGTATCTCCTCCTGGTCGGCATAAACCTCTCACTGCGTACTGTCAGAGCCTGTTTCGCCTCTCATACTGATCTTTTCTACATCTGCGCTAATCGTATTCATTCTGACCACTACTTCCGCAACTTCATCCCTGTGTTTATTTAGCGCCACTTCCTGCTGGGTGACTTGAGCTTCCACGCTGTCTAATGCAACTTGTTTATCTGCAAGTAAGTCCTCCACTATCTCTTTGATTTGCTCATCCGGCAACACGTCCCTACGTTCTGTAATATCGCTCTCTATTGCACTTATTCGTACCTCCAAATTATTGGCTTTTTCTTTCACGGCATCACATACTTGCTTCAACGCATCCAGATTCTTCTCCCCCTCATCTAACCGATTATTAACTGCGGACAGATGCTCATCGATAACTGTGTGTAGCTTCCTCATTGCCTCTTTATTTCCCTTATCCATTGCCTCCAATCTTTCCTTATTTACTTCCAATCTTTCCTTAGTCTCCCTATCTCTCTCCTTATTATCTCTATCCATCGCTTCCAATCTTTCCTTATTTGCCTCCAATTTTTCCTTAGTCTCCCTATCCATCGCTTCCAATCTTACCTTATCCTCCCTACCTCTCTCCTTATTATCTCTATCCATCCTCTGTAAAAACTGCAGTAGCACATTGTCATTTGCTACTTTTGGTGCGCTCACCTCGTTTGCCTGAGAAACCGTAGCTTCGCCAAGGGTAGCTTCACTTTCACTGCATACCTGACCTAGTCCCGGCTCGCCCGCGTCGTCGGGAAAAGCCCCCGTTTGTGGACAAAGCCCGCCGCATAAAGGATCACCTAGCCGCGGTCCGCTGAACAATTCAGCCCCTTCCGAGTGTTTGCCGTTCTCGCTCATTAACCCATGGTCAACAGATACTTCCTGCCGCACTGCTACGTTCATGCCAGAATCACTATTCTCCATGGTGACTACACACGCGAGTCCTCAACTGATACCATGGACGAGTACTGCTCTTTATCCTTTGTCTCATACACAGATTGAGACTCACACAGTACTCACCACGTGGAAGTACTCGTCTCTAATTTCAAGTCCTGCACACGCCATTTCTTAAATATTTCAACTTATGGTACACACGCTATTTCTTAAGTATTTCAACTTATTGTACACACGCTAGTAATTCAGCTTAACTTAAGCACACGGAAGTATTCAACTTATTGCTACACGTGGTTTCATTGTGACCATTGGTCACTTCCGAAGATTACTACGATCCCATTAATATTACCTGCCTGACATTTAATTCTCCCCACAAAAGTTCCTGAAATAGAGAAATTATTATTTCAAACTACTCTTAAATATTCCACATGCATACCATGTCTCCACTCTTTTGTCTTTACGGAGCATACCCAAGACAGGTCTTAACAGCACAAGATCCAGCAGCAGAGTGCCGAAACATGGCCGTTCTTCAGGTCCTCTCGCACCTCTGCTGAAGTGGGGGAGCACCTTGCTACCGTATTGGTCAGCCACATTTCAGGTGCTCAAAGCTCA
Source organism: Schistocerca americana (assembly GCF_021461395.2). NCBI lineage: Eukaryota > Metazoa > Arthropoda > Insecta > Orthoptera > Acrididae > Schistocerca > Schistocerca americana. The sequence goes on along the minus strand of NC_060120.1, from coordinate 994,010,414 downwards.
GGTAAATTTCATCTCTTTGGTCCCACCAAAGGTGGCCAAAGGATCGTCTCAAAGATGATCACATATTCACATTCACTATCTGTGGTTAGCAGATGACCATACATTCATTCATTTCACAGATCTCACCAAACTGGATGTAGGGATTTATTTTGTGAGAGTGCACATGTGATCACTTAAATAAATAAATTGTCATTCTTTCCCACACTGGTATCCGGCTTCGCTGTATTAATTGAAATTGAGTTACTTTACAAAAAAAATGTGTTGTTCTGACAAAAATAATGAAGTATGTTGTACCTATTTTCAATGTCGGGCGGTACTGTACCCTTTCACTTGGTTCAAGTCTCTCCTTCAGTGAAAAGTGTAATTTTTTTCCAGACAATTATTATCTGTCTGTCTGTCCGAGCGATGCTATGTAACTGCGCCGTAGTATGTGGACGCTACAGCTAAACAAACATCGAAACACACGACGTCAGTCGACTACAGCGCACGGAAGAGAGAGTATTCCTGCTAACGAGGCTCCCTGGCTGGCAGTTGACTGTTGAGAGTGCATTAAATACGTGAGATGTATTCAGTAGACAATATGAATCCAGCAAATATAGCACGCGACTTCAATAACAAGGTCAATGAATATTGGAGAGGCACGTACTTTCGTCTACTAATCTCACGGTTTTGCGCTGCTGTCGCAAAACACAGACACTAAACTTATTACAGTGAACAGAGACGACAATGAACGAACGGACAGTTAACAACTTTGCAAAAATAAAGAAACTAAACTTTTCACTCGAGGGAAGACTTGAACCAAGGACTTCCCGTTCCGCAGCCGCTCACGCTAACCACGGGACCACAGCGCTTCTGAGTTAACATTATCCTTGATGTTGCGTATCTTGCACATGGACTACTCAGTTTGTATGTTTTGCTTATTTTTTTCGTAGTTCCACACAACGTCTTCCTGTTCTCTCGATTGATCTGTGTTCAGTTTTTCAAGGCCTATCCACTGTGCCAACTTATAACGGAATGTGAGGAGGGTGCGATGGGGAGGTTCCCTTGTTAGCAACAAACGACAACAACAAAACAATGAGCTGCGAAAAATAAGGTTTGCTTGACATTACGAGAAGATCTATCTATCACAGTTACGCATTTAATGCCCGCTAGGTCTGTTAAACGAGAACCTGCTGGGATTAAGTATTTCTTCGGAAGACATAACAATCTCTTATTGGTTAAGGCCATAGCAGAATAATATCAGCCGAGCGGAGTAGCCGCGCGGTTTGAGGCACCTTAGCACGGACTGCGCGGCCCCTCCCACCGGAGTTTAGAGTCCTCCCTCGGGCGTGGGTGCGTGTGTGTTGTTCTTAGCATACGTTAGTTTAAGTTTGTTTGATTAGTGTGTACGTCTAGGGACCGATGACCTCTGAAGTTTGGTCCCTTCACACACATTTGAACAGAATAATATTATTAGCCAGTGTGAAGACTAGAAAGCAACTAAGAGCATTGAGAGACCATACTGGTCAACATATAGCATCACAGTTGCTAATAACTTTGGAAATGTAGTGTTATTAAAGAATTGCACTCTCAGATCGTTTGGCGGACGTGGTGAAGAGATTTTATGTGCACGTCTACTCGCTGCATCACGCCGCTCTGTGACCAGCGCACTTCCCAAACCCGTCATCCACACAGCACCTACACAGCGTCTTAAAACTGGCGCATTCTGTACTCGCGCCCTCTCACGATGCACCATCTAAACTCCAGGCACCACAAGTTAAGGTACCAACGCAAGCTAACAATAATCTAATCCGGAGAGGGCAGCGCAGTTTCTATAACTTATTGCATAGCAGCTTCTGCGCCAGGACTACCTAATTTCAACTAACTCTTACGTGACCTGAAATTCCTATGAATGTTAAGGTCTTAGAGCAAGAAGGTGACTGGGGAAAACCTCTTAATGACTTTACATGGCCCAAGGAATTATCCCTTGCACGCTTTACTCGGCTTCCAGAAATTCTTCATGCAAACAGAATCCCTGACTGTCAGTGAATCCGCACGTTTTGCCGGATTGTACCTACAAGCATCCTTTGACGTCCAGGAAAAGTGTTATATTTCGCAGCTTCCCATTCGCCTCTGATGTCCTCAGTGTCAATAAGCTCAGGTAATAGAACTTCAATGACAACAAATTACTGAGTATACAAACAATGGTTTCTAATGTCTCGTATTCTGAGTCTCATGACAGTCGATATTAAGACTAAACGAATTAAAGGAACAATCTTAACGTTTCTGTGAATGAGAATAGTAAAATATTAAGCGAAATTTTAAATTTCTGTTAATAAATTCTGCAAAAGACGAGTGAATGTCATACAGGGTAGTTGCCACATAGGAAATGCCACTATTAAAATATTTTTTTAAAAATTCAAATAATGTGATGCGACAGCATTGTCACTTACCAAGATCCAGAGCCTGCAGATACAATAAATTATTAAGAGCTGAATACTAATGGCAGTCGTCATTTCTTTATTAGGCACCAACCACACGAACCTCGTAAAGGCATCAACCACCACTAAAATGTACTTCTTACCATATATTGGTACAAGGCAGAAGTACAAAACTTCAATAAAAAGTTTATTCATGGGCTGATGCTCCCTAGTTGATTACAAAAAATGTCTCCTTGTGTTAGTCCTAGTAGTCTCACGTTTCTGACACTGACCTACGATTTTCTGCGATCTGCGTTCACGCTTCTCCAGGGGAGGTATTATTTTATTGTCATCCTGGTTTCATATTGTTCCAGGCGCCCGCCGGAACCATGTTCTGCTGCCTTTGATATAGCAAAGATGTGGACTTCTGATAGTTGTAAACTGCCAAGCACACAAGTGGCAAAATAAAATTTCGCAACGCATTTCGCGCTGGCAGTGTTACGTAGGGCGTATGCTCGTAAGCTGAGCGTGCTTTTTGCTATTTCAAGATTCAGGCTCCTCTGAGTTACTTTTATTTTAAACTAGGAGTTAGATGCTACCCCTGTTGCCATATTTGCCAGTTAACCTAAGGATCGTGTACGCCATATGTCTGTGAATCTCCTAGATTTATTATATACCTTACTTGTATATTTCTTGTTCATATACTATGTTTTCTGGGATAAATATTAGGCTTAGCCGGGAATTTGCTTAAAGGAACATGGGAAAGCTTAAAAGTCGCACCAGGACTGGCCCTTGACACAGGACAATGGCACTTACTCTGGCAACCCGCTTCTGCCTCAGGTGCTGCTAAAGCGTTACACGCTAGCTACACGAGCAAGCGGACCCATTTACAAATAATTCTGAGATGTTAAGAAGAAATCGTGATGATAGTGTCGTCTACAGTTTCAGATCTTTTGAGAGCCATTAGGCTGAAGCTTAGATGCCACCTCTTGTTTTAATTCCTTTTGTGTCGCCAACTCGCTAATTTGGGAAATTGTTATTATGCTGATTGTTATTATGCTGATATGCCGATATCGATGAGTGATTGCGTGACTCACCCTCTTTGTCAATACATCTCCTCCAGTCTCATTTATTCAAATTCTGTTACTGATAGTGCAGGTTTTTACTGGCTGCACGACAGGGAATGGGATTTTACCTGGCAGCTGCCCTCAAGATGAGATTACTGTAGCACCAAGAGTTGGCAGCCATAGAGCGACAAACAATGGTCGGCCAGCGTGTTCGCGTGTGCCACAGCGACACTTTTACCTGGACCACCTAGCCAGACACAAGAGCTACATCTGTGGAGACGGTGCGTTCTTCACGAACGCGAAGTAGAACAATAACTGCACTTCTGTCGGCCATTTCATACGTTTCAGAGCTCATATTCCCGCCGTAGATACGTGAAGGCATTTATCTGCTAACAGGGCGCGTTCTCAGAGTACTGGCTGAAAAACATTTCACAAAGATACAATCTTTCTACGTTGCATGAGAAACCGCTTTCGGTGATCCCTTGTTTTCTGCTCTGTCAAAGCTGAAGACGATACCCAGGAACAGAATCTGGGGAAGTGTCAGGGGACCATTCCTCTGTACCCGGAAAATCGTGTGTTGGTTCATCCTGAAAAGTACAATAGATTGGAGAAGTGGCTTCGTTATTAAGCATTCCACTGGAAAGAATCTTTGAAGTTATCTCTCTGACTGGTGGTGGAATGTGCATGAAATTATAACACAGAACACTAGAGTGGTGAAGTCAGGATGGTTTCTAGGACTACGCGGTGGGCACTTTTAGAGTGCAGTCGCCTCGAGTCGGCTTTCATTAAGCACGTTTTGCACTCACTACACGTTTGGAAAATATTGCGCTCGTGACCAGCAGAGGCAGAAGGATGTAGAGACATCTCGCTAATTCTGAACAGATGGTTGCAGCTCATCCAGTGCTGGCTTTAGGCAGCTCCAGACCACCGCACTTTGTAACAGTTTCAACCTGCTCTCGTGGTCAGCTAAGTTTATACTGTGATAAATGAAAAGCACCAGTTTGCTTTTGTTCTACCAAGAACCGACGGAAGATTCTGTTAAATTTTATACTGTGAATTTAACAGTTGTGTTGGGGCCGATAACAACAAAATTACATGAGTCGAGTCTCTGAGAATATAGAATGACAGACCCTCCTAGATAACTGCTTTTGGCCGTAGCTCATAGTCACAGTAAAAGGTAGTTTACAGGAATGCGTGGCGACTATACAGATACTGACTTACATCCCAGTACTGCGTTCTTAACGAGGGCCGCACATCTCCAATCAGAGAAACTCACCAGGCCTTATCACTAGCGCAATTGTCAGTACGCTGTGCTCCCAAATGTGAATTATGATTACTTAAGGGTTTAGCATAACCACACTTGGGGAATGCGAATACCATTACCAATAAAGAGAATTTGATTATGGTAGAAGTGAACTGTTTTGTGAAGCTCCAGCGTCCTCAAAATAAGTGACTGTACATCCATCATTACATTGAAACAAATTCATAATTAGTTCCTATCGAAATTCGCAGAGCTGGTTCAAATGAGAGTGTGGATTTATCTTGTTACAAAGGTCACAGAAAAATTTCACTCTTGGAGTTCGTGTTCCACCGGTATCACAACACACCTAACCTGTGTTGGTGTGGTGAAATTAATGCTCTTTGCCATTCAGGACTTCTCGAAACTTCCAGGATATTTAGGTAAGCCGTAATTAAATAATTTGATATTCCTTTGAAACTTCCAGGATATTTAGGTAAGCCGTAATTAGGTAATTTGATATTCTCTTAGTCAAGTAATTTCACTAATAAGGAGTTGTGACCAAAGGGACGTCAGCGAACATAATTTCACAACACTGGAGTAGTTAACAGCTAGCCAGCACGCCGTACTCAACCTACCTGCACACGTACGAGTGATGCATCGCAAATACCGTAAGCTACGCTCAGTAACTACCAGAGTCTAAACTTCAGCAGTTTGTCACCAGCAGAAATTAACTTCAAAACCATCCTTTAAGTCACTACCGTACAAATTCACTCAGATAACGTTACTACCACTGTAGGTGCCTTAGCAACGCTTATTGTGCAATCAAGACGGAGCAACCGTCGGCGCACGTTCGACGCATCTTTTTCTAAGAATGCAGTGTCACGTCACTGCTGACTATTCTTTGTGGCAGCGACTTCATACACCAAGTATACCTAATATTCACTCTGCTTGTAATTGCGTCATTCCCTACAATTTATATACATGGAGAACTCTAAACTTTTCTATAATAAATATACGAAAGAGCTGGTATAATTACAGAAAAGAGTTCGAACTACACTCATCATCTGCAGTACAGCAGATAAACTTAACACATTTCGGCAGTTAACTGTAAAGTCAAAAAAAAAAAAAAAAAAAAAAGTGGTTCAGATGGCTCTGAGCACTATGGGACTTAACTTCTAAGGTCATCAGTACCCTAGAACTGAGAACTACTTAAACCTAACTAACCTAATGACATCACACACACCCATGCCGAGGCAGGATTCGAACCTATGACCGTAGCGGTCTCGCGGTTCCAGACTGTAGCGCCTAGAACCGTTCTGCCACCACGGCCGGCCTGCAAAGTCACTCTGGGCGTTTACAGTCCAAGAGAGACTATGCCAAATAACGGCCGAAATTTGTCAACTTTATCTGCTGCATTGAGGATGATCACTCAGTGAGCGAAATCTAGCTCTGCTACAGTGAACACTAGTTGTGAATGTCTGCTGTACCTTCATATACCAACTGAAATACGTACGGTCACTGAGCACCTCCAGGTTCCAGATGAAGTCAAATTAAAAAAATTTATCATTCTTATTGTTATAAAATCGTGACTCATTTAACAGGTTTCCAAACTAACGACATTTCTTAATTATCATTCGTAATTGTTTGGATTGTTAATTATCAGTCTCACCTTGTACGTTATTATGACAATACATTGTCACGTCTCAGATTAATAAGATATATCTGCATTGTAGACTTTCGAGACCATGGTGAAGTTGAAGTTGCGATCGGAACATGGATTACGTTACGTTAGTGATTAACCACTTAATGTATGTTCGCACGGCGTACAGGAGACCTCCTGAACTAGATGTGATGGTAGAGAGTTGGTTTAACAGCCCATTCAGAATCAGGTAATCACTCACGAAGCTAACTTCACATGGTAATTTCCGCGATTGTCATTCGAAATTCAGTATGCTTTAATCTGTTTTTTCACCTCCTAAAAAGCGTAAACTTGCAACGTTTGATGTACATTAAACGATCATGTCAGTGTATATTAATGGTTGAAATTCGTTATTTGTAAGTTTTATTTCATGAGGCTGAATTATTTTTCCTGGTTGTCCTCATGTCAAATTCAATAATAAATTTGAAATTCACTGGAAAGTGGTTCATGGTGTGGGTTCCTGTAGTCATGTCCTAGTTCATGAACCGCGAGCAACGTATGAGTGGCCAAGTAAGTGGTCCCGACAGTCGGGATACCAGTTACTTTGGAATAAGGCTGGGCATCTCAGACATATTCTGAGTCGTGGTCACCTCTGTGCTCATACGGCAAAGACTACCAAATCCACCGGTTAGTCCCTCAGCCGTTAGGGGTAAAACCCAATGGGACTCGGGGCAAGTAAGGCTAGCAACCTGCTTCCCTGGTACTTTAAATATGATGCTGGCAGCAATCAGAGCAAAATGCCTCGCACCTTTGGTGGTGACGGAGTCCCACCTCTAACTGACAAACCAGGGACTCCTAAGATACGACTTGGCAAACAAATGGTAATGAGATGGGGAGCTATTAATACCAATGGGGGCTACTCTGGGAAGAAGGTAGAGCTGGCAGAGGCTGCAAGTAAGATGGGGCTGGACGTTTTAGCTGTTAGTGACATTCGGGTAAGGGGTGAGAAAGAAGAGGAAGTGGGAGAATACAAGGTCTACCTGTCAGGAGTCAAAGCAGGAATAGCACAATGGGGTGTAGCGCTTTATATCAGGAAAGAAATGGAACCCAGCGTAGTTGCAATAAGGTATGTAAACGAACGACTGATGTGGATAGGATTTGACAGTGTCTAGCAAGAAAATTAGGATTGTGTCAGTATATTCGCATTGTGAAGGGACAGATCAACATAAGATGGATAGTTTTTATGAAGCACTCAGTGATGTAGTTGTTAGAGTAAAGGACAAGGACAGTGTTCTGCTCATGGGTGGTTTTAACGCCAGGATTGGAAATCGAACAGAAGGGTATGAAAAGGTTATGGGTAAATTTGGAGAGGATATGGAGGCCAACAGGAACGGGAAACAACTCTTGGATTTCCGTGCCAGTATGGGCTTAGTAATCACAAACTCCTTTTTTGAACATAAGAACATTCACCGGTATACTTGGGAAGGCAGGGGAGCCAGATCTGTCATTGACTATATAATAACAGACCAGGAATTCAGGAAGGCTGCGAGGGACACACGTGTATTCAGGGGATTCTTTGATGACACTGATCATTATTTAATCTGCAGTGAACTTGGGATTGTGAGGCCTAAAGTCCAGGAGGTCAGGTCCATATGTAGGAGGATAAGAGTGGAGAAACTTCAGGATAAGGAAATCAGGCACAAGTACATAACAGCGATCTCAGAAAGGTACCAGTTAGTTGAATGTGGTCAATTACAGTCATTGGAAGAGGAATGGACAAGGTACAGGGTCACAGTACTAGAAGTGGCTAAAGAATGTCTTGGAACAGTAGTGTGTAAAGGGAGGATGAAGCAAACAGCTTGGTGGATGATACAGTCCAGGCAGCCTGTAAATGGAAAAAGAAGGCGTATCAAAAATGGCTACATACCAGAACCCAGGTAGACAGAGAAAATTATGTTGAAGAAAGAAACAAAGCCAAACCGGTAATTGCAGCATCCAAGAAGAAATCATGGGAAGACTTTGGAAACAGGTTGGAGACTATGGGTCAAGCTGCTGGAAAACCATTCTGGAGTGTAATTAGCAGTCTTCGAAAGGGAGGTAAGAAGGAAATGACAAGTATCTTGGACAGGTCAGGAAAACTGCTGGTGGATCCTGTGAATTCCTTGGACAGATAGAGGGAATATTTTGAAGAGTTGCTCAATGTAGGTGAAAATGCGATCAGTAATGTTTCAGATTTCGAGGTAGAATGGGATAGGAATGATTATGGAAATAGGATCACATTTGAGGAAGTGGAAAAAATGGTCAATAGATTGCAGTGCAATAAAGCGGCTGGGGTGGATGAAATTAAGTCGGAACTCATCAAATACAGTGGAATGTCAGGTCTTAAATGGCTACACAGGATAATTGAAATGGCCTGGGAGTCGGGACAGGTTCCATCAGACTGGACAAAAGCAGTAATCACACCAATCTTTAAACATGGAAACAGAAAAGATTGTAACAACTACAGAGGTATCTCTTTAATCAGCGTTGTGGGTAAAATCTTCTCAGGTATTGTTGAAAGGAAAGTGCGAGTATTAGTTGAGGACCAATTGGATGAAAATCAGTGTGGATTTAGGCCTCTTAGAGGTTGTCAGGACCAGATCTTTAGCTTACGGCAAATAATGGAAAAGTGTTATGAGTGGAACAGGGAATTGTATCTATGCTTCATAAATCTAGAAAAGGCATATGACCGGGTTCCTAGGAGGAAGTTATTGTCTGTTCTAAAAGATTATGGAATAGGAGGCAAACTTTTGCAAGCAATTAAAGGTCTGTACATGGATAGTCAGGCAGCAGTTAGAGTTGACGGTAAATTGAGTTCATGGTTCAGAGTAGGTTCAGGGGTAAGACAAGGCTGCAACCTGTCTCCACTGTTGTTCATATTATTTATGGATCATATGTTGAAAACAATAGACTGGCAGGGTGAGATTAAGATATGTGAACACAAAATAAGCAGTCTCGCATATGCGGGTGACTTAGTTGTGATGGCAGATTCGATTGAAAGTTTGCAAAGTAATATTTCAGAGCTAGATCAGAAATGTAAGGACTATGGTATGAAGCATCTCCAAAACGGAAGTAATCTCAGTGGGAAAGAGATATAAACGGATTGAGTGCCAAATAGGAGGAACAAAGTTAGAACAGGTGTACGGTTTCAAGTACTTAGGATGCATATTCTCACAGGATGGCAACATAGTGAAAGAAATGGAAGCGAGGTGTAGCAAAGCTAATGCAGTGAGTGCTCAGCTACGATATACTCTCTTCTGCAAGAAGGAAGTCAGTACCAAGACTAAGTTATCTGTGCACCGTTCAATCTTTCGACCAACTTTGTTGTATGGGAGCGAAAGCTGGGTGGATTCAGGTTACCTTATCAACAAGGTTGAGGTTACGGATATGAAAGTAGCTTGGATGATTGCAGGTACTAGTTGATGGGAACAATGGCAGAAGGGTGTCCACAATGAGAAAATCAAAGAAAAACTGGGAATTAACTCTATAGATGTAGCAGTCAGGGCGAACAGGCTTAGATGGTGGGATCGTGTTAGGCGCATGGGAGAAGCAAGGTTACCCAAGAGACTCATGGATTCAGCAGTAGAGGGTAGGAGGAGTCGGGGCAGACCGAGGAGAAGGTACCTGGATTCGGTTAAGAATGATTTTGAAGTAATAGGTTTAACATCAGAAGAGGAAACAATGTTAGCAGTGAATAGGGGATCATGGAGGAACTGTATAAGGGGGGCTATGCTCCAGACTGAACGCTGAAAGGCATAATCAGTCTTAAATGATGATGATGATGATGATGATGATGGAAAGTTTACAGTTTTGAATATTGATGTTACTGAGCAACCGCATACTAGTTTCAACATAGGATTATACAGCCAACCGGTTGCACACACCTGATAGATACATTGACCTAGTTTTCGACGCCTACTAGGGGCGTTTTCATCAGTTTGAAATTTTCTAAACAGTAGAATCACACTTCTAAAAAGCAATGGTCAGAAAGCAAAGCAGCTATGCTCAAGTCAACAGTGCAATAAGACGTTGTAACCTTTGCGAATTGAGCCCAACTGGGAACAGCGTGAGTCTGATGTTGACCATAGCGTCAGTAAGTAAACAAACTAGTGAAGAAACCTTAACTAAGAAAGTAAAATAAATTAGATTTGTTATTCTAGATTCCTAACTGGCAGCTTGGGAATGACCACATTTGTAATGGATAATGATGTCCACGACGATATAACCAAACCACCACCCAGGTTTGGATATCAGACCTGTATTAAGTCTATGCTTCTAGACTTTCACTAATCGATACGTGTCTTACTATTCGACACAAGCCATGTACCATACAGCCTCATGCCTTACATGATGTAGCACACCCCATCAATAAGTATTTCTCGTTCAACATAAAATGGATTTCATACTAACATAATATGCATCTATAAAATAATGCTCCAGTCACATGAATTTTCCTGTTTGAATATTTTTCGTAAGAGAAATTAAGACTTCAATATGCTCTGACGTCTCCAGTCGCATTCAACGTCCGCTGATCCGACTGGGCTCAAAGCTTAAACTTCCATCATAGTACTGATTATGAAGATTAAATATTTTTCGTATGTGTGTTTATGACCACGACACACCCTAGGATATTCATTCAAACGTACACGTGACTTTTATATCTAACAATTACATCTCCCAGTTCTCTTGCCTTTGTTACTGGTGGTACAACTCTACGTTTTTCGAGAACAGAGGTTTTATTACTATGGTTTCAGTTCTTTATATGATTAAATGTTACTGATAGACCTTCATGTACCTTCTCTGCGTTCATAAATTTACTGTCCTTTACCTCTTTTCCAGTTTCTTGAAGCTAGTTTAGCTTTCAACATTACTTGATCAGAATCGAGTTTTTCTAATCTGGTAGCACTAAATTCAAATTTAGTTCTGAATTTCGGATTCCCTGACTTCAGATCTTTAACACTAAATTGCAGGTTTGCGGCTAGCAAATTAATACTCCTGTTAAACCTGGACGCTATCTGATCACTAAATACCTCAAATTCAGCTTTAGAAAATGAGTTTTCACCACCATGTGTTTTATTTAACGTATATATCATCTACCGGTTTCAGTCATAGGCCATCCTCACTGGATGTCAGGTAAAACAGATCAGTTAAAAACATAATGATGATAATGGTCTACGATCTAAACCCGTAGGTGATAAGGTTAAATAAAACAGCTGATGGCTAGAATGCGTTTTCTAAAGTACTTAATGGCTGTTGGCTCTCACCTGTTCTTAAATTCAGTATCAAGTTCAGTACCTGACGTGGATTCCAAGTTAACACTGTGAGCATCTATTTTAGTACATAATCTAGACTCCAAACTAAAGTAGTTGACGTCTAGTTTAGTATGTAACCTCGACTCAAAATTCACACAGTCAGATTTAGTTTCTTTCCTAAATACCTGCAGCACTTTGATCATTTCGCGCAACATACTACACATCTTCTCCATCTCAGGTCCATTGCACCTTTCTTTTCGCTCCTCCGAAGGAATTCACGGACCCCATTTTAAATAATATCCTAGCGACCGGATTTTCTACCGTACTTCATTGTCCCTTTCAGTGTCTGAATTGATCTTCACTGTCTCTCAATTTTTCCTCTGCGTCACTTTTCCTTCCAAAGCAAAATATTTCTTAGGACGTGTCTTACCTTAATTATCTTAAATCAAATAGTATGCCCCTTCGTGTCACTTGATGATGATGACTGCCTACGCGATATGGTGGTGGTGGGGATTGCTGCAGGACATTGGAACGTCAAACGGCATCCATTGCTCCCTCATCCATTCGTCCACTACACCCCCTCCTCACTTCCCCCTTCTCCCCCACCCACCGTGAAGATCACTCGTCGCCGCGATGGATGTTTCACTGCCACGCCACCCACAGCCGAAAATGGACCTTAGCAGGACATTGCTTAAACGAGGGACACAGTATGAAACTGGATGAAACTGTGATAGTTGCCAACACTTCCGGTTTTTGGAACAGTGTCTACGTAAAGGCAATTGAAATTAGGTTGGCGGATAATTTAATTAAGGAATACAAATGGTTTTCTCTCAGTAGGACGTGGAACCCTGTACTATACCGCATGACAACAGAACGTTCTTCGGTGTGGGCAGTCTGAGTGTTCTAAAATCGTCTCTGACTGCGATATATCGTTGTCGCCGGTGTTCTACTAAGGGAGCTGCCACCTACTCAGTCTTGAAGGGCAGCAGCTATGATGGGCGGCACATGCTCCGTATACTGTACGCAGGCCTGTGTAGGGCGTCGATTTACAGCCTGGAAGTTCCCAGCGGGTCTCATAAACAGAAGCAGCGTTCTCCTGACGATGGCGGATGGCGGACAGTTGGATCGCCGAAATATTGAATCGAGTTGGTTTTAGGATCCGGCACCAAACCCCAAGAGACTTTCAAGACTTATTACGCCGGGAAGCCTAGGAAGACACATAGACTCAACCTATTTGCGTAATATTGATGAAGTTATTTCACGTGTAGCCCGGAACTTAGTCCGATGAAGAGCACCAAAGCGTGATCACCACGTCCAGCTTTGTTCCTAACAGTGTAATAAAATTCCCTTCCATCTAATCCTTGACAAATAGTTGATGGGCACCGGAATCTTACTCTCCGGCAAGTTGAGTCACGTATGACTGGTTTTGTAAATGTGCTGCAGACTGTCATGCACTGTTGAATCCTACCGAAGTAAAGTTATGGATCTTGAGTGCATGAAAATTGTTATGTATCGGTATTCTCCGTTTTATTAAATTAAAAAATGTAGTATTTTTAGACTTCAAGTCAAGATTTTTCTTTTTAATCAAAGTGTGTCCAAGCACTTGTTCTGAGTCTCTGTTTTAAGATTCACATTACTAAGCTTGTCTGCAAGACCATATTTTGCTAACTTGTTCTAAGTATGCTACCATTGCATATTGTTGGAAGTGTCTTGGGGAATAAAATGAATACATTTTTCATGTCTCCCCGACTTGCGTGCAGTCATTTCATTCTAGCAGCCTACGTCCTACTTACCTATCATACTTTTATCTGTTTCAACAGGCTTTGGTGGCATTGTGAAATTTCGAGAGAGAAAAATGGTAATTGTGTCGTCGGACCTATAGAGCACTGCTCTGGAGATTAATTGAGAAGGTGTTTGTGGGTTGTTTCATTGAGTTGATGCGGCATGTAGTTAGTGGTGTGCAATGGTATTCCCCGCAAATGGGTACTGATGCAGTGGGACACACTAAACTTGTCTTCGTCATGGCCATTACCTGTGAGCATTTTATTCTTCTCTCTTCTTTTGCTCGTGGGAACTGGTTTCTTCTATATTTATAGTTTGAAGAATTATCGCATTAACTGATAACGCGTCCTTGGGACGAGTTCTTGCTCGTGTTCGTTATTGTTTGGACAGGGCAGGCAATTTTTTGTGTTTGTCTTTGTGTATGTGTACAGGCATTCCAGGAAGGTTGATGAAAGTAGAACTTTGTTTACAGCATTTCCTATCCTCTGTAAATTCAGTGGCTATAATGATGCTTCCCCAACTAGTAGCGGGAAATTGAAAACATAAATTCAGTTGCTTAACTTAAATGGGCTACGTTTTCTCAAAAGATTTCACACGACGTTGCACGCATGTGGTGTTATTTTGTAGGGAGCCCTGCCTAGTTTCCATAAGTAGTGTCGCAGCTGCAACCAAGACTATGACATATTTATTTATTTGCTGAGTTATTTATTTACTTATTTATTTATTTAACCGCGCCTGATTAGGGCCATCAGGCCCTGGTTTCACACATGTAGTACCTTTTTACGTCATACCATTTTAATGTGACAAACTATATGAAAATGATTTGAATTTATATAGTGACAATGTGAGTAAATAATACTGCCTATAGCCTAACAAAGTTAATACTGTCTACAGTTGTTCTACTACCACTGTTGCCAGATGTTTTCTGGTACAACGATTTGTTGGGAACTGAAATATGAGGAGACTGCACCAGCTTAGAATACTGGGAAATGAGGAAGATATGGCTGGAAAGAAAGATGTACTTGAGTAATGAGTGCGAATAAGGACAACGATAATCACACTATTCTTAAAAACGATGTTTGCCAAGGTAGCTTGTAAATCTTTTTTATTGATTACCCGTTTCGACAGATCTGTGCTGTCATCATCGGATCTAAAAGTTTATCAAACATTCTAAGTTAAGGTGGCTAATACATATAAGATTTCATGTAAATACTGTATACATAACTGAAACATTAGGATGCTCCTTGTAATACAGGGTGTCCCAGCTATCTTGTCCACCCAAAATATCTCTGGAACAATAACAGCTTTTGGAAAACGACTTTCACCGATATCAATGTAGGGCTGGGGCCCATGAATGTACATATTCGGAAACATTCTAAAACGAAAGCATATGTGTTTTTAACACAAACTTATGTTTTTTTAAATGGACCTCCTATATTTTTTTCTTCAGAAATCCATAGTATGACAAAGCACATACACAATGGCGTCGATTGTAACGCAATATTCCCATTACATCCCGAGATGTTGAGACGCGAAGTCGACGCTTGAAACACCCGACATGCGCTGCTAGAGCACGTCCTGAGGCTCAGGCGTGAACCCCATGCTGCCCGTAATCGCGATGTGATTGACATGTGTAATCACACCTCCATACTTATAAAGAGGGACACTTACTTGTCAATCACATCGCGATTACGGGCAGCATGGGGTTCACGCCTGAGCCTCAGGACGTGTGCTAGCAGTGCATGTCGGGTGTTTCAAGCGTCAACTTCGCGTCTCAATATCTCGGGATGTAATGGGAATATTGCGATGCAATCAACGCCATTGTGTATGTGCTTTGTCATGCTATGGACTGCTGAAGAAAAAATATAGGAGGTCCATTTAAAAAAACATAAGTTTCTGTTAAAAAACACGAATGCTTTCGTTTTAGAATGTTTCCAAATATGTACATTCCTTGGCCCCAGCCCTAAATTGATACCGGTGAAAGTCGTTTTCCAATAGCTGTTATTGTTCCAGAGATATTTTGGGTGGACAAGATAGCTGGGACACCCTGTATATTAGCAAAAGTTCGTGGATGCTTGTTTGTTAAACTCTCAGATCCGATGTCAACATCACAGATCTCTCGAAACTGGGAATTAGTAAATGATTTACAAGCGATCTTGGTAATTTCAGATGACCCTTAACATTTGATACAACGTCAAACATATGTAACCAATATCAATCATTATTGTTTATCATAGCAATACGTCATTAACTGTCTTCTGAAGCTGGAAATGTTACGCAGTTCTCCAATACAATGTGGGAGGTAATTAGAGAGTCGGGTTCCTCCCACTGTGAAGGATTTAGAAAGTGGGTGAACGGTGGTGTGAGACAAAACGTATTTTGCTCCGCTGGGAAGGGGTGTTACTGATATGTTGTTCACACTACAACGTTAAGATAGGGGAAAGATATGTATTTGGCAAAAGGCTAGGTCCGATATGTGATACAGGTGCAGAATTCCGATATGACGGGAGGAACAGCTTTTACGTGGCTTCCTTGGGAAGATTACTGATTTTCCCGCGATAGACGCCTTTTAGTTTACCGTTACGATCTTCCGGAAACAGATCTGAAACATTATTATCATAATGAGCAGAAAACACCGTTTGCATCGCTATTTTTTATTAGTGATGCCCAGTTTTACGCTGACTAGGAGAACATCTTCAGATTCAGAGCTGCACGCTACAGATTGTCAGTTGAATGTATGACACAACTACTTGTATTTTTACCACTTCTGACTACCTGCACGTTGCAGCTCTAGATCTGAAGATTATCAGTTAGTCAGATCGGAAGTGGACATAATTAATTTAAAAAAAACTGTGATCCAGACGGCGTTTTTCGTTCAATATACCAACAGCGAATCTTGTGATTTGATACATGTTGTCAGTAATGAAAAAATTATTTTTATTTCAGCCGACATGTCTCGAAAGTTAAAGAAGCATGCGATCATTTGATCTTATTTCATGACAGCGTTGCCAATAAACTCTCGTTTTCAGCAACGAGGCCTTATCAAAACCCATTTAATCCCCGGTCGTAAATTCCCGGACAATTGGTCATTATATTTCGTGCCAGATGGTGCCATTAAAGTTTACACAATAGCTAATAGGGCCTCGGCGGCTAGTTTACAATATGAAATCCCCGTTGGCGGTGATATTTTGCTAATGAAATTTAATACCCTTGTTGCGATAGCCTTGTTCGCCGTAATGCAGGCTCGACCGCGGGACGCGGCACGTATGTGGCCAGTTGCAAGGTCATCCCCACCCCGCACCCGCTGACACCGACGGCAGCGATATGTGTTGTTGGGGAGCAGGTAGCCACCATAATTTATGAGGGGCACTTGAGCCCTAAGCACCTGCCAACACGTCAAAACGATTTTACATCAAGGCGAAAGTTAGCGATAATTTCTCTTCCCCTTGTTAAAAATTCGCCTGTCCCGAGCTGTATTAGTCGCTGTTCCCCTCAAATGCTACTTTCAGCGTCGGATGCAGTTAATTGCAAAAAATATGTTAACCTGATAGAGAATTCTCGTTTCTAAATCGTAAGTAAAGGAGCTTGTGCAGTTTCATATAGCTTTTGTAATTTGATGTTCACTCAGCAATACCTTGTATGCCACATTAATCGGAAGTGTTCAAAGACGCGTCTGTGAAATTACTCTTTAGATGCCGTTCAACGACGCAACGGCGATCCCGGTGTTATCTTCCGATTTCTCAAGTCTTCTGTAGACTTTAGCGAAGCATCTTTGGTGTTAGTAGACGTAACATATTGCAGGTAGAAAGAATATAACCATGTGATACTAGTAACAGCTACATAATATTACTCTAAGAAACAATACATGGGCGTAAGTACTTGAAGTAAGTCAAAAGCAAAGCGCTTTTCAACCCGAAAGTTATCTGAACATGTGACTGCTGTACAGTTCTGGGTTGTGTTGGACATCGTACAGGATAATAATTATTGAACTATATGAGAAAAAACTAATACATCTGTTACAAACTACGGCGTGTACACTTTTAGTTCAATATGCAAACGCCACTACAGAAATTCGGGTTTAGGGTATAACATGAGCGATGTGCCTTCCGTCATTGACGATAACGTGGCGTTCTCCACGATCTTCTGAATGGCTGTTTTCAGCTCAGCAATGGTTTTTGCGTTGTTGCTGTGCACCTTGTCTTTAATATAGCCCCGCAAAAAGGGAGTCAATTGTGTTCAGATCCGGAGAATATGGCGGCCAATCGAGGCCCACGGCAGTGACCTCTAGATATCCCAGCGCCTGAATGTGGTTCCCAAAGTGCTCCTCCAGGTCATCAAACACTCTACTGGTTCGATGGTATCGAGCTCCGTCTTGTATGAACCACAATTTGTCGAAATAAGGGTCACTTTGGATATTGGGGGTAAAACCATCTTCCAAAATCTTCACGTACCATTTGGTAGTCACCGTGCCATCAAGGAATATCTCACCGGTTATTCTGTGACTGGACGTTGCACACTACACAGTCACCCGCTGAGTTTGAAAGACTTCTCGATCGCGAAATGCGGGTTCTCAGTCCCTCAAATGCGCCAATTTTATTGATTGACGAACCTGCCCAAATGAAAGGGACTTCGTCGATTAAGCAAACCATACCATGCTCATACATGCTCATACTAATGCCCCGTGGGCAATCATGAAATTTGAACGTCCTAACGCCAACCGTTATGTTATGACGATTTTATTTCGTATTGTTCAATAACTGTCAACCTGTATCTCCACGCCTTCCTCCGCCATTGAACTGACTTCTTGAGGGAGTTACATCGGGTCTACAGATTACGATGGTTCATCTTGTCGTAAAGTAGACATAGGGTCGAACTCGAGGTGGAGGACACGTTTCTGGTAGACCACTTGAGACGAAATACTTGCAAGAATACTTGGAATAGTAAAACCCTGTCCAGTCCAATGTAAAACTGACGACGGTGTTCGAAAAGAATGACTAGCTAGGTTTTCTCAACGTGTCAGTTAAAAGAAGACCGTGTCCATCCCTGAGTCACAGTGCATATACGTTACCACCCCTGGACTCATCCGTGAATAAAAAAATCGGTGCTAATGATTGTGGTCCATAGAGCTCAAATACTTTTCGACAAGGAGAGCCTCAACGAAGAATTTCGATACCTACCGATAGCGTTCCGAAAGAATGGGTACACAGGACGTCAAACTGAGCTAGTAGTTTCAGTTAAAATAAAGAAAGCCCGAGAAAGAGATTCAGATGTGCAGAGAAACAGAAGACTAGAATTGCTTATGTACCTCATCCCGGCTCAACATCCGGAAAGATCTGTAGACTCGTATGGGAACCTGGCACCTGCAATATTTTGTTCCCATCAACAAAGGTAAAAGGTATTCTGTGTAATGTTAGACATTATGACGCAGAAAGCTGCGGGTGTGTCCCATTCTATGTAAATGTGACAGGTCACACATAGGACAGATTATTATAAAACTCGAGGAGAGATGCACGGAGCATCAGCGACACACTCGACCGCGACAGCCTCTCATATATTGACGATGTATTGATTTATACATTGTCACGAAGATAGGAAATCAGACGCACAGTGCAGAGAGCAGAAAAATGCGTTTGCTTTTAAATTACAGGAGGTAAAGAATCGAGGAGGCGGCTCCGAATTGCAGAGGCTCCGGGCAACTGTCCGGGACCAGAAGTTTCACTTCAGAGAATTAACTAGTAACTCCATCTGTCGTCTAGAGGCTACTGTAAGACGTTACAGCAGAAGATGGACACAAACAGGCACATCTTAGCACAGGCAGCAGGCTTGGTATATGCCCCTGAGAATCGCAAAGTCAACAGGTTTACGCAGTGAAATGGGAAATGGGTATGACGGTCCCCAATCACGAGAGGCCTCAGGGTGGGGCCAAGTGGGCTAGACCAGTGTTGTTGCTAGCCGTAGTAGGGAGGGCAGTATGTTTATCTTTCAGCTGAACGCTGTCGTTGCCAAACTAGGATTATGTTAATATGAAGGCCGGTAACATCCCCAAGAGGAGGGAGAGGAGCTAAACGTTCTTGACCAGAGGCACAAAGGACATGAAGAACTCCTACGTGAGAAGAGCCGATGCCTGTAAAGTAACAGTGCATCCGTGGGCCCACAATAGATAGGGAGAAATCGTGCGTTGACACAGACCCTTGAAAATGCACTTTTTTGCATTCAGTTCTCAATTACACCATTGTGACTCCGTGCTGTCAATCGTCAACCTAGGGTAAGCTCCGACAAATCATCATCAAGTTACCTTCCATTTGGAATAAGGAATGCACTCAACAACTGTCATATGACTTTCAAAATGATGGAGCACAGCTACCAATCATCCTTTCCTTTCAGGCTTTATTAAAGCTAATCTAGATTTAAGCTAGTGCCTAGCCATTATCAGTGCACTATTGTATACCTTCAATTCGTGACCTAGCACGTCAGTCCCCCATTGTTCAGGCTTGCATCCGATAGACGGCGCAGCTTGTACTGTTTTTGTGGCAGCAATGTAAGCCAATGGGCCGATCAGTCCGATGTTGTTTCTAGCTAGGCACACATGCCAAAGGCTAGAAAGTGTTTTTATTTTATTTTTTGACTTGAGCATACCTGTTCTTCATTCTAACCATTGCTTTCTCGCAACATAATTTTACGTAAGTAACTTGTACGTCATGGCATTTATCGTCTTGGTTACGCTTGTTGTCATACTTAATTTTCTTTGTTTTATAAGGTTTCTCAGAATTTCATTTTGATGACGGCAGTCATAGAGGTATCTAAACCTAGGCCAATGTACTAAAGGTATCTACCACCAAAATGGCTCTGAGCACTATGGGACTTAACTTCTGAGATCATCAGTCCCCTGGAACTTAGAACTACTGAAACCTAACTAACCTAAGGACATCACAAACATCCATGCCCGAGGCAGGATTCGAACCTGCGACCGTAGCGGTCGCGCGGTTCCACACTGTAGCGCCTAGAACCGCTCGGCCACTCCGGCCGCCTATATACCACCAGTTGACTGTATAATTATATGTTGATCTACATTTAGAGTTTTAATACTCTAAAAATGACGTTATAAAAGAGAACATAAACAGAATATCCTTTTAAATGAGTTCGAAAATACGTAGCACAAAATGAATAATAGGTTGATTACACAAATTTGTGCCTATGAAAAATTGAGATTGTAGAGTAACAGGACTTTAACAAGATATTACAACACAGGAAAAGGAAAATATTCTGAACGTAAAACCTGCGTAACCAAAGTACAATGTCCGCTAAATGAAGAGAAACCAACTTGTCTGCAACTGATGTGCAAAACAAACTCAGGCCAACATGCAGTTGTTTAAAAGCGATAAATAAACATTTGCTTCTCAACTGCAGCTGTTCATTTAGAATGAGGTCGTCTTTCCTGATCATATTCCTAAGGATCTCAGATTCTTCCGAGACATCAAGTTTCCACCTTTATTCTCCTCATGTAGAACCATCATTTCGTCTAAGTCTTTCGGTTCTTTTTTGGATGTTAATAACAGCTCTCCGAAATTTGGAATTATGAGCATTGGTATCTTTCTTTCGTAAAGGTTTTACCTTACGGTCATGGCCCTAACAGTCTGTCCGACATAAAAGACAGGATATGTACCGAAAGCAACGCCTGAGCTAGGTAAAGATTCATTTGAAGTTTTTAAAGTATAGATGAGATTTTTGTATAAACAGTTATTTGTGGGGAGAGCAACTTTCCATCCGTATTTCTTAATCAACACACTGAACCCAATAGGATACATTACCTAAGTAACGTATTGGAATAAACTTCCCTTTATCATTTTTCTCATTTTGACAGTTACGTAGAGTAGTAACTCTATTATTAATTTTCACTGGGAATTTTTTTTCCATTAATGAGGATTCATAACCACTGTCACAGGCTACTGTTTTAAAAAAATGGTTCAAATGGCTCTGAGCACTATGGGACTTAACTTCTGAGGTCATCAGTCCCCTAGAACGTAGAACTACTGAAACCTAACTAACCTAAGGACATCACACACATCCATGCCCGAGGCAGGATTCGAACCTGCGGCCGTAGCGGTCGCGCGGTTCCAGACTGTAGCGCCTAGAACCGCACGGCCACTCCGGCCGGCGATAGCACGACAGATGGCAATGTATTCTCGTTGCACAGGTTTTACATAAAGAATATTTTTCTGGTTAGTATATCGTAACACCTTGGTGTAGTACTTTATTTAAAATTTTTAATCAGCACATAATTTCGTAACTAACTGTTTTATTTATTTTATACTAGATATTATTCAAGTTGACATTTTATTTGAAAAGCGGTATATTTCTTTTGCATTATCCTTTATAAGGTTCTTGCTTCTAAGCTATGTACAATTTATCTTTTAAAACACTCAATTTTGCATGATACTGATGCATTAGTGCTTCAAACACGTATTTCATACGGTTGAGCGTTTATCACGCTACCAGCTCGGAGCAGACAGCGTTGTAACTAGTGGCCACATAGTTCAATGTTTGTTCCTATAATAAGCTGTACTTGTGGAGTAATTCTCGCTATTTCTCACTGATGGGTTACTGATTTCTGATATTTTTTATGATGCTTAAGATCATAAAGTATGCTTTTTAATTTTAGAGTAATGAAAGTACCACTTTAATTGCATGTACTTCTTTTCACTGTTGTAAAGTAGCGGTTCTATTGGACGTTTAGTTTTTGATATTTCTGAAACATTATAAATGACCTAATTCCTTGTGACGAAGATACTCCTAGTAGTATCGATACCTGGTCAAGGGTTATTATAATAAGCTTCATGCCTGTGTACATTATTTATTGTCTGTATACATTATTTATAGAAAGTTTATTTACGATTGCTGCTGTCAGCCATATTTAAGGTTGTGAAATTTATGTCTGTCTAGTATTCAAAACTGTTACAAAATATAAAGATTTCAGAAGATGAATACTGTTTCAGTAGACGCTGAAGAAATGGGACTGCCAGCAAATTTTGTAAAATCCCTCTTTAATGTCAAGCAGTGTGTGAGAGATCCCAAGACATTTAAAATTTTGGTTGAAAAAATCACCTCAGATAGAGACAGTGCGTTATATAAAAAGAAAGGCAGTTGTATTACTATCATTTAGAACTAACAAAATTGTTTCAAGAAAGTTTTAACTACAAACAGAAATGATAGGTTACTTTAAAAACAAAAGATTAAGTAATTGCAAAGAGGTAGTTTAAGAAAGGAATGAAAAGAAAGCATCTAAACTCGGGAGTGTTGTTCCTGTAGCAGAATACCGTTATGTCATTGGCTTTAGAAAATTTGATAGCATATTTATAAGTCGAATGTTAAATAAAACACAAATAAATTTTATGTGTGGGGAGAATAGCCTACATCTACATCTACATCCTCTCGAGGATAAGGCTCAAACAATGTAATGCTAAATGCTACAGAAACAATTGTAGTGGCATTTTAGATCTTAAGATTAGTCTCGATAGTATAAAAACCCATGATGGTTGTAATATTCTCAGTAAAAACAAACTCAATGGTCAGTTTTCACAAAATAAAGACTACGCGATAAAAATATTAAAGCAAAACTAAAGCAAACGGAAGACTTTGTAACAATATCTTACAAAGGTAATACTGTAATTATTGCCAATAAAGATCAAATTCTCTCCAAAATTTTAAAATTCTTTGAGGGAAATAATATTTCCGAGTTGGAGGAAGATTCGACATCCACCTCATAAACCGGAATTAGTGTGCTGTAGGTGACGCCAAATATCAGTTGCGCCCTTTTCAAAGGAAACAATTGATCAACTTGAATGTACAGACTGCTAAGCAACGTTCTCAGTTGAAGATACA
Source organism: Schistocerca americana (assembly GCF_021461395.2). NCBI lineage: Eukaryota > Metazoa > Arthropoda > Insecta > Orthoptera > Acrididae > Schistocerca > Schistocerca americana. The sequence goes on along the minus strand of NC_060120.1, from coordinate 993,987,117 downwards.
TAAAAATAAATCAATCAGTTCGTCAGGCTGTAAGAGGTATTAGCAGTGAGCACCAAGAATTACACAGGTTCTTCATGTAAAGTGTAAAAAATCACACTTTTCAAAATGGTTATTCAGTAGCTATCAGTCGAATCTTGGTAAATAATAAAAAATGTAACCAAGAGACGAAACTAATATCTGAAGATCTGTCAATCTTATTAACTTTTACACGAAGGTACAAGTTCAGACAACTGTGGAAATAGCGGAGAAATACCGGCGTGCTCATAAGAATAGGACATAGTTAATCTCTCTTTCTCCTATAGAAGAAAAATGTTCAGATATTATGCTTCTGCAGATTCAGATATCACGTCTTGCTCGAGGGACATGGATGAGATTACGAGTACGTACAATAGAACTAGTGATGGCGTAGACCAACTGTTTGAAATGTGTAATAATTTTCATGGGAAATTAGTTTCACTTTCGAGTTGCAAAATACAATCTGAGAACTAAATTTTTCATCATAGCGGAAGATAGAATAACTTTTGATAGTTTCTGTAAAGCAACAAGCTCGAAGCAAAGCTGATTCGACACATCCTCAGTCTCACAAGACAGGTTGCTTTCATTTAGTTACCCACTGCGCTGTAGTCAAACCTTTATCACCAGCTAAATGAAAGAAAGAAATTAGTTTAACAAAAACAGTAGCTTGTAATAATAGTTACGAACCGTCATTAGTGGAAACATTTTCGAAGCGAATTTATTGCAACACCTTACTTAGGTAACGTGTCGCATTCAGGATTTGGTGGTTGAGAAATATGGATCCAAACTTACTTCCCACAAATAACAGTTCGTAAAAAATTTCATCCATAATTTAAAAACTTCAGATCAACCTTAACGAACCTCCGGAGTACAGTCTATTACTTGCGGTACATGTCCGGTGTTTTATATTTGACAGACTGTTAGCTCCTTTACCATACGACCTGTTACAAAAGGACGGTAATAATGATCATAAATCCACTTCCGCAGACCATTTATTAATATCGGGACAAAATCCAAGAAGAGGAAATTACGAGTGACGAAAGGGTGCAAGCTTGATGTATTGGAAGAACTTTAAATCTATCGACGTACGATCAGTAAAGGTAGCCTCGTTTCAAAGGTACAACAACAGATGCGAAACAAAAAATTGTTTAAGGAACTATCGGTCATTTTGGCTTATGTCTGTTTGCGCTTCGACTTCAGGGACGTAGTTTTTCCCTTTGCTTATCGGACCCTGTATTTCCTTAGCGATAGCACACCAGACAACATTGAGTTATGGTTATGCAGGTCTTACGTAAAGAAAATTTTTCTTTCTTGTATTTGTAACATCTTTTTAAAGTCCTGTTATAGAACATCCTTCATTATTTTTCATCAGCAATTATTTCTGTAAGTAGCGGTTTTTTTCTTTAAGAGCTATGAATTGTAGTAGTAATTTTTTTAAATTATTTTCTTCCTTCTGTGTTGTCTTTTGTAATGTCCTTGGTTTTACACTATGTACAATCTGTTCTACTGAAAATACTAAATATATATTATACTGCTTCAATGACGTCCTTAATAAGATTCAATATTTATCACGCTACTAGTGCCGAGGAGGTGGCACGCTTTACGGTACTTCGCGTCGTTACTATCTACCATACGTGTAGTTCAATGTTCGATCTTATAATAGGGTATACCAGTGGAATAGTTCTTGCTCTTTTTCATGGACGATTTAATCTATGGTTTCTACAATTTAACGTGAAGATTTAAGCTGATAAAGTGGGCTTATAATTGTAAGATAATGTAAGTTACGTAAGTATCGGTTTTATTACATATGCATCAGTTAACTGTTGATTCTTTTGTAATTTTTTAAAAGTTTGTAGTTGACTTCAACCTTGTAAGGAAGATATCCCTACTGGTAAATATATCTTGTCAAAGCTTATACAATAGACTGTATACTGTCGATAATAATGATAATTAACAATTAAGAAAAGGAAATATACACATATTATGTATCAATGCCAATATTAATTAAGACACCTTAGGCATTTGTCTTAACTAAAATATTAGAATGGTAGTTTAATGACAAGGGTACTGGACAGATGATATTCAGTAGTAACACTCATTTCGGATTAGTTTCTAGGGCAGAGTGCTATTTAAAAAAAAAACATTAGTTTTGCAATAACTGGTTTTCTGGACTCCTCTGTATTGCTCGTGCACAATTCTCGCATCAGTGCAAAGAGACGTGATACAGACATTAGTGTCAGTGCTGTTGAGGAACAGCTGAAATTGAATAAAGTTTCAGCACCCAATGCAATCGCTATCAGATTTTGTACCAGACTTTCGTCAGAGCTAGACTTCTTCTACCATAATCTATCATAGATTCATTGAATAAAGAACGGTGTCCAGTGGTAGGAAGAAAGTGAAAGTCGCATCCATTACGGTATCAGAAGTGAATCATAAAACTAAAGTTGGGTATCCTCGAGATCCATTTTTTATAGAATCTTAGAATACATGCTGACCTCAGATGCAATGCGATGTCTCCTCCACGCCAGACAACTTTGACTCCGAAAGCATCGACCACCTGACTTTCTGACAGAGACCGATCAAGACAGTCATGTACATACAGTATTTTCCCATATCCAAAAAGCGTTTGACTCAGTACCGCAACTAGGCTTACTGTATAAAGTGCGATCGTAGGGGTATCCGGCTAAAACTGTGATTGGGCTGAGGATTTATTGGTAGAAGGGACGCGCAAGTTATTGTGGATGGAAAATCATCAACATATATGGAACTAACTTGGACTATGACCCAGAGAAGTGTGTTAAGGCCATGTTGTTAATTTTGTACAGTAATGACCTTGCGGGCAATATTTCAGTAACATCATACCTTTCGCACATGATGTAATTTCTACTACTGTGCCAGAATTCCTACTGCCTAGCGTAGTGGAGCAACTCGACATGCGATGGAGTAAACAAATCGTTCGCCATCCCGTGTAGATATATTAAGCCATGCTGCCTCTACAACCGTCAATAATAGCGAAAGTGTTGCCAGTGCAGGATTTTGCGCAATTTCAGACGTCTGGATTATGAATGGACAACTACGGTGTGGTTTAATCTTTATTATGGTTTTAAAAGTATCCAAATGACCTCCAGACAAGGAGTAATAAAAGTGCTTAACTGGTGCCAGGATGAACTGTTTTGGGAGATAGATCTTTAACCTCCCATTACAGTGCGTACAGTAACACAGCGCACCTATGTTAAGGTGATACCTAGCTACCTGCTCCCAAGTAAGGAGTTGCTCTTCAGTAGTCCTTAGTACATGATCCTGCTCCTGCTTCTCCTTCAGCTTCCTGGAAAGTAATGGAATCTCGATTAGCGCAGCTGCACTACATTCAGGATTATCACCTGAGTAAATGATCTCAGCGGATTCCTAATAAAAATATACGACTCAACACAAAGATCAACTGGGTTATGTGTTTTACAGAAAACTAGAAAGCTGGAATTCGAACTGTCCGGTATGATATCCTGCCAACTTTAGGGCCCTAGCTAAACACCCAGCTTAGCGCTGACAGTGCTTCCAACTTTTACAGGGAGTACTTAATCTCTGCAGTCGACGGAGCTCTCGATGCATTGGTGACTGGCTGTCCAACTCCATCTTGTTTGTGTAACAGGATGACGGTGATTCCAGAACGGAAGGCATCGGTCTGGAGAAAAAATTGACCTGTAAATCCAGAATGGCTAGCACGGTGGCATTACTGAGCGACTGCTTCAACGCATCAGATGCTGTCTGTTTAGTATCCGAGCACTGAAATAACTCTCCTTTATGACGAAGTTCGTTTAAGGGGGCGCGGGAGTGGATGGATAGTCAAAGTTTGGAATGAACTTCTTCTAAAAGTTATCTATTCTGATAAACCATGCAACTCCCTGCTTATCCCAGAAGGAGGGGGCTGAATATTATAAATTGCTTTAGTGCGCTCAGTATCAGTTTTATCCACATTGACTGAAACAAGATGACTCGGAAAATAATTAATTTCAGTAAGGTCACTGTTTACTTTGCTTTCCTAAAAAAAGGACAATACCTACCTAAGATGTCGAAGTTGCTCACCAAAGTTCTTGCTTCAAACAAACGCATAAACGAGGTAATTATATGTACATGACGACAATTCATTTCACCCAAGATGGAATCTAATAAACATATGGACGGCTGCAGCTGTTGACTGAACGGAACTTTGTAGAACTAAGTTGCAGTCTGTCCAGAAAGCAGTCAATGGCTTAGATTCTTCAGTTAGAGGTAACTTCTTCTAGGCTTGAATTAGTTCCAAAACCGTGTAATGGTGCACTCCAGCAGACCAAGTACAGCAATCAAGACCACTAACTGAAACTATCCTCCTGTTCAATGGTCGATCACATTGCTTCACCATCGCTTTTTAAAACCAAAAACATTGGTGAGCGATGCAGAGAAGCAGAAGACCTAGGGGTCCATCGGTGTCCAGTTTATCAATGACCTGCCTAACTCATACACGTTTGGTATTGGTAATCAGTGAAGAGAATGACAGACCGGAACCTGGTCTGCCAATTGCACCTGACGTATGCCATTGTTGGCTACACTCGAGCGTTCGGTCAAAACATCCAGAAATTCACTTAATACTCTTAAGAACTGTTGAGCTTCACCTTTCTCCAGATGTGGGGCATCTAACTGGAAACCACTCGAATCAATACTAAGGAAGCATACCATGACTACATAATTGATACTCCTCATTTCTCCTTTACTAATATTACTGTTCTCGAGACACTACGCGTAATTAGGGAAAGAAATTTTCCTGTCGGAATCCAACAGACCACAGAACGATTCATAGTTAAGGGAAGCATAGATAAAGGGTACGGAGGGCTTACTTGTTCCAATTAACGCGTTACACCTCTTAGGCTTCATCCTGTTCGCCAATACTTTCCGAAAATGTATAACATGACAATCCGAAGCGGAATGTCCCAGTTTTTTACACCCAGTTTATTACATATGGAAAAGTTTCCATGGTCTCGTCCGCGTTGGCTACTCTTACGTTACTGAGGGAAAGAAATTCTGGGAAAAATACTCTTTTTCTCAGCAGTCCACCCCTTCTGATCACAGTACTGATGGCTTCTACATCCCACGCAGTGTAACCAATAAATATAAAAATTATTCAATTTGATCTCTGGTTTCCATTTATAATTAAGTAATCCCTTGTATAATATTTATAATACTGTTCAGTAAACGATTAAAATGTTTGAATCTCTACCTACATCTACTACTCCACAAACCACACTTACGATTCCCGATAGCCTCTACTCCTCTCCTGTTGTCAGAAATTTCTTCCCACTGCAACGCGATGTTGCAGTTCTCTAACCTTCGATTGCAACTCCTTGATTTCTAAGTACCGGGAGGGTGGCTCAGCGTGTTCTCTCAGAGGGGTGGCTGCCTTCTGTAATTAAAAAACTGAATGAAAAAACCAACGATTAACTTTAACGGGTGTCATGTGTCCGCACAGATGAAATGCGGGAAAGAATAGCGAATAAACGGGAGAAACCTAAAATAAAATAGATAAATGGGCCAGCTAATTGACGAAGGAAGGAAGCACAAAACTGTTTCTGGAAATTCAGGGACACAAAATCTCAAATCACTTAGGAATACAATAAACAGGAAATGCGAAACGGCAGCGAGAAAAATGTGAAGATATCTGTAGAGGAACGATTGTGATAAGGACTGACTCAGCATACAGAGAAGTCACAACAGACTTCGGTTAAATTAAAATCAAGGGCGGTACCATTAACAGCGCTATAGGAATTCAAGTGCAGACTGCAGAGGAGAAGCGGTTAGGCCTCTGTAAAAGGGAGAAATCGTCTGATGACGTGGTAGAAGAAGAAACAGAAGGAGACAGGGAAGACACAGGCGATCCAGTATAAGAATTAAAAGTTGAAAGAGCCCTAGACGACTGAATGTTAAATTAAGACATAAGGGCGAGATGTAATTCCAACGGAATTCTAAAATCAGTGCGGGAAGTGGCCACAAAACAGCTGTTCACGTTGGTGTGTAGAATTTATAAGTCTTATGATATATCATCAGATTCCACACAATTATCAAGATAGCAAGGGCCAAAAAGTGCGAGAATTATCGCACAGTCACCTTAAAATCTTACGCCTCCAAGTTGCTGACAAGAAGAACATACAAAAGAATGGAAAAAGAAAATTGAGGATCGTTTAAATGAAGATCAGTGTGACCTTAGCAAACAGAAGTGCACCGGAAAGGCAATGCTGACCTTGCAGTTGATAATGGTAGCAAGACCGAAGGAAAACCTTGACACATTTACTGGATTTGTCGACCTGAAATAGCGTTCGACAGTGTAAAATGAAGCACAGTGTTGGAAATAAGGTTAACTATAGGAATAGAGGGGTAAAGTACAATATATAGAAGAACTAAGCGGGAACAGCAAGACTGGAAGACCAAGAATGAAGTGTAAGACTGGGATGCAGTCTTTCACCGTTGCTGTTCGTTTGTACATCGAAGATGCAATGACTGAAATAAACGGAAGGTTCATGAATGGGATTAAATTTCGAGAGGAGAGGATATTAATAATGAGATTAGTTGATGAATTTGCTGTCCTCAGTGGAAGACTTACAGGGTCTATTGAATGGAATTAACAGAAGAGTTTGACAGTAATGAATGAGAAGTAGCACAAATGGGAATCTTAACGTCAGAATTGGGGATTACAAATTAGTCGTGGTTACGGTATTTTTCTAGCTCGGCTGCACAATTATCCGTGACTGACGGAGCAAGCTAGAGACAAAAAACAGACTAGCACTGGCAAAAACAGCATTCTTCACCAAGATAAGTCTACCAGTATCAGACGTAGTTCTTCATTGGATGAAGAAATACATGAAAACGTACGTTTGTAGCACAGCATTGTGTGGAAATGAGACTCAGGTTGTAGAAAAAACACGAACAGAAAAGCATCGAAGCATTTGAGACGTGGCGCTACAGGAGAATGTCGAATGGTATGTGAACTGCTAAGGTAAGGAATGAGGGGTTCCTCGCAGTACTGGAGGGGAGAGGAATACATTGATAGTCTCAACAAAAAGAAGTGACAGGATGACAGGAAATGCGATAAGACTCAGGGAAAAAGTGGTATTTCACTACAGGAAGCTGTAGAGTGTAAAAATGGAAGGGGTAAACAGAGATTGATATATACGCATCAGATAACTGAGGACGTTGCCTGCAAGTGCTGCTTTGAGACGAAAAGTTTGGCACAGGAGAGGAATTCATGGCAGGCATCAAACCAGTCAGCAGTCTGATGACTTGACGAGCTCAAATGAATGCATTTATTTATAATAATCCAAAAAACCAGCAATAACATTTTATTTCAAGTTAATTTCAGATTTCATATCACCACATTTCGCAGAGTTTGACCTCACTCAGGTTAAACTTAGGATTAATGGTGACCACAAAACAAATTACACAACACCGTTGCGTGTAATAATTACAAAATATTACTAGGCGTCAGTCCTGGTAGGAACTATCCAGCCCACCCCGAATAACTGTAGCATAACCAATGTTATCTGTAATAGCTACCCAAGTGGGAATCAATAAACTCTTTAAGTGACATCGAAGTTGTCTCGAAAATAAACGATGTAACACTCATAGCTGAAAAAACCCCACAGCGCAGCAGGTAGCTCCAAATAATTGTTCGTGGAATCTACATCCTAAGGTTCTCACCAAATAAGTCCAAAACCCGCCGACGGCTGTAGCTCACTAATCTTACTTTTCCCGTGAATTCTGTAGACAGAGCAGACAAAGTTCCAATAGTGTCTTCAACTAAATCCGAGCAACCTCTTTCTTGGGCACGTAAGTTGGTAGCATAGAGAATCGTACAACCGGTCAAAGTCATATTCAACTTCGGCAAATGGTCATAGCATCCACTTGCATAACTGAGTGGACTAGAACTTGGATGGCCACTCCCCTGTTATGTATGGTAAACTACTAATAGCAAATTCACTGGAATTGCCGCTTAGTCGGCACATTAGAGACCATGATATCTTACGGGGCGTGTTTGTTTCCTTACATAGGCCAATATATTATATCTCGCTTTCGGGTTCATATCGAAGCAACACATAGGTCAGGAAGGATTAAAAAAAAGAGCTACTAGAGAATATGACCCTGGTAGTGGAAATGAGAGGGGAAAAAGACTAACTGAGTTCTACTATAAATTTCAGCTAGTAACATGGAGTACACTGTTCATAAATCACAAGAGGAGGAGTACACTTCGAAACGGCCAGGAGATACAGAAAGGTTTCAGATGGATTATATCGTGATCAGAGAGAGATTCCCGATGTTAGATATTCCATTGTAAGGCATACCACTGAGCAGTTACAGATACAGATCACAGTTAAGGTGAAGAGTAAACTGAAATTAAAGGTAATCGTCAGGAAAGAACTGTTATACGAAATACTGCAGAATGATGAGATACGCCAGAAGTTTTCTATAGCTGCAGATACTGCTATAATAAATACCGCAGTAGACCGATCAGTTGAACAGGAATGGACGTCTATAAGAAGAGACACCACAGATGCTGGGCGAGTAAACATTAGTCCAAGGAAAGTAATTCCAAAGAAACCTTGTGAAACAGAAAAAAATGTTCACTTGATCGATAGAAGGAGGTACGAAACTCTTCAGGGGAAGACATAAATACAACAACATAATTTTGGAATTAAATAAATATGAGTTAGAGAAAAGCCAAGACGAAGTGGCTGTAGGAAATATGTGAGGAAATCTTGAAAAAAATGGTCGTTGGAGCGACTATTTTAGCATGTAGAAAAGTCAAAACAACCTTCAGTGAAAGTAAATGCAAGGACATCAACATGAAGGGCAGGCAAGCGTGCCAATTATTACACAAGCAGCTCAACGGTACACACATTTATCTGGAAATGAAAATCGAGGAGCTGTTAGAGGTGAATCAGTTTGGCTTTCACAAAGCTAAAGGCACCCAACAGGTAATTCTGATGTTACGACTGGTAATGGAGAGAGGGCTTAAGAAAATTCAAGACATGTTGCATGGATTTGTCGACCTAGATTAGGTGATCGACAACATAAAATGGAGCAGGATTTTCGATATTCTGAATATTCCACTGTGCTATAAAAAGGTATATAGTGTGCAACGTTTGCAAGAACCAAGAGGGAACAAGATATAAAACCAAAAATGAAAGGTATAAGGAAGGAACGTAATCTTTGGCCCCTATGTTTAATCTATAGTGGTCGAGCGGTTAAAGGCGCTACAGTCTGGAACCGCACAACCGCTACGGTCGCAGGTTCGAATCCTGCCTCGGGCATGGATGTGAGTGATGTCCTTAGGTTAGTTAGGTTTAAGTAGTTCTAAGTTCTAGGGGACTTATGACCACAGCAGTTGAGTCCCATAGTGCTCAGAGCCATTTGAACCATTTTTTAAATCTATAAACCGAAGAATCAATGACGTAAATAAAAGAGTGAAATTAAAATTCTCGATTAAAACGAGTCAATGATAAAATTCCCTAATGACATTCCTATAGTCAGAGAATGTCAGGACGAGTCGAGGGAATGGACAGAGTAATTAGAACAGAACTTGATTGAGAGTAATTCTAATACAGACATAAATAATGAGAAGAAACAGAAATGAGATTAGCGATTAACTTGACATTAAAATTGGGTATAACAAACTAGACGAAATTAAGCAATTTTCCTATCTTCGAAGGAAAATAACACATGATGGGCGAAGCAAGTAGGTCACAAACAGCAAATTCGCACAGGTAAAGAGGGCGTTCCTGAAAAGATAAGAAATGAGGAGGTCATCAGCTGATTCGCGAACAAAATAACGCTTGGAAAATACGAACGAGATGAAAGAACGGAACAGCATATGTGTTAAGACATCAGGAAATAATGAGAGATCTCTGTACAGGGTAATAACTGAGGAGGAAGAAAGAATACATCCAACAGATAATTGAGGGCGCACGGTGCACGTGAAGAGATTCGTGCAAGAGAGGAATTCAGGAGGAATCCATGGGAGGCTGCATTAAAACAGTTACAGGACTGAAAACCGAAAAAAAAACGTTATGCTAATGTGACATACCAGGGATCAACGCGTTGCATAAGTCAGAAGACCGATGGCTCATGAAATAAATAAATAAACCATCATCACGGTTATATGCCCTGGCGACCCCAGCTGGGTGGCGCACTCTCTCTCCCTGCATTGTGCCTACACACGTACGATATTTTACTGTGAAATCATCAGTAATATGATGATGGAAGCGTTACTGGTAATTGTAAGAAGAAATTCTGTTGGTGCAACTGATAGTAGAAGCAAGACTTAAGAAAAATCACCTAAAGTTGATCGGATATTTCGACCTGGAATAGGCGATCGACAATACAATATGGGGAAGGATATTCGGTATTGTGAGAAAAACAGGACTTTGCTAAAAATAGGAGGATAGTATACACTGGGTACAAGAACAAAGAGGTAACAATAAGATGTAAGGTCAAGAATGAAGCGCTCGGATTGAAAAGGGTGTAATTTTGGTATATAATCTCTGGCCTCTACTGTTCAATCTATGCATCGAGAAAGCAATGGCGTAAATGAAAAAAAGTTTATCGGTGAAAAGGTATCAATGATAAGATTCCCTAATGACATTTCTATCCTCACTGAAAATGGAATGGTGAAGAATGTCAGGACGTGTCGAAGGAATGAACGGAGTAATCAGTGAAGAGTTGGACTGTGAGTAAATACGATAAAGACGTAAATAATGAAAAATAGCAGAAATTAGCGATTGACTTGGCATAGGAATAAGGGATCACAAACTAGATTAAGTGATTCTTCTATCTCTGAAGGAAAATAACAAATGATGGACGAAACAGGTATGTCATAAACAGCAAGTTAGCAGGAAGATATTCCTGACAAGGTAAGTAAAGATGAGGTTAACTGCAGGTTCGCGAGGGAAAGAACGGGATAGGGCACGTCTTAAGAGGGAAATAACGAGAGGGCGCTGTAGAGGGTATTAACTGTAGGGGAACACAGAATGCATCCAACAGATAATTTAATAGTTTCCCAGCTATTAAAAAAACAAAATTGGTAATATAATGTTATTGTATAACAAGTTTCTGGAGTAAAATCAAGGACAAAAGTCACATCACAATATAAGCTTTAATTCATCCATTGTACGGGGAACTACATATCACAAGAATAGGTCTTACAACAGGCAGAGCTTGGAAATTCTTCTAAGATCAACGATAATATCCAACCAAAAGAAGTTAATTTCGGTACACTGGTAGACAGTCATTGTCTAAGAAGTTGGCTCTAAGCTTTCAACACTTGGTGATGTCTGCCGTTTTCATAGTGGTCAGGGATCTGCAGGAGTACGGCAACTCCTGGCACCGACCACTGCAGCTCCGGTGAGCGGCGTCCCACATGGGACGGAGGACGCCCCTTGTAATCCAGAGGTTACGACCCACGACGTCGCCGTACAGCAGCGAGTTGGCTAGTTGCCCGCTCACTTGTACGTCTCCGAATCACTTGCATTACATCGAACGCTCTGGACACACCGAGGCTTGCGTAACGTCCTGTGTAAAACCTGTGAAGACAAGAAGAAAAAAAACTTCTAGCTATCTGCTGTACGCGTGATAGGAGCTGAATGGAGTACCCTTTTGCTATGAGAGTTGTAAACTGCATGATGCTACAGTGTACACGTTTCACTGTTAATCACTTTTATTTAGTCTACATTTTAAAGACTTTGAATGTTTCGTTGGCTTGAAAACATCTCCTCATAGAATTTCGGCTCATTACTTCCTCTTTGTCGATAAGACATTCAATAAACTGAATATGGCTAAATAATTTGGTGTTAAAAATTTAAAAAATCCTTATTACACAGAGAAATGTTGAACATAAATAAGTTAGGCTTAAAATTTAAATACTGTTTAAGGAGGAGACAGCTGTCGCGTTTGTAGTTCTATAGTGTGTTGGTAATTGTAGTAAAGATCACAAATTCATAATATGATCCACAAACGTATGAAATTATGATTAATAGTTGTAGACTAGCAGGAGTAAGAAGGAAGAATTACGAGGGAAGTGATAGAGACAAAAAAAGATAAGGGATTGATAGATGGAGGTAAAACAGAGATAAATTAACAGAAGTGAACTGAAAATATCGATGTTCATGGCATGGAAATGATGGCTGTTTTCCGGAAATCTTTACAGAGTGGGTTACATCACATTAACAAAACATGTATTCACGTAAATTTGCAAAATAAATCAATTACAGTCTTCATACAGCAAATATAAAATACCTCTAAAGGAATAATACACAAAATAAAAACAAAGAGAAATTCATAAAACAATATAATACTAAATTTAGAAAACAAATAACTGGTCATACGATTACGGACAGATACAACCAAAGATATAGCGAGATGTTGAATGAATGTTGGAAATATGGAAAAAAGGGATGTTAAAATTCATTCATGATTCTCGTAGCCCAATATGAAGGTCAGTGAGGTTACTGTCGAGTCATGCATGTGCACAACCACTGTATGGATATACAACGTTGTTATTCAGTGACAAGAAATACGAGTATTGGTGACGACTATTTCACTTGAATGATATGCATCTCCCAGGCTACAATGAATCAGAATAAATCAGATTGCTGCTGTTTCTGAGAACGTATCTCTGCCTTCCTGGTCCACTGATATATTAATATCTTCAGTACAACAGTGGCCACATCTATCCAGGCCATGAAAATCCAGGCCATGAGTGATTTATGCTCTCTGTCCATAGGATACTTCACGGTCGACTCAGAAAGTGACACACAGCGACAAAAATTTGAGCATGAACTGAACAGTACAGGAGAATTCCACCTAACTCCTTGTCAAGTAACTGTAGTGATTATAATGCATTCACCCAAGCAGATTAGTTTTGAAAAATCCGTTGTCGGCTATATTCGTTTGTCATATTGAAATAAGCTCATCAGATGAATGGCAGTCCCTTGTAAGAGCATACTACGTGCGTCGTAAGTTATGTAGAGCTTGTCCAATTATGTGATCCTTCAACATCGACGTATGTCGCGACAGTGAAGTTGTGTGTATACGTCTGTGTGTGTGTGTGTGTGTGTGAGAGAGAGAGAGAGAGAGAGAGAGAGAGAGAGAGACACTTCATTGTACAGAATCAACCCAGTAAAACTTGTAGAATTGTAGAGAATGTAGAGAGGAGATATCACGTTTGGATGAGCCCATGACCACAACATGAATGAAGCTGTTACAACTTGGCTTGTCCAACGTGCCTACAAGGAATGAAGCACTACACACAGTCATGTAAAAGTGCCGTAAGTGCTATGGTCTTGAAAAGATCTTACACGACAAGCACAGGCATGAGCATCACGGCTTGTCAGTGAAAATCAGTTTCAAGGCCGTCAGGTCTGCTTCTCATAGTTAACGTAAGTTCATCTCGTTACGTTTCCAGCGAAAATTATGGAGGGAACTATATGCAATGGATACCTCACAAAAGGGTGTTGCTCACAGCGGCACATATACCTGCATGTCTACAACAGGCCATGATTCGGACGCACATCCACAGGTTTCCGTGTACATGACCAGAGAGGTTTGTTTCAGCGTTATCGGCGACCATGCATCGCCCTCTCCTCTTCAACTTCATGATATATTGTGGACACTCCTGTCTTCCAAGTGCTGTATACAGGGTGTCCATTGATCGTGACTGGGCCAAATATCTCACGAAATAAGCGTCAAACGAAAAAACTACAAAAACGAAACTTGTCTAGCTTAAAGGTCGGAACCAGATGGCGCTATGGTTGGCCCGCTAGATGGCGCTGCCATAGGTCAAACGCATATCAACTGCGTTTTTTAATGGGAACCCCCATTTCTTATTACATATTCGTGTAGTACGTAAATAACTATGAATGTTTTAGTTGGACCACTTTTTTCGCTTTGTGATAGAAGGCGCTGTAATAGTCACAAAGATGTGGCTCACAATTTTAGACGAACAGTTTGTAACAGGTAGGTTTTTTTCAATTAAAATACAGAACGTAGGTGTGTTTGAACAATTCATTTCTGTTTTTCCAGTGTGATAAACGTACCTTTGTGAACTTATCATTTCTGAGAACGCATTCTGTTACAGTGTGATTACCTGTAAATACCACATTAATGCAATAAATACTCAAAATGATGTCCGTCAACCTTAATGCATTTGGAAATACGGGTATCGACATTCCTCTCAACAGCGAGTAGTTCGCCTTCCGTAATGTTCGCACATGCATTGACAATGCGCTGACGCATGTTGTCAGGCGTTGTCGGTGGATCGTGATAGCAAATATCCTTCAACTTTCCCCACAGAAAGAATTCCGGGGACGTCAGATCCGGTGAACGTGCGAACCATGCTATGGTGCTTCGACGATCAATCCACCTGTCATGAAATATGCTATTCAATACCACTTCAACCACACGTGAGCTATGTGCCGGATATCCATCCTGTTGAAAGTACGTCTCCATTCTGTCATGCAGTGAAACACTTGTAGTAACTGCGGTAAAACATTACGTAGGAAAGCAACATACATTGAACAATTTAAACTGCCATCGATAAAATGCTAATTATCCTTCCTCCCACGAAACCGCACCATACATTAACCCGCCAAGGTCGCTGATGTTCCACTTGTCAAAGCCATCGTGGATTTTCCGTTACCCAATAATGCATAATATGCCGGTTTACGTTACCGCTGTTGGTGAATGACGCTTCGTCGCTAAATAGAGCGCGTGCAGAAAATCTGCCATCGTCCCGTAATTTCTCTTGTGCCCAGTGGCAGAACTGTACAAGACGTTCAAAGTCGTCGCCATGCAATTCCTGGTGCATAGAAATATGGTACGGGTGCAGTGGATGTTGATGTAGCATTCTCAACCCCGACGTTTTTGAGATTCCCGATTCTCGCGAAATTTGTCTGCTACTGATGTGCGGATTAGCAGCGACAGCAACTAAAACACCTACTTGGGCACCATCATTTGTTGCAGGTCGTGGTTGACGTTTGATATGCGGCTGAACAATTCCTGTTTCCTTAAATAACGTAACTATCCGGCGAACGGTCCGGACACATGGATGATGTCGTCCAGGATACCGAGCAGCATACATAGAACACGCCCGTTGGGCATTTTGATCACAATAGCCATACATCAACACGATATCGACCTTTTCCGCAATTGGTAAACGGTCCGTTTTAACACGAGTAATGTATCACGAAGCAAATACCGTCCGCACTGGCGGAATGTTACGTGATACCACGTACTATTACAGCGCCATCTGTCACAAAGCGAAAAATGTGGTCCAACTAAAACATTCATATTTCTTTACGTACTACATGAATATGTAATAAAAATGGGGGTTCCTATTTAAACAGACGCCGTTGATATCCGTTTGACCTATGGCAGCGCCATCTAGCGGGCCAACCATAGCCCCCTTCAGGCTAGACGAGTTTCGTTCTTTGTAGCTTTTTCGTTTGGTGCTTATTTCGTGAGAGATTTGGCCCGGTCACTAACAATGGACCACCATGTATTTAATAACCTTTTCCCAGTGGCTTCACCCACTTTATCTCCTCCTCCCCCTCTCATTGTCCACATCCTCCAAACCCTCTCTCTGACCATACCATTCTTTCCTCTCCATTTCCTCTTCCTCTCTCTCTTTTTTCTCCTCTCCCCCTTTCTTTTCCACATGCCCAATTACCTCTCTACACATTCCACCAGCCTCATGCATCTCCCTCTCCACTCTCTGTCCATTTCCTCCTCCCTCTCACTTTTTTCACCCATCTCAACTTGTCCCCAGCCATGCTCATCGGCAGTTGTAGCAATATGATCCAGTAAAGCAGGTCAAAGCTACTGCCACAACACAGATGTGTTACAAGCGATTCTCCACATAAGGGAAAGACAATGATGCACTTGCCCCTGAATTACAGGTTTCTGAGCAAAGCAGATTGATAAACCAGACAATTCTACTCCAGCATAACATACTCATGCAAGACAGCCTACATGTTGGGATATGGAGAACTCTTTGTTGCACTTGACATGTAGGCTGTCGTACAAACAGGTTGCTTAGGCTTGCCAATACTGCTCCCACACAATATGTCTGTTGTGCAGAGCATCCTGTACACCGTGGGCTGGCAAAACCCCATTTGAGCCTGCATCTTCTCTTCCTGTTGGAGCCAGGAGGATATAAACCACACAGTGCTGATTCTTTTGAGGCCACTATTTATATACCAAATTTCACTGAAATCCACCCAGAGTTTTTGGATGAGACCCTGGACATACACAATACACTCTCCATTATATATGTAACATATACCTAGTTTGAAAAATGCTTGCACAAACGGGTCCAATAAATCACTAAATCTTAATCCTTTAGAAATTGTCTGGTGCTATTTGGAACGGTATGTGAAATGTAGACGCATTACTGCAATTTGGACTCTCCTGGTGCATAGTCATTAATGAGTGATTTGAGAATATGACATTCCTGAAGAAACTTGTAGAATCTTCCTAGACAAATTTATGCTATACTCAATGTTAGAGGTGGTGTTGCACTATGTTAGCATGATGTCTCCAGGGGACGGCAATTTTTTCTCCAACGTACGTTTTAAAAATGTGAAATATAATCTGGTGCAGGAACATTTACATCTTCTAATAATCAAGAATGGTTTTTTGATAATATGTTAGTTAATATATCCTATAGAAATGGTTTTTCTACATATGTATATCCTCAAATAATCTGTGGATTACCTCTTCATTCATTTTCTCACTCATCTACCTTACCTTCAACGTCCTTCTGTAGCATCACATCTCAATCACTTCGATTTTCTACTCCAGTTTTCCCACACTCCATAATTTACTATTATACAATACTGTGATGTTAACGTATATCCTGATATTAAGGCCAGTGTCTGATACTAGTATACTTCTTTTGGTCAGGAATACTCTTTTTGCAAACCTATGGACTCTTCCTAGAGAAATTCAGGCCATTTTCAATTTTAGATGTGGTGTTACACTGTGACAGGGAATGGTACTTCTTTCTCCAGTGTACTTTTAAAAAATGCTTTTTGTGTCCTTTCTATGTGCGCCGTATCGTTTTCCTTCGAAGGTAGGAGGATTTATTAACTTTTGCTATTTCGTCGCCCGCAATTTTTATATTAAGTCTATTGTTAATCTCATTTCTGCTTCCCAAATTGTCCGTCTTTCTTCGGTTTACTATCAATACATGCCCTTATGCATCACACTGTTCATTTCATTCGTCATGTAATGTAATTCTCCATTGTTTTCAGTAAGTATATTAGTCTCATTAGGAAGGAGTCTTTGATATTCTTACAACTTATATTTTAATCCCACTCTTGAAACTTCCTTTTATATCCGTCATTGCTTTTTGCGTGTACACTGAACGTTAGGGGCGAAAGACTGCATCCCACTCTTTCACGCTTTTTAATCCAAGTACTTCGGTCTTGGCCCTCCATCTCATTTTTCCCTCTTAGTTTCATGCGCATATTGTATATTACCCAGCTTTTTCTATAGCCTACTACTATTGTTTTGAGAATTTCGAACATGTTGTAGCAATATACATTGTCGAACGCTTTTTCTAGGTGTCTTGGTTCTCTTCAGTCATGCTTCCATTATCAGCTGTAACATTAGAACTGCCTCTCTAGTGCCTTTACCTTTCCAAAAGCCGGACTGGTCGTCGTATAACAGATTATCGACTTTCTTTTCCCTTATTCAGTATACTATTCTTGTCAGGAACTTCGCTGCAAGAGACGTTAAAGCTGATTGTGCGATAATTCTCGTCGTCACAGGACCGTCGAGCTCCATAAAAAGATGCCTAGTCAATCTGGGAAGCGTCAGCAAACATTTTCTCTCTAACAAACGTTATTCCCCTCGACGTCATGTATCAACCCCAGACGTTTGATAGAATCATGTTGAAACACACTGCATATATTTCATTTCGATACCTAAACAGCAAATGGAGTCTCACAAATATATGTTCAAAGCAGTCTGAGCACACTGAATCGCACACTGAAGAATTCAGTGAAACAGAAAACTAAGCTCATGACGGAAATTTATTGATAACAGGAGATACAGTTGTGAAAAGCGACCTCGCATTTCGCAGATACACAGATAATGGAGGCCAGAAGACTTTAGACATCATTCAAGGACTTGACCTGCCGGTAGTGAGTGGTCCGGGACAACCTTAAACATAGCACTACACAGCCAGTGAAGCTACTAACTCACACATTGCACTATCAAACAGAAAAGCCATACACAAAATTTCCCCATTAACGGTCCTAGATTGACCAGCAATGATCATAATGTAACAACACTCAAAATTAATGGTAGAAGTAACTCCTATTAAAACCTAATTACGCAGAAAGGTTTAACTTTAAGAAAGCAATTACGAACGACCTAATTAAAATAGTCTACATTAATATAATATGAGGCACAGTAGGTCTAAGCACCCAAGCATTACAAGAATTAATACAGAACGCTAACTTGATTTTACCCCTGAAACGTCTATCACGTCATTAAAGGAGATACCGTTGTCACCTGAGATGACGGGCATTACATAACATATAAGGTGAGCTGTAAGGCACTATCAGAGGCCCGTCACTGCAGACATTAATGCAGCCCGGCTGGCATATTACGAAACCAGGTGCAATGGGAAAGTTCGCTGAGAAATCAGCTAAAGATCAATGTGTAGGGAAAGACGTATACAATACTGACAGAAAATAAAAAAACACCCAGTTTATCAACAAGAAAAATGAAGATGACCCGTGTATGGAGACAACTACCAGAATACCTGCTTGGTGAACTCCTCCCTGATGGCGATCGATAGGATAACCAACTCCACGAGCAATTAGATCTGCGCTAAACGGTAAATGCACCATTCCTCTAATAACTAAACCGTACATTGAAGAGGATGTAACCCTAGCCACAATGAAACTGAAGAACGGGAAAGTTCATTCACTAAATAATACTCATAGTGAAGTTCTCAAACAATTGAAAGTACAAATTGTTAACTTCCTAATCAGACTACTGACCAAGTCCTTGACACTGGGTAGAGAGACTGCTGGCTGGAAATTAGGAAACGATATTATAGTAAAAAGAATTCGAGGATAAAGTTCCGATTAATCCTAAAAGCTATACATGAATCTCTTTGACTAACAGACTTGCAAAGTTTCAGGGAAGGTTACCGTGTGACAGGCTACATTCCCATAGGGAGCTTCACGGACTTAAACAGTGTCAGTATGATTTTCGAAAAGTAATATTTATTGCATGTGCACTTAACAAGGCTATCGAAACAGTAAACACATGTAACAACAAATACACAATAGCAGTATTAATTGACGTCCTGGGAGCGTTTGATGATTTATGGCGACCCACTTCATTTGTCCAGATGTGTGAGCTACAGGGCCCCCAGTGTCAATACTACAGCGTCATAGACTGCTATAGGGGTAGATTTGTGGAATGGTAAGTCAGCACACCAAAAATAATCAAAAGATATGCCAAAGGGTGTTCACGGGGCACGATTTGTAGACCAGTATTTCGGATTTGGTAATCGAAACATTCTTCTGCCAATTGGAAGAAGACGACTGAGTGGATGGGATGGTGGCTTATGCCAATGATGTCTCGGCTGCGGTGCCGGGAAACTCAAGAACTCAGGTGGAGGAGGTGGAAAATGTGGTTCTCCGGATGCAATAATGGTTCTTGAACAACAAACTAATCGTAGCCCCACAGATAACCACAAACATATTTCTTAAGTGACAACTTTCACTGTTTAGAAACCCTACAGTTAAATTGTTGAATTGGAAAGCTTCTCTATAACGTCACATACAGTTACTCGATGCCTGGACGAAAAGCGTAACTTCACACAACGCATTCACACACTCGTAAACAAAGCAAGTAACATTACGCGCAAAGCTGCCTTCGACTCAACTGCAAACGAAAACGTACCGCTGCACACAAACATAATCTATCATGGTGTAATTTTCACATCCGTACTAGGCTACAGAACAAGTGTCTGGGCGCACAGATGCCAGTGCGATCCAGATCCTGTGACGTGCACAGAAGGGCCTGCTCCTCAGACTCACAGGGGCCCTTGACACCACGTCAACCGGTGCTTTAACGGTGATCCTCGGAATGTATCCAGTATACATAACCTTTATAAGATGTCGTGCTGCCTAATACTCGGTATATAAAGGGAATCTGACAAAAGTCCAACAAATGTTAAACCAAAGGGCCACAACCAAGACTCAACTCCTCAGCTGAAAAGTGGGTGTATTGCAGAACGACTGTGACAACAGTATAGCGGTTCGAAGTCCCTGCCAGCTACTTGATCGATAACACCGTGCGCTTGACCAAGTCAACCTCAGACAGCACATGGTACATTAACTAACGGGACACCGTGCGTATCCAGTTCACCTCTACAGGTTTAAGAGGAAAGTGAATCGGGTCTGTCATTGTGGTCATAAGGGAAATCAGACGACATTATCTTTAACTATGACGCTTAGAATGGAGTTAGGGAACCAAAAGAAACAAAGTTATATGTAATAACGACTGATGAATGATGATGTTAATACCTTTTCCCGGCACAAAAAAAACTGTTATGCTATGGTAGTTAAAATATCCCTCTCGTCCTGCGCAGCATCGCCATAGGAACGTCAATGTGAATAAGCGACAGTTTATGTACCTAATGTTGTGGAAGATATAAATACAAGTGTTGCACTAGGAATGAGCTCTGCAAGCAAGAACACAGCGACGAACGAGACAGAACGTGCAGAACATCAGTCTCACGTCGGCGCAGCTTCCATACGGGTGGAAGGGAGGTACATCTCACATTAAGTATAACGGAGTGCTTTAAACAGTCCCGATGTTACACCGAGGCTTTTTTCGGACAGAGAAATCAGCTAAAAAATTGATTACTACGCCAGAGATAGAACGATAACGAGTTCTGTTGCTGTTCTGTTTCGAAGGTTATTTAGTGTGTTCAAAGTAACCACTATTAGCAGCCAAACAACGTCGATGCCACTGAACTGTTGACTGAACTACGGCTGTCACCGTTGCCAGTGTGACAGCCACTCATGAAGCCTCGATGGTTTCTCGTAGTTTGTTCAGTGTAGCTGGCTTCTTTTGATAAACTTCATTTTTCATGGTCCCCCGTAGGTAGAAGTCAAGAGGTGTAAGGTCTAGAAACTTTTGGGTACTGAACAGCTCCTCTTCGACCTATCCAGCGTCTAGCTAGATTTTCATCCAAGTAGCTATGATCAGGTAAAATCGATGTTTGAAGCGTATGAAGACACAAACCGTTTATGGTACCTTGAAAGACGAGTGGATGGGCAAGTCAGACCGCTCGATGACAGATCACACCACACATTAATACCCGGAGGATTAAAATGTTTGACCATGTGAACGTAAGGATTTTCAGGAGCCCAGTACTCGTAGTTGTGGCTCTTTACAGTGCCGTTCGGTTTGAACTGCGCCTCATCAGATCAGATAGCATTCCTGCAAACCGTTCATCCTCACGAAGCGTGCCCTCAAATGACTCGCATTACTCTATCCTCCGATCTGGGTCGTCTTCGTTCATAACGTGAAGCGATGTTGGAATGTACACTTTCCACTTTGCAGCCTTTGTTCGGTGATCGGCTTACCCCGCTTTCATGTGCACCGTTCTTCGCAGATTTTTGAGATGATCTAGTAAAATGTTGCAACATAGCAGCACTGGAGGCTAGAGGTGGTTTTTGTGGTTCGAGAGGTTGGGTTGCCCCGAAACTGTCCTATCCTCCACATTATCTTGCAAAGTCGTTGGCAGAACAACTGAACTCATTATACCGAGAGTATTCGGTTGTCATAGCTGATGATATTTACTCAGGATTATTACTGATAGATGCTACACCTAGATGACGGGTAGTGAAGAAAACATACATCTTTTCACATATACTGAAACCGATAGAATATAATAATTCGTACGTATAATCTGCTTTAGCGATAAACGGAACCGTCGACGGCGTATTGTGGTTGCGACTCTCTGCACAGGAAGCGCATGCGCAACGTATGAAGTATCAGGTAACTTTCATATTGTGGTTATGAGAAGACACCCGATCACAAATATTATATACTAGCTGAGTACTCGGCAATGTCCCGATACTTATTTTTTCTAATCGTCTATGAGTTCACCTCCTCCCTACCCTTCTGTTCATCTCGTCTTTGTCTAGCGGTTCTGGCGCTGCAGTTCGGAACCGCCGGACTGCTACGGTCACAGGTTCGAATCCTGCCTCGGGCATGGGTGTGTGTGATGTCCTTAGGTTAGTTAGGTTTAAGAAGTTCTAAGTTCTAGGGGACTTATGACCTAAGATGTTGAGTCCCATAGTGCTCACAGCCATTTGACCCATCTCGTCTTTCAGCCCTCTCTGTACATCTCCTCCTCCCATTCTCTGTCCATCTCCTCCCACTCTCCCCTGACCATGTTCACCTCCTCCTTTTTCCTTTCACTGTCTAGCTCCTCCTTTCCACTCCCTCAGCCTAACTCTTGCTCTTCCCTTTCTCTATCCGTTTCCTCCTTCCCCTCTCTTTGTTCACCTCTTCATCTCCTCCCTTTTTGCCTATTACTGTCCTGTCTCTGTTCATCTCCTTCTCTTTCTTTCCTCTGTCCATCTCCTCCTCTACCCTCTATCTGTCCATTTCCCCCTCCCATGTCGATCTCCTCGTTCCCCCTCTCTTCATGTCCTCCTCCCCTCTTCTCTCACCCCAGTAGCACGTTGGTGGTTCTTACCCTACAGTATTTTTTTCGATATCGTAACTGGTATGTGTACCAAATATTATTGACATCTTTCCAGGAGTTTAGCATGAACTTTTTACGCATGGCTTTACTCGCTTAAGCACATGTACGATATATTTGACATATATAATACAATATTTCACACGTATTTGTGCACATATTTCACCTGTATTTGTAGATAATTTTCATTTTTGTTCAGCTTAATGTTTATGGCATCATATGTCCTGCACCATGAGCTGTACAATCATATAAATTTGCAGGTAAGTCTAGTGGTATACGTCGGTACTGTGTGCGAAGAATATTGTGAGTAGAGCTTCGTGATGCATCATGCGGCAGTTTTTCACACATATCACTGTTTATGACATCATACATTCTGAATTATGAGTGGCACAGTGATATGTTTTTGTAGGTACATTCAACGGCATATTTGGATACCGCATGCGAGATGTGTTGCAATTAGGGTTAGTAGTAAATGATTAACAAATTGAAATGTCATACATGATGTCGCACTTTTCTAAGCTTCTCAGTATTCGACATCACATCTGTTAAGCTATTTGTCGTACAATTGTATACTTTGAGGTATGTTCAGTGATATTTGTGGATACCGTCTGCGAAATGTGTTGCGAATAGAATTAAGAGTTAAGAAGTAATAAAGTGAGACGTTATACATGATGCCGCAGATTTTCACGCATGTCAGTATTTGACGTTATATCTCCCGAGCTTCGTACCGTACAATGGGTGTATTCAGCGGCATATGTGAATACTGTTGTTGAAATTGTTGCGGACACAGCAGTAAAGAAGTAATAAATTAAAACATCATGCTTCACGTGGCAGTTTTACTGCATGAACTGCGAAAATATAGTAAGTGATGAACTTTTTTGTCATTCTGTGGATGCTGTCAGCGAGAAAAGTTTCATAAAGATTTGAAATTTTGTGTAAAGTTTGATGCAAGTCACTAAGTGCTCACACTCTCAAGTACGGGTTGAATAAAGTCTGGGTGTACTACTTTTTCACTCCCACCCTTTTGTTAGGTAGGTTTTTCTTTCACCCACAGCAATTATACCAGGCAGCTGGTGATATGTGTACCAAGTTCGGTTGAAACCGTTCCATTGGTTTAGGAGGAGGTGTGGAACATACTTGTATACACACTCCTGGAAATGGAAAAAAGAACACATTGACACCGGTGTGTCAGACCCACCATACTTGCTCTGGACACTGCGAGAGGGCTGTACAAGCAATGATCACACGCACGGCACAGCGGACACACCAGGAACCGCGGTGTTGGCCGTCGAATGGCGCTAGCTGCACAGCATTTGTGCACCGCCGCCGTCAGTGTCAGCCAGTTTGCCGTGGCATACGGAGCTCCATCGCAGTCTTTAACACTGGTAGCATGCCGCGACAGCGTGGACGTGAACCGTATGTGCAGTTGACGGACTTTGAGCGAGGGCGTATAGTGGGCATGCGGGAGGCCGGGTGCACGTACCGCCGAATTGCTCAACACGTGGGGCGTGAGCTCTCCACAGTACATCAATGTTGTCGCCAGTGGTCGGCGGAAGGTGCACGTGCCCGTCGACCTGGGACCGGACCGCAGCGACGCACGGATGCACGCCAAGACCGTAGGATCCTACGCAGTGCCGTAGGGGACCGCACCGCCACTTCCCAGCAAATTAGGGACACTGTTGCTCCTGGGGTATCGGCGAGGACCATTCGCAACCATCTCCATGAAGCTGGGCTACGGTCCCGAACACCGTTAGGCCGTCTTCCGCTCACGCCCCAACATCGTGCAGCCCGCCTCCAGTGGTGTCGCGACAGGCATGAATGGAGGGACGAATGGAGACGTGTCGTCTTCAGCGATGAGAGTCGCTTCTGCCTTCGTGCCAATGATGGTCGTATGCGTGTTTGGCGCCGTGCAGGTGAGCGCCACAATCAGGACTGCATACGACCGAGGCACACAGGGCCAACACCCGGCATCATAGTGTGGGGAGCGATCTCCTACACTGGCCGTACACCACTGGTGATCGTCGAGGGGACACTGAATAGTGCACGGTACATCCAAACCGTCATCGAACCCATCGTTCTACCATTCCTAGACCGGCAAGGGAACTTGCTGTTCCAACAGGACAATGCACGTTCGCATGTATCCCGTGCCACCCAACGTGCTCTAGAAGGTGTAAGTCAACTACCCTGGCCAGCAAGATCTCCGGATCTGTCCCCCATTGAGCATGTTTGGGACTGGATGAAGCATCGTCTCACGCGGTCTGCACGTCCAGCACGAACGCTGGTCCAACTGAGGCGCCAGGTGGAAATGGCATGGCAAGCCGTTCCACAGGACTACATCCAGCATCTCTACGATCGTCTCCATGGGAGAATAGCAGCCTGCATTGCTGCGAAAGGTGGATATACACTGTACTAGTGCCGACATTGTGCATGCTCTGTTGCCTGTGTCTATGTGCCTGTGGTTCTGTCAGTGTGATCATGTGATGTATCTGACCCCAGGAATGTGTCAATAAAGTTTCCCCTTCCTGGGACAATGAATTCACGGTGTTCTTATTTCAATTTCCAGGAGTGTATATACATTCATACATACATAGATAAATACTTACATTAATTTCTATAATATTTACAGATTCAAGTTAACTTCAGTCTAAAGTACGAGTAGCTTATAAGTCTCCCGTGTCATGTTAAATTGAAGTTAATCCTCGTGACTGATCTTTGTTAACTGTACTTATATAGCAAATAAAGTATTAATTGCTGAACGAGATTCCGAAAATATCTTTTACAGTTCATTACCTGAAAAAAATACTTAAGTTACTACTATACACCATTTGAAGTGAGTTTTACCGATACATGATACCAATGATTACTGGATGAACGTGTGCATCATACAGGCTAGCCGTTTGCACATACGCTTTGCTTCAGCCTCGATGGAATGGATATACGGTTTAAGTGCCTGGATAGGCATCGTGAAACAGACTAGAATAGAATACACAAAATATATGACTGGAATGAAAATGAAAAGGACGTACAGGAAGGACTTATAAGAAAGGATGATTCGTGGCTCGACTGCAGGAGGTGAGATGAAGACTTAATGACACGTAGACGGATGACATTATGGATCAACAAGGAGCACTGTGAATGTGCATATCTGAAGACTGTAAGGACTGGAAGAGTCTAAAGGAATCCTTTATCCAGGCGGGAAAGCGTTTTTCTTAAAACTTTGTAAACATTAATCGACTAATACATAAACATCAGGTATCAGAAATTCGTAAATATAAGAATTATCTATAATTTATTTCTTTAATACAATTTCTTGTATTAAACGTTGGCACAGTTGAGAAAAAAAATTATTGACGTATTTTGTAGTTTACTTGCTTCTTCTACTATGCGTTAGATTGTTTCTGGTTTTCTTTGCACAACATCTACGGCGCGGCCAATGCGCGTTGCTACATCGCTACATTCCAATTAATTATATTGTAATTAATTGTTTCTGATGGTATTAATCAAATAGTACGAGCAAATGACATTTCCATTGGTGGAATGTAGCGATCACACTTCAAGAACTTCCTATTTTTTTCGTCCTGACAGCGGAAAAATGAAGATAAGTGGTGAAATATCATCATTCATTCTACCGACAGTCCCAAAATAAGGATGTGAAGATAGTATCGGTTGTGCGGTAAATTCAGATTGCAATAACTTTAGTAATAGTCTACAGCCCGACGAGAACGATCGCAGACGTTTTCGTTTAGAACAATGATAACTAATTACAGATTTTAGTATCGATGGTGATTAAGTGATTACATCTTACACACGGTACGCTTGCGATATTATTACACTAAGCGAAGCAAGTAATAGAAAAACTTAATAAGTAAGTTTAAAGTAAAGCAATACACACCCATAAATGAATTTTACTGTGGCAAACAAAAGTTTTTGGACCTTAGCATACGAAAATAATAAAGGAAAACATGACTTGAGCAGATTTAGGAAGTGAATATTTTTTGACAGGATAGTTAACTTCGACCCTTGTCGTACATAGTTGTGTAAAACCTATGCCTCCCAATACGATTCATACGAAGGTTATATTGCTGATTAATAAAGCTGAAAGAGGGAATAAGTTTAATGTTCTTAAACAAGAATAACACTAAGTGATAAACTCCGAAAGAAAGTCAAAACGTAAAATTAAATGAATCAAAAAAATCGTATTGGATTAAAGAAGACAAACACGCAAGCATGACCCACACAGATGCTCGTACAGATAAAATTTTGAAATGGCTTAAGAAATTCTGGCGTGAGAGTCCCTTCTCACTCGGAAAGCAGTCTAAAATAACCTGAAAACCACAATACACAGAGAAATAATAGTGCCCCCTTTAAAAACTGTGCTATACAGACAATAAAATTTTCGGGCTGCAATAAACAGTACAGGGAAGAAACTGGAATAAACTAAGTTATCAGATAAAATAGCCCACTGTACGAAGGCTACGAAGTCCACATATTCTTAGCACTTCAAAAACCCGAATGATTGCAGAAATGCTTGAAAGTAATTTAAATATCTTCCTTAATGGTCGCTAGGGTCGCAGATTCCAATCCTCCCTCGGGCATGGATATGTGTGATGTCCTTGGGTTAGTTAGGGGTAAGTAGTTGTAAGTTGTAGGGGACTGATGACCTCAGATGTTAAGTCCCATAGTGCTGAGAGCCATTTTGAACCTTAATGGTCAAAACTGAGACGTAATGAATTCATAGATGGAACATAAGTATTTCGAAAGAAGAGGAAATATCCTGCAACATTCTTAAGGAGCTAAGAGCCTTTAGTTATGATTTTCTTTGCTAAATCTTTTATGAGTCAGGTTAAAGTAAGTTATTTCTACTTGCTGTGAATGTCCTCTAGTGTCTAACAACAACTGTTTTTATATTGCACGTATACGTAATAGTTTCATGTGCTTCTGTAATATTTTTTTGTCTGTAAATAGTGACAAGGACCTGTCAGTAACCAAACAAAAACGTATGTGTACTTCTGCAACAAGCTTTCCCATTACCACTTCTCTGTATACCTAGAATGCGCTGCTATTATTGAACGTTATAATTACTCTATAATAATAGTAAAACGATGGCAGGACCTGATCTGACGAAATTGTTGGTGGTGAGCCGTTCCACAAGGCATTTTTAATGGATTTTAAACAAAGTAACTAGTTTGGTACGTAATTTTATTAGTGTAATGTGTACGTCACACCTGTTTTTGTAATGGACGATACCAGCAAAAACGAGAAATTACGACGGTAACAGTTAAGAGCTTATCAGACTTTACTGCAAGGGACTGTCTAGCTGCTGCAATGACACTTTGTCCGAAGGCGGGGTTATGGGGTGGTAGAGATGGAGAATAACTTTACTCCAACTGTAATCCTCAACTTTTTACAATCTTCTTTTCTTTTGCTTTTTATATTACGGGAAGTTGTACTGTAACCAAGTAGCGATGTCCTGGATCCTTCTACTACTGGCTAAATGAAATCAATAAAACGATCACAGGCAGTGACGGTTGAATCAATAGTATATTGTGAGTCTGAAAAAAGTAAAACCTGTTACATGACATAAAATATGTAGGTGTCGTAATTCGGAGAAAGCTTTCATTTTGTAATTACTCTAGATACGGATATAAAGATTTAAATTGCTGAATTTCTTAGGGACAGTTGTGTCCCTTGCAAAATAGCTATGTTATCTCGTAAAATGTCTAAATACGTTAACACACTTACCTCGAAAATATTCTCTTACCTTCTGGCAGATTAATATTCAGAGAGGCAGCATAAACTACAAACAAAACTGACACAATTACAACAAACATTCAGAATATTATCCCTTTTCAAAAGCACATTTTTTTTCGTTATTGAAACACAAGGAAAATAACAACAATGAAACCAAGCTTATTTTCAATGTGTCACTTTATAAAACCAAAACTATGGGGACATATTTCATTCATTAAGGTCGTTTCTAAAGGGACAAATGTGTCGCATGTACCTCAGAGTATTAATCTATCTACGTTCTACGTCAGCTAAACTCAATTGGAGAGTTCACACTGAGACATTAAGAACTATAATTCGTTGGCCTCTCTGGCTTGGATAGAATCACACGAATGACGTATCAACAGCACAAAAATTAATAGATAATAATATCTAATCAATTTAAAGACAATGAAGCAGGGTTCAGATCCACAGCTGTGGTAGTAGTTGATATTTCAGCAGAGTCAGATATGAAAACATTAGATTTGCAGTAATAAGTACCAAGCTGCAGGTCTATGTTTGGCTTCACCCGGTACTCCTGTCAAGAGTAACCTAAGAGATGATATTGAAGTGTGTACTGGAGGAAACGTATCAGATGATTATTATTCTAAAAACTTTACATACAGGGTCGGTTCAAGGCTCAAGCGATTCAAGCCACCCCGTGAGTCGCAGAGCTACGAGGGGTGACAGAGCCCCACAGCTGTAGGATCTCTACACAGGACGTATCAAATTAAGCAGCGGCCACTTTTGGCTCCAACCTGACAGGGGCCCGAGGGGTGGCCAAGTACGAAATTTGAACCCAGTGCGTGGGACAACTAGTAGCGGAAACTGATACACGTCAAGGGTTGCGAGTCGAAACGGTAGTAGCGCAGCAGTGGTATAAGCAGAGGAATAGGCACCAAATCATAAGTCGTTTGTGTGGAAAAAAGTTCTCGAATTGACCCTGTCTATACCGACTGTCAGTTTAACGGCAACTGACAAAGTAGCAAAAGTCTGCTTATACAGTACGACAACTGACTCATTGTAAAGTGTAAGAACCGTAACTGTCTACATGATCCATGATTTCAAAGGCACTGTTGGGATACAGATTTCAGATGGACTAAATGATGTGCTGCTGTTCCGAGCAAAGACCTAGCACACAGTTTAGGAACCATTTCAGTCAGGTGTAAAGATGTAATTAGCGCTGCCTTAAATAATAAACTATCGCCAGTTGATATGTTTTGTGATATTTCCATGGTGTCTGATTATGAGGACCATCTTCATATCTTCGAAAAAATTAACTTTTATGAAATTGATGGCTTCACTAACAACTGGCTTCAATAATTTTTATCAAGCAAAAGACGAAAAGTTGTGCTTAACAATTAAAAAAAAAAGGTTGGAAGGTGAGAAAAATCTCGAAAAGAGTCCCGCAGGGTTCAATTTTAGGTCTAGTCCTTTTATGGCGGAATGACTTTCCCCTTAACATTTACCAAGCTGAAACGGTCCCTTTGGCAAACTATACTAGTTCTATAACAAATCCAATTAGAGATAAAGAAAGAGAAGAAATTTTTACTTATGTTTTCCAGTGACTTATCAATTGGTCCCTGAAAATAAACGTTTCGTAGATTTTGAGAAAACACAGTATATTTAGTTGCGTACAACAAATAGAGCGGCACCAACAACTGATGTAGCAACAGCAGTCAGTAAACAGGGTACAGTGTTCCAAATTTTTCGGTATACATATTTAGGAAAAATGGAACTATGAGAACTGCTCAAACAATTCAGTTCTGTTTCCTTTGCTCTTCTATAACTTCTAGTTTTGGAACAAGCGAATCAAACCTCCTAACGTATCTGGCAAATTCCCACACAACAATCTTTTATGGACTAACGCAACATTTATTAAGTCGGTGTTGATTGCAGAGAACCGAACAGTAAGAATAGTATGCGGTTTTCATCTGCAGTCATCTGTTAGGTAGGACTGAGTTTCTAACTGCGTCATCATTATATGTACATAATCGCTAATTAAATTAGTCATAAACAATCCACATTCTGAGAATATTAATGATGTCCATACTTACAACACCTAAGGAAAAAGTTACATTTATTATCCATTGTTAAAGTTGTCAGTGGCTCAGAAAGAAGTTCCACATGCATTAACAAGATTTTTTGATGTCTTGCTCAATGACATAAATCCTATTAATAAGAAATGAAAGTTTGAAATGTAACTTAAAATAATTTCTTCAGAACAAATGTAATCCACATTTCAGTCGATTGCGAGACGTTGCGCTTGTGGTCCATTTGCACAAACCTCACGTTTGTTGCCGAAACGGTGACCTAGCTTCAGGCGTTTCCATCAGTAAAGTCGGCGATCCATAGCGTCGTGGGATAACGTTTTCGAACTGAGTTCGTTCCTTCAGTTTATCCGCAAGACTCCCTCTATAGTCCCTCAAAGATTTTTACATTCTCAATGTTCACATGAATATCTGGTGATACGCTGTACTGTCAACGATTACTTAATCATATTTCTGGAAAGTCTATCAGTTCACCCTCATTCAAATTCGGGAAATGTCACTGCTAGTAACTTGCGTCATTCACTCACCTGTTCCACCACACCCTTGTTGCTTTTAATTGACTGATGCGCCCTGAGCCGTGGCTGGCTCGTGTTATGCCTTGCATTAAACCTTGGTTGCTAATCTGTGATTAGTCTCCCGCAGTTATCGCGATTTTGCTGTTATCCTCTCTCTCCGCGAGTGGCAGCAGCAGCATGTATCGGTATTCGCACCCTTGTACTATCTTTGGCCTCGTGCTTATGGTTTCCGGCTGTGCCGTGTTCGAGCAGTTGGCCGGTTGGAGTGGAGCGGCGAGGAAGTCTCCGTGGCACGTATCTGGCCGGGGGCCGCTGGCGGCGTCCACGCGCGGTCGGAGTGTGTGGTGCTGTTCCCATTGCTACGAGGTCCGTGGCTCACCGATCCCGGACACGAAAGTTTTTACTTCATGTACTAGCCAGCCCCAACTGCTCACAATGTGTCGTTTGAATTTCGTTGTGGCCTGTTGGGACATCCCCGTGAGCAACAAGTGTGTTTTCAAGTTGGCGATTTTCTAGCCCCCTCCTATGGAGTTTAACTTAACTAGATTATTTTTGAATTGAAGTGCATCAGGGGAATCTTCTGCCTTGTGGCCGCTAACGTTCCGGTTACCTGCCCTGGCCTTTGACGTAAATTCAGGCAGTGTATTTTCTTGGACGGGTTGTGGCTGTCCTGCACGGAGTGTAGTTTGACAGCCGAATGTGTAATTCGTTGTGGACGCCGATACCTTCTCCGTTGTTTCATTGAATTTCCTGTTGTGTACTGGTCGGGTGGAGCAGAAGTTATCATGTCGCTTGGTCCGTTGACTGTCTGTCGGTTCGGTTGCCGTCGGATTGAGGATTGTTGGGCCGACTGCCAGTCTCACCTACGCGAGCGTTAATGTTTGAATTCCAGGCCGACCCTTGGAAACTTCCGAGCACCGTTTGATGTGCTGCCTTTTCTTATTTGTCCTTGTCGTCTGTTTATGTATGGCTTCTAGCCGATTTTAAATTAAAGTTGTTTTGCCGTTGAAGCGTGAGACTGAATGGCTCATTTAGCCGGAATTTTAGTTCTAAAATTAATGTTTGGCGTGCTCTGTTTTTAATGTTTTCTTTACTCTTGTAATTTTTGTCAAATGAATAAAGCAGTATGTTTGAGTGCAACTGAGAGCCACTCCTTTTTGCCACAAATTAAACGATCTGTCCTGTCCTGCGGGTATAGCAGCGAATCTCATGCCCAGTTTTTTTTTTTTAAACATACAGCACCATCGACGCACCGACGCAGCCTCCCTTCTATGGGCTCTCAAGATATTTATCCTAACCTCCACCCAATTTTTCCTAATTGTTTCAAGACTACCAGTAACCGGCAAACTGTCGTTGATAGACCAGACATTAGACAATGGTAAATTGACAGGACGTGCGCAGTATTTAATGCAATGGTCAGCCACCCTTTCGACTAGTTCCACCGAGCTTGGGAACTTAAATGAAATATAATAAGTGCAACCTTCAGATTGCGATTAGGGTTTGGGGCATAATGCTATGCTGAATAAAGTGAGCTGGAGGCGGAGGGACGTAATCGGATACCGTGCGTCGCCAGACAAACGGCTGTAAATACCAAAATATTTTTATTACGGCTCTCCGCTGTGGTTCAGTACATGCAACAGTAATGTGGCTGAGACGTCCAGTGGCCTACTCTGTGAGTGTGTGTCAACCATTACAGCCGACTGAGGGCTTCGGAGGCCGAGCGGTGGTGCGTGACGCAACTGCCTCTGTCAACGATGACTCCGGTGTTGGTACAGCTCACCCTCAGCACAGTCCAGCAGGCACTGAGCAGCTCACGCAATGACAGTGACCCACTGTTAAGCGATGATCGCCACAAACTGCTTCCCTGGGCCGGTGCTGGCCCTATGTAGCAGCGGTTCCAGCTCCAGTGGTTTACAGGGTGCACTGCCCTCTCACAGAATCGATATGTGTTCTACAAACAGCATTCCAGATGGCGACCCGAGAGTCACAACCCTGTGGTTGTAGAGCTGCAATACAAACACAAGCGGCTTTAATACAATGTGGTTAAATACTTATGAACTTTCAGGCTGTGCTTGTTTGGGCTGTGCTGTACATGCACTTACGTGGTGGCAAGTGTGGAGAGGCTTTAAGTCTTCCACGGTGTTCTGCTTAGGTACTGCTGTGTCCCCATCTCGCCACGCCAGCTCGCCTTGCTTCTTTGTGACAGCTGTATTGGTTGTGCATTGAAGGCACTGTGTCTGCACTTGCTAGCATCTGGCGCTCCCGAAATATACTTCCTATTCTATGCGTTTTTTACCAGATATGATCGGTGCGCTACAGGCACTGATCAACTGGTACTCTCGAGCCTGGATTACCTTCAACAAGTTGCAAAATTTCCATAATATTCCTGATTGGCTGGAAGGCCACTAATTCCTTGCCCGTTTAGTAGCCCTACTGCCTTACAGCTGGTGTTCTACAGAACAGCATAGCATCTTGGCTACCGCGACAGTATTGACCTACAGTCGTGCATTGAATACCCATTCCTTATGATCATCATCTTCAGATGACCAACTTCAGACCTAATATGGGTCTTATCCGAAGTATTTCTGGCTCTGTGCAGTCATGTAATGGGCGAGGCGTTCATCTAGTTTCCGTTCGACCGACACATTTATGGATGGCAACTTCCCGTGCTTCTCCACCTCCGCCAATATACGTTATGTTCAGAGGTACACAGTACGTATTGACTATGAACTGCTGTATTGCCTCATTGTGACGCGGCCCATTAAAAATGTATCGTCAACATATCTGAATAAGAAGTATGAACAGAGGAGGGTAGTGTTCAACACTCGTTCTTCAGAATCATCTATGAAAAAAATTAGCTACAGCTGGTGACAAAAAATGCCATTAAACGTGGGTCAGGAAACGCATACTTTCCGAAAGAAACAAGTGTTTAAAGGAAGGGCTGCGCAACGCTTGTTTGGGGTATTAGCACAGTAGTTTCATTGGCGCTCCATCAAATGCGTCGGCAGGGTATTATAATGTCTTGCTCACAGTCCTCTACCAACCATTAATTGGACTGTAGTCAGCTGAGTGGTTCCAATCCTGTGACTTGTTGTATAGTACTGTCAACCCTTGGTACGTATCATGGTTCAAAATTGTTCAAATGGCTCTGAGCACTGTATGCTTTGGGTCTGGATGTTCCTATGTTTCTTCATCCTGTTGATCCGCATCTGTAGAGTATTTCTTGTAGTCTGTTATGTCTTACTGACGTTCTCCTTCCATTTCCCTCCGCATTTTATCATTTACAGATATTAATCGTCATTGTGATCTTATTTCTGCATTTCGCTAACGATTTTCTGTATCCTGAGACACGTCTGAGAAATCTCATTACTGCAAATCGGATTCTTAGTTTTCCTCCGTTTTTTGTTATCCAGGTTTCGATTCCACAGTTAATAATGAATAAGTTTCGTAAAGTTTCAGGAATGTCGTAACTTCAGTTTTGTTATCAGATATTTGCAAGTTGTGTGGATCACGGATGCTTTATAGTTGATATGAACCATTTTGTAGATTATCCTCACTATCAGCAATAATTAACTGGTTACCTGCAAGTAGCTCCGTCAGTATGTAGCCTGGATTTTCAATGCAATCCGCTATCAGACTACGCAGTTCACTCTCGCTAATTAGAAACGCTATAAACCGAATTTATCAATTAATCGAACTTAATATCAAGTCGTTTGAACAAACCTCGATGGGTCGCAAAAATCTTTAAGTGTCGCGGTACACTAGAAGAATCGAAACAAGTTTCATGAGAAGCGCCACTCAAACACTAGAACTCGATGTCAGCCGCTATGTAGCAGTAATTAAAATTGATACGTCACTTGTTCAGATGACAGTTTCATCATTCAGCACTTCGCGACAATGCTCTTTTTTCTGAACAATACATACCGCATTACATGATATAAAATAACTACAAAAACGACAAAAAGAAGACGTGTTTGACTTTCACAGAAAAGAAGCAGGTTGTTGAGACCACCGAATGAAAAAAAATGTGTAGGGAAAAGTTCCGAGATTCCGACATCCACCCTGTGAATTATTTGAAACTGGAAGACAAGACTGTCGAAAACTTATCTTAAGGAGGAAGGGAACACAGCGAGGTGGTGAGTTTGCGCATGTTGAGAAATGATTATTGAAATGGCTTGATCAATGTAGAGGACAAAACATACTTCTCGTAGATTACGTACTTGCCAAAGGCTAGTATTCGCTGTTAATCTTGGAAATGAATTATTTGCCGCTTGTGACAGGTAGTTAACTAACCTACATGAACTACATCTCCGTTTGAGTCCATAGACATATCATGGCACTGCACTCAACAGATATTTGAATGTTGTGCAAGGGCAGTTGAATTTACTGAAGCTAAACTTCAAATTGTTGTCAGAGCATTTCTGCTCAAGGTAGACAGGGTTCTTGATACACTTTGTAGGTAGTACCAGAAATTAGTTAAATGTGGTGACTTCTATATTAATTTTGTATATGATGGTGCAAGAAAAAGGATGTTGGTAAATCTCATACATTGATATGATCTGATAAGGACTGTGTTTTCTCCAACTAGTGTGCAGAGCAACAGTAGCACAGCCATAGACAATATTTTTATTCATTCTTCATTACTAGATGGGCATTATGTTAGTAAAAGGGTGAATGGCCTTTCAGACCAAGATGCACAAATTTTAACAATAAAAGTCTTTTGTACTCAAACAAATGTCACATGTAATTACAAACTATGTTGGAGAGTTATTTCAACAGCCTTGTCAAGGAACAAGGGTGGCAGGATGTTTATAGTTCCGATAACATAGATGATAAATATAATGCTTTCCTTAACACATTTCTCATGCTCTTTTAGAGTTGATTTCCATTAGAACGTTCTAAACGGGGTTCTAGCAGTAATAAACAGCCCACGTGGTTAACTAATGGGATAAGGAATCATGTAGAACAAAGTGGGAATTACATCAAAATGTTAGAAGTAGTCACAATCAAGCTACAGTAGCGCATTACAAACAGTATTGCAACGTGCTTAAAAATGTTGTTAGGAAGGCAAATAGTATGTGGTATGCAAATAGAATAGCTAGTTTACAGGATAGAATTAAAAATACATGGTCAGTTGAGGAGGAAGTGTCTGGTCAGCAGCACAAGGTCGACGATATAAAGTCAGTTCGTAGTAAAATTATTACTGTTACTGATATATCAGATATATGTACAGTATTTAACAATCATTTTCTGAGCATTGCTGATGAATTAAATAAAAATTTAGTTTCTACAGGGAATCATATAACTTCATTGGCGAATGCGTTTCCGAGATTGATGTCTGAAATACTCCTCTGTGATTCACTGAAGACTAAGGACTCTAATGGTTATGGTGGAGTGCCTACCAGAACATTAAAGTACATGTTAGCCATCTATTTAGCCCTATTTGTAATTTTTCCTTTAGGAATGGTCAGTTTCCTGATCGATTAAAGTACTCACGCTTTGTAAAAAGGGAGAAGAGATAATGTAGACAATTTTAGACCTATTTCTGTGCCATCTGTGTTTGCTAAAGTTATTGAGAAGGCTGTGTATGTAAGGATTTTATATTACACGATTTGCTATCAAATGTACAGTTCGACTTTAGAAGTCGTTTAACAACCGAAAATTCTATATTCTCTTCTTTATGTGAGGTACTGGATGGCTTAAAGAAAAGGTTTCGAACTCTAGGAACATTTTTTGATTTAACTAAGGTATTTGATTCTGTTGATCATAAAATAGTGCTCCAGTTAGACCATTACGGAATATGGGGAGTAGCTCACCATTAGTCCACCTCTTACTTTAGCAACTGTCGGCGAAAGGTCATTATTCGCAATTTTGAGAATGTCTGTCAAGAGGGATATGAGTGGGGCACTGTCAAGTGGGGTTTGCCCCTGGAATCAGTGTTGGGGCTGCTCCTGTTCCTTATTTATATAAATCATATACCCTCTTGTATTACAGGTAATTCTAAAATATTTATGTTTGCTGATGATACTAGCTTCGTAATGAAGGATGTTGTGTGCAATGTGGCCTCGGTTTCAAATAGTGCAGTTCATGGCCTAAGTTCATGGCTTGTAGAAAATAAACTAACGCTAAATCACAGTAACATTCAGTTTTTACAGTTTCTAATACACAATTCAACAAAACCTGACGTTTTAATTTCACAGAATGGGTATATGGTTTGTGAAACTGAACAGTTCAAATTTCTAGGTGTTCAGATACTTAACTGTCGTGGAAAGCCCACGTTCCGGATCTTGTTCAAAGACTTAATGCTGCCATTTTTACGATTTCAACGGTATCTGAAGTGAGTGATCGATCGACATGTAAATTGGTCTACTTCGCTTATTTCCATTCCCTTATGTCGTATGGTATTGCATTTTGTGGTAACTCTTCCCATTCTAAAAGAATATTTTTGGCTCAGAAAAGGGCCGTTCGGACAATAAGTGGTGTAATTCACGAACCTCTCGTCGACCCGCATTCACGAGCCTGGATCTTTTGACATTGGCCTCTCAATATATACATATTCCTTACTGTCTCTTCTTGTTAACAATATTAGCTTATTCCCAAGAATAAACAGCCTTCACTCAGCTAATACTCGGCAGAAATAAAACCTGCATATGGATTGGACGTTCTTAACTCTTGTGCAGAAATGTGTGCAGTATACTGCTGCCTAAATTTTCAATAAGCTACCACTCGAATTCAAAAATTTTAGCAGTAATCCATGCGCTTTCAAATCGATGCTAAAGAGTTTCCTCATGGGTCACTCCTTCATTCTGTCGAGGAGTTACTTGACAAATTAAGATGATTCTTGTTGTATTGTTGATTTCGTTTACTTAAACTTATGAGCTGACTTTTTTCGGGTTCATAAACATTTTATTTTATCTTTTATTAATTTTATGTTGTAATTTCATGTACTGACACGTTCCATGACCTTGGAGAACTCCTCAATTTGGTCCTACGGAACTTGACGTGTAAATAAAGTAAATCAAATAGATAAAGTACGACGTTGATGACGCAGTTAATTCTACATGGGAAAATGATCCAAATTGATGTTTTCTTATGTATTCTCGGCATTTTTTATCAGTCTTTCTCTTGAAATTTTAAAACAAATAATAAAATTAAGTGTGTCAGAGTCAACTTCCTTTCAATTTTAGTTTTCAGTGGTCTCTTTCCGCTTCTCTTTGTATAGAAATACAAATGTTATTTAAACTGCTGTTTCATTTTCTAACTTCACTATTATTTCAGTATTTTCTTGATTCCACTTTGGTAAGTCAAACTTTTATTAAAAGCGAACTCTTAGTTACTCGAAATTTCTTTAGGTCCCTTGAACTTCTAATTATTGAGATACGACTATACGTAAAGCACGTTCGTGACTTTATCAACAGTGAGAAGAGACGTTTGCATATCTCTCTGCTGCATAAGTGCAAGCCACAAAGCTGGAAGCTAATTACACAGTGGAGATCTAGCAAAGGAAAAGAAAACACGTAACCACAAACTGTATTTATTACTAACCCGTTCAATTTTGAACAAGAAGAGCCCCAAACTTCCGTCATTATGTGCTGTTTGCGTGTTACATTCATTTCTCTCTTCGAGTCAGTAGGCTACCAAATTATTCCGCCCAAACTGGGTTTTCAGCAAATGGGCTGCAAAAATTCCCAGAGGACATTTACAGTGCTGGAAATACGAAGGTGGACAGTTAGTCTCCCACAGAGGGGCTGGGGGGACAGGGCACGGATGGGAGGTTTTATGGTTGGGAGGGGGGCTGAGGGGGCATGTAGATGGAGGAAGCAACACAGCGATTCGAACGGCATTAAGCGCAGGCTCAGACGTGTTTATGCAGACGATTGCCTTAAAAGCGAAACACCTAATTGCCATAATTAAGGGACAAGGAGCATCCTGAGCCTCACGAATGGATCGCCAGCAATGCGGACCGGAACATCGGCTCATTAGCGTTAACGGCCCGGCGCGGGCTGCCTCCGGAAGCATTACCAGTCTGCCAGCACGACGACCAGTTCCGGCCGCCCCTGCTGTCTCTCTCTCTCTCTCTCTCTCTCTCTGTCTCTCTCTCTCTCTCTCTCTCTCTCTCCCCTCCCTGTGTCTGTCTCACTTCCTCTCATATCTGCTTGTCTCTCTCAACAGCTGTGTCGGCACAGGCTGGAGTCTCTCTGGGACGGCTGGCTCCATCTGGAATTCCAGCGCAACTGTTGACAGCTAGTTCCGGCGCCTTGAGGCCTCTTTACTGGAGACATGCATCCTAACAGCGTTACTCCTCGCAACTGTACGGACAAACGGAGCCTTCCGTTTTCTACCGCTCTTCTCTCGGTATGTATTCTTGTAGTATATACAACCTCTTCAAAAATCTTGATAAGAAATTTGTGTTAAATTTACATCGAATATGTTTGTGTTATTTTAATTCTTCTTAATTTGCAAAGTTTCCAGTCAACTTTTCAACATGTTAGAGGATGCTATCTGCATTTTATTGTACTTATAAAGAAGCTAGACACGTACACTACTTATAATTGGAACTTATAATTGGAACATTGGAATGACAGTCACAAACGAAATTTTACTCATTTTTTGAATATAGTAGAGTAGGAAGAATAATAATAGTTTGGAGAGATGAAAATTTAAATATGATGGGGGACTGGAATTTGGCAGTAGGTAGAGGAAGAATTGAATAGTACTTGAATATGTACTAGGGGAAAGGAGTAAATGTGAAAATGCGAAAGCCGCCATTTTGCACAGAGCTTAATTTATTCATAGCTAACACTTTTATTTGTCCACAGCTCGTGGTCTTTCGGTAGCGTTCTCGCACGGGGTCCCGGGTTCGATTCCCGGCTGGGTCAGGGACTTTCCCTGCCTCTAGATGACTGGGAGTTTTCTTAATTATTATCATCGTTCATCCCCATTACGGTCGGAGGAAGGCAATGGCAAACAACATCCGCTAGGTCCTTGTCTAATCTGCGGTGCGAGTCTCCCGCATCGTCCCCTACGCTCCTCGGAGTATGGACCACATCATCATCATCATCAAAACTTGTTTTAAGAATTTTTAAATAATGTTGTATACACTATGTCATCAAAAGTATCCGGACACTTGGCTGAAAATCACTAATAGCTTCCTGGCGCCCTCCATCAGTAATGCTGGAGTTCAGTATCGTGTTGGCCCAGCCTTAGCCTTGATGACAGTTTCCACTCTCGCAGGCATACGTTCAGTCAGATGCTGGAAGGTTTCTTGGGAACGGCAGCCCATTCTTCATGGTGTGCTGCACTGAGGCGAGATATCAATATCGATCGGCTTCCAGAACACCACAAAGGTTTTCTATAGGATTCAGGTCAGGACTCTTTGCACGCCAGTCCATTACAGGGAAATTATTGTCATGTAACCACTCCGCCACAGGCCGTGCATTACGAATAGGTGCTCGATCGTACTGAAAGATTCAGTCGCCTTCCCCAAACTGCTCTTCAACAGTGGGAAGTAAGAAGGTCCTTAAAACATCAATGTAGGCCAGTGCTATGATAGTGCCACGCAAAACAACAAGGCGTGGAAGCCCCTCCATGAAAAACACGACTATACCGTAACACCATCGCCTCCGAATTTTACTGTTGGCGCTACACACTCTGGCAGATGATGTTCACGGGGCAATCGCCAACACGACAACCTGCCATAGGATCGCCACATTGTGTATTGTGATTCGTTACTCCACACAACGTTTTCTCGCTGTTCAATCGTCCAATGCTTACGCTCCTTACACCAATCGAGGCGTCGTTTGGCGTTTACCGGCGTGATGTGTGGCTTATGAGCAGCCGCTCGACTATGAAATCCAAGTTTGCTCACCTCCCACCTAACTGTCATCGTACTAGCACTGTATCCTGATGCAGTTTTGAATTCCTGCGTGATGGTCTGGATAGATGTCTGCCTATTACACATTACGAACCTCTTCAACTGCCGGCGGTCTCTGTCAGTCAACAGATGAGGTCGGCGTGTACGCTGTTGTGCTGTACGTGTCCCTTCAGTTTTCCACTTCACTATCACATCGGATACAGTGGACCTAGGGATGTTTAGGAATGTGTAAATCTGGCGTACAGACGTATGAGACAAGTGACACCCAATCACCTGACCACGTTCGAAGTCCGTGAGTTCCGCAGAGGCGCCAATTCCGTGCTCTCCCAATGTCTAATGACTACTGAGGTCGCAGATATGAAGTACCTGGCAGTAGGTGGCAGCACAATGCACCTAATATGAACTATGTATGTTTTTTTTAATGTCCAGATACTAATGATCACGTATTGTATGTGGTAGAGAGCTGAGGACATACGAAGGTTTCAGAGTGATCATATTATGGTAACACAGAGACATTTCCAGGGGCAGATGTGGGCTCTAACTATAATTCACTGACTATTGAAGAAACTGCAAAGAGGTAGGGGTTTAAGGAGACGGGTCCTGGCTAACTTCAAAGAACTAAAGGTTAAGAGTTTCAGAGGTTACATTAGACAACGATTGACTAAAACAGCATAAGACGAATTGGTACCTTACTGTGAATAGTGAAGGCAGCAGAGGATCACATTCTTAAAAAGGCATGGCCTAATATGAATCCTAGGATACCACAGGAGATACTGAATCAGCCTGATAAAAGGAAAAAAATAGAAAAAGGCAGAGAATAAAGCAAACGAAAGGGAATACAAACATCTAAGAATGAGATTGACAAGAAATGCAAAAAGGCTGAGAAAGAATGGCTAGAGCACAAATGTAAGAATATAGATGCATTTATAACTAGGGAGAAGACGATACCGCCTATAGGAAAATTAAAGAGACTTTTGGAGAAACGAAAAGCAACTGCAGTAACATCAAGAATTCAGATGGATAACCAGTTTTAAACAAAGAAGGGAAAGCTCAAGTGTGGCGCGAGTATTAGACGATCTATAAAACGGAGCTGTACTTGAGGACAATATTACATAAATGGAAGAGGAGCAACATGGAGATGAGATGGGATACATGATACTGCGAGACAGATCGTGAAAGACCTAAGTCGGACCAAGGCCACTGCAGAGAACGACATTCCCTCAGAACTACTGACTGCCTTGGGAGAGACAGCCACAACACAAATATTCCGCCTGGTGTGGAAGATGTATGAGTCAGGGGAAATACACCCGGACTTCAAGAAGAATGTAATAATTCCAGTTCCAAAGAGAGCAGGTCCTCATGGGTGTGAACAGTACCAAA
Source organism: Schistocerca americana (assembly GCF_021461395.2). Taxonomy (NCBI): domain Eukaryota; kingdom Metazoa; phylum Arthropoda; class Insecta; order Orthoptera; family Acrididae; genus Schistocerca; species Schistocerca americana. The sequence continues at coordinate 993,944,697 of NC_060120.1, read as the reverse complement.
CTATCAGTTTAATTAATCATGGTTGCAACATACTAACATTAATCATTTACAGAAGAACGGAAAGACATAAAGACGACCTCGAGGAAGATCTGTTTGGATTCCGGAGAAATATAGGGACACGTGAGGCAGTACTAACTCCACGAGTTATCGTAGAAGATAGACTAAGGAAAAACAAACCTAAGTTTATACCTTTTGTAGGTATAGAGGACGCTTTTGTCATCGGACACTGGAATACTTTGTTTGAAATTCTGAACGTATCAGGGATAACACAAAGAAAGTGAAAAGTTTGTTACAATGTGCATTGAAACTAGACAGCATTTATAACAATCGAGTGGCGTGGAATGGAAGCACTGGTTCAGAAGGGAGCGAGACAGGGTTGTAGCATGTACCCGATGTTGTTCAGTCTCTATATCGCGCAAGCTGTAAAGAAAACCAAAGCATAATGTGGAGAAGTAATTAAAGATTGTCTAGACACTTCCCCCAGTTGGCTCGATCTGGACATGTACTTTTCTACAGCGTAATATTTCTGTGAATGTCTCTCAACCTATGGTCCGTAAAAATTTCTTTAGATTTTTTATTACACACATGTATGATCGCAACATACGTATAACGACCATCTTCCCAGGACGAAAGCAGTATCTTATATCGATGGCTCAAAAGCACAGTTTCGTCAAATACGATGTATACTGCTTTCCCCCTGTGGAGATTGTTGATATATCTGACACCAGTAGAGAATAAATGTAAAATTTTACAGATGATGGCACAAATATGCTGTTTTTAAAATACAATCAACCGTAGTAAGTCACCTAAGAAAATTTTTACTATTTTTCATTTTATTATCTTTGATACCCCACGCCGGCCGGGGTGGCCATGGGGTTCTAGGCGCTACAGTCTGGAACCGCGCGACCGCTACGGTCGCAGGTTCGAATCCTGCCTCAGGCATGGATGTGTGTGATGTCCTCAGGTTAGTTAGGTTTAAGTAGTTCTAAGTTCTAGGGGACTGATGACCTTAGAAGTTAAGTCCCATAGTGCTCAGAGCCATCTGAACCATCTGATACCCCACAAAGCGAAACGTGTCGTTCAATAAATATTTTCGCCATCAAGAACATTTTATTCAAAATTACTCATGATACGGTTGTTGTATCAGTTGGACAGGTGGTGTGGGAGAAATTTATTTAAAAAATTGAGGTTTGTCGATGACATTATAATTCTGTCATATACAGCAAAGGACTTGGAAGATCAGTTGATCGGAATGGATGGCTCTAAGCACTATGGGACTTAACATCTGAGGTCATCAGTCCTCTATACTTAGAACTACTTAAACATAACTAACCTAAGGAGATCACACAGATCCATGCTCGAGGCAGGATTCAAACCTGCGGCCGTAGCAGCAGCGCGGTTCCCGACTGAAGTTCCTAGAACCGCTCGGCCACAGCGGGAACGGTATGGAGAATGTGTTGAAAGGAGGATGGAAGATGATCATTAACAAAAGCAAAACGAGGGTAATGGAATGTAGTCGAATTAAATTCAGCTGATAAGAGCGAATTAGATTGACAAACGAGACACAAATGGTGGTAGGAGAGTCTTTCTATTTGGGCAGTAGCACGACGGAAGTAAAGGGGATCTCAAATAAAGACTGGCATTGGGTGTAACAGCGTTTCTGAAGAACAGATTTTTGTTAGCATCAGGCAAAGGTTTAAGTACGATAAAGATGTAGGCTGAAGCAATGAATCAAATTTTGTAATGGCACCAGGATTCGAACCCAGGTATTCTGCTTAACAGGGAGATGCGCTAACTGGCACTGCGGCCACTACAGCTGTGCGTACGCCTCCCTCTCCGATACAAAATCCAATTCAGGCCTCAGAGCATTGCTATTCCTCTTCTAAACTCACATCAGTATTGTCGAGGCTCCCCAGTAATGCAAAAGCATCTTAGAAAAGAGATAATTGGGGTTAATCCTGTCTGTACCTCAGACGTGGTTGATATATTAATAACATACAGATTACGTTCCCGAGACAAATGTGTTCCTTGATTATGGGTTTGTGCTAGGAATTATTTTCTGTTAGGAAATATTTTCTGGAGGTAGTTGTCTGAAGTGTAGCCATGTATGTAAGTGAAACAGGGACGCTAAAGAGTTCGGACAAGAGAACAGAAGCTTTTCAGATGTGGTGCTACAGAAGAATCCTGAAAAGTAGATCGGTAGATCACGTAATCAGTGAGGAGGTACTGATTAGAAGTGGGGAGAAAAGGAATCTGTAGCATAACTTTGGTAAAAGTTGGTAAGTTGAGTCAATTCTTTAGAAAATCAAAAGTACAATCGCACCACAGCTATTTAAAAAAATAGGATGCCCGGGATCACTAGTGATGGACAAGCTTGCGATTGTCTTACAATTTTAATTTCACTCAAAACAGACTTTATTATAAACTTCAATTTGGACATTTGCCCTCTTACTGATGTAGTCTACACATTTTTACTTTAATTGAGTTGCATAAACACGAATAAGGATCACATTTTTCATCCGCAACTAAAACCATAGTAGGCACGTGAATAATCAATCATAAACAATGATTCTTGCTTAACCATATCTCAAAAGGCTAGTAATACTATGCACTTGCAACCCAAAGTTACACAGCCACATAATACCGCAACTTCATTAAAAAAACAAAGATGTTAAAGCTTAATAAAACTGAACTGCCCACATAAAAGTCCACAGTGAAACATGCTTATATTAAAAATGCAGAGTGGACCAACCAAGGTCGCAAACCTGGCACACAGGAAAAATAACAAGCTGCACAATCATTAAAGATACACAAATGATTAACGTAAGTGTAGGATAAGAATGGCTAGTAATATGCAGTAAAATGACCTACAGAAACGCTATTATTAACAACGTGGCCTCACTTAATTTGAGAGAACAGCAGAAAGGCCCACAGCAGTATTTGGAAGCAATAACGATACGGCCAGCAGGAAATATGAGCGTTCACTCCTCACAGCTAGCGCACAGGCTCGCAAGAAGCGGTATATATTTATATATAGTCCGATCGGCCTCACAATGCGCGGTCCTGACAAGAATCCATAACCTCACTGACGCCAGGAAAAGAGCAGACTTAACAAGTGGCCTTCAGCACAAATAGATTGCAATGAGAAGAAGGTCAAATCACAGCCACACTGGAATATACAGGGTGATTCAAAAAGAATACCACAACTTTAAAAATGTGTATTTAATGAAAGAAACATAATATAACCTTCTGTTATACATCATTACAAAGAGTATTTAAAAACGTTTTTTTTCACTCAAAAAAAAGTTCAGAGATATTCAATATGGCCCCCTCCAGACACACGAGCAATATCAACCCGATACTCCAACTCGTTCCACACCCTCTGTAGCATATTAGGCGTAACAGTTTGGATAGCTGCTGTTATTTCTCGTTTCAAATCATCAATGGTGGCTGGGAGAGGTGGCCGAAATACCATATCCTTAACATACCCCCATAAGAAAAAATCGCAGGGGGTAAGATCAGGGCTTCTTGGAGGCCAGTGATGAAGTGCTCTGTCACGGGCTGCCTGGCGGCCGATCCATCGCCTCGGGTAGTTGACGTTCAGGTAGTTACGGACGTTTAATACACCACCTATCAGGAGGTTTAACACCATACTTCGTTCGAAATGCACGCTGAACAACTGTCGTCGATTCACTTCTGCCGTACTCAATAACACAAAAAGCTTTCTGTTGAGCGGTCGCCATCTTAGCATCAACTGACGCTGACGCCTAGTCAACAGCGCCTCAAGCGAACAAATGTACAACTAAATGAAACTTTATAGCTCCCTCAATTCGCCGACAGATAGTGCTTAGCTCTGCCTTTTGTCGTTGCAGAGTTTTAAATTCCTAAAGTTGTGGTATTCTTTTTGAATCACCCTGTATAATAAGCTCGCCCCCAAATTCTTAAGGAGCAATACTCTAACAGTACGCATCTTCCAGTAAATTAGCAGGAAACGTAGAGATCACTTGCAGTTGCCTTAAGGCACTTTCAACATTAAATAAACATACGAAATCCTGCCATGAAAAATGATTAAACCATTAACTCTACGGCTGCCGGGCGAGTATACAACGGCAACCAGTCCCCAAGCAGCCAGTATGTCCTAAAACAAGTTAAAACTTGCATGAAAAACACTTAAAACACACACTCCACAAATAATGGGAAACGAAATGAGGAACATCAGCCTCTTTAAAATAGCCACTGTGGAACCAAGTTCAGAACCATCTCCGGCAGCTACCCATGCCACAATATGTTTCAACAATCTTCTTAGTTAAACACAGAATAACTTGGAGCTTGCAAATTACGAGCTGGGAAGCTGTTCAGCGTGATACGACGAACCCACCACAGTTTTGCACGTCAAGGCGGCCAATGATCGGCCCCGTATATCCGACGCGACAAGAGACAAGGACGGCGAGCACGGCTAGGCCCATGCACCACGGTTAGGGACGCCGTCTTGTTTTCACCACAAGTTGGCTCGATGAACGCCGAACGGAGACTCTTCCGGCACACATTCCCGCCGGAGGGAGCATTCAAAGATAGCAAGACAGCCTAATATCGATATCAGCGACGCAAGTAGAATACCCTAGCGCCAACCGCCACGGCTCACAAAAGCACCTTAGAAAAAGAGCGAAATGGGATTAATCTTGCCTGTACCTCAGGCGTTCGTGCTAGAAATTATTTTACGTTAGAAAATATTTCCTGGAGGTACTTGTCCGAAGTGTAGCCACGTATGTAAGTGAAACCGGGACGCTAAAGAGTTCGGACAAGAGAACAGAAGCTTTTCAGATCCTGAAACGTAGATCGGTAGATCACGTAATCAGTGAGGAGGTACTGATTAGAAGTGGAGAGAACAGAAATTTGTAGCATAGCTTTACTAAAAGAAGGGGTTGATTGATAGGACACTTTCAGAGGCTTCAAGGGATCATGAATTCAGTACTGAACTGTGGGATAAAAATTGTGGAGAGAGACGAAGGTGTGAATACAGTAGGGAGATGTTGAACTGAATGTAGGATGTAGGGTGCTGCAGTTATTCGGACAAGAAGAGACTTGCACAGAACAGAACAGCATGGGGAGGTGTATCAAATCAATCTTCGGACTGAAGACCACTACAGAAACAGAAAGGAGAATCATATCCGCAGTTTTTTGAAGCTACAAATGGTGCAGAATTTATTACACACAGCTGCCACCTCTGGCAGCAACAGTGGCTCTACCCCTGTTTGACGTCTATTAGCACTGAGCTTTGATGACAGATAAGATGCCTCATAGCATGCTGCTTCATGTCTCCGCCAGATTTCATCAACCGTATTGGGTCGCTAGTGGTGGCGTGCGTCTTTCGGGAACCCATGATCAGATGATTTTCAGTCGGTGGAAATCTGGAGAACATGTTGGCCATGCCGACAGTCTAACGCCCCGTGTATTGAGGTATGTCAGGAGATATGCTCTCCCGCGTTATCTTGTTGAAAGGTAGCGTCACAGACAGCTCGAAAGACGCAGACACTGTCCTTAATACATCATCAGTCTAATGCCTGCTGCCCAGGTTACCTGCCATGCGAACCGGAGGTGATCTTACTTTGTATCTATTGGCACTGCGTACCGTACGACGATAACGAATTCTGTGTGGAAAAGTTCGTTAACAGTACCTCCTCACACAAACACTCTCACATCGAACTGGGACACGATTGGTAAGAGGGTTTAAAGGTAAAGCGATATAAGAGGCCACTTGGGATGCAAAGCTGAGAGGGACGCAAGTGCAACAGTTGTGTACAAGCTGTATCACACTAATTAGTGAAAACTGGCACAGGTGGAAGTGACGATAGTAGAAGCAGAATAGTTTCAGTGAAAATAATTTTGCAAACGAGATGATTTCGAATGAGTGATTAAGAGCCGCCACTGATTCCAGTATCAAATATTGTCCTAGTCACTAGAAATGACTCGGAGACATGCATGTTATGCAGTGTGCAGTTCATCGACGAAAGAAAGAAGCACAGAAACGTTCAGGGAAATTCAGGGATACAGGAATAGAAGTCAATTACTAATAAAACAAAGAGTGAGTGCAGCGACACCAAGGCAAAATAGCTGCATAACGGGAACGATTATCACAAGGACTCACCAAACATTTTTTTCCCTTACGTATCAATCTTCTGACTAGTTTGATGTGGGCCGCCATGAATTCCTCTCCTACGCAAACCTCTCCATCTCATAATAGCACTCGCAACCTACGTCCTCAATTATCTGCTGAATGTGTTCCTATATCTGTCTTCCTCTACAGTTTTTTTTCCTCTACAGCTCCCTTTAGTTCCATCGAAGACATTATCTGACGTCTTAACAGATGACCTATCATCCTGTCCCTTCTCGTTGTCAGTGCTTTTTACCTATTCCTTTGCTCTCCGATTCTACGCAGAACCTCCTTACTCCTTACCATATCAGTCTACCTAATTTTCAACATTCGTCTGTAGCACCACATTCTCTTCTGTTCCGATTTTCTCACGGTCTATGGTTCACTACCATACAATGCTGTGATCCAAACGTAGATTCACAGAAATTTCTTCCTCAAATTACGGTCTATGTTTGATATTAGGAGACTTCTCTTGGCCTGGAATGCTGTTTTAGCCAGTGCTAGTCTGCATTTGAAGTCCTCTTCTCTGTGTTCGTCATTTGTTATTTTGCTCCATAGCTAGCAGAATTACTTAACTTCATCTACATCGTGACTATCAATCCTGATGTTAAGTTTATCGCTGTTCTCATTTCTGCTACTTCTCGTCACTTTCGTCTTTCTTCGATCTACTCTGAGTCCATATACTGTACTCACTAGACTGTTCATTCAATTCAGCAGATCATGTAATTTTTTTTTTCACTTTCACTCAGGATAGCAATGCCGTCAGCGAATCTAATCCGCCTTGAATTTTAATTCCACTCCTGAACCTTTCTTTTATTTCCATCATTGCTTCTTCGATGTACGGATTGAACAGTAGGGGCGAAAGACTACGTCACTGTCTTATACCCATTTTAATCCGAGCACTTCATTCTTGGTTTTCGGCTGTCTTTATTCCCTCCTGGCTGCTGTGCGTACTGAATATTACTCGTCTACCCCTAAAGCTTACCCCTATTTTTCTAAGGATTTCGAACATCTTACAACAGTTTACAATGTCGAAGGCTTTTTCCAAGTCTACAAATCCTATGAACATGTCTTGACTTTTATTTAGTCTGGCTTCTATTATCAACCACAATGTCAGAATAGCCTCTCTGGTGCGTTTTACCTTTCCCAAAGCCAAACTGATCGTCGTCTAACATATCCTCAATTTTCTTTTCCATTCTTCTGAATATTATTCTTGTCAGCAGCTTGAATACGTGAGCTGTTAAGCTGATTTTGCGATAATTCTCGCACTTGTCCGTCTTCGGAATTGTGTGGCTGATATTTTTACGAAAGACACGTGGTATGTAGCGAGATTCATACATTCCACACACCAACGTGAATAGTCATTTGGTTGCCACCTCCCCCAATAATTTTAAAAAAATATGATGGAATGTGACCTATCCGTTCTGCGTTATTTCATCTTAAGTCCTCCAAAGCGCTCTTAAAGTTTGGTTCTAATACTGGATCTTCTATCCCTTTCAAATCGAATCCTTTTTCTTCTTCTATCACATCAGACAAATCTTCCCCATCATAGAGGCCTTCAGTGTACTCTCTCCATCTTGCCACCTATCAGCTCTCTCCTCTCGATTTTTGAGTGAACTTCTCGTTGTGCTCTTAATGTTACCACCCATCCTTTTAATTTTAACAAACTTTACTGCATGCTGAGTCAGTCCTTCTGATAATCATTTCTTTTTCGATTTCTTCACATTTTTGATGCACCCATTTCCTCCAAGCTTCCCCATGCTTCCTATTTATTTCACTCTTAAGTGACTTGTATTTCTGTATTCCTCAATTTCCCTGAATATTTTTGTACTTCCTTCTTTCATCTATCAACTGCAGTATTTCTTGTGTTACCCATGGCTTCTTCGTAGTTATCTTCTTTGTACTTATTTTTTTCTTTCCAACTTGCGTGATTGCCCTTTTTAGAGATGTCCATTCCCCTTCAACAGTACTGCTGACTGGCTTCTTTATTGCTGTATCTACAGCCCTCCAGAACTTCAAGTGTATCTCGTCATTCCCACTTCTTTGCGTATTGATTCTTCCTGCTAATGTATGAAACTTCGTTACTATTAAATTCTGATCTGAGCCTATATATGCTCCTGGATACGCCTCGCAATCCAGTATCTGATTTCGGAAGCTCTGCGTGGTCCTGATGTAAGTTAACTGAAATCTTTCCGTATCACCCGGCCTTCTTCAAGTATACATCCTCCTTTTGTGATTTTTGAAAAGAGTATTTGCTATTACTAGCTGAATTTTATTACAGAACTCAATTAGTGTTCCTATTCTCTCATTCCTTGTCCTAAGCCCGTATTCTTCTGTAACCTTTTCTTCTACTCCTTCCCCTACAACTGCTTTCCAGTCCCCCATGAGTACTAGATTTTCATGTCGCTCTACGTACTGTGTTACCCTTTCAGTATCCTCATATACGTTACCTATCTCTTCCTCTTCAGCTTGCACGTCGGCATGTATACCTGAACTATCGTTGTCGATGCTGGTTTCTTATCGATTCTGATAAGAACGACGTTTTCAATGAATTGTTAACACTATCACACATTCTGTTTTCTTTCCGTTTCACTTCACTGATTCCTACTACATCTAGATTGAGACTTTGCATTTCCTTTTTCCTATCTTCTAGCTTCCCTACCACGTTCTACCTTCTGACATACCACGCCCCAACTCGTAGAATGTTATCCTTTCGTTTGTTGTTCAATATTTTTCTCATGATCACCTCCCCCTTGGCAGTCCACTCCCGGAGATTCGAATGGGGGCTGTTTCGGAATGTATTGGCGCAATATAGTTAATCACAAGCGGAATCGATCAACGACCATCTTTACAATGGAAAAATATCTATTTTGATAACTTCACATGTCATACAAGCCTGTATGTCATTTAAAGTTGCTGCAGCAGACATTTTTTACCCTGTGAAGATGGTTCATGATCGAAACCAGTTGTTAATACATATATTGTAAAACAGCGCAGTATGTATCATATATTTCTCCAAGAATATCGATGCAAAGCATACAGTACTACTTCAGAACGTTACATGTTTCAATTTACTGCAAGTACCTGATAAGGAGGTGTTCCACGTGTCTGCTACTCACAGAAGTACGTGAGATTAGCTTGTACATACAAACGGAAGCGATCAGGGAGTTTCGGTGGCGTAGCAGGTTGTTGTTGTTGTGGTCTTCAGTTCTGAGACTGGTTTGATGCAGCTCTCCATGCTACTCTATCCTGTGCAAGCTTTTTCATCTCCCAGTACATACTGCAACCTACATCCTTCTGAATCTGCTTAGTGTATTCATCTCTTGGTCTCACTCTACGATTTTTACCCTCCACGCTGCCCTCCAATACTAAATTGGTGATCCCTTGATGCCTCAGAACATGTCCTACCAACCGATCCCTTCTTCTGGTCAAGTTGTGCCACAAACTTCTCTTCTCCCCAATCCTATTCAATACTTCCTCATTAGTTATGTGATCTACCCATCTAATCTTCAGCATTCTTCTGTAGCACCACATTTCGAAAGCTTCTATTCTCTTCTTGTCCAAACTATTTATCTTCCATGTTTCACTTCCATACATGGCTACACTCCATACGAATACTTTCAGAAATGACTTCCTGACACTTAAATCAATACTGGATGTTAACAAATTTCTCTTCTTCAGAAACGGTTTCCTTGCCATTGGCAGTCTACATTTTATATCCTCTCTACTTCGACCATCATCAGTTATTTTGCTCCCCAAATAGCAAAACTCCTTTACTGCTTTAAGTGCCTCATTTCCTAATCTAATTCCCTCAGCATCACCCGACTTAATTAGACTACATTCCATTATCCTTGTTTTGCTTTTGTTGATGTTCATCTTATATCCTCCTTTCAAGACACTGTCCATTCCATTCAACTGCTCTTCCAGGTCCTTTGCTGTCTCTGACAGAATTACAATGTCATCGGCGAACCTCAAAGATTTTATTTCTTCTCCATGAATTTTAATACCTACTCCGAATTTTTCTTTCGTTTCCTTTACTGCTTGCTCAATATGCAGATTGAACAACATCGGGGAGAGGCTACAACCCTGTCTTACTCCCTTCCCAACCACTGCTTCCCTTTCATGTCCCTCGACTCTTATAACTGCCATCTGGTTTCTGTACAAATTGTAAATAGCCTTTCGCTCCCTGTATTTTACCCCTGCCACCTTTAGAATTTGAAAGAGAGAGTTCCAGTTAACATTGTCAAAAGCTTTCTCTACGTCTACAAATGCTAGAAACGTAGGTTTGCCTTTCCTTAATCTTTCTTCTAAGATAAGTCGTAAGGTCAGTATTGCCTCACGTGTTCCAGTGTTTCTACGGAATCCAAACTGATCTTCCCCGAGGTTGGCCTCTACTAGTTTATCCATTCGTCTGTAAAGCAGGTACAGTAGAAAATATACGACACTTACATTCTAGCGCACACAAATTTTGGAATTTCATATAATAAAGAAAACATACATCAAAGGGAAAAAGAAAGAAAGTACTTAACAAACATGTGAGAAAAAGAGGAAAGCTTACTTCATGGAGATACGATCCCTGTTTGCAACTACATGAAAGACAATGTGCTTTTTGCCACACGCGTTTCGCTTGTTTATATACATATTGTAAGAGGTATGCGCTACCTGCGATATGTAAGTTATAAGAGAATCTGAGACCAAAGAGCAGTGTTGGCTGCAGTACGAACTGTCTATCAGTAGCAGTAAGTTGTTGCTAGCGAGCAGTCGCCGTCTGCGCTTGTCAGTCCTGTCTGATGTATCATGTTGGCTGGGCCGGTCGCGGTGCAGCGATGCCGGAGCCTGAGTATTATTGTATAAGGTAAAAAGGCAGCCTCGCGCATATCTAGTAATATTACTTAAACTCCCATGTTTATCTTTTAAAAATGTCCTAATAATAACAAGCATTCATTTCAATTTAAAGAATTTAATATTTTTTTTAATGCATGATCATTCCGATTCTTGCAAAAGAAAAATCATTTGGTTCCTTTCATAATTAACAAAGTATAGGCCAGCATTGCACAGACCTGTGCCGGAAAAATTTTATATAAGAGCAGATATATTCGCCGCTATTATTGAGGTAAGAATTTTTCCTTTTTTATTCAGGATGATCTTACAGGGCCATGACGCAGCGCTGCTGTCGTCCTAATTCTACCAGGTTACTGAATTTAGTTTTTATTGCGAGGTTTAGGAATTTTTCTGTTTCGAACTTTACATTAAATGGGAAACAAATTTTGTGTGGAGGTTAAATGTGAATGAATTTCTGTAGGGAGGTTACAAATGTGAAGGGAATGAATTTTGTGGGGACGCTACACTTAAATTAGAATCATTAACCAAATAATATTTATTTTATTATTTTCTGTGTGGAGGTTACACTTAAAGTAAATATTATTTATGTTAACATTTTCTGTTGAAAGGTTGCGGTGAACTATTTTATGTGGGGAGGTTACAATATATATACATGTTTTATGTAGATAATAAATGCATTATGTTGTAGTTACCATGTTACGTTTTCTAATTTTTTTCTTTTGTTCTTTTAGGTTGGAAAAAACTTTTGCAGAACAATTTTCGGGAGGTTAAACCATCGTTTTGTGTCACTGACAAATTCAAGTGTCCTAGGGTATGAAAACTGTTTGAGTTAACCATTCCAACAAAAAACTCCTAACATTACGGAAAAGCTCTCGTATACAAAGAGACCGTGAAACGAAAAAGAAAGTAATTAATGTCCAGATCAATACAAGCGATAACTCGCTGATCATATTAGCCTCTAAAGCAATAACAAGCAGAAATGTGACACATAAACAGAATAATAATTAATTAATCCCTCTCTCCCTCCCTCTCCCACTACCGCCCTCTCTCTTCCCTCACGCTCTCTCTCTCTCTCTCCCTCTCTCTCTCTCTCTCTCTCTCTCTGTCTCCCTATCTCTCTCTCTCACCCAACCACCCACCAATCCACCCACCCACCGACCCACCCACCCACCCACCCACGCACGCACACACACACAGACACACACACACACACACACACACACACACACACACACACACACAACTGAACAAATATCGGGTTACACACACAACACAAACAAAAGATGAAATATAATCATACTGCGACAATTGGCAGCACTACACATTGTAAATACACACACGTTCAACACATACTGAAAAATGCAAGTGAAGTGTTGTGACATATGTGGGTGGAAAAACGCCGGAAATCGGCCATCTGGAGTATAGGGACCGAGCGAATTCATCTCTAGGACCACATACATTGACTAGCAACATGGAAATCGGAAGTAACATCAAACGATAATTTGACCTCATGAAACTAGTGCTGCAAATGCTATTTCTAACCTAAAAGACAATACAGAAACGTGACAAGAGGTAACATAGTAACTACTTCATAATGCACTATTAAAATATAAAAACAAACAAGTATTACAGACCACTAAAGATGCTTCATAAGTAAATGAAGTGAAATGCTTATGGAAAAAAACTGCTTCTCATTTGGTTGTGAAGACGGAACACAGTTCCATGAATTTTGAAGCAACTAAGGAATGGCGGAAAACGGAAAGAACAAAAAACTTACTATTTGATTCCTTGATGCAAAATGAAGAAAAATCTCATCTCAGCTTCATATAGAGCTCTGCATTGTGAAACAGTTTATTAAAGCCCTATCAAAAGATGACGACACTTTTAGGTAAGCTACCAGAAGCTAAACTAAAAAGAAGTTTTCGTCCTCCGTAACATTAGGAACTAATGAAAGACGAAACACCTGACGACAATCTGAAAAACATTTAAAGAGTCGTACTTATGTATCCTAGAAAGAAATTGCCAAGAACTTCCTCAGCAACTACAAAGCCGCCCATTATGAAAATATACAGTAGTACAAAAAACGTTTCCATCAAGACATTAAATAAATGAAACTGTCGTAGCTGGATACGGCAGAACGAGTGTCCTTCGATACTGCACAAATGTAAGTTGATGCTTGGATTGAAGAAACGAGAGACATTAATATTTATTCCTTTATGTTAACTCTGCAGTATATATCCATTTTAGTGTTAAGAGTACAATATTTTACCAGGTGTTCTTCGATAAACTTTTCTGAACCCGTTTGTTGTGTAAGAATGTTCTAAATTTTTATTATTACCTTGCGAAAAAGGGAATAAACCTTACGTGACACAGATAATGCCTTGGCATTTCTAACGATAGAGTATTATGAACGCTAGGATCATCTAAAATGATAGAAAAGTAGGAAAGTATAAATTTTTTAAACCTCTGGTGCACGAAACGGCGTTTGGGAAACTTTTTAGCAATACATTGGCATTGAAAATGATTGTTTTTTAAAGACTTCGGTGCTGTAGTTCTAGTAACTTTCTCTTCCCTAGAGAAGATGCTAATACATATTTGTGCAGTGGTGTTCAAGCCTGATGCACCGGGCTTATTTTCTGACAACTCAGGAAACGCTCATCACCGCAACTATTAGTAATAGTGTTCCCTAGATTTCGTGTTTGTTTTGAATACAGTCAGAGAGAGTCCCTACAGTCAGTACTGCCAGCGTCGTCGTAACTGCCGTCTGCTTCAAATCTCCCGTGTGGCAAGCTACGTAAATTTAAGTGTTAACTGTGTTTTTCTTACTTGTCACTTCCTTTTCCGTGTGTTTTTGCTTTTAGGAAGCTTTAATTTTCGAGTACCAGTAATGGTGTTCCATAGATTTCGTGTCTGTTTTGAATACAGTCCAGGGACAGTTAGCGCTTATTTTAATTGTTCCCACCAAGAGATATCTAGTAACCACAATTTAGTCAGTTATCAGCCGCCTTTAGTGAATTAGCAGTCTAGTTAAAAGTTGATTACTTAACTCTCTACAGTAAAATGTTGATTTCTTACGATGGATATGGTTTGTGACTGCTGTGTACGGACGCAGGATATCTGGCCACGCGAACAGGTGATCGTGCTGATGGCCGCTGTCAACCGCCTTCAGGCAGCTGCCTTGGAGTGTAGCGGCAGTGAGGAGTCTGGTGCGTCGCATGGTACACCCCAGGTGTTACATGCTTCACCCACGGTCACTGCTGTCGAGACATCTTCGCGGGTACCGAGCGCGGTTGGACCACCCTCTCCCCAAGGAGAGTGGCGGGTTGAACGGCGTTGGCGTCGCACGAGGCGGAGGGTCAATGTGGAGGCTGGCCGTGTGGCATCGCCCGCTCTGCCTGTGAGTGGGGTGCCGCTCCTTCAGCAATGTCCGAGCAGTCACACGGGGGGAGGGGTTTATTAGTGATTGGGAGCTTCAACGTTAGGCGGGTGATTGAGCCCCTCAGGGAAATAGCGGAAAGGTCGGGGAAGAAGGCCATTGTTCACATTGTTCACGTTGCCACATTGTTCACTATGTCTGCTTGCCGGGGGGTCTCATCCGAGATGTGGAGGAGGCCCTGCCGGAGGCGATAGAGAGCACTGGGTGCACCCGACTGCAAATTGTTGCTCAATTCGGCACCAATGACTCCTGCCATTTTGGTTCATCCGCAGTTCATACAAGCGGTTGACGGAGTTGGTGAAGGCGAAAAGCCTCGCTCCCGGGGTGGAATCTGAGCTAACTATTTGTAGTGTCGTTCCCAGAACCGATCGCGGTCCTCTGGTTTGGAGCCGAGTGGAAGGCTTAAACTAGAAGCTCAGACGATTCTGCGGAGATCTGGGGTGCAAATTTCTCGACCTCCGCCATCGGGTGGAGAAATGTAGGGTCCCCGTGCACTACATGGAGGAAGCGGCTACAAGGTTAGCGGAGAACGTGTGGAGCACATGTGGGTTTTTTAGGTTAGAGAATTCCCTCCCTAGGCCCGACAAGATGCCTCCTGAGACGCGACAAGGTAGCAGTAGGCAAACTGCAACAGGGAATAACAATATTAATGTGCTAATAGTGAACTGCAGGAGCGTCTATAGAAAGGTCCCAGAACTGCTCTCATTAATAAACGGTCACAACGCCTACATAGCACTAGGGACGGAAAGTTGGCTGAAATCAGATGTAAACACTAATGAAATTCTAAATTCAGATTGGAATGTATACCGTAGAAACAGGCTGGGCAGTGAAGAGGGAGGCGTGTATATAGCCTTAAAAAGTGCAATAGTATCGAAGGAAATTGACGGAGATAAGAAATGTGAAATAATTTTAATGAAGGTCATGGTTAAAGTAGGTTCAAATATGGTAACTGGATGTCTCTATAGGCCCCCTGGATCCACAGCTGTTGTGGCAGATCACCTGAAGGAAAATTTGGAAAATATATAAAAAGTAGATTTCCCGACCGTTTTATAATTTTGAATGGAGATTTCAATTTACCAGATATAGACTGAGAGACTCAAACGTTTATAATGGGTGGCAGAGACAAAGAGGCCAGTGAAATTATTTTAAGTGTATTATCTGAAAACTACCCTGAGCAGTTAAACAGATAACCGACCCGTGGCGATAACATATTAGACCTTCTGGTGACAAACAGACCCGAATTATTTGAAACAGTTAACCCAGAACAGGGAATCAGCGATCATAAAGTACTTACAGCATCGGTGATTTCAGCCGTAAATAGAAATATTAAAAAAAACATAGGTAGATTTTTCTGTTTAGCGAAAGTGACAAAAAGCAAATTTTAGCGTACTTGACAGCTCAACACAGAAGTTTTATATCAAGTACAGATAGTGTTGAGGATCAGCGGACTAAGTTCATAACCATCGTACAATATGCATTTGATGAGTATGTGTCAAGCAAGATCGTAAGAGACGGAAAAGAGCCACCGTGGTACAACAACCGAGTTAGAAAACTGTTACGGAAGCAAAGGGAACATCAAAGGAAACATAAACATAGCCAAAGCCTAGAAGACAAACAAAAATTACACGAAGTAAAATGAAATGTAGTTTAAGGAGGGCTATGCGAGAGGCGTACAACGAACTCGAACGTAAAGTTCTGAGTACTGACTTGGCAGAAAATCCTAAGAAATTTTGATCTTATGTCAAAGCGGTAGGTGGATCAAAACAAAATGTCCAGACGCTCTGTGACCAAAATGGTACTGAAACAAAGTAAGACAGACTAAAGGCCAAAATAGATGACAGAGGGATCGAAACACAATTAAAATCGCTCAAAAGAGTAAAGGTCGCGGGACCTGATGGTACACCAGTTCGATTTCACACAGAGTACGCGAAGGAACTTCCCCCCCCCCCCTCCCCCCCACCCCCTTCATGCAGCGGTGTACCGTAGGTCTCTAGAAAAGCGTAGCGTGCCAAAAGATTGGAAAAGGGCACAGTTTATCCCCGTTTTCAATAAGGGACGTCGAACATATGTGCAGAACTATAGACCTATATCTGTAACATCGATCCGTTGTAGAATTTTGGAACACTTATTAAGTTCGACTATAATGAAATCTACTCTGTAGGAATCAGCATGGGTTTCGAAAAAGACGATCGTGTGAAACCCAGCTTGCGCTATTCGTCCACGAGACTCAGAGGGCCATAGACAAGGGTTCCCAGGTAGATGCCGTGTTTCTTGACTTCTGCAAGGCGTTTGATACAGTTCCCCACAGTCGTTTAATGAACAAAGTAAGAGCATAAGGACTATCAGACCAATTGTGTGATTGGATTGAAGAGTTAGTAGACAACAGAATGCAGCATGTCATTCTCAGGGGAGAGAAGTCTTCCGAAAAAAAGAGTGATT
Source organism: Schistocerca americana (assembly GCF_021461395.2). Taxonomy (NCBI): domain Eukaryota; kingdom Metazoa; phylum Arthropoda; class Insecta; order Orthoptera; family Acrididae; genus Schistocerca; species Schistocerca americana. Next base: position 993,927,829 of record NC_060120.1, on the reverse strand, counting down.
TCAGGTGTGCCGCAGGGGAGTGTCGTAGGACCGTTGCTATTCACAAAATGTATAAATGACCTTGTGGATAACATCGGAAGCCGCCCGGTGTGTCTGAGCGATTCTAGGCGCTTCAGTCTGGAACCGCACCTCCACTACGGTCGCAGGTTCGAATCCTGCCTCGGGCATGGACGTGTGTGACGTCCTTAGGTTAGTTAGGTTTAAGTAGTTCTAAGTTCTAGGGGACTGATGACCTCAGATGTTAAGTCCCATAGTGCTCAGAGCCATTTGAACATCGGAAGTTCACTGAGGCTGTTTGCGGATGATGCTGTATTATATCGAGAGGTTGTAGCAATGGAAAACCGTACTGAAATGCAGGAGGACCTGCAACCAACTGACGCATGGTGCAGAGAATGGCAATTGAATCTCAATGTAGACACGTGTAATGTGCTGGGAATACACAGAAGGAAAGCTCATTTCTAATTTAGCTACAATTTAGCAGGTCAGCAACTGGAAGCAGTTAATTCCATAAACTATCTGGGAGTAGGCATTAGGAGTGATTTAAAATGGAATGACCATATAAAATTAATCGTCGGTAAAGCAGATGCCTGACTGAGATTCATTGGAAGGAAATGCAGTCCGAAAACACAGAAAGTACGTTACAGTACACTTGTTCGTCAACTGCTTGAATACTGTTCACCAGTGGGGGATCCGTACCAGATAGGATTGATAGAAGAGATACAGAAAATGCAACGGAGAGCAGCGCGCTTCGTTACAGGATCATTTAGTAATTGCGAAAGCGTTACGGATATGATAGATAAGCTCCAGTGAAAGACTCTGCAAGAGAGACTCTCAGTAGCTCGGTACGGGCTTTTGTTGAAGTTTCGAGAGCATACCTTCACCGACGTGTCAAGCAGTATATTGCTCTCTTCTACGTATATCTCGCGAAGAGACTATGACGATAAAATCAGAGAGATTAGAGCCCACACAGAGGCATACCGACAATCTTTCTTTCCACGAACGAGACTGGAATAGAAGGGAGAAGCGATAGAGGTACTCAAGGTACCCTCCGCCACACACCGTCAGGTGGCTACCGGAGTATGGATGTAGATGTAGGTGTGGATGTAGTTTCAACGCAATGATAACGATGATTATGGAAAACCTTTCTGGATTTTCTCTAGTCAGAGTGATCTGTAATGGTGAACCCTCTGAAATAGCAGAATCCAGAAACTTTCTCTGTTCTCTCTATATATCCAATCTGGTGATTCTTGGTGAAGTGCCTTACACATTTCTCTGTTGTTGTTGTGATTTTCAGTCGTGAGACTGGTTTGATGCAGCTCTCCATGGCACTCTATCCTGTGCAAGCTTCTTCATCTCCCAGTACGTACTGCAGCATTCATCCTTCTGAATCTACTTAGTGCATTCATCTCAAGGTCTCCCTCTACGATTTTTACCCTCCACGCCTGCCCTCCAATACTAAATTGGTAATCCCTTGATGCCTCAGAACATGTCCTACCAACCGATCCCTTCTTCTAGTCAAGTTGTGCCAAAAATTCCTCTTCTCCCTAATTCTGTTCAATACCTCTTCATTAGTTATGTGATCTACCCATCTAATCTTCAGCATTCTTCCGTAGCACCACATTTCGAAAGCTTCTAATCTCTTCTTGTCCAAACTACTTACCGTCCATGTTTCACTTCCATAAATGGCTACACTCCATACAAATACTTTCAGAAACGACTTCCTGACATTTAAATCTATACTCGATGTTAACAAATTTCTCTTCTTCAGAAACGGTTTCCTTGCCATTGCCAGTCTACATTTTATATCCTCTCTACTTCTACCATCATCAGTTATTTTGCTCCACAAATAGCAAAACTCCTTTACTACTTTAAGTGTCTCAGTTCCTAATCTAATTCCCTCAGCATCACCCGATTTAATTCGACTACATTCCATTATCCTCGTTTTGCTTTCTTTGATGTTCATCTTATACTCTCCCTCCATGACACTGTCCATTCCATTCAACTGCTCTTCCAAGTCCTTTGCTGTCTCTGACAGAATTACAATGTCATCGGCGAACCTCAAAGTTTTTATTTCTTCACCATGGATTTTAATACCTAGCACGAATTTTTCTTTTGTTTCCTTTACTGCTTGCTCTATATACAGATTGAATAACATCGGGGAGAGGCTACAACCCTGTCTCACTCCCTTCCGAACCACTGCTTCCCTCTCATACCCCTCGACTCTTATAACTGCTATCTGCTCTCTGTACAAATTCTAAACAGCCTTTCGCTCTCTGTATTTTACTCCTGCCACCTTCAGAATTTGAAAGAGAGTATTCCAATCAACATTGTCAAAAGCTTTCTCTAAGTCTACAAATGCTGTAAACGTAAGTTTGCCTTTTCTTAATCTAGCTTCTAAGATAAGTCGTAGGGTTAGTATTGCCTCACATGTTCGAATAGTTCTACGGAATCCAAACAGATCTTCCCCGAGTTCGGCTTCTACCAGTTTTTCCATTCGTCTGTAAAGAATTCGCGTTTGTATTTTGCGGCCGTGAATTACTAAGCTGATAGTTCGGTAATTTTCACATCTGTCAACGCCTGCTTTCTTTGGGATTGGAATTATTATATTTTTCTTGAACTCTGAGGCTATTTCGCCTGTCTCATACATTTTGCTCACCAGATAATAGAGTTTTGTCAGGACTGGCTCTCCTAAGGCGGTCAGTAGTTCTAATGGAATGTTGTCTACCCCGGGGCCTTGTTTCAACTTAGGTCTTTCAGTGCTCTGTCAAGTGCTTCACGCAGTATCATATCTCCCATTACACCTTCATCTACATCCTCTTCCATTTCCGTAATATTGCCCTGAAGTACATCTCCCTTGTAAAGACACTCTATGTACTCCTTCCACCTTTCTGCTTTCCCTTCTTTTCTTAGAAGTGGGTTTCCATCTGAGCACTTGATATTCATGCAAGTGGTTCCCTTTTCTCCAAAGGTCTCTATAATTTTCCTGTGGGCAGTATCTATCTTACCTCTAGTGAGATAACCCTCTACATCATTACATTTGTCCTCTAGCCATCCCTGCTTAGCCATTTCGCACTTCCTCTCAATCTCATTTTTGAGACGTTTGTTTTCCTTTTTGCCTGCTACATTTACTGCGTTTTTATATTTTCTTCTTTCATAAATTAAATTCAATATTTCTTCTGTCACCCAAGGATTTCTACTAGACCTCGTATTTTTACCTACTTGATCCTCTGCTGCTTTCACTACTTCATCTGTCAGAGCTACCCATTCTTTTTCTACTGTATTTCTTTCCCCAATTGTTGTCAATTGTTCCCTTATGATCTGCCTGAAACTCTGTACAACCTCTGGTTTAGTCAGTTTATCCAGATCCCATCTCCTTAAAGTCCCATCTTTTTGCAGTTTTTTCAGTTTTAATCTACAGTTCATAATCAATAGATTGTGGTCAGAGTCCACTTCTGCCCCTGGAAACGTCTCACAATTTAAAACCTGGTTCCTAAATCCCTGTCATACCATTACCTAATCTATCTGAAACCTATCAGTATCTCCAGGCTTCTTCCATGTATACAATCTTCGTTTATGATTCTTGAACCAAGTGTTAGCTATGATTAAGTTATGCTCTGTGCAAAATTCTACCAGGCGGCTTCATACTTCATTTCTTCCCCCCTCCCCCCAATCCATATTCACCTACTACGTTTCCTTCTCTTCCTTTTACTACTATCGAATTCCACTCACCCATGACTATTAAATTTTCGTCTCCTTTCACTATCTGAATAATTTCTTTTATCTCATCATACATTTCTGCAATTTCTTCATCATCTGCAGAGCTAGTTGGCATATAAACTTGTACTACTGTGGTAGGCGTGGACTTCGTGTCCATCTTGGCCACAATAATGCGTTCACTATGCTGTTTGTAGTAGCTTACCCGTACTCATATTTTTTATTCATTATTAAACCTACTCCTGCATTACCCCTATTTGATTTTGTATTTATAACCCTGTATTCACCTGACCAAAAGGCTTGTTCCTCCTGCCACTGGACTTCACTAATTCCCACTATATCTAACTTTAACCTATCCATTTCCCTTTTTTAATTTTCTAACCTACCTGCCCGATTAAGGGATCTGACATTCCACGCTCCGATCCGTAGAACGCCAGTTTTCTTTTTCCTGATAGCGACGTCCTCTTGAGTAGTCCCCGCCCGGAGATCCGAATGGGGGACTATTTTACCTCCGGAATATTTTACCCAAGAGGACGCCGTCATCATTTAACCATACAGTAAAGCAGCATGCCCTCGGGAAAAATTACGGCTGTAGTTTCGCCTTACTTTCAGTCGTTCTCAGTACCAGCACAGCAAGGCCGTTTTGGTTAGTGTTACGAGGTTAGATCAGTCAATCATCCAGACTGTTTCCCCTGCAACTACTGAAAAGGCTGCTGCCCCTCTTCAGGAACCACACGTTTGTGGCCTCTCAACAGATACCCCTCCGTTGTGGTTGCACCTACGGTACGGCTATCGGTACCGCTGAGGCACGCAAGTCTCCTCACCAACGGCAAGGTGTATGGTTTCTATTACATCCATACAGACAATCTGGCAACACTTGATTAACTACGTCACACAACTGTCCTTTTCCTTACCCTCTTAATTCAGCACTGTAATAAAATACTGCAATATTGCCAAAGCGTCTGCGAGCTATAGGTAGATATTGGCACATTTTATGTTCGAAGTTTCCTTCACATCCTTTTCAGTCCGATTCTCATAAGTTTCTGCATCTAAATGGCACCGTTTTTCCGTTTTATCGCCCGGTACTATTGAGAAATATACTGCTCTGGAAGTTGAAATTCTTATTGTATGAGCTACCCCCATAAATTCATGTTAACTCAGTCAACTAAGGACGATAAGCAGAAAAAATTCGTGTAGTCGCAAACTTTTGCACAGTGGTGTGGGGCTGTGTAATGAATGATATACAAAAACTGCTGAACGGTGTGGTGATATCTAGATAGTGGGAAGGGGACTTTTAACGGTCACGGTATTAGTTTTCCTGTACTGTCTCAAACACCAAGACCGCTAGCGAAAATGTTTTTCAGTACCGAATTAGCTACATTAAACTTCCTACAAAAACTGATCCTATTCATTTGTTCCTAAGACTAATAGTTTCTGCGTTGCAGGGAATGGAAGAGTCGCAGATTATTATAAATAGTGTTATCTTGGTATAAGTGTAATGTAAGAGTATACTGTAAAAGAACAGGGCTAACACCAAATTTTAAATGTGTGTAGTACGTACGTATGAGTGCATCAAAGGCCCATTAAGGGATATACTGTGTTCCAGCGGCGTAACAGCGTGAAGCGGCGGGGAGGAGGGCAAGCAGTAGAAGTACGAGGTGAGGTTGTTGTTGTTGTTGTTGTTCTCTTCAGTCGTGAGACTGGTTTGATGCAGCTCTCCATGCTACTCTATTCTGTGCAAGCTTCTTCATCTCCCAGTACTTACTGCAACCTACATCCTTCTGAATCTGCTTAGTGTATTCATCTCAAGGTCTCCCTCTACGATTTTTACCCTCCACGCAGCCCTCCAATCCTAAATTGGTAATCCCTTGATGCCTCAGAACATGTCCTACCAACCGGTCCCTTCTTCTTGTCACGTTGTGCCACTAACTCCTCTTCTCCCCAATTCTGTTCTATACCTCCTCATTAGTTATGTGATCTACCCATCTAATCTTCAGCATTCTTCTGTAACACCACATTTCGAAAGCTTCTATTCTCTTCTTGTCCAAACTATTTATCGTCCATGTTTCACTTCCATACATGCCTACACTCCATACAAAAACTTTCAGAAACGACTTCCTGACACTTAAATCTATACTCGATGTTAACAAATTTCTCTTCTTCAGAAACGGTTTCCTTGCCATTGGCAGTCTATATTTTATATCCTCTCTAATTCGACCTTCATCAGTTATTTTGCTCCCCAAATAGCAAAACTCCTTTACTACTTTAAGTGTCTCAGTTCCTAATCTAATTCCCTCAGCATCACCCGACTTAATTCGACTACATTCCATTATCCTCGTTTTGCTTTTGTTTATGTTCATCTTATATCCTCCTTTCAATACACTGTCCATTCCGTTCAACTGCTCTTCCAAGTCCTTTGCCGTCTCTGACAGAATTACAATGTCATCGGCGAACCTCAACGTTTTTATTTCTTTTCCATGGACTTTAATACCTACACTGAAATTTTCTTTCGTTTCCTTTACCGCTTGCTCCATATACAGATTAAATAACATCGGGGAGGGCTACAACCCTGTCTCACACCCTTCCGAACTGCTGCTTCCCTCTCATACCCCTCGACTCTTATAACTGCTATCTGCTTTCTGTACAAATTGTAAATAGCCTTTCGCTCCCGGTATTTTACCTCTGCCACCTTTAGAATTTGAAAGAGAGTATTCAATCAACATTGTCAAAAGCTTTCTCTAAGTCTACAAATGCTAGAAATGTAGGTTTGCCTTTCCTTGATCTATTTTGTAAGATAAGTCGAAGGGTCAGTATTGCCTCACGTGTTCCAACATTTCTGCAGAATCCAAACTGATCTTCCCCGAGGTCGGCTTCTAGCAGTTTTTCTATTCGTCTGTAAAGAATTCGCGTTAGTATTTTGAAACCGTGACTTATTAAACTGATAGTTCGGTAATTTACACATCTGTCAACACCTGCTCTCTTTGGGATTGTAATTATTATATTCTTCTTGAACTCTGAGGCTATTTCGCCTGTCTCATACGAGGTGAGGTAGCTTACCGGATTGTGCTCATGCACATCAGTCCTTCATAGGTTTGCATACTGACGATCTAGCAGATGGTTCCCCACTCTGTTTATCCAACTACGTCGCAAGAAGCAACTTCAGGACATTTTACAAAAACTGTACCTACCCTCCACAGAGCGCCTATGAACGAATGGCGACACAGTGCGCGGACATGCCCGGATGGGGGGCGAGTTATTTCCGACACAAGGCATTAACACTATATGCAATGCTAAAACGATTTACTAATAATACTAACGCAAGAAATGCTTATGAATAGAATCTACGTAATTCGCTGCGCACTCTTTCTCACTACAAACAGGTGAAACAGATTAGTTGTCAACCTGTACAGCAACTGTAGCGTCCTTCCGGAAAATGCAACTTCCCCTGTCTAAGCATTGCTCAGTTATAGTTTACAGACAGAGTATACCACCCAGTATTTCTTGAATAGTTCTCTTGTAACTTCATTGAGCTCGTGTTTATACAGTGCTGTAATTTTTAGTTTATTTAGTGACTGCTTATTTGCAGTGGCTAATAATAACTCATATCATGTAATAATGTTCAGCACCTGAAACTCAACCGTACGCCACACTGAAGAGCCTGCCTCAAGTGCAACATAGTCAGTATTTGTTGGATTTCGTTGTCTCCACTACCAATGGCTGGAACACCTTCCGCAGCTTGACGAGCTTCCTCCAGTTTCAGTTCTCCCAATGGTTGCGACCTGACAAAGCTGCAATCGTCTGTCCATAACTTGGCGTACTTTGATTACTCTATGAGATGGATCTTCCGAACTACAAAATGTGAATTATTAGTTTACTTTATTACATGAATTATAAAAAGATTAGTCTGATACAATACTTTCTCAAGGGAGTGCTTGATAACATAATCGTCATCACTTGAGGCTCTAATAGACAAACTGTTCTCTTGAAGTACAATGTTCAACATTTACAAAAGTACATTTGCATCTGAGACTTGAATAGCTCTTAAGTCGAACTACATGCTGATGATGATGATGATGATGACTGAATCAACTGAGGTTAGGAATTGGCCATGTTCAGCTCTTTATTGACCACCGTGCAAGGATTCCACTTTGCTGAGAGAGATGGCGCGTCTTCTTCATCCTCTCTCATTGGTCATTGTGCACTCGGACTTCGCTAACGTTGTCGACTTCGTGTGCCGTCGCAATCTATGGACGATACGAAACTCACATCTCTCTCGAAGTCTATAGGCTTAAATTGGCTCCATCTTTAACAGAAACAGGTCACGTATGTGTAATGTAGCTTCCGATATTTCAAAACAAATCAAGCGATGCATTTCAGATATACCGTGGATGCCGGTTAACAGGCTCCGCTTTCGGCAGTAGCTTTCTGTTCAATCATTAACCTATCAACTAACTACATCAAGGTTACATAACTTTACAATATACTCTCAGTATTGCTGTTGTCTGTCATTGACAGTATACTGTCATTGACAGACAACAGCAAGATGCTACATTTAACAATCCATTCCGTATCCCACTTTCAAGAAAAATGGTCACTGGTAACATGACACTTAAAAATTGACCACTGCTCAGCCACTGTTCACAGAAATGTTGTTTACATTAAAGCTCACTGCACAGCTGCAGTGAAATGCTCAACGAACTGAAAATACACCTAAGCGCCAAATAAACTGGTACAGGATCAAAATGATTCAAATGGCTCTATGTGACGTAACATGTGAGGTCATCAGTCCCCTAGACTTAGAACTACTTAAGCGGGGTAGGACGTCAAACGGGCCGACTTGGAGCAGGAGAGGCATCACAGGACATTTTACTTCCCACTGTCTATACTTTTGCAAATAAATTCATAAAACTTTGTCAGTATCACCAGGAAGGATTTAGGATTCACACTCATTGCAGTGGAAGATCGAAAACATAACAAAATAATTTTTTTTACGTGTGAAATTTCATCATTCTTTCACTTACTAATGGCTGCATTTCTTGCTATAGGTACACTTTTCTTCATAAGTTAGAGAGATTCTTCGATGAATTTTGCACAGCATACAAACCATTCTCACAGGTGTATAAAACTCTTGAATGTACTTAATTTATGAAAAAACGAATGAGCTGTTATATTTTAAACTTCATGTTTAGAAAAAACACAAAATTTCTAGTTAATTACCTCAATTTTTACCACAGTTTTTAATACATTTGTAAAATTCTATAGTTTCATACACCTTTGAGTGTGGTTTATATGCTGTGCAAAATTCATCGAAGAATCTCTCTTACTTATGAAGAAAAGTGTACCTATACCAACAAATGCTGCCATTAGTAAGTGAACCTGCGACCGTAGCAAAAGAACGGTTCCAGACTGAAGCGCCTAGAACCGCTCGGTCACATCGGCCGGCAAACTGGTAGAGGCGTGCGTATTCAAGTACAGAGATATGCAAACGGGTAGAACATGGGGCCGCAGTCGGCTAAGCCTAAATAAGAAAACAATTGTCTGGAACAGTTGTTAGATCGGTTACTGTTGCTAGATTGGCAGATTATGAATATTTAAGAGAAACTGAACGTGGTGTTACAGTCAGCGTACGAGCGATGGGACACAGCATCTCCGAGGTGGCGACGAAGTCGGGATTTTCCCGTAGAACCATTTGACGAGTGTACCGTGAATATTAGGAATCCGATGAAACATCAAATCTCCCACATCGCTGCGGCCGGAGAAAGATCCTGCAAGAAGCGGCCAACGACGACTGAAGAGAATCGTTTAACGTGACAGAAGTGCAATCCTTCCGCACTTTGCTGCAGATTTCAGTGATGGGCCATCAATAAATGACAGCGTGAGAACCATTCAACGCAACATCATCGATGTGGGCTTTCGGAGACGAGGTCCCACTCGTGTATCCTTTAGGACTGCACGACACAAAGCATTACGTCTCTCCTGGCTCCATCAGCACCGACATTAGACTGTTGATGACTGGAAAAATGTTGCCTGGTCGGACGAGTCTGGTTTCAAATTCTATCGGCCGAATGAAGTGTACGGGTATGGACTTGATGTACTCAGACCTACTGAATATCCTTCTTTATTTTCTCTGTCTACTTTTCGGTGGTTCGTTCTTCGAAGTCCCTCGAGATTTTACCTAACTAACTTTATTTCCAATACGTCCGACATAATTTAAGTATACATATCGATGCATGTTGCTTGACCTCCAGGTGGTGCAGTGAAATGTTTCCTCCCGTCCTCGAGTGCCATAATTTCTTACAGCTGTCGCAAACGAGCATGTTTGTTTATGTACTAACAATATTTTTAATCAGTGAACTGTAATACACAAACATGAGAGCTGCTGACATAAATAATTAATGCATCCAATTATTTATTTCCTAGTATTGCTAGATGACGTTTTGAAAGTAAACTTCACTGTTAACACTCTGCATACACGTTTAGCACCATGTTTTACCCGAATGAAGGTCATTCAATAAAACAGAAGTAAGCATTCAATAAACACTTAATAATTCTAATGGCTATTAATGGAATTTTTACTATATCAGGCTTACTTGAAGCTGCAATAATAATAATAATAATAATAATTTATACATTTCATTGCGTAAGGAATTTATGAATAAAGCCCGAGGGAAGTTGCCGGTGTGATACTCTCAACAGATTTCTTCTTTTTCTTGTTGAGGGTATCACCGGAAATTTGTTTCTGAGGTAAGCGTATGATATTTGATATTCTACTTGTGCTTAGACGGGGTGACATGACGAAGCAGTTGATATAATGGACGCTCGCAAACAACCAAAGATAAGATTTATGGACAAAATCTCAGTATCATTTGAGATCAAAATTGGAGCATTTAACATGATTTAAATTTTCTTTCCCTTTTCAGTTACTTATTGGTAAACTTAATTGTAGAGTAGAAGAATTACTGTGCGAATAAGTAAGTGAAACTCAACATATGATCTAAAAAATTGCAGGAATTCAGCAGTAACAGCTGACTTGTGCACTGGGCTCTTAAAATTGCTAGTAAGAAAGACCTACGGGAGCAAGTTAAAACCTCATTAAGCTGAAGACGAAAGGTTGAAGTTCATGGTCTTCTGACCGTACGTAGAAAATTTGTCTTCTAAAATAGGTCACAGCTTTTCAAAATATATAGTCAGATTTTTCCGCTCAACGGCAGATATTGAAACGTTCTTTGGCTCTGTGAAGGACCACTTGATTCTAACAAGGTAGACATACCGTATTTTAGGCGCAGTTCAACAACATTGCACGTGGCGTAGACTCTTTATCTGTGTGCTGCAACGTGATAAATCTGCTGTGGTCGAGCACTGCATGCAGGCAGGCCGCGCTGTAGAGCAGATTTTAGCGTCTCTTTCATACATCTGATATTCAGTTTTCAGAGAAGCAACTGATATGCGTTTGACGAACGATTTAAGCAATGACGTTGATGGTTTTAACCTTGAAAACATGTAGAATCTTGCACTGGCAATAGTTTATCCCATAGAAAGCGTTACTGTTCCCCTGGTGACCAGAATTTGGGAATCAACACGCTTTACATAGTGATAAAGGTATAATACATCTCCGCTGTTGGTGTGTTATTTTTTCCGCATTGATTTTCCGTATTCCCCACCTAATTCAATCTCATCCCAAGCTCTTTCTGTCCATCTCCCCTCCTCCTCCCCCAGTCGCTCTAGGAAAGGTAAAGGCACCAGAGAGGCAATTCTAATGCTGCGGTTGATAATGGAGCAAGGCTGAAGAAAATTCAAGACACATTCATAAAATCTGTCGATATAGAAAAAGCGTTCGACAATGTAAAATGGTGCCAGATGTCTCATCCCCTATAAACATGCTATGATAGGTTGCCGAGGGACCGGCAAGCTACGACTTGCTATTTACTGTGATTGATGAAATGTGGCATAGTTTTGAATTAGCAGGGAATGACACATCTGTATCTGTCATCCAAGCACAGTTAGAATTGACGCGCAACTTGCTGCATCTTTAATATCATCAGATCGCCTATATATTTAACGGTTTGTTCCCTCTACTGTACTCTATACGGCAATAAGTAACACTCCTTCATTTGCTCTTGTTACGATTTTAATGTCTTGCAATATATTTCCTTACAGTGTGGCCAAACGGGGACGAATATGTTCTAACTCAAGGCTCAGTTAACATGTAATTGCGATTTACTTCTGTGTGTTAATTCTGGTATTTTAGTCTTTTGCTTGTTGAGTTATTTCATGTAGTTCGTTAACTAACCTATTGCTTCCCTTGTGTTGTGTTGAAACGGAACGGAGTGTCCTGCAAAAATCTTCAACAAAATTTAGACAGAAATTCTATGGTATTAAAAATAGATCAAACTGAACATCCTGAGATATTCATAGGAAGTACTTCTATATATATCCTCAGAGTGAAGCTCAGCTCATAATTGTCCAACGAATCCACTGTAGAACCTTTGCACACAATGCTACGCTGAAGAGCAAAAGAAACTGGTACACCTGCTTAACGTCGTATAGGGACCCCGTAAACACGCAGAAGTGCCACAACACGACGTGCCATGGACTCGACTAATGTCTGAAGTAGTGATGGTGGGAACTGACATCATAAATCCAGCAGGGCTGTCTATAAATCCATAAGAGTACGAAGGATGGAGATCTCCTCTGAACAGCACGTTGCAAGGCCTCCCAGATTCGCTCAATAATTTTCATGTCTGAAGAGTTTGGTGGCTAGCGGAAGCGTTCAAACTCAGGCGAACGTTCCTGGTGCCACTGTGTACCAATTCCGGACGTGTGGGGTGTCGCATTGTACTGTGGTAATTGCCCAAGTCCGTCTAAATGCACAGTGGACATGAGGAGATGTAGATGATCAGACAGGATGCTTACGTACGTGTCATCAACAGTCCAATGTTGGTGTTGACGGGTACAGGCGAAGCGTAAAGCTTTGTGTCGTGCAGTCATCAATGGTACACTAGTGGGCCTTCGGCGCCGAAAGCCCGTATCGAAAGTTTCGTTGAATGGTTCGCACGCTGACATTTGTTGACGGCCCAGCATTGAAATCTGTAGCAATTTGCGTAAGGGCTGCACTTCTGTCACGTTGAACGATTCTCTTCAGTCGTCGTTGGTCCCGTTCTTGCAGGATGTTTTTCCGGCCGCAGCGATATTGGAGATTTGATGTTTTACCGGATTCGTGATATTCACGGTACATTCGTGAAATGGTCGTACAGGAAAATCCCCACTTCATCGCTACCTCGGAGATTGTCCCATCGCTGTTGCGCCGACTATAACACGACGTTCAAAGTGTCTTAAATCTTGATAACCTGCCATTGTAGCAGCAGTAACCGATATAAGAACTGCGCCAGACACTTGTTGTCTTATAAAGGCGTTGCCGATCTCAGCGCCATAATCTGCCTGTTTACGTATTTCTGTATTTGAATACGCATGCCGGTAACAGTTTCTTTGGTGGTTCAGTGTATAATAGATTCTTGCATCGTTGGACAGTGAGAAAGAATGGCTGACTCTATCCGAAGCCAGATTTCATTCCATGTAAGCTTTTCTGATACGAGAATGCCTCCACCACCCTCACAAATGGTGGGATTTCGGCCAGCGGAATGGTCCGCGACAAGTTTTCTACATACATTGTAAGATGGTCATGTCATTCTGGTTTTTGTATGTTATCTATGGGCATGTCAGAGAGAGAGAGCAAGTTACATTACTGTTAAACAGACTTGTCGTGCCACAGTTTTTGCCCCTGGACAGCCTGATACACTCGTATTAAAAATGTGCTAAGTGATGGCTATGTTTAGTAGTGCTGTGTTTAACTGTGATTTGGAAACTGGAAATTTGTGGTAAGATCCTTTGGTACCAAACTGCTGAGGTCATTGGTCCCTAAGCTTACACACTACTTAATCTAACTTAGACTAACTTACGGTAAAGACAGCACACACGCCCCTGCCCGCCGAAGGGATTGGGGGGGGGGGGGGGGGGGGGGGAGCCCCGGAAACCGTGACGGGGCCCCCAAGACCACGCGGCTACCCCGCGCGGTGTGATATAAAGAAATATTTATTGTAAAGAACGGCAAGGTTGAATATGATGTATGATGTATGTACTGGAAAGCAAAATTAATATAAATTTTGAATAATGTTAACTTTTTCTGAAGAGAAGAAGTTTGAGGTAAGACTGCAGCACTGCGCACATAATTTCTAGAAATGATTATTGGGAGCTAGTTAACTTGGTTCACTTGCTCAGGGCAAAGAGAAAGACCACCTCCTTCCCTGAGTAATGCATTAACGTATTAACTGTTTAGGCTGTTTGATTTTTACAGAAATTCTCTGACAGTCAATGTTCACTTTGTTAAGCACAGTGTTGTTCAGGTGTATGTTATGTGTGAAGATCACGCGAAGCTTTACTCTGTCTTTTTGAATGTATATTTCATACCGAAATCGTTGTAATTTCATAGGAATAGTTACTCTCCCCACCACACTGTTTTTCATTGCGCGTTACCAAATGGCTCAAATGGTTCTAAGCACTATGGGACTTGACATCTGAGGTAATCAGTCCCCTACACTTAGAACTACTTAAAGCTAACTAATCTAAGGACATCACACACAGTCTTGCCCGAGGCAGGATTCGAACCTGCGACCGCAGCAGCAGCGCAGTTCCGGCTGGAAGCGCCTATAACCGATCGGCCACAGCGGTCGGCATTACGCGTTACCACATATGGTATGCAACTGTTGGAAACTTTATTTAGAAAGAGAAATCTAGCTCACCCACTGCCTACTTGTTGTTTGCTGTTGTGCTTTCGAGTAATCTGCAACAATGTTGTCAAGACGCAAGGTAAGTGGAAATTTTGGTTGGAGCCAGATAATATTGGAATACTACAGTTGCGCATTTAACATAAAGAGAAACTGCATTCAGATCTGTTACAGTTCATTATAAATTAGGCTGTGTTTAGTCAAAGGTTAGCATACGAGTTTATGTTGGATAACAATTTGTGAGGATATAGTTTTGGTAACATGTAGGCTTTTATAGAGTGGTAGGTAAATTTGGGGTAAATTTCGAACAGAAAGAAATGTGGTGGGGTTACAACACGTATGAGAAGACGGCTTGTGTTCACCACAGTGAAGAGTCCATATTAAACGGAAGAATCCTCGCAGGTTGTTGTAATCCAGCGTGAAGTTGGCGACTGATTTTCTATTTAATGGGCCACCTGTCAGACGTTAAAATCTGCAACAGTCGACGGCAATTCCAAACATCAAGACGTTGTTGTCCACACCAGATAGGTGGCGGAAATATTGCCGAATCGAAGTACTCAGGATAGTTAATTGCGATAGTGGTACGTCGAAAGCCTAACCGCGCTTGCACGACCTCAAAGGTGGGTTGTCTTGGGTGTGTAGCAGCTACGTCCTGGACGTGAGTAAATGGGCCCGTATGACGTGTCTAGGTCTCTTGACACTCGGATGTCGTACTGACCACAGTACAGTGGCTAATGACATCACAGTCACGTTACAGGCTGAAATACCGTTACGCAGTGCTGTCAGGAGCGCTCTTGATTTCCAAGACATACCTAATTCACTCACTTTTATATACCATCCGCGTGAATTCTGATTTGCAGCCGTTTGCATGCATTGTGTGTTACGTATGGTAGAATGCCACTGCATGATCATGCTGTGTTATCGAAAAAGTCCCTTCTAATATACAAAGCTAGCATCGAAATTGGTTGTGGAACAATTGTTACAAAAAGTGATTGCGACTCATAAATAAATAATAAGTGAACATATTTCGCAACTGACAATCGCTAAGGCCGTGGCAATAAGTACTTAATTCAATTTGTGTCTGCGTGCGCGCACTCGTGTGTGCATGTGTGTGTGTGTGTGTGTGCGCGCGCGCGCGCGCGCGCACGCGCGTGTGTGTATGTGTGTGTGTGTGTGTGTGTGTGTGTGTGTGTGTGTGTGTTTTATCACGTCATTATTGATTCAAAATATCAGGTAATATTTGTATAAATTAGTTAGTACTAATTACAAGCTGACAGATTCGTTCGGTTTTGACGTCGAAATTAAACAGGAGGTTTAATCACATTAAGTGACTCACTGTACATACACTTAATGAGTAAAATAATTAGACAGTCACGTGATATTTTTTAAAAAATGCATACACCTTCTGTGTTGTATGTGTGTCAGATTTGTATTCCAACGAAACAGAGAAAAATACCTGCAGACAGCAGGAAGAAGATTTCAGACAGGGGAAATGATATCTTAAAGTAAGAAAACAAGCTGTACAAGGAGAGAAATTAAAGTTAGTACCAAAATAACGGAGATTTGGAACTACATCGTATAAGAAAATAAAATGTTTTCCAGCACATGATATGGAAGGTACAGCAACCAGTATTATATACGATGAATTAACAGTTAGTCAGTGTTGCTAGGAGTCTTGGCCTTAGCATCGGTAACTAAATACTAAACACATCTCTGCAACTAAGACTGACTGTTCGTTATTTCATAAAAAATATTTAAAGAGCTACTCGGCAAAATAGATAACTGAGTAAGGTAGAACTGTTAACATTTCTATTTGTAGTAAAATTGTATACCATGAATCCAAGGAGCAAGGGCCATTGAGAAATCAGAGGTAAGTGTGCTAAGATCATCTCCATCAGCAGCGAATAAATATAAATGATAACTGGTTGCATAGTCTCATACCAGGTTCAACAAGATAATAGCAATTTGTACATTCCATCGAGGGAAAAACATAGCAGTATTTACGAAATTAATTTTGTGTGTTATTTTATGTTATGGTATAGTAAGAGAACAGCTATTTTTCGAAGAAATTTGTATCTAGAAATAGTCTGTGCTATGTTTGTGTATCTAAATTATATGCGGAAACATGCTCCTATGGTACCACAAAAAAGGTGAGTATTCTCCCTTTAGAAGACTCTGACTGAAAAGTGGGATACAAGCTGCTTCATTCTACCTTCCTCAGTACCTTTAAAAAACTCTCGGTAAAGGTTAAAGAAATCAAGAAAATTTTCAAGGTGGATTAAGATTGGAATCGTAAGAACATATCGTAAAAATTTCACCTGTTTTCTGCGAATAGTCGTATTGAAACGTCCCCTTATAAATATTATACATGACTGTGTTTAAACTGACACACAATATTTTTAGCGCAACGCAATCTGACTTTCAAAAGAATTACGCTGACTAACATTAACCTATACCTTTCACAAATCACTTACCTCACCAAAAATCTCCGTTACTCGAACTACTGCAATACAGCGAGCGCCACTATTGCCAGCTAAATAAAAGATTCAAACTACTGAAGGCACTAACTACTGATAGGCATAATTAGCAACTGAAAGATTTTGATAGAGAACAAAGAATGTATTTACCTTACTAGTGTTCAAAAGTCATTATATATATATAGCAGTTCATGACATCCAGTCTTACAAATTTCAAAACTCCGCCATTTCTCTCCCCACATCCACCACTGCTGGCGGCTCACCTCCAACTGCGCAACGCTACACGCTGTTAACATCCAGCTGCCCAACACTACAATGGCAGACAACAATGCAAACTAGCCACAGACTGCACACAGCACAGCCAGTGATTTTCATACAGAGCGCTACGTGGCGTTACCAATATAAAAACCCAAACAGCCTACTTACATAGCACCCATGCTCCCCACAAAAAATTTTACAAATTGTTTTGGGCAGTGGCCAATACAGATTTGAAAAATTTTTTCATAATTACAATAACAAAGAAATCAAATGCACACACTTATTGATACAATGTTGGTCAAACGATAAAATTTTCTCACAGTCCATAAAGACAGTCCTGATCATTCATCACAGTAAAACTGCAGTGTTTTTCGTTTTCTCAAAGTCTGAGCAGTAAAAGAAAATGCACACAGAAGTAGTGGATTTCCATGCAGTCTTGAAGAAGTAGTGTTGTCCTTCCAATGGAAAGACAGTGCTGACTCTTGACATGCAGACAGGTAATGGGCCACAACAGAGCAAACCCACAGCAGAGTCAGTCGAAGTTTTGAAGAATATTGGTAGGTAGGTCATCAAAGAGCCGACCACTGTAGTCTTATTAGAGAGTACGGTATTGGTGGGTCACCAGAGGTGCAGACCCACTGCAGTCCTTGTAGAAATAATGGTACTGGTGGGCCATCAAAGATGCAGACCCACTATAGTACTTGTAGAGACGGCCAGCAGCCATCTGTTGCAACTGTATAGGTGCACAATCACCATCGAAGAGTCTTGTGGACAATATAGCAAGTCCATAAACCACCACTTGTGCACTCACAAAGTTTTTGGAATTGTCCTTAGAACCAGCAATGCTGTTAATCAGTCCCTTTGCTGAATTATCAAACCACGTGCAAGCACTATCAGTCACTACTTCTCACATATTGTCCATATACTATGACCAGTGAAATGTAACTTACAAGTTACTTAATTTGCTGAACTGGTGTCAATTACAATATTATAACATAAGAATACAATAACAAAGGCACAAAATACATCATTAAAAACATAACAATACTGATAACATTTGTAGTAATACGGGCTTTACAAAAGAATCGAAATAACATATACATCAGTGTTACAGGAACTATGACGTAAGTACATACATAAAAGATCAGAATAACTTTCGAAACATCAACTTCACCCATGAGCATTAAAACAAAACAGAATAAATAATGTCTAAGCATCTTTACAAAGTAAATACCATATTATCAGAAGAATTCTACAACATAAATCTTATTAGCTAGACACATACAGACATGAAAAACACAAATTCACATATTGTAATAACACAAAAATACAGGACAGGGTTTGTTTTCAGTGTAACATTTGTTACTGCAGTCCAACCCAAAACTTCATTCCATAGATCTTTCGTCTTATTTCAACATTTGTTTCCACCAAAAAAAGTCCAATCCAAGCATGTTTTCTGTACTTATATGTTCACATATTTCTTACCTCATTATTTATTTTCCATTATCTTACCTCATCATTTATTTCCAAGAAAATCCTACCTAAACCTGTTGTCCCTAAAGCCTACTATTTTGTTCATATCTTCTTTCAAAATACTTTTTTGGCCAAACCATTTTCTTATATCTTCTCAATACATTTCTTCCAATTCACCACAACTCCTTCTCTTATATAGCCTACCCCATCTTAATTTCACTTAAATCTACTGAGCTTAGATGCTAAACTAAGGGACGAGACAATGCAGCAGCACAAAACAATTAACACAAACAGCAATGACAAAAAAATGCAAAGTAGCAAAGCAAGCAGCAAATACAATATTACAACTAATATAAGGCAATGCACAGCAGACAAGAAATATAAATACGTAGTAAAACTGGCTTAACAGAGTAATACAAAGTGAAATTCAGTAGCACTATGCCTGGCAAACAGCAGCAGCAAATGCAATAACTTATATCTAATCATGACAAAGCTCAACAGAAAAAATATTACATTAAAAATGGCCATGTTTAATACCTATGTCACATCTTAACACTAGGGTGATGCATCACCTTAACTTACACTACTAAATAATTATTGACAGAAATTATGTATGCAATTCCTTGAAGGGAAATGTCTTTTTGTGCTCCCTCGTTTTTTTGAAGTAGATAATAAAGTTATTATTTACTGGATCTGTAGGCATAAAATATTTATGTTAGTACATCTATAAAATTTTATTTTAACCGATGCTGCAGTGTAGCAAGAAACTAGATATTAAACAAAATGAGCAATCTCTCAACTGCAAAGACAATAGATGTAAAATGTTTCTCATCATTTCATTAGGCATTTCAGCAAATATCATAAATTAAGAGCTCCACAGTGTAATCATATGTTTTCAAGTTTGAGCGTGTTGTATTTGCGATGCTTTCGACAAAGAAATGTCGATAGCGAGGATAATGGCCCCTATTTGTCTTCTACACCTAATGGCTTTCTTTTGTCAGACGACTATCTCTTAGCTGGGCGCCCAAAACGCACTACGTCAAGGTCACTTACCTTTCTTACTGAAATATTTACGACAGCAGTTTCCGCTACAGTGACAGTCTCATATAAAAATATTTTCACAGGTTGAGAATTTGCGTTACAAATGTGTAGGAAATAAAATCCTATAAATATAACAGTGTGCAAAAAATTTTTGACAGCATTGTAATACATTCACGCATGTACACACATTTCATAATTCTTAAAGTACAATTCTTGGTTTCCAACATCCTTTTCCACAAATCAGAGTCCCTAACCATTACTCATTATTCCTTACCTTATTATACATATACATATTCATCGACACTTCTTCAATATTTCATCATAAGAAATATGTAGCATAATCAAATATCTCATATACGTTAGCATCATCTTATTGATCATAAACATATCTCAACAGCATAACACACATCGTCGTCGTAATAATATCATAACATCTCAGTCAATTCTCGAAATCGTCGTAGCTTCCTCCAATAATTTCAAAACCTAAAAAAAATGCTCTGCTCATTTCGATAGTGTCATCTACCTCAAACATACTTTAAAAATCATGATCCCATACCAAATATATCATTCAAAGCTCTCATAGTATCACAATGGTTCCGAAAAAATATGAACAGTTCACAAAGTACAGACAAAATTCTATTTCATAAGTGTGAAGTTAGCCAATGGTGTAATTGCGTAAACATCTGTCACTGATGTAGTAAAATAAATGTTTGTCTCTCTCAGTCAAATGATCAGATAGCTGTGTAATTTATGTGTTAGAGAAGTATGGTACGGATGTGTAAAGTTGTACAAGCAAATACCATAATAGCTAGGGCTCCTTGTGTTTGCCAGACACATGGTACACAAAGTAAGCGTGTACCCTCCTGAGGATTAATGTAATTATGCCCTTAGGTGTTGTAGATTACAGCAATCGAATGAAATGTGTCACAGAAACACTTTGTATCATTGTAATTCAAAAATCTTTAAAAATAAATGTTTTAAGTACAAAATCAATCACTCAAATACGTGTACTGTAACGCTAAACTATGCATCTAACTGTAAGATAATCTCTGTCATTACTTAAGGGTAAAAAATGTGTTAAGTGTAGTAATTATCGTCGTCCGTAAGCAAAGTCCTGTAGAAGTCAATGTACTTATCTCATCATAAACGAAAGTGAAATGCTTTGTTTATAGGTATCGTAGTTATTACGTACCGTACCGTGATCAAGAAAGTACTATAATGTAACATATTGTTGTGCTACGGAAAAGGCTGTCTCATTGTAGCTATACCACAAAAGTTACTACTAAAACATGTATTACTTTCCAGAATAATACAGAAAAACTGTGCAGATATAAAGCAGATACAGCACAAAAGCAACAATGTAAATTGTGTCACATATTAGTAGCGTCATGATATAATCGTGTAGCTGTCAAAGAAACCAAACGCTAAGCCATCTTTAATCTCACAGAAAGTACTTTAAATCCAGAATGTATTCTCAAGTAAACCAAAATGTAGCATTAAAATCTCGTTAGCAGTACTGGTATATGTTCTAAGTATGTGAGCCTTATAGTCATTGCGTAATCGTACAACTAACAAGCAAGATTGTACAAATGACAACCCTGTGTCGTCTGTTCACTATAACAATGTACTCGTAAATACTGCCTAAGTATTTTCCCTAGGTTCTAGACTGGATAGTTAATTTTAAACATTGTTGCATGTTACCAGTTTCTAAGTGTGACAAAGAGTACTAGTAACGTGAAGGGAAAAATACTATGGCAGAGGCTAAGTTGAAAGGCAGATTATCTCTCAAGAAACGGTTTTATATGTGAAATGTGGTGTAAACCTTTACTCTTCCTAGTACGCAGAGTTTCAACTTCAACGCAATTATCATGTGGTATACGTCGGATTCTGTAAGGTCCATTGCTAACTAGAAAGAATTTGTGACTCAAGTGTTTCTTCTTATGTGACAATGAATGAGCTCTAATGAGAACTTTCTGACCAACATATAATTTCTTTGCATTTGCTTTCCCGTGTAGTTTTCTCCTTTTGTCTGCTGCAGATTTTGTATTTTTAATAGCCAAATCAATTATGTCTTTGTGTCGAAGTTTACGTGTATTCGGAAAAGGTACAAGCTCTCAGATTCTGTTCGGTGGTTCTTCATTCTTCAGTACAAGAATAGGTGGTAAAGCAGTGGAGTCATGAGGCATTTCATTCAGCACGTTTTGAAATAAGTATAAATATCTGTCCCAATGCTGATGCTTTCTGTGACAATAAAATCTGCAAAGCTTATAGATTTCTTTCATAATCCGTTCAGATGGGTTACAATGTGGTGAGTACAATGAAATAAAAACAGGTTTGATTTTATGGTTCCGAAGCAGCTTGTCATCAACAGTGCAGCATTTGAAGGGTATGTTGTTTCTAACCCGATAATAATGCCGAATCTGTGTGTGTGCCTTTCATGCCATTTGCTTTTGATGTCTTTCCAAATCGGATCTTTATCTTGTTCATGAGCAAAGTCCTTTAAAGATGTGGTGATGAAGTTTTTAAAGGCGCCTTTCTGAATGTAAAGAATACTGAAATTTTTCTCGAGGTTGCCTTCTGTGTTACTTTTCACAAGCACAGCCGGTGCGCGTGACAGTGCGTCCGCAACAATGTTCTCCTTGCCAGGAATGTAGACTATTGTGAAGTGGAATTCTTGCAGAAACAATGCCCAACGTTCTAACCTGTCATGATATAATTTTGAAGACATAAGAAATTGTAATGAACGATGATCACTGTATACTTTTACGTGCTTGCCAGAAAGAAAGAAATGGAATTTGTTAAATGCCCAAACGATAGCTAAAGCTTCTAATTCAGTAACGGAGTAATTTTTTTCAGATTTTGTTAGCACTCAGCTAGCAAAAGCAATGGTTTTCTGAACAGTAGTGTCATTTTCTGTGGCTTCTTGAAATAAATGGGCGCCAAGACCGACTTTAGAAGAATCCGTGCTAAGGCAGAAATCTTGTGACAGATCTGGATGAGCTAGTATTGGCGCGTTAAGTAGCGATTCTTTCAAGGAACTGAATTCCAACTGTGATTGTTCGTCCCAGTTCCAAATAGTATTATTTCCAGTGAGAGAACAAAGTTTTGGTGTAACTAGAATTTGCATATTCAGAACATGATGGTAAAAATATCCACGGGTATGCTGCCAGTCTATAGTGTCCAACGGGCACAATATTTCGGCGATCAAACATGTCGCCATCATCAGGTGAACTGACGGACTGAGCTCCTGTGAACGTGCCGGCACGGAGATCCGTACGCTATGGCTGCTCAGAGGGAACTGGGTTCGGTCGCGGCGGCGGCCGATTTAAATACCCTCCGCCCGCGGCGCGCTCCCTCCGCCGTCCGCGCCCAGCGCCACGGTCGCGCGGTGGAACAGATTGCGACGGCGTCTGAGATGACGTCGGTGTGATGGCTCTGTCCGCCGTGGTCGTCACAACTATACGTCTGCTGGATTTACTCTTGATTAACCCGATCGCTGGTTCCCAAGCCTTGCTAAGATTATAGCCACAGTCACGGTTTATGAGGTCGTCATTGGTGCGAATTTCGATGGCCTCTCTAACAATGCTGTCCCAGTATCTCGACGTCTGTACCAGAATCCTCGTGCGGTCATACTCCATGGCGTGATTTTCTGACAAACAATGTTCAGCGACCGCCGACTTGCTCGGATACATCAGTCGAGTGTGCCTCTGGTGTTCACGGCATCGATCCTCGACGGTACGCATCGTCTGACCAATATACGACTTGCCACATTGACACGGAATCTGGTACACGCCGGCCTTCCTCAAACCGAGGTCATCTTTGGCGCTCCCCACCAGTGCACGAGTTTTATTTGGAGGACAAAACACAGTTCCGACCCGGTGTTTCTTCGGAATGCGGGCGATTTTTCCCGAGAGTGCGCCTGTGTATGGAATAAATGCAGTGCCTACCTCCTCCCTCGTGACTTCATCCATCTCAACAGGTTGTGCTGCCGTGGTTGGGCGGAGAGCACGTTGAATCTGCCACTCTGAGTACCCATTTTTTTCGAAATACAGTTCTCAGATGTTCCAATTCCTGGGGTAGACTCTCTGCGTCAGAGATAGTGCGCGCCCTATGTACTAGAGTTTTAAGTACCCCATTCCTCTGTGAAGGGTGGTGGCAGCTGTCTGCATGCAAATACAGATCAGTGTGCGTAGCCTTCCGATACACCCCATGACCTAGGGTGCCGTCAGCCCTTCTATTGACCAAGACGTCAAGGAAAGGTAATTTACCCTCCGTTTCAGTCTCCATAGTGAATTTGATGTTGGGGTGTATGGAGTTTAGATGTGTAAGGAAGTGAAGGAGTTTATCCATACCATGTGGCCAGATGACGAACGTGTCGTCAACGTAACGGAAAAAGCAAGTAGGTTTCCATACGGATGACGACAGGGCTTCCTCCTCGAAGTTCTCCATGTACAAATTCGCTACCACCGGTGAGAGTGGGCTACCCATGGCGACTCCCTCCGTTTGTTCGTAGTATTCTCCATTAAAAAGAAAATACGTGGAAGTCAAGACATGCCTAAAAAGTTCAGTGGTCTTCTCGTCAAACTTCTGACTAATCAATTCTAGTGACTCTCGCAGGGGTACCCTCGTAAACAAGGAAACGACGTCAAAACTCACCATGATATCTGACTCATCCAACCTGAAGCTATCAAGGCGTTTAACAAAATCCACGGAATTACGCATGTGATGAGGGCATTTACCCACATAAGGACTTAATATTCCCGTCAGGTATTTGGCCAACAAATATGTAGGTGCCCTGATGTTGCTGACAATGGGGCGTAATGGTACCCCCTCTTTGTGAACCTTTGGGAGTCCATATAGTCTAGGCGGTACCGGACCTTGGGGTAACAATTTCTTAGCGTCACCCTCCGGTAAATCTGCGTCCTTGAGAAGCGCCCTCGTCTTGTTCTCCACCTTCTTTGTAGGGTCAACGCTGATCTTCCGGTAGGAATCGTCATTTAGCAGGCTCTGCATCTTATCAGTGTAGTCCTTATGGGAGACAACAACTGTAGCATTGCCTTTGTCAGCCGGTAAGACAACAATTTCAGAGCGCTCCCTCAGATCACGAATGGCCGCCCTCTCTTTACTGCTGATATTTGACTTCATCGGCTTGGATTTCGTCAACGCACGACAAGTTTCATGACGTACTTCCTCGGCTGATTCTGGAGGAAGTCGAGCTGCAACCTGCTCAACAGCACTAACAATTTCTGCGACCGGAGTGAACTTGGGGGTGGGAGCGAAGTTGAGACCTTTCTGCAAAACCGAGGCCGCATCATCGCTCAACACCATGCTACTCAAATTGATGACAGTCTTGCACGGAGCCTGCAGGGATGGTTTGTCAAGGAGACGTGAGAACTTAGCTGTTTGACGTCCCGTAGCCTTCTTATGGGCGGAATCAGCTGACACCCAGGTGACACCATCAATCCAATCCCAGGAACAAGAAGTGAACTTACTAGCCAGTTGCAAATGTAGTTTGAGTAATTCCTGTGAGATAAACTCAAGGCTACGGCGGGTGAATTGCACTCTCTCACGTACCAATGCGAGGCTGGCTCGTTTCTTGATTCTCTTAGCTGCTGCAGAATCGATGCAATGCATAACCTTAGCACAATTTGGAACAACATTCTCGGAACGACATCTCTTTAGAAAGGCAAGAGTACTTAGCAAACGACATCTACGGTGGAGCAACTATTCAAATTTCTTCATGCT
The DNA here is from genome assembly GCF_021461395.2 of Schistocerca americana. Lineage (NCBI taxonomy): Eukaryota > Metazoa > Arthropoda > Insecta > Orthoptera > Acrididae > Schistocerca > Schistocerca americana. The sequence continues at coordinate 993,902,340 of NC_060120.1, read as the reverse complement.
GCGATACATCTCCTCCCCGTAAAGGTGCATGATGTGATTCTTGAGTTTCTCCCGGCGTATTTGATAATCAAAATATCCACGGGTATGCTGCCGGTCTATAGTGTCCAACGGGCACAATATTTCGGCGATCAAACATGTCGCCATCATCAGGTGAACTGACGGACTGAGCTCCTGTGAACGTGCCGGCAAGGAGATCCGCACGCTATGGCTGCTCAGAGAGAACTGGGTTCGGTCGCGGCGGCGGCAGATTTAAATACCCTCCGCAATCTGTTCCACCGCGCGACCGTGGCGCTGGGCGCGGACGGCGGAGGGAGCGCGCCGCGGGCGGAGGGTATTTAAATCGGCCGCCGCCGCGACCGAATCCAGTTCCCTCTGAGCAGCCATAGCGTACGGATCTCCGTGCCGGCACGTTCACAGGAGCTCAGTCCGTCAGTTCACCTGATGATAGCGACATGTTTGATCGCCGAAATATTGTGCCCGTTGGACACTATAGACCGGCAGCATACCCGTGGATATTTTGATTATCAAATACGCCGGGAGAAACTCAAGAATCACATGATGGTAAAAATTTACGAGACCTAGAAAACTGCAGACTTGTTTTTTTGTGGATGGAACTGGAATGGCTCTGATTGCTTCTAACACTTCTGGATCCGGCTCAATGCTTTCAGAAGATATATTACACTCCAGGAAATGGAAAAAAGAACACATTGACACCGGTGTGTCAGACCCACCATACTTGCTCCGGACACTGCGAGAGGGCTGTACAAACAATGATCACACGCACGGCACAGCGGACACACCAGGAACCGCGGTGTTGGCCGTCGAATGGCGCTAGTTGCGCAGCATTTGTGCACCGCCGCCGTCAGTGTCAGCCAGTTTGCCGTGGCATACGGAGCTCCATCGCAGTCTTTAACACTGGTAGCATGCCGCGACAGCGTGGACGTGAACCGTACGTGCAGTTGACGGACTTTGAGCGAGGGCGTATAGTGGGCATGCGGGAGGCCAGGTGGACGTACCGCCGAATTGCTCAACACGTGGGGCTTGAGGTCTCCACAGTACATCGATGTTGTCGCCAGTGGTCGGTGGAAGGTGCACGTGCCCGTCGACCTGGGATCGGACCGCAGCGACGCACGGATGCACGCCAAGACCGTAGGATCCTACGCAGTGCCGTAGGGGACCGCACCGCCACTTCCCAGCAAATTAGGGACACTGTTGCTCCTGGGGTATCGGCGAGGACCATTCGCAACCGTCTCCATGAAGCTGGGCTACGGTCCCGCACACCGTTAGGCCGTCTTCCGCTCACGCCCCAACATCGTGCAGCCCGCCTCCAGTGGTGTCGCGACAGGCGTGAATGGAGGGACGAATGGAGACGTGTCGTCTTCAGCGATGAGAGTCGCTTCTGCCTTGGTGCCAATGATGGTCGTATGCGTGTTTGGCGCCGTGCAGGTGAGCGCCACAATCAGGACTGCATACGACCGAGGCACACAGGGCCAACACCCGGCATCATGGTGTGGGGAGCGATCTCCTACACTGGCCGTGCACCACTGGTGATCGTCGAGGGGACACTGAATAGTGCACGGTACATCCAAACCGTCATCGAACCCATCGTTCTACCATTCCTAGACCGGCAAGGGAACTTGCTGTTCCAACAGGACAATGCACGTCCGCATGTATCCCGTGCCACCCAACGTGCTCTAGAAGGTGTAAGTCAACTACCCTGGCCAGCAAGATCTCCGGATCTGTCCCCCATTGAGCGTGTTTGGGACTGGATGAAGCGTGGTCTCACGCGGTCTGCACGTCCAGCACGAACGCTGGTCCAACTGAGGCGCCAGGTGGAAATGGCATGGCAAGCCGTTCCACAGGACTACATCCAGCATCTCTACGATCGTCTCCATGGGAGAATAGCAGCCTGCATTGCTGCGAAAGGTGGATATACACTGTACTAGTGCCGACATTGTGCATGCTCTGTTGCCTGTGTCTATGTGCCTATGGTTCTGTCAGTGTGATCATGTGATGTATCTGACCCCAGGAATGTGTCAATAAAGTTTCCCCTTCCTGGGACAATGAATTCACGGTGTTCTTATTTCAATTTCCAGGAGTGTATGTACCGAAAACTTCACCATTGTCCTACCGAATTCAGGCTTTTCCAAGTTAACTGTAATTCCAGATTCTGCAAAAATATGTAACACACTGTAGAGGATGCGATTGTGTTGTTCCCATGAGGCTTCTGCTATCAGAATATCGTCCACATATAAGGTGATGTGACGTTTTAAGAACTCAGGTGATATGGAATTTAGCCCACGAATGAATGCTGCCGAAGAAATGTTCAAACCAAAAGGAAGTTTCCGAAACTGATAACAAACGCCGAAAGAAAGGAAAGCTGTGTATTTTCTACATTCTGGATGAAGTTCGATCTGATAAAACCTGGATCTGAGATCTATAGAAGACAACACTTTTACACCATGAAAATTTTGAAGAAGTTCTTCTAGCGTTTGCGACCTGTATGTTTCAGGAATGATGATAGTATTGATTTGTCTCGAATCTAAGACAAGCCTGATTGATCCATTTTTCTTCTCAACAACATGTAATGGATTGTCGTATGAGCTTATTGCAGTCTCAATAATGCCCTCGTCAAGCATAGATTGTATTTCTGTTCTAACACGGTCCCTATAATGCGCCGGAATTACGTATGGTCTAACACAAAATTTAGTATGCTCAAGAACACGAACTTGGTATTGAAATCCCTTGATTGTTCCTGTTTTGTGAGTAAAAACTGTGGAATGTACTTGTAAAATCTCCAAAAGGTCCTGACTATCATTGTCATTACAATTCTCAATTGTTTGAATTTTGTTCTGAATTAACTCGTTAGTATCAAATACGCGTTTGTCGTCGATATCATCCCTGTCAGTACTTGCAGAGTGATTGTTAGTGTCTAGTTCCGTAGAAAATTCCGAACTGTTGTCTAACAGAAGGTAAAGCCAACTAATTTCCTCGTCATGGTTTGAGAGCCAATCTTCAAATTTCAAAGCTATTGGCTTTCCTTCTTTCTCTAAACTTATTTCAGCATCGCGAAAGTTTAAGATTGCTTTGTATTCATTGAAAAAGTCTATTCCCATTATAATTTCCGTCGACAATAGTGGAACAATAAGAAAGTTCATAGAGAAGCTGTGGCTTTGACAAAAGAATTCTAAGTTGGTTTGTTCGCGTACATCTACACTTTTTCCTAAAATTGCACCTTGTAATTTAATCTTAGGTAAAGGAAGTGTGGGGCAATCGTTCGATTTGTTGCATTTGCTAAAAGCTGTTTCATTAATTACTGAAATGGGACTGCCAGAGTCAAGTACTGCCGTAAATTTTACGTCATTTACTGTAGTGTGAATCACAGGATGCAATGTTGTTATGTTTTACGTCGTGTTCCTGGAGTAAGATGTCCCTAATGTCTTCCATTTTTACGTAATTACTAGCTACGGCAGCTGCGTCGTCAGTTTCAGAAGTACATTTTGTGGCTGCCAGCGGTATGAGTCATTGCCTATTGTATCTCTGTTGGCGCGCGTCGTTATTGGGATTTGGAGACCTAACTTCTACAAATTCACCTTGTCGAGAGGGCCCCACCCTGTTTGAATCCTGCCAGTTCTGATGCAATTCAGGTCTGTCGTTACGATCATATCGTCTGTCGTCATGTCGGTAGATTCCATAGTTTCTTTCTTGTCGGTCAGGTGGTGGAGAATTTCTCCCTGACTCGTTAACTGCGCGCTGGACCGTTGCGTCTGAGGTTATTCTGTCTCCCTTGATAATAATTATTTTGGTTCCAATATTGTCAGTTTCTCTGATTGTCTCTGTGATAGTCACTACCGCGGAGAGGTGATCTTTCTCTGTAATTATTACAACTCTGCCAACGGTTGACATATGGGTGGTGTCTGTTTTGGTCACGATTTGTGTTGTGAGAATAGCGTTGTCGTGTCCAGTTATTATTTCTTTCATCGCGGAATTGTGACGGATGTGACCTGTAATTGTTGTGTTCCTGTTTTCGCGTTCCGCGATTGTCAGTGTCAATTTCCAATTCTTGTAACAGTCCCTGAAAAGCTTCAATGTCGTCTTTGCAACGTCCTGCCAAAATAATGTGTCGTAAGTGTTCAGGCAATTTGATTAAACTAATGCGGATAAGTTCAGGGGGGCTGTATGGGTTTGACAGGTACTGATTCTTGTGCAACATGTTTTCAAAATATTTCACAAGACGGGAAAATTCAGATTGTTCGAAATGTTTCATCATTATAATGCTATGTTTTACTTGGTCTTGTGTAGCTTGGGACCAATATACTGAGAAGAAGGCATGATAAAATTCTCCTTCACTGTGACAATCGTGAATGACCGATCGCATTCTTTCAGCTGGTTCATTCTCTAAGTAGCCACACATAAATTCTAATCTGTGCTCTGATGACCAGTTGGGAGGAAAACAATGAGAGAATTGCTGAAGCCACGCCTGTGGATGAATGTCGTTGCCAGAATTCTTAAATGTTTTGAATTTACGTGTAGTAATGAACAGTTTATAGTCAAAATCATCACGTCGGCGAGTCGCATATCGGTCATTGTTACGTCGTGTCGGCGGTTCCATCTCAAAATTCGGTGCACCTTGCCAATTTCTTTCATAATTTTCGAAATGCCCTGTGTTATTATTTTGTGGCTTTTCCGTATTGTTGAGTCCCTCTTCCCGTGTTGGAGCGCGAGTGTCCTCTGAAATATGTAATTCTTGTATTACTTGTGCCAACTGATCTTGTACTTCCCGGATTTCTCTATGGTGTTGCGTATTAATTTGATTCTGATTTTGTTTGAATTTCTTAATTTGTTCATACTGTTCTGTGTCATTAAAGACTACCGGTCTTGCGTCATTCAGATTATCATCTACCTTCGTAGATAAATTATTTAGCTGATCCGAAAGTTCGACTACTTTCTCTGATAATGAACTAATTTCCTCCATGTGTCTTTCTGAACCAATTTTCAGAGTATCTACTGTGTCCTTTAAGTTTTCCTCAGTTTTTGCAAGTAGCGTAACCGAATCGGTAGATGCAACTGAGTCAATTTTAGCCCACAAGGTCTCATGATTTTCATGAACAATGGTTTGCAGTTCTTTTATGGCCGCTTCGTGATTCTGTAATGCATTTTCATGCCGCGAAAAAATAGGTTGAAAATGCTCACAAATTTCTGTTCGTACGTCATTACAGACTTTTTGACACTTCGACTCAATGTTATGTAACCCAGTAGTTAAATATTCACGTGTTTGTTCAAGTGTGGTGTCTAACTTCCGAAGATTTTGTTCCATTGTGTCTAACTTTTGAAGATTTTGCTGTGTTTGTCTATGATTTTGTTCCATTGTGTCTAACTGTTGCTGTGTTTGTCTCTTGTGTTGTTCCATTGTATCTAACTTTTGAAGATTTTGTTCCATTGTGTCTAACTTTTGAAGCTTTTGTCCCATTTGTTGCATTAATTGTAATAACAATGCACTGGTGTCTGAAACATGGTCCTCAGTGCTATTCGGCAATGCATTTGAACCGGCAATATTCGCATTTTGAAAAGCAGAAAATGTGTCATGACTTATTTGAGAAAACGGTGAGGACGCAAAACCTGAATCTACAGTATTTGCAAGATTGTGTCCTGTCATTTCGTATTCCTGAGGCAAGCTGTTGCCGACCGATCGATCGATAATGCTTCCCTGTTCACTAATTTTTTCACTGCCTACACCATTATTTGCAGCCTGCTCCATTTCCCTATGCACAATTACCAAATTACTACTTTGAACATTAGTTAATTCATTACATGGTGGCGCTAACACACTGCTTTCGTCTTCACTGTCATTTCTCAGTTTACTTTGGAGTCTAGTATTACATTTTTCACACGCCATTATTGTCACAATATTTCACACGACGGAACAGAAAAACACAATGTGAAGAGCAAAATAAGAAAACACATTAACATAGTACTGAAAATAATATCTAGTTGATTGCAAGCGCAGCTGCGAAATACTTGGTGCAAATCTACATGCATCCCAAAACTGTTTTACTGTACAACAATGCAAAACTACAACTACAAAGGAAATTCTCTCTATACTTACGCGCTAGCAATAAACAATAGCTACACTAATTACACAAACAACAAGAAAATATCAGAAGATTCCAGTAAGGTATCCTCGGCTAAGGGTCGAAATATGTAACGTCCCCTTAGAAAAATTATACATGACTGTGTTTAAACTGACACACAATATTTTTAGCGCAACGCAATCTGACTTTCAAAAACCCCTAAAAAAGAATGGCTCTGACTAACATTAACCTATACCTTTCACAAATCACTTACCTCACCAAAAATCTTCGTTACTCGAACTACTGCAATACAGCGAGCGCCACTATTGCCAGCTCAATAAAGGATTCAAACTACTGAAGGCACTAACTACTGATAGGCATAGTTAGCAACTGAAAGATTTTGATAGAGAACAAAGAATGTATTTACCTTACTAGTGTTCAAAAGTCATTATATATACATATATATAGCAGTTCATGACATCCAGTCTTACAAATTTCAAAACTCCGCCATTTCTCTCCCCACATCCACCACTGCTGGCGGCTCACCTCCAACTGTGCAACGCTACGCGCTGTTAACATCCAGCTGCCCTACACTACAATGGCAGACAACAATGCAAACTAGCCACAGACTGCACACAGCACAGCCAGTGATTTTCATGCAGAGCGCTACGTGCCGTTGCCAATTTAAAAACATAAACAGCCTACTTACAGTATTGGAATCTGTGGCTCGGTTTTGGTACGAATAAATGGTAAAAAAAGCCTTTGGCGGTGTTTTGTAAGGAACGGCACGTGGACTAATAAATATTTTTGAAAACGGGAAGATGTCACTTCTAGATAAATGCCTAGATAACATACAGATAAAATTTGAGCAATTTTCTGCTGCAGTTTATTACTTAGATTTCGCTTCAGCCGCATTTTACGTGTCGAAAAAGGGTGATTTTGAACCACTTTGTCTCGGAAACGGTTAAAGATGTGAAGAAAATTTTCAAGGTTGTTCGAGATCGGGACCTTAGAAACACATCGTAAAAATTCAGCCATCTTCTGTGCATAGTCGTTTTGATATTTGTCATTCAGTTTTGGCACGAAAAAATTGTGAAAAATAATTTTTTGGGTTGTCCGAGGAACTGCCTCCTTAAGCCCCTTAAGGCACACGTAGAACATGTCAAATGCACAAAGAGCAGATCGATTTTCTCCATTTTTCTAAGCTAGAGGGGGTGTGTTATGTTCATATCTTGATCCTGTCATGTAGGACGGTGACACTAAGAATAGTAAGACGATCCTTCTGCTGGGTACATAAATGGCCTCTAGCCCAAGGGCTACACAAAACGCTTCAACCGACATTGCTGTCTCCAATAGAATCCGAGGTATGAGACCCGGTAGAATCCCATTTTGAAGTACGACGTTTTGGGATAGCGTGTAGCACATGCTGTCGCATGCATAGCGATTACACGTATTTCAGCATATGAGGAAATAATAGTCTGAATACGGTTGTGGTAATACCCGACGACTGCTTGAATTCACACAAAAATAAGTCTCTCCTTCCAATGTATTCTAATTTTAATAATTCTGTGAACAACTTAGACTCTCATGAAAAGATCACTTTTACGGAAATTTATCATATTAATGGCCTACAGTAAGGATACTGCTAACAAATTTTCCCAATTTGTTTCAAAATCTGTTTAAAAATATAAGTAAATCAGTTAACAGTTTCGTTTTCTTGGAACGATCTCATAACCACTTTTTTCCAGAATTTTCATTTGACCCTTTTGCGACGGATACCCACGTCCTCAGCGTCTCATTTAGAAGGCATGAAATTCTCAGACAGAAATTGTCTATAATAGTGGAAGGGTTACGCAGTTCCGTAGAATACTATGTAGCGTTTCTTTCATTGAACTAAAAATGCGAGTACATACATTTTAATCCGACTTCACACTTATCATCACATGAATCTCTTACACATTAGACTACGTCCTCTGGCAGCTCGTCTGCACCCAAAATATTTTAAATTGCTGTTTGAAATATGACAGAATTCTCGTAAACAATGATGGACACAGAACTGCTCTCCACGAGTGATTTATGTCTCTGAAATGAACGTCTCCTTTACCTTTTGTAGTTCATCTACATCACTCACTTCGTTGATAATTACTCACGTACTCCTCTCCTTGTTGTGGATGATGGATTGCTCATAATGTGTTGTTTGATGATTGGATGGATGAAGATCAGTAAGCACAATGGGTTGAGATATCACATTTAGTGTATTATATCCTTTGTCGAAAGGCATTTTTGAATTATACCAGGTGGTTACAATTAAAGTGCAACTACTCACAGAGGTGCAGTGTGGACTGTAATTACCGCCTGGATGCGAGTCGTGTAGGTACTGTAATGGCTTAATGCGGAGCCGATTTACGCTGGAAAACAATTAGTACCACTTTTGGCCACCAGGCGCAAATCTAGCGCTGACGTATAGAAACGCTTGCAAATGTAATGGATGAAGAACAGAACTTGGTTATAATGTGACTTTATACAGTTTGTTCCGTATGACTACCGAAGACGACAACGAGATGCTGCACAGAACCAGATTTGACGCTAGTGGGCAAAATTGGAACTAACTTTTCCCAGCGTAAATCAGTTCCGCATTAACCAAGTTTCGCTGTCGTATGATAATTAAAGCCCACACTGTATCTCCATGCGTAGCTGCACTTTTAATTATAGCCACCCAGTAGTAACAAAATCGTACATAGATATTCAAAATGGTTCAAATGACTCTGAGCAATATGCGACTTAACTTCCGAGGTCATCAGTCGCCTAGAACTTAGAACTAATTAAACCTAATTAACCTAAGGACATCACACACATCCATGCCCGAGGCAGGATTCGAACCTGCGACCGGAGCGGTCACTCGTTACCAGACTGTAGCGCCTAGAACCGCACGGCCACTCCGGTCGGCGCACAACGATATTCAAATAAATCATTAACTTTAATGAATGTTTCACTGCTAGACGTCATTCTCTGTTTGAGGAATATCTTTCAATATTCTTCCGACACGCGAAAGTAAAATTTAGTACACACTACTAGTATTCCATTCGACTACTTCCTCCGACCGAGTACATCTGTAGGCTCCACAGCAGGGTTGTGATATCCAGACAGGGCGTTTTTACCACACCATTGTAGAGATTTTCTGCAGTAGAAGCTTTCTCAACATTTAAGTCTCCATCCTCATAAACTTTATATAGCTCCCAAAACTTACTTTCAATACAACCTGTAAAAGGAGAAGTGATACAAAGTGGTAAGTTAACAGGAAAATTTATTTTAGAATTAATTTGGTTATTATTTCAAAACTAGCTGTTATTATTACTCACCTGAATTTTTGTCATAAAAGCGGATCGCCACGCAGGAATTTTTCACAGTTCCGATATCGGTGGACTCGTCCGTTATTATGCTAAATTTGGCGCGTTGTAGTTTTTTCGCCAACACTTCTTTCTGTGACGTCCCAATAACATTAGAAACAATGGCACGTGCTTGTGCCGTTTAAGAGGCATTGCCCTTGCAATATCCGAGTCTGGAAAAATATCTTTCAACAAACCGGATAAATGGTCAGCAGCTAAAAATGCCACATTACGTTCTGCTAAGAATGCTGATAATTTGATTTCAGCTTTAGCAACCTTCCTCTTAACTGGTAGTGCGTTTGTGAGAATTGGAGCAACTGAAGGCTGTCGCACAGTAGCAGACTGCACCATGTTTAGGTGCTTCTCACTTCTGGAATGGTTTTTAATATTCTGGATTTCGGAAACCATGCTGGTATTGCAATATCTGCATCGCGTCCTGAGCGGATCACTGTCGCGCACCAGCCAATTACGTAAACGAGGCATATGTAGCCACTCATCACGAAATTTTTGTTGTCGATGGACAGGTCGTTCTGTCTTCGAGATTTCACCTCTCTTTAGACGTTTTTTCACCGGCGTGCACGAAAGTTTCGTGCTTGTGTTTTCATATTCACTGTCACTTCCCATTTCTCCACCCACAGTAACACACAGTAACCCGAAACACTTACAAAAAGAAACTACACAGTCAATGAATTCAGCTAAACGTACTCGTTATGACTATATGCGAAATACGCATTGTTAAGAGTATCGTTTGTTGAAGACGAAACAATACAGTCTCATGAAATGTCTTTCGTTTGTACTTAACAATTCCACAGTATTGTAGTGTAATTAGGTCTACTGTTAATTGCTTTCCAATAATATTCGATTAAAGTTCCATTTAGTGCTTTGAGATTCGTTGGCCGCTCTATTTCTGAAACTTAACAATTCGAACTGAGTGAAATATGTCATGCGAAGCAAAGTGATTCGTTATGGTTAGCTTATTTAATTTATTTTCCAGGGCCAGGCTTTGAACTAAGCCTCATTCTCGACTTTAATCGTTTTGTCATGTCGGTAGTTTGGCGCTCTCTCTCCTGCCTGGAATTTGTTGATTGACTGAGTGTGCATGGATTCGTAGCCGTTTCTAATCATTTTTAAAATATAACAGATGAATTGATTATTTTACAAACAAATGTGTATAATGGATGTTCAGTAAGAAATTTGGACCCACCTCCGTAGCCACACGGTGTGGTGTCACGAGCCACGAACCCGCAACTACTAAGGTTCCAGTCCCCTCGTGGGCATGTACGTTTCTGTGATGTATGTAGACTAAGTTAGGATAGGATAGGGTAGAGTAAGTCGTCTGTAACGACTCCAGTTATCGATCGGATTAAAAGCTTTAAAAAAAAGTTTTAGGCAAAATTCTCGTATGTTCGTGTACGATATTCACTTTTGCCTCGTACATCGTACAAATGACGAAATTCTAGTACACGTACGAGAATTCTCGTACATATCGCTACCCTGCTCTACAGTAACCACTACTGCGCTTGCATCTGCTCAAAACAAAAGCAAAGAACTGCACTACACATAGTCCAGCCCACAGACGCTTAACCGCACATTGTCGCACCTCACAGAGGGAGTATCACCAATGGTGACCTCACAAGCAACTCTAACGATCATTCGCAACAGAAATTCCGAACAGGTGTGAAGAACTACCGTGACTGAATTAGATTCGTGTTGGAGTCCTATCAGGACGTCTTTCAATCTTTTCGTAAGAATACTTTTGTGTTGAAGTAATTTACATGTGGGTTGTTGCACTTGCCACCGATAGAACTGATTTCAGTTTTAATTTTAACGTTCTTTAGCTTAATTTTTCACATTCAGTTTTCACGGTGGAACGATGTTGTGTAGGAGAATTCTTGTGGTTGAAGCAGCGTATCCGAGAAAACGTGTCTGTCAAAAGATATTCTACAAAAAGAAAAGAGCGAAATTATTTCTCAAACATGTTTCATTAGCTAACACACACATTCTCAGTTACAAGGTTCTAAATCAACCACTTAGACAGATTCAGGTACCTCATTATCACCTAACAATGAATCTTCTATTGTACTGAATTTCAAAAATGAAAGCTATACGGTGTCAGGAAGTCAATGTGCTGCTTTGGGGTTAGTTTGGAACAAACGGTTATACCAACGACTTCCTCGGATTGGTTTTTGGTTCCATTTGAGTAAATTTCAAAATATTTATCAGAGATAAGCTTAATAAAATTGATGAGATAAGGAACTTTTAATTTCAAGTTGGAACAACGCACAAGGTGTGACAATTAAATAAGGAGACTGGTGTAAGAAATATGATTCTTGCAAACCAAGCTACAACTAACTTTTATCCACATTAACATACGCCCCTAAACTTTTTATATAACCCTGCATACGTAAAGTGGCCATACGTCTCGCTTTTGGAGAGACAGTCCAGCTTTCAGGCTGTCTACCCTGTTGTCTTCAGCCAGAGTAAAAATGTCCCGCTTTTGCAAACAGACCAGGCGTACCCCCTACGTTCTTGTATTCATTACATTCGAAAAGTGCGGGTGACGGCGGCAGAGCGGTGGAGTGGAGAAGAGACAGCGAGTAACATGAGAGAGAGACAGGAGCAGCCGCTCAAGTCAGCGAACAATGACATCGTGCGAGTGAGAACTTGCCGTGCGGCAACACTATTTACTTCCAGATTGTATTGAGACGTTCGGATGCACGTGCACAATCTCACAACTCACTCAATGTTTCCGTGTTTCTGTGTTTGTAACATTAGAAACATTTCCTTAACGCAAGTGTACCTTCAATATTACTTTGTAAAGTTACGTATCCATTTATAAATCAAAGGAGCATTGTATCAGATGTTACGTGTGATAAGTGTCACACTGATGTCAGTGTTGGTCATGGTGATGCCAGCGATATTGAGAAAAATTTAAAATCGGAAAAACACAGGCTTTTCGATCAAGCTGCTGCTTCCAGCTCGTCAATGCTTGCTTTTTTGTTTTAAAAAAAAAAAAATATGATTTGCCGACTTCGAATGATGCGGATGTACCTGCAGTGGAAGGTGCATGGACGTATCACAAGGTCCAAGAAAACCAAAGCTTTCGTTCAAACGACTGTGTCTCTAATTTAATTCAAACACGGTTTCAGAAAAAAAATAGATGCGCTCGTACAAAACCCCAGGCTATTGTTGTAAATGTGCTGGCACCTTTGGTGAGAGATGGATTGAAATAGCATCTATGTGAAGCCCAATGCTTATTTTTAATAACGAAAGCTTTAAATCAAGGCTGAGGAAAATTGTTCCCTGTATTTATTCGCCTTTTTTTTTTACTCTATGAAAGTGTGAAAGACACGGTTTTAGAGTTTCGAGAGCAGCCCGGTGAAACGTGAGATATTGTTGTCGATTATTTAAAGGAGGTATTATCTAGCAATGATTTAAATAAACAGAATGTGGTGATTTGTGGGGATAATACTAACTGCAATTTTGGAGGAAGGAATAGAAAAGGGAGTAATAATGTTTACGCAAAATGGAATCCGTCACTCAGACGGCAACTCACTGGGGTTGTATGTGGACCCCATATAGTTCACAATGCGATCCAAACAGCATCTTATTGTCCCCCTGTGGACTTCGAATGCATCACAGTGAAAATTTACTCTTTTTCTGTACATCTATAGCGTTCGAGTGGAAGCTCTCAAATAGTTCTATGATTCTATGAACCCAACGACACACGCTATCATAAACGGTTGGGCTACAGCAAAACCAGGTAGCTTGTGTTAATGCCGGCGCCTGAAAGAATTTTAAAAATACTTCAGCACTTGAAAAGCTATTTTCTGGGCAACGATAAAGGCTTGTGTTAATGCCGCCGCCTGAAAGAATTTTAAAAATACTTCAGCACTTGAAAAGCTATTTTCTGGGCAACGATAAAGGCCCAAAAATTTTAAAAACATTTTCCGAAAATCCCACTTCTGACTTATGGCTATTGTTTTTATGGCTATTGTTACCACAGACAGTGATCTATCATTAAATGACGTTAAAAACTGAAGGCGAAGGCGTGTCTGCTCTAGGATGTACAAAGGAAACTCAACGTCTCCAAGGTAACTTGGCACGTAAAGAGCGTTCGGTTTTTCTTCCACACACCGTCCGTAATCTAATAACATAATGACAAGAAACTGAAGCTGTTGTTCAGGGTATAGAAACTACGGCGGTTGAATTTTATGAGACTAGCAAAGAATACTTGAATCAGTGATGTCAGTTCAATATAGACTTAAAAGTGTTTGAATGTACAACTTTCACAGAAGCACCTACGTGAAAATAAATACAGAATGAGATGAATTTGCTGATTACACAAGGATTTCTTGACAGCCGCTAACATACGGACGTATTCGATAAGTTTTCGCTTATTTCCACCTACGTCACAGATGAAAAAATATCAAGCCATAACGCTAAAAATGTTGCTACTTAAAACCGCTGTGTGTATTTGTTCACACATTTCCGTGATAACAGTCTGAACTGTAGGAAATTTCGTATAATTTTTGAATACATTTTATGTTTTCCTGGAAATAACGCGCCTGCCGAAAGAGTTTTTTCTCTAATGAATAAGATATTGACAAAAGACGAAACACAGTTAAGAATCACAATTCTTAAAGCCATTTTGATTACCAAGACTAACACAAACAAAAATTGTGATAACCTCCATTCGTTCTTGAAAACTAGACCCGACATTTCTAAATTGATCCCCTCCGCCGACAAATATAAAGCAAACGCGTCTCAAACTGTAATAATGATTAATTCATATTATATTTAATTAATAAATTGTTATGATGTCCTTGTTTTTGAATAAATTATAAATAGCAAAATAAGTTTTTTCCCTAAATTGTTAAAGCGTGCAATTCTGACAAAGAAAAGGTCACGCTATGCGTACGTGTCTTCCATTGTTCAAAGCTATCTATTGTGACCCTCTTCAACAACTCTACCGTTTTTACTTTTACCTCTTCAACTGACTAAAAATGTGTTCCCTTCACTGCACCTTTCACCTTAGGGATCACACAAAAATGGCGAAGAGGCCGGTCTGGTGAACATGGAGGATGTTCGAACACAGGAAAAACTGTTTCAGAGATAGTGTATTCTGGACTGGTGAGTTGTCTTAATGCAAAATCTATGTGTAGTTCTTCAAAACATCCGGTCTTTCCTTCCTTACTCTTTCCCTCTGCTTGATTAGTTGATTAGGACGTCTTTGTAGCATTTCTGGTTAACAGTTTTATGCATAGGCATTCATTCACTCAGGATAACACGCCTGATATCGAAAAAACAAACGATCAGCATTGCCATTAGATTTATCTTTCTTATTCGTGATTTTAGTCTTGGTGATGTGAGAGTCTTCCAGTGCATATATGGACGCTTTGTTTTGGATCTTACTGGAAGATTCATGTTTCACCACATGTGATGACTCTTCTGAGGAACTCTGTTTCTTTGTTGAGTTGTTACATGACATCAGAGCGCATGTTCTTTTTGTGCCTGAGAGACGATTTTCCCAGCCTCGTATTTCAATTTTGTTCTTTTGCTAACTGTAAAACAGTCCGAAAGAAGCATCAAGATTATTTTGTTGAGTCCGCTTTGACTTTTATCCCCAGGGATGACAGTTTAATATTTATCTGAAATATAGCCACGATTCCCATACCTTATTAACAACCAAGCAATCTACTGAAAAATTCTTAATTATTCCCAGTCGTGAGGGACGAGAACAATGCTGCTGAAACTCTTAAATAATCCAGCAGGTACGGGTAGTCTTTAAGAATATTTCACGTAGATGATGAACGCTCATTCAAGCTTTAAATCGGCACTCCAGAAAAAACGGCAATACTCGTCGATGTTGGAAATTGTGTGCCTTAACGCGGTGATTAGCTGGAACAAAGGGAAAGATTACAGAACCAGCGAGGCTTGACATTCTTTTGCTAAGGGAAGATACGAATTCGTTATCGTTAGTTCCGCTGATAATTTCAGGCACAGCAATCTTCTTTCTTTGTGTTTAATTTCTTTCGCAGAGACAGCATATAAAGAGCGAAAGGGAAACAGCGTGAATATGAAAATCGTGGCTTGGAATGTTGCTGTGTGCGTGTTTTCAGATTGTTTCAAAAGAAAAGTAACGGAAAAGTGACCGTATTCTTAGCCACAAGGAACATGACAGATGAACTATGAGAACAATCTGGCTTGGAGATGTAAATTAATGTCGATTTTGATGTGTCGTAATACAGTGTTTATCGCACATCAGTAGTATGTAATTAATTACACGTGCATTATCTTATATCAACTAAATAAAAAATACAGAAAAAGGGAGAGAACAATTCACTGTGAGTTTAAATATTTGTATAATTTCGAGAACGTTTTAAATGTTTTGACCGCTTTTTTTTCATGTTTCCACTCATACTGGCTACTACGTCAGTGTGACAGTTTGATCGATTACTATCCAGATCATCGATGTCTCATAAAATTCCGAGAACGTGTGATGTCAGCGTCAACCTCCGAGCATTCAGTTTAGTACAGATACCAACAAAATGCTACAGTTACAGATTTAAGTAATTCTGTGTTTCTCTTGCAAAGATAGAGTCTCCGGGATGTGGAAAGAAATAAAAGATGCACAGTTTCTTAAACTGAAACACATTGAAATGCCTTTATTTACGAAACACTGTAGTATTACTCACCAAATATTAATTACATTATAACAAAATCCATTTGTTTATTGAAATCTGACTTTCGTTAGGGTAGGAGTTGCCTAACAGCAAGTTAATTCCGTCTTCACTACATTGCCCTGCAAGTTGCGGAATAAACTTGATTCTTTCCTGTTCGAATATCAAATCCCTGATGTATTTGATGAGGTTTCTTTTAATCCCGGTATCATATTCATGCTTTCTACTACCTTCGAAGGGGAAGCAAGGACAAGGAGAATAGTACCTACACATCGTATGAAACAGGTTTGAAAGCGCCTAGTTCTTCAACAGGTCTCAGGACAATGTTCTAGAAATAACGCCAGATATCGTTATCATAACACACTTATTAATTCTGAAAAGATTACCGCCAAAGTTCAATTTTTGCACACTAAAATATTGTGTAATTAATTAGCGAACGGAAAATTTTAAAACAACCTACTCTCTTGGATTTAAAACAGCTACAGATCTAATCACAACTATAGTATTTGTAGCTAGGCCAAGACATGCCATTGCTACTTGAGTGTGGGTAAGGAACTGAGGTTTTCAGTGGCCGAGCGGTTCTAGGCGCTTTAGTCTGGAGCCGCGCGACCGCTACGGTCGTTCAAATCTTGCCTCGGGCATGGATGTGTGTGATGTCCTTCGGTTAGTTAGGTTTAAGTAGTTCTAAGTTCTAGGGGACTGACGACCCCAGATGTTAAGTCCCATAGTGCTCAGAGCCATTTTGAACCGACCACTGCGTCTTGTTCTTCTTGTTAGAATATACAACATATACATCACGTACATCGTCAGAGCACGAAAATTTTATCATCTATCATCATCATCATCATCATCATCATTTAAGACTGATTATGCCTTTCAGCGTTCAGTCTGGAGCATAGCCCCCTTATAAAATTCCTCCATGATCCCCTATTCAGTGCTAACATTGGTGCCTCTTCTGATGTTAAACCTATTACTTCAAAATCATTCTTAACCGAATCCAGGTACCTTCTCCTTGGTCTGCCCCGACTCCTCCTACCCTCTACTGCTGAACCCATGAGTCTCTTGGGTAACCTTGCTTCTCCCATGCGTGTAACATGACCCCACCATCTAAGCCTGTTCGCCCTGACTGCTAGATCTATAGAATTCATTCCCAATTTTTCTTTGATTTCCTCATTGTAGACACCCTCCTGCCATTGTTCCAATCTACTAGTACCTGCAATCATCCTAGCTACTTTCATATCCGTAGTCTCAACCTTGTTGATAAGGTAACCTGAATCCACCCAGCTTTCGCTCCCATACAACAAAGTTAATCGAAAGATTGAACGGTGCACAGATAACTTAGTCTTGGTACTGACTTCCTTCTTGCAGAAGAGAGTAGGTCGTAGCTGAGCGCTCACTGCATTAGCTTTGCTACACCTCGCTTCCAGTTCTTTCACTATGTTGCCATCCTGTGAGAATATGCATCCTAAGTGCTTGAAACCGTCCACCTGTTCTAACTTTGTTCCTCCTATTTGGCACTCAATCCGTTTATATTTCTTTCCCACTGACATTACTTTCGTTTTGGAGATGCTAATCTTCATACCATAGTCCCTACATTTCTGATCTAGCTCTGCAATATTACTTTGGAAACTTTCAATCGAATCTGCCATCACAACTAAGTCATCCGCGTATGCAAGACTGCCTATTCTGTGTTCACATATCTTAATCTCACTCAACCAGTCTATTGTTTTCAACATATGATCCATAAATAATATGAACAACAGTGGAGACAGGTTGCAGCCTTGTCTTACCCCTGAAACTACTCTGAACCATGAACTCAATTTACCGTCAACTCTAACTGCTGTCTGACTATCCATGTAAAGACCTTTAATTGCTTGCAATAGTTTGCCTCCTATTCCATAATCTCGTAGAACAGACAATAACTTCCCCCTGGGAACCCGGTCATATGGCTTTTCTAGATCTATAAAGCATAGACAAAATTCCCTGTTCCACTCATAACAAATAAAATTACCGTCATACTTTTACAAGAGGGCATCATGGTTTATGTAATAAAAATCCTTGACTAGGTCACAGTATTCTCATAGTGACTTCTGGTTTACTAATTCTAGTACAGGGTCTCCCATAAAGGGATTTACACTGTTCGAAATTTAGTAACCCAAACAAAAATAACAGAAACCGGGAATTTTTAAGTTATATAGATGGTCACGACGTTACTGTTGATGTTTTACTGTTGAAGATGCCCTTCCGTCGAAAGCACCACAGCTTTTGCAATGCTGCCCAACAGATTGACACACGTGTGTACCCTTCAATACTTGTAACAACAGTACCGGTAGCGCCGGCCGCGGTGGTCTCGCGGTTAAGGCGCTCAGTCCGGAACCGTGCGACTGCTACGGTCGCAGGTTCGAATCCTGCCTCGGGCATGGATGTGTGTGATGTCCTTAGGTTAGTTAGGTTTAAGTAGTTCTAAGTTCTAGGGGACTGATGACCACAGAAGTTAAGTCCCATAGTACTCAGAGCCAGTACCGGTAGCGTTACATGCATTCCACTGTCAGAGGTTTGAGGACGATTTTTGCTTAAGCTATTGACTCGTTCGTTTCCTGGTCAGGGTTCTTTGCCTCAGTTTGATACATTTCTTCTCCTCCACCATCTCTGGAAGTCTGTAATATCATCACCGACTCGCCCTTTATATACATACATATACGGACGCCAGCACCTATAACTTTGACGATTCGGGACACGGGTTCCTATCCTCATTTTATTCTTCAGGACACCTTCTACATATCCTCGAAGCTTTTAGTTTTGCGGTGTAATTTAGAAACACATGTCACTCTTGTGAGCAAAAGACTGAGTAAGCACAATGAAAACTAATTTAGAACAAGGATACTGTCGTGCAACGGAAATGTCTTATTTAAATGAATATTAATACGGGTGACCCAATTAAGCATCAAACAAATCGGTACCACACCGCTCTCATAGACATAGGATCTTCTACCTATTAATGGAAACAAATGTTCATTCTAACAATTAGGTTTACTGTCTTTAAACATGAAAATTAGCCACTGATATACTGAGAAGAACCAGTGACAAAAGGACAAGGGGTTATAACTCCAAAGCATAACACTGGCACAAGTATGTGGGCAGGATGAAGCACTGTTACCTGACGACGAGTGACTGCATAAGTTGTTAGTAAAGTGCAGAAAGCAAACAGAAATGAGTGAATACTGTATGGTCGCCAAAATGCACATTGAGAGAAACAAAGCAACAAACTGGTTGCATGACTTTAATATCGCGTACTCGACTCCTGAAGCGAGCGAGTTGATTTTGCATCTAAACAGCGCCCTGCGTTCAACATAGAGCCAGCTACCAATGCGAACAGAGAGTGAATAAACTGGAAGGCGCCAGCAGCAGTTGGAGTGTCAGATTCAGCCGTCTCTTTGTTCTTAATGCTCAAGTACAGACATCCTTGTAGTGACAGTAAGGCTCGTCTCATCAGACATTTATCCTGTCCTAAACTGAAGTACTTCCCTTGCAAAAGTCTAGACCCAGTTGTTTACTCTGCGTGAGCCTAAAGTTGAGTACTTCCCTTGTAGGTAACTTGAAACTCTGTTGTTATTCGTCGCAGCAGGAACTCGCTGGCCAATTGTGGCAGGGATTGCGAGAGCCGACAAGTAAAACTCAAGTGAAGATGTTAAACTATTTCTACTCGTGTGGACATTTGCAATGTTGAAACAATAATATTCTTAGGTGTTGTGGATGGCAGAAAATCTCTCCCTCTCTCCAGGCTACCTGATGCTCTGCATGTATACACTACGAAAACGCGCGGGTGCCCCACAAAATAACAATATCACCGAATCAGAAACTTGGACTTCAAAAGTTTAAACTGAACGTTACTCCGAGCCGTCTCAACGAAAATTCACACAGCCTTTGGGAAGCAATAGATGGCTAGAGATCTCTTATCTTGCTAAAAGCGTCCTGGGAAGAATCCTGTGTTTATTTTGAGAGAAAAGAAAATTAGTCCCGTGTCCCGGATGTGACTCGGCTTAAAATTTTTGTGGTGTTCAACTCCTCTTAAAGAGTTCTTATCTGGCGCACGCATCCTGTAAGCTTTCAACTCTTGAAAACCTTCACCGTACTGCAGGGGAAAGAAAAAGAAACAGTGAAGTGAAAATAGCCACGTGTGCTATGAGTCACATGTCTAGTGTTAAAGAATGACTACTTGATCACGGAAATTCACATATCATCCTCTGAAATACGTTAGTGGACAGTATCAGAAAAACATGGTAACTTCACAACGAATAACTTGTACTTATCTGTCATGTTATTGATTCAGATTACATGATGATTCTCATTCACAAAAGTAACTCTAACTTGTTTTTCCAGAAGTCTTCAATTTTGTAAAGAAAGCTTTCGGGCCGTGTACGCACCTCCAGGGCAGGTTGGCGACCCATTAGATATTTATTTCAGCGTCTGAGTACGTGCTTAATCTCTCCTAGGCGCAGTGGCCGTTCTCCCATGCTGAAGAAGTGCGTTTTCCCACAACATGGCTCTCCATATGCACAAAAAAATGAAACCAATAATTTCTGAATTTCTTATTTAGATGTATTATTTGACAACTACATTTTATTACTTTCCACATTCATAGGTAAGAAAACAGAGACTTGCCGTACTCCCCAGGAGTGGTATGTAAGAATCACTGCAATCAGTGACATACCTTTTACGCAATAAAACTAGTAATGGACCTAATGCTGAACCCTGCAGTACTACAGTATTAACTTGTCCCTAGGCACAATTTACTATCCGTACTGATGCGAATTCGTGTGAAAAAGCCTGCCTATCAATGCGGTAAGTATGAAATAAACCACGTAGTCACTGAATATTTCGTATCGAGTACTGTAGTCACGAATTTATTAGACGAACACTACTAGCCATTAAAATTGCTACACCAAGAAGAAATGCAGATGATAAACGGGTATTCATTGGACAAACATACTATACTAGAACTTGTAAGAGGTATGCGATGTATGCGCTGCCTGCAACAGGCAAGACTTAAGAGAGTCTCTGACCAGAGAGCAGTATGTAGTTTGTTGTGCTTGTCGCTAGTCGGCATTAGTCTTGAGTAGTCTGCGTGAGTCGGCAGTAGTCGACAGTAGTCTGTGTGAGTCTGCGGTAGTCGGAAGTAGTCGGCGCGTGTGTGCGCGTGTCTGCGCTTGTCTGCAGTCTGCCCTGGTCGGGACTGTGGAGGATGAGTATTATTGTAGAAGGTAAAGAAGCAGCCTTGCGCATATCTAGTAATGTATGTTAACTGTAATCCAATTTCTTTTTAAAAAAAATACCCCAATAATAATTTTTATAATATAAAGTAAATTAAAAAAAAAAGCATTCATTTCAATTTAAAGATTGTATTCAATGGATTATCTTTCCTTTCATGAATCACAAAGCATAGGCCAGCATTCCACGGAGCTGTGCCGAAAATTTTTTATGTAACAGCAGATATATTCGCAGTTTTTATTGAGGTAAGAATTTTTGCTTTTTTTATTCAGAATACAGGGCCGAGGCGCAGCGCTGCTGTCGTCATAAAATTTACCAGGTTACTGAATTTTTTTGTAATTTTGGTGTTTAGGAATTTTTCTGTTTCGAGCTTAACATTAAATGAGAAAAGAATTTTGTGGCTACAGTAAATGTGAATGCATTTCTACACGGAGATAATAAATGGGAACCAATTTTGTTCAGAGGTTACAATATATTTAAAATTCATTTAATTAATATTTTTGTTGGGACGTTACAAATGGTTCATCATTTTAATTATTATTTTTGTGGTGAGTTTACACTTGGTACATTTTAATTTTAATATTTTTGTGGGGAGGTTACACTTGACGACATCCGGCCAGGATCGTATTTCTTTGTGAATCTTCTGAGAAGTAGTCATATATCTGCTCTTATTTACTTAAATGTAGTTTGCATCTGGCGCAACGCATTTACTAATTTGTCACTCTTTCTTTCACAGATCATCGGCAATTTGTTGCTCTTTGTTGTAATTGTGTTTGTTGTATTTTTGCATCGTCCTTGTTTCATTTGTGCTTAATTTTGATTAGTGAAAATGCCGCGAAAAACTGTTAACAGTACATCGCGATGTGCAATGAGTGAAATAGCCAACTCGAATAATTTGACCGATAATATTTGCGACACTCAGTGTAATGATGGCAATCCTCCATTTACAGACAGTCAGTGCGTACCGACCACTAGTAATGATTTTAATGCTAATGATGAGCAAACAAATTCAGTTGTGTCCTCTGTTAATTTAACGACAACTGATGGCGCGGGACGTTCTGTTAGAATGAACGCTGCCCAGTTTAACACACCCGATTTGCAAAATTTGAATTGTGAACAGATAAATTTTTCTAACGAAAATGAACAGTGTACTCAAAGTACGTCAGATTTATTTAATTCCGGTGTAGTGACCAACAGTGCACATCCGATTGACAAATCTTTTCGAGAATCACAGAATATCCAAATGGATACACAAAACGTGACAATTGCAGGTACGCCATCAAACAGCACAGAGAATAGAGTAGGTAATATTGGCTTGGATCAAATTATGGCAGTATTGCTACAGCGGAATGAAATGCTAGATAACGATTCTAAACAGTTGAATAAAATAATAGACAACCATTTCAAACAACTTAGTGAAATACTCAAACAGTGGTATGAAAAACCAAACAACAATTCCTAACTGTCGAATGAAAAACAAGATAACAATTTTAAACAACTTACTGAATCGCGCAAACAACTTAATGAAAGTTTCAAACTGTCGAATGAAAAACACGACAACCTTAACGAACAGAACAAACAACTTAGTGAACAGATTACAGTTGTTACCGTGCAACGTCGTGATACTAAAGAACAATTACGTGACGAAATTGAGGCTTGTGCTAGTAACAGTAGTGAAGAAATTAGACCTGTTGCACATGAATAAGGTAATAGACATGCAGGCACAACAGAATCACTTAGAGATGAAATTAATGCAGTCACTGAACAATGTTCAGAAAACGCAACACAGATACGCGACGAGTTTAATTTAAAGTCACGAGAACTTTCACGCACTCTGGATACGGAAGTCGATAAGAAATGTGAACAACAGAACAACCAAATTGACTAACGTATTAAAGTGACAGAAATGAAACATGTTTCAGTCAATAACACGTCACAGCATACGGCACATTCCGAACATTTGTCACACTCACACAGCCAGTATAACTTAGGTAATTTACAGAGACTACGTGACTTAGAATACGAAGTGACACAGACGAACAGATTCCTATGCAATCCTGAACCAGTTCACACCTTCAGAGACGATAACGTTGATTATAAGCAATTTTTATCCGTAAGAAAATCTAAAGTATTTAAAAATGACAGAACACAGATTCACGGTTTGGACAGGATACGACAATTTGCTTTGTACTTTCACCGCCATTACCTGTAATGCAGAAACTAGCATTGGCATGGATACAGCAACTTGATTTTGAATTTTCACCAGCTTGGCCTGTAACGCAGAAACTAAAATTTATTTGCAGCGCGTAATTGACCTCAGGGGATTCATTACGCTTTAATGAATATGTGCCGTAGCGTGCGCAGGGCCCCGAGCCGTAGTAGTGCTATTTCATCTTTAGTTTTCTGCACTGCTGCCTTCTCTTCTACTATCCTTTATATCTATTAAAACAGCTTTTCAACTATCGATCTATCTAGGATTAAGGAACGAGTAAAGAAAACCCGATAAGACAACTTTTACCGAAAGTGACAATTTTTCATTAGACGCTCCAGAAGTGACAATCAAGAGAACTTTGATACCAGATAAAAATTTAATCATCAGTATGTGTAAAATTTGCAGCAACAGCGAACGCATTTTGGTAACAATAGAGGTTTTTCCCCACAACAGCATCAGAACCAGCCGGCTAGTATACCTAACCAACAATGTAATGTAGAAGGTCAACCAAGCTTTAATGTTTCGCCGCTTGCACGTATAGCATCAGCTCCAACAAATAGTAATGCACAGCAACAAGGAAATAACTACGTACAGAAAACACATCATTTTACCTCGTATCGCAACGCGCCGTATAGAAATGACTATCACGACAGACGTAAAAATAATGAGCATAATTTTCAGCGTACGTTTAATAACAGTCGGTCTTATCAGCAGCAGAATCTTCCACAACAACAGATTATCATGAAAGAACCAGACAGTAGATATCATCCCGAACGTAATACGTCAGGAAGAAATAACAGAACAGTACAAATAGTTGAAATGCCACAGCATCCTCCCGAAAATAATAGCACGTCAGATAGAATTTGACCAGATACAGTATAGGTTGCACCTTCCAGCAACGTAAGCAATACTTTTGACACAGAGAATCTTGTTCACGGAAATTTTATTACTTTTGACGACATCTGAGACATACTTTTACATGAAAAACCAGTAGTCTGAATTAGTTAATCTAAAACAAGCTTTGTTGAATGCACCACTTTTATCGCACCCAGATCTTACTAGAAATTTTTCCATTGTCACCGACAGTTCTAAAACCGCTTTAGGCGTACACATTTTTCAGGAGATTGAAGAAGATGGCACTACAGTAATTAAAAACATCGCCTTTGTGAGTCGCATTCTGTCACCTGTTGAACGCAATTATTCTTTTACAGAACTTGAAACATTATGTGTTGTATGGGCATTTACGAGATTTCGGCATTTTCTTTATGGAAGACACACTACCGTTTACACAGATCATAGAGCGATACAGTTTTTACTTTCCGCTAAATTTACACACGACAGATTAAGTAGATGGAAACTTTATTTGTAGGAATTTAATTTTACTATTGTTCACATTCCCGGCACACAAAATATTGTAGCAGACGCACTATCCCGTTCTCTCAGCTACAATCAGCAAGACATCGCAACCAACTTCTGCAAAGCAAATTTTAGCGTCATGTACATTCAACAAGTTGCATTTGAAAATTTTATTTCGTCGGCATTACAGGACATAGCAAAAGAGCAAAATAAAGACAACGTGTGGAAAGAAATTAGAGACCTCTGGCAAGATAGGAATAATGTTACCATTAGAAACCATTACACTGTACACAATGACATTCTGTTTCGCCGCTCTCACCCTGACAGCAACAATTGGTTATTATGCATTCCTGACGAACTTGTTAACAAATTAATCTGGTATACTCATTTAAGTTACGCACATTACGGAGCCAGAAAATGTTTTCTTATACTGCGACAGAACTGTTATTTTGCCAACATGGAGAAACGTATTCAACGAGTTTTAGCGTCATGTAAAATCTGCCAGAAAGCTAGGTCAGATACGACTTCACATATTCCTCCATTACATCCCATTGTACCTGTTAAATTGAGACACATGGCCGCTGTACTCATTTTTGGTCTGATACCCAGAACTAATAGAGGTTTTTGCTACATCTTTGTCGCAGTTGAACTCACTTCGAAATTTGTTACCTTCACTTCGATACGCAAAGCTACCGCTAAAACTGTTTCGAAAGCATTTGTAAAACTTTTTCTATTTCATGTAGGGCATGTATTGAAAGTAATTTCCGACAATGGATCACAGTTTCGATCTGCTATATGGACACGTATGTTACGAGCTAGAAACATTTCTCCGATCTATGTATCCAGGTACCACGCTTCTTCGAACCCTTGTGAATGACTAATGAAAGCAATTGGTAAACTATGTAGAATATACTGCCATAAAAAACATATTGATTGGGACACACACATACTCTCATTCCAAGATGTAATTAATTCCATACCAAATGAATCTACTATCCTATCTAGCCATGCGGATAAGATGCCTGTCGTCTCGTCTGCTAGTGATACGAGGCCGTTGGGACCCAGCACGGCGTTCCGTATTACCCTCCTGAACGCACCGATTCCATATTCTGCTAACAGTCATTGGATCTCGACCAAGGCGAGCAGCAATGTCGCGATACGATAAACCGCAATCGCGATAGGCTACAGTCCGACCTTTATCAAAGTCAGAAACGTGATGGTATGCATTTCTCCTCCTTACACGAGGCACCACAACAACGTTTGACCAGGCAACGCCGGTGAACTGCTGTTTGTGAATGAGAGATGGGTTGGAAACTTTCCTCATGACAGCACGTTGTAGGTGTCGCCACCGGCGCCAACCTTGTATGAATGCGCTGAAAAGCTAATCATTTGCATATCACAGCATCTTCTTCCTGCCGGTTATATTTCGCGTCTACAGCCCGTCATCTTCGTGGTGTAGCAATTTTAATGGCCAGTAGTGCAATATCACTTTTCAAAATGCTTTCTACACAGTTACTGTCACTTGTGTTACGTGATCAACTGATTTGGTTGCCGTGCCATTTCCAGCTGATACTCCTATAGGAATCGTAACTTTATAACGTCACTTTGTGTATGTGTTTGAGTGTGTGTGTGTGTGTGTGTGTGTGTGTGTCTCCGCAGAAACGTATAAATCAATCGGTCAGTCGTCAAAGGAACTAATTACCCTTTGTGTAGCATTTGGTAAATTGATCAAAAGTGTCCGTGTGTTACATTTTTATAGTTTTCATGTACTTTATTTTTCCAGGTGGCGAAAGGGACATTGGTTATAGCAGTTGCAATTACATCTGTGATTGTCTGTTTCAACAAAGTTAAAAACGGCGATGAGAGTATTGTAATATGTTCCTTTCAATTCTGTATGAGGTAATTTAAGAAAGCACATGGTATGTTATTTTATTGTGATTTTTGACAATTAAAACTTCTGAAACATAAATTGATATAATCTTACAGGTATTGGACTTCAACTTTATTGCAGGCATTTGTGATAGTCCATTCCAAAAGTCTTATGTCTGCACTTCATTCGCGGGCAGAATGACCGTATGTGTTTATAAATATCTTTGCTTATATCTTCTGGAACTGAATGAGTCTTTTTGTTGAAATGCCTGCTACGCTTCGGTTTGAAGCCTGAGATTGAAAGTTAACCTAACCTCAAATTCCTCTTCTGTGACTTTCAGTGAAGGTTTATGAAAGCGTATCTACTACTTTACGTACGGTCTGAATTACGCAGTACCCGCTGCTCACAGGTTGATCTTATTTGCTCTGAATAATCACTATGAACAGAATTGCGCTTGATGTAAAAAGCTACCATGAGCTGTTGTAGATAATCTTGTCCAATTTTGTTGTTTAAATCATAAAATTTTGGCGGAATGCCAATTTGATAATTTTGCATTAACTTCAGATAATATTTCTGGAGTTTGTACTCCTATACTACAATGATGTTTCTTTTTTTCCTCATTAGTATCTTTTCCTGAACAACTAGTGTAGGTTTTGCTCTTCATGATGTTTTGTTTCCTAACATTTCCATTTTTAAGGTGTTCTCTTTCGGTATTTACGTTCATGTAGAAAATGTAGCTCATCTTGTGCTTGGTCAGAATACATAGTTTTGCTAAATAATTCCAGAAAACCTTTCACAGCATTATTTCACCCACAGAAAACTCTGCGAAATGTAAAATGCGCAGATAGATACTTCTATTTCTTTTGTCACATAACCTTCAGTATTGTGTCATGGCGCTGCTATGACATGAGGCGCTGCAACGTTTGCAGTTGAACAGAACTAAATGCAGCAGTTACTTCCTTTCATCACGAAGTACAAACAATAGTTTCTCAATTACATCCATGCAGAGCTGCGACAGGTAATTCCCTCATTACTAAACGGCTGGTCTGCCAGGAAAATATTCAATTTAGCCAACATTCAATAAATGGCAGAGGCACATTTCTATATACCTTCACAGTTTACGGTGTGAAATTAGGACGATAGGAGTAGGACACGAAGATGGCACATTTTCGAAATCAGCTAATTGTATAGTATAGATGACAGAGACTGTATGACAGCCAAGGAGAAAAAAGAAACTTTTTTTCTGTTGGTTATTGCCGGTTGCCACTCCTTTAAGTCCGTTTAAGACATAATAGATTATCTGCTGGTTTCAGCATGTTCGAAACCGGTACGCTCAGTATTCTTCGGAATATTGAGAAATTCTAAAAGAAAGAACGGATTTTTGTTACTTACTACGGAAACACTATAGAAGATAGAAAGACGTTTCTTATGTCGCTAGATACAGTAAAGTTACAAGTTTTGACACAGCTGCGTTGTTGTCTGTTGTTAACAATATGGCGACACACTAAAAGAGAAGTCATTTTCTGTGTTTAAATTTGAGCGAAGTCAATCCATTGTTTAAGTGCAACATGCATTCCGCCGTCGACTCGGCAAGAAGCCGCCTCTGCACAAATAGATTTATGAGTGGCACACAACATGCTTGGAATTTTGTTACATATGCAAAGGGAAGAGCACTCGCCGGCCACGTACTCCTGACGAAACTGTCGAGCGCTACCGGGATGTGTTCAGACGGAGCCGTCGGTAGCCCACAAGACGTGCAGGACAGGAACTTCGACTTCCTCAAATAACGGTGTGGCGTATTCTGAAACGACACCTGCAATTAGAACCTTACAAGTTGCAGTTACTGCAGCAACTGCATCCCGGCGACCATATCAGTTGGTATGAATTTTGCATCTCAGTTCTCCGGGATATAGCAAAGGACACATATTCCGTACGACTCATCTTTTCGGACGAATCGAAATTTCATCTATCGGGTAAAGTAACCGGTGTTAATGCCAGAATTGTGGGGTCACGTAACTCTGGTGTCATCTTCGAACAAGAATGATACTCACCGAAAGTGAATTTGTTTTGTGTCGTTTCTGTTCACAGAGGTTGTGGACCTTTCTTATTTTGTGGAGTAAATTGTGAAAAGTATGTCTTATTTGGACACGCTGCAAAATTGGTGTTTTATCCGACTTCGCGATGACTCCGATGATTTCATTTTTATGGATGACGGTGCCCTGCCTCACTTTCATCTTGAGGTGTGACGTTATCTCAACAAAAGCATTCCGCAACACTGAATTGTAACATGATCTTGTTCATTTGTCGTAACACCACGGGGGTCGCAACATAGATATGTAAATCTATCAGTCGAATAGGAATTAATGTGGGTATTTTCAGGTTACCGACTCTCGACACACAAGCGACTTCATGCAAAGCAATAAGTCGGTGACAGGACCTAGCTAAGTTTATCAGAACTCATAGTTGGGGACACTATGGAAAGACTCGAGTATCAGCATTTGGAGGCAGAAATAAATAAATGAGGTTCTGGGTTGGTACCATGTTCGGATTTTATTGCTTCTTCCCGAGTTTACATGAACATGTCGAAGAGCACAGACTCTGGGTTATAATTTCAATGAGCGTAGAACATAGATGAGGCTTACTAATTACGCAACTTACTAGAACAAATAGCCTGCGTGGCCAATCACTTTGGCTCGATTCACAAAAAGGAGCAAGTTTCTTATTGCCTAATTCGAACCCGTCGGTTCCGTTAGACGCACACTGTAAGTGACAATCGGTCAAAGGTACAAGAAAGCCTTGATAGCTTAACTATCCACCCATAGGTACGAACAGGCTAGAATGCAAGACGTTCTGTGTTAAGCTTAACAGATTCTTTCACTCACATAATTTTCTGATCTCGGCTAACGGACACCCAATGCTCGACTGCTGGCAGGAGTTCTCAAACAGTTGAACTCTGCCCAGCTCGTCAACTGGTGGCCTCTTTTTACTATGTAGGGACTGTTTGCTTATAGACGGTACATGACCGCATCGCCTTTTTGACCACAATTCTCAATCAGCCAGGTTGTAATCATCGGTTTCTTAATGCAGACGATATTATATCGGAGTGCCGAAAGGGTCAAATACTGGACGACTCCATCTAGGTTTACAGGTTACTTGTTAAAATTCGTACCAATATGACTTATTATTTTTTTGTTGGCAATCCCTTCGTGATGTGGTCATTACACATTGATTTTGGCGTCTGAGGCCACCAGATCGATTTTTTCTGTGAGGGTACATAAAAGGCAGAGCTTTTGTCCCATGTATGGAGGCTAGTCTTCAGGAACTGAAAAACTGAATTGTTGAAGCAGTCGATTCAATAAACTGGGACATGTGGGTTCTTGTGTGAGATGAAATGGACTACCGTTTCGACGCTTCTCGAGCAACGCCTGATGCTCATGTTGAGTGTATGGTATAGTTTCTGTGTGGACATAGAACTTAAAGCTTTCTCTAGTCAGTGACATGCACAATGCGTTTCTATGGATGTTATGTAAGAGTATGTGGAAGCTCTAACTTTTGACACCTTACTGATCTATTGGTTAATTTTCTTTTAACGCTTTTAAACTTAATGCAGATATGGTAATCTGAAATACACGCACCAACTCTACCATGCTACCCTAAATTGGTCCTCTAGATTCTGAAACTTGGCATCAGGGTCGCGAGCACAGCCTCAGTTGTGCACTTTTTTGAGGAATTTTTACGCATGTGCAACTGGTGTGAAGTATTTGAATTATGGGCAAAAATACATACGGATTTGATAAACAATGTGCAATGTTCATGACATGCACTGCTCGTCCTTATTACTCAACTACTAGTATACATCAGTGCCACCAGGTGGTAGCACATTGCAGCAGAGTTTTATCCCTGTTCGGTCGGTATAAATCTCTCTAAAGGGTAGCACTTTCCTCAGATATGCCAATTCGCTCACTGTAGTAAAACCTAGATCATACATCAGTATATGTTAGAGTCATACTCATAGAAAAGCCTATTTTTTGTATTGTGAATGAAACATAGTATATTAACTTCTGGATTTTATCATAGAGTGGTCATTTGGGGCGATGAGAATCATAAAGCGCATCATCGTCAATCTTGAGACTGTAGCATTTATTCATGTTTCTGAGATTTGTTGATCTAATGACGGGCCAGGTTTATCTGTACTGTAGGCCCACATTCTACATATGAACATTCACGAAAAGCTGTCCGAATGGTCTCTCTGAAATTCACTTAAATGTGGGATCGAAAACGGTGCACTTTTAGCTCTTAGAGTTCTCAGCGTCTCCATTGTATTTTAGTCAAGTGACCTAGTTGGTGGATAGTACTACTTGAATTCAATCAGTTCCGCAAACGGCAGTTGTGTTTGGAGTTGGTGTCCTGTGCAGTAATCGGCTTTCCTGTACAGTATCAACATGAACTCGGTTTAATCTGTTTTGAGCGCTAACAGAAAAGAAAGTTAGTAGGAAAAGTTAGTCGCAAAGGAATTAGCGCCTCCTAGAGCAGAGCCGTTGTCCGAGAAAGTGACGAAATCAAATAAGCGTGACCACTAGCAAACATTTAACAGAGAAATGTATTATAATAAGCGTAAGTTTCTGTCTGGGTGCGACGTAAGAATGGCTGATTTTCAGCCCGGAAGTCAGTTCCTTAACTAACACATATATTAGGGATCTTGTACATTTGTCGTTAAAAATAAAAAAGCACTGAAACTCTCACGCAACAAAGCGTAGCGAAGGCTTAAACATTATTTCGATTTTGCCATAAGCTTTATTTAACTATGTAAAAACCGCAAAATTCCACCCAAAGTTTTCCTTTTTTAGGCAAGTTATACATATTACAATCGTTGTTCTTACCGATAATAATATTATTATTATAGGCGAATTCTCCCCAGAAATATGATGATGATGATGATGAAGTCCCATACTCCGGGACGGAGCGTAGGGGAACGATGCGGGAGACCCTCATCGCCGGACTAGGCAAGGTCCTAGTGGAGGTGGTTTGGCATTGCCTTCCTTCGACCGTAATGGGGATGAATGATGATGATAAAGACGACACAACAACACCCAGTCATCTCGAGGCAGGAAAAATCCCTGACCCCGCCCGGAATCGAACCCGGGACCCCGTGCTCGGGAAGCGAGAACGCTACCGCGAGACCACGAGCAGCGGACTCCCCAGATATAACTCGATCAATTTTTCTTTGAGTTATTCTTGATCTTCCAATAGGCTTTCATTCTTTCCGAAACGGCTTGTTTACATTCATCCGACCACTTTGGTCTGTACTGCTTGTATTTCGGTTGCTAACATATAACTTCCCATTTGTCTACGATGTATCTGAAGGCGTCTCTTTCTAGAACGTCGGCTGGTCTTATGTTTGCGTTATTTAGGTCCTTTCGAGTTTCTTCTAGCCAAGGTGTGGAATTCTTAAGTGAGGTTACACAATCTATTTCTCTCTTTGTCAATGAGATTTCTGGTAGTCGGCTGAGATGACCAAAGAATTTGAGTCGCCTTTTCCTAACATCAATTTCGATGGTTGAAAACTTTTCTGTTGTTTTAAGTGATTGTAGTGTATAACCGTCTTGGGTATGTCTTCCTCCTAGAATTTTCCTGATGATCTTTCTCTCTTCTTTTTTGGTGTCTCCAAGCTGTTCTGTTAAGGGTTAGTGTTTCACTTGTGTAGAGGATTGCTGGTTTTGTGACAGTATTTTTGCCCCTCTTGACATTGATTTTTTGTTGTAGACGTTTTGCGTTAACCCTAATGCTTCTTAAATTTTTTGGAGGCGATATTCCTGTGAGACGTTTTCAGTACCTGTCCTTTCTGTGTATTCTCCAAGGTATTTAAAGTATCAGACCATGTTAATTTTGTCATATTTTGTTTTCAAGGATGCAGTTTCAGTTTTTGAACAAAAGAATTCAGTTATCTCAAATAAAATTTGTAAACCTACTTTTACTGCACATTCTTTGAGTATTCCCAGCTGTTTGACTGCAGTCTACTCATCCTCTGTTAGTACCGCCAGGTCGTCCGCAGATGCAACATATGGTATGTAGAGGTTGTTTTTGCCAACGCCCAGTCGGACTGGCTTTCAAAAGCCCACATTTCTTGAGTTCTTTCTCCCATTCTTCCATAACTTTGTCTAGCACTACGTTGCACAGAATAGGAGAGAGTCCATCACCTTGTCTCACACCTGTTTGAATTTCGAAGGGTTCTGAGGTCTCCCCCATAAATCTTTAGGTTTCATGCCATTTAGTGATTGTTTTATGATTTCTCATGTTTAGGGATCTAATCCCATCTCTTCTAAAATCTGGAATAGTAAGGGCCTTTCTGTTGAATCGTATGCTTTTTTAAAATCTAGAAATGTGCATAGTACAGGTTTTTGCCTGAGAACTCGCATTTTGACTATGATTTTGAGGTTGAAAATTTGCTATGGTCATCATCTGCTCGGTATGAATCCTGCTTGATATTCTGCTACTATGGATTCTAATTGCTGTTGTGTTCTATTTAAGAGACACGATGATAGAAATTTATAGGTCACTGACAATAGAGAGATCCCCTTATAGTTGTTTATATCTGATTTATTATCTTTTCTATGTAGTGGATGAAACAGAGCAATCTTCCAGTCATCCAGGATATTTTCGGTTTGCCAGATTTTTTGCGTTATTTGAGTAATTTCCTTGAGTGAATTTGGGCCTAAATTCTTGAAGAGTTCTAATAAAATTCCGTCCTCCACCGACGCTTTATTGCTTTTAGTTTTCTTAATGTGCGGATAAATTTCTTCTTGCGTATGTGGGGACGTGTGAGATTTCTGGCTGCACTTTCGGGAATCTCTCTCTGAGTTCTGGACAATTTAAAAGCTGTGAAAAGTATGTGGCTATTAGTTGGCAATTTTCATTTGTCGAGTTCAATCTATCATCTTGTTTTCGGAAACAAAGGTTTCGTGGTGAGTACCTTTTGATCGGGTTTGCGGAGCCTTTATATAAATGGTGTGCATTGTAGTTTTTGAAGTTTCCTTCGATTTACTGCAGTTGCTCACTGCCGTATTTTCGTTTCACTTATCTTAAAATCTTGGAGGTCTGTTCTCGGATTTCCAAAAATTTCTTGTGTGTTTCCTCTGATTTGTGGCAACTGTAATTTTGAAATGCCTTTCTTCTTTCTTCTAGTGCGTTCTTACGTTCTTGATTCCACCAAGGATGTTTTGGTTTTTTGTGACGAGGGATAAGATCTTTTGGTGTTTTGATGATTTTGGTTATCATTATTATTATTATTTCTTTCCGTTCTCAGACGTTATGTCTGGTTAAAAATGGAAAATAAGGTGGACCTTAATCAAGCGTGACTTCCTTTTAACTGTACGGTATATGTTACATTGCATTTAGGAACTTTCCGGCAATTGAACATGTATCAATAATTACAGATTTCTGTTGTTGTATATATACATTTGGATGTAGCTGTATTGCGTTGATGTACTGGTGGATATTGTTTGGTATGACACCTGCAGTTGATAGTATTATTGGTATAATGTCAACTTTATCCTGATGCCACATGTCCTTGACTTCCTCAGCCAGTTGGACGTGTTTTTCAATTTCTTCTCCTGTTTTCTTCTGTATAATTGTTGTATTGGGTATGGATATTTCGATTAGTTGTGTTAATTTCTTCTTTTTATTGGTGATTATGATGTCAGGTTTGTTATGTGATGTTGTTTTATCTGTTATAATGGTTCTGTTCCAGTATAATTTGTATTCATCATTCTCCAGTACATTTTGTGGTGCATACTTCTATGTGGGAACATGTTGTTATATTAGTTAATGTTGTATGGCAAGTTGTTGATGTATTATTTTTGCTACATTGTTATGTGATGTGATCTACTGTTTCTGCTTGTTGTTTGCAAAGTCTGCATTTATCTATTGTGGTATTGGGATCTTTAATAAAATGCTTGCTGTAATATCTGGTGTTTATTGTTTGATCCTGTATTGCAATCATGAATCCTTCCGTCTCACTGTATATATTGCCTTTTCTTAGCCATGTATTGGATGCGTCTTTATCGATGTGTGGCTGTGTTGGATGATACGGGTGCTTTCCATGCAGTATTTTCTTTTTACAATTTACTTTCTTCGTATCTGTTGATGTTATGTGATCTAAAGGGTTGTAGAAGTGATTATGAAGTTGCAATGGTGTAGCTGATGTATTTATATGAGTGATTGCTTTGTGTATTTTGCTAGTTTCTGCTCGTTCTATAAAGAATTTCCTTAAATTGTCTACCTGTCCATAATGTAGGTTTTTTATGTCGATAAATCCCCTTCCTCCTTCCTTCCTGCTTAATGTGAATCTTTCTGTTGCCGACTGTATATGATGTATTCTATATTTGTGGCATTGTGATCGTGTAAGCATATTGAGTGCTTCTAGGTCTGTGTTACTCCATTTCACTACTCCAAATGAGTAGGTCAATATTGGAATAGCATAAGTATTTATAGCTTTTGTCTTGTTTCTTGCTGTCAATTCTGTTTTCAGTATTTTTGTTAGTCTTTGTCTATATTTTTCTTTTAGTTCTTCTTTAATATTTGTATTATCTATTCCTACTTTATGTCTGTATCCTAGATATGTATAGGCATCTGTTTTTCCATCGCTTCTCTGCAGTCGCTGTGGTTATCCAATATGTACTCTTCTTGTTTAGTGTGTTTTCCCTTGACTATGCTATTTTTCTTACATTTGTCTGTTCCAAAAGCCATATTTATATCATTGCTGAACACTTCTGTTATCTTTAGTAATTGGTTGAGTTGTTGATTTGTTGCTGCCAGTAGTTTTAGATCATCCATGTATAGCAAATGTGTGATTTTGTGTTGATATGTTCCAGTAATACTGTATCCATAATTTGTATTGTTTAGCATGTTGGATAGTGGGTTCACAGCAAGGCAGAACCAGAAAGGACTTGGTATATTCCACGCTTAATCTGTATTGGCTGTGATGTGATATTATTTGAATTTGTTTGGATATTAAGTGTGGTTTTCCAATTTTTCATTACTATATTTAGGAACTGTATCAATTTAGGATCTTCTTTGTATATTGCCAATATTTGTAGTAACCATGAGTGGGGTACACTATCAAAAGCTTTTTGGTAATCGATGTATACGTAGTGTAGCGACCTTTGTTTAGTTTTAGCTTGATATGTCACCTCTGCATCTATTATCAGTTGCTCTTTACATCCTCGTGCTCCTTTGCAGCAGCCTTTTTGTTCTTCAATTATAATTTTCTTCTGTGTTGTATGTGTCATTAATTTCTGTGTAATGACTGAAGTTAATATTTTGTATATTGTTGGTAGGCATGTGATGGGGCGATATTTTGCTTGGTTTGCTTGATCTTTAGGTTTCAGATATGTTATTCCATGTGTAAGTGTATCAGGGAATGTGTATGGGTCTGCAATGTAACTGTTAAATAATTTAGTTAGGTGTGAATGTGTTGAGGTGAACTTCTTTAGCCAGAAATTTGTTATTTTATCTTTTCCAGGAGCTTTCCAATTGTGCGTAGAATTAATTGCTTGGGTGACTTTATGTTGCAAAATTATCACTTCAGCCATTTGTGGTATCATCTTGTATGTGTCTGTTTCTGCTTGTATCCACCGTGCACGTCTGTTATGTTGTACCGGGTTTGACCTTATATTGCTCCAGAAGTGTTCCATGTCTGTTATGTTTGGTGGATTGTCTATGTTAATCTGTGTGTTATCTCTTGTTGGGTAAAATATCTTTTGGTTTGTGTTGAATGTTTGGTTTTGTTTCCTTCTATTTTCACTTTTTTTATATCTTCTAAGTCGTTTGGCCAATGCTTGTAGTTTCTGCTTCTTTTCATCTAATTGCTCTATCACTTCTTGTTGTGAGATTTTACCTAACCTTTTTCGTTTCTTGTCTGATATTTGATTTCTTATAAATTGTGTTAGCTGTCCGATGTCTTTTCTCAGTTTTTCTGTTATTATTATTATTAGTAGTAGTAGTAATACCACTACTTGTTGATAAGCAGAAATGTTCTACAGCAGATGCTGTTAATTTCACTCTGTCGTAATCATCTGATTTTAAAAATCTGTGAACAACCACAATGTACATTTGCGAGACGCCATAGTTTTTATGTTTCACAGTTCGTCTGTAATAAACAATTGAAATCTGTTCCTTTTTTTTTAGTTACCCTGTATTGCAGCCTGTGGCGATCTGCTTCCGAAGCGATGGTGATGGAATGAGCACTGCAGCAGGGGACGCCGCCGGAGGTGTACAAGACGGCCGGTGCCCGGGCGTTGTTTACGGTGCCGCTCGGGGCTGTCTGCGGCCAAGTTACGCCTCCCCTCCGGAACAATGGAGGCCGGCGGCGCTCCGTTGTGCGGAACAATTAACTAATACTCGGCTCCTCCATTTCGCCGCTCCGCCGCCTCCTCGAGGCGAGCTGTTAGGACCGCGCCGCCTCGAGGCGCAGCCGAGCGCAGTGGGGCCCTTTACTGCCGAATGGCTGCCACGGCACGTCCCGGCCCGGTTACTGCGCACTTGCGCCACTCAGCTGGCGCTTCGCAGGGCATCGTCGCCCGCCTGGGGTGCTAATGGGCACCGTCGCGAGGGATCGCTGCTCACGCGACGTTGACACTGCTCATCCTTTCCTCGACTTTTACACTACCATACTTCTCTTAATTTAGGTACGTCATATACCTGTAGGTGTAGACAATTCGACGCCCAGCAATTAAGCTCAGGTTCTCACGCAAATGAGCAAAAAAATAAGCAGAGTTTGGTTTTAATCCTTTATTTATTTATTTATTTTGAGGCATACAAAGACATACAAAGGGTTTGTTTGGGGATTATGATTGATCATACTTTGAACTTCAATTTAGATTTTCGATAAATAAAAAATGGTGCCCTTAATAATGGTTTGATCAAGGGTCAGCAAGTTTGAAGTACGCAGACTGCGTGCAGTCTAGCCCCTCAGGAGTTATCTAAAATCAAAAAACGGATAACCTCAATCGCTATTAGATTAAAGTGATGAAAGCTTACACCTAAGTGCAAACGAAATAACCTTAAATTTAACGATATGCTGCTAACTTGAACTATGATTTTGATTTTTGGAGGTTTGTTTCGATATTTATGGCTTTACAAAAAATGGTTAATATTAACAAATTTCCTATGTTATAGGTATAGGATCCCAAGAAAAGTGTTTACTCCCCGAGCGTCAAAGGAAGAAGTAAACAGACTGAACACTTTCTATTTTATGTTTCACACAGTTCTGAAAAATCGTTTCTCGAGAAAAACCTGTTCAAAGTCTAGGGAAAATGTTTGTCTGTATTATTAGTTCAATTTGCATAAAAACTACATGGTATTATAAACTTATGATGTCGCTTAACTCAGATCGGAAGATAGATTTTAAACTTTAAGGTGGCTTATCCAATATCAAGGATCAAAATTACTTTTTGACCAGTTTTGGGCAAAATTTGAACGTAAGAAAGCTTTTTCGTTACTTAACGTTTCGTCTGCAACTCCAGGACCATATATCAAAGTAAACTAAACTAAACTCTGTCCGAATAGCCTTGAAGGCCCAACGGTACCGACCGGCCCCCGCGTCATCCTCAGCGCACGGGCTTTACTGGATGCGGATATGGAGGGGCACGTGGTCAGCACACCGAACTCCCGGCCATATGTCAGTTCACGAGACCGGAGCCACTACTTCTCAATCAAGTAGCTCCTAAGTTTGCCTCGCAACGGCTGAGGGCACCCCGCCTGCAAACAGCGCGCGGCAGACCGGATGGTCACCAATCCAAGTGTTAGTCCAACCCAACAGCGATTAACTTCGGTGATCCGACGGGAACCGGTGTTACCACTGCGGCAAGACCGTTGGCATGGAAGTATAACCCACCACAATATGTGCAACAATATTTTCCCGCGTAACGTGAACAAGCTTGCGATCTCAAAATAACTAAAGAAAGCAACTTGGCAATTTAGTGCACAATGTAGCAAGCAAGAATTATTTGGAACTGAATAATGACATATTGAACATAAAAAAATTTAAAAATCAATAATATAAGCATAAAATCATATCACAACACTATGACAGTTACCAAATTGACGATATTATGTTTTGATACGAGCGACATGCTTCTCCAATCGCCTGGCCAGACACAGGAACAGCGAACAACAAAACAGGTCGCTGAACCGAGTCCGATACAGTAACAGCAAGACACAAACACGCACAGAAAGCGAACCACTCACAATTATCGCGGTTAGAGTGCGGGGCAAGATCAGTCTTTACGAATGTGTGGGCTCTCGGAGCCGAAGCAACGAATCAGAAGTAGCTCATCGAATATCCAAAGCCGATATGCGGTGGGAAACAGTTGAAAAACTTGGATTCGCCAGGAGATGTGTGGATGACGACGACCCACCGCTCGCCTCCAAATCTGGTAGGCCGAAGGAATATGGCGTCCACTCCAGTATCCGGTGCACGTCCGTCGCGTCCGAAAGATGCTCAGCCAGACAAACTTGGAAGTCACACAGGCGGTAGAACAAACAGCCAGCCCTTTGCCCCACAGACCGGCGCTGGCACTGCTGCTTCCCTCACCGCCCCTCCAGAAAAACGTCGTCAATGCGATTCGCCACAAACGTACCACGCAACCATCATGACAAAAATCGTTGTCCAGGAGAACAGGCGCGAGCTATCGGTCGCGGAGCGCTTCAGCTGGTCAAGAATCACTCATGGCGTGTTTACTGAGTTTCATGAGCGTGACAACGAAGCAGAACGAAAATTTACCCAAGTGAATAAGAAAACAAAACGAGAAACGTAAAGATAGGGTAACGGAGGAATAGGATGAAGTGGGAAAACAGAATGAGAATCTGTGGAAGGAAACAGGGCAGGCGTGAAATAGCCTGGAAGTGTAGTTGCGAGCAGTGAGTATCTAGATATGGGACGAGTTACGATCAGAGCAAGACGCGAGGTTCTCCAAATTGAGTAGAAGATTGAGACAGTAGAAGCAGATTTGGTAAAATTGCACGAAGGGACTAGAGAATGCGACAAAAATGTACGAAGTGAACTCGAACCTGTGCGGACGGAATAAACGATTGCAAAGGATTAGATTTCGGAACAAGGAATGACAATCCAGGACCTACAATAGAAATTTGAAGACCTGAAATTAACCTCAGCTGAAAAGAACTAAAATTTAAGAGACAGGCTAGCTAAATTATCGGAGCACATGACGTTATGTTTCAGCATGAGGGTATTTTGCCTGTCTTACACATCTTGCACTCCGAGCTGTCTCTCCCAGGGATCTCAGTATTCTTACATAACGTCGTCTACTCCAGGGGCCTTCTTTCGACTACGCTCTCAGTATCCGTGAAATTCTTCTTGCTGCAAAATGTCTCGCATTCTGTCTCCATGTGCTTCCTATTATTTTTCTATAATATTGTGAATTTTCTTTCCCTAGTGACGCATGCCGTTAATACGTCACTTGCCAAACGTGACGGCATTGTATCTGTGACATATGGATGCTCTACACGTAGAAGAGGACGGAAGGAAATATATTGAAACAAAACTAATGGTGGTTTTGCTTGCGTGGTTCTCAGCGATATAGCAATGTTTAAATATAACAGAATATTTGTTATTTTCCAATACATATTGACTTGCCGTCGGTGTAGCTTGTTCAAAGAAACGATTGACCCTATTACCAGTAGTTCTACTTGTTCGAGCAGCATGAATGACGATGGTAAGTCTCATCTGCCACCAACAGTTTGTCAATAAACGGATGCCTGGTATACAAAGTAAATGAGGAATGTGACGAATGAAATTTTCACTTTGCAGCAGAGTTTGCGGAAACACGAAACTACCTGGCAGCGGAAAACTGTGTGCAGGACCGAAACTCGAACTCGGAACCTTTGTCTTGTGGGTGCTAATGATCTACCAAGATTAGCACTGGCGGAGGTAAAGCTGTGAGGATGGAGAAAGTGGCACTTGTGTAACTCTGTTGGTATAGCACTCTCCCGCGAAAGCAAAAGGTCCCAATTTCGAGTATCGGTCCTGCGCACCGTTTTAAATATGCCAGGAAATTTCCCGAAATGGAAAGTTTTCATGATGATATGGATAAATCTGTATGTAGAAGGAGATATTGCTACAAAATATGTCATTTGTTAATATTGGTGATTATTTGTGAATATTGGTTATTAATTTTGGTGAGACACTGCATCTGGATCGATCGTATGGCCTGTGTAGCGAGAGGCAGCCGAGGGCATCTCCGACGGACGTCTGGTGGGCGCGGCAGCACACAAAGGAGGCGTGGCTTGTGAGGGCAGCGTGGCTAGGGGCCCGCGCGCGCTTTTGTCAGATTTGAACGCTGTGGGCGTGACGTCATCTCCACCGGCGGTCCTGCACAAAGGGAAGATTTATATTGTGCACTTTTGTGCACATGCAGCACAGACAATAATAGATACAGAGAAGCTTGATGCGCAATGTTAAGGACGAAGTAAAAGCGGTTGTGTTGATATGCAGATATGCTCTGTTAATAAAGTGTGTGTGGGAGGATACAGTGCTGAGTACTTTTGTTTAAACGAGAGCCAGTAAATAATTAATAACTTTTACTATATTTACTTTACTGAAGAGATTCAGCTACAATTTGTAGCGCTCATCGATGTGGATCAAAAGAGCAATTCTCATGTTTCATAACGTAATCATTTAGCCAATTAGAGACATTTTGATTGAAGTTTTTACTAAAATAAGTGTATCATACAAGGCAGCTACACCGACGGCAAGTCAATATGTGTTGGAAAATGTGATTAC
Source organism: Schistocerca americana (assembly GCF_021461395.2). NCBI lineage: Eukaryota > Metazoa > Arthropoda > Insecta > Orthoptera > Acrididae > Schistocerca > Schistocerca americana. Next base: position 993,860,697 of record NC_060120.1, on the reverse strand, counting down.
ACACCACCTACAACATTTAGTTCGCAAGATTTGCATGTCTCATTGTCGTTTTTAATTAGTTGACTGCAAATTCGCATGATGATCGTGAACTATTTTCATCGCTGATGCTGATGTTTGCAACTTTTGAAAATACATTTATGAGTAAACCACTGAATGTAGAATTAACAATAAGACATCAAAACCAGCGGAAAATTTTCCTATCACGTTAAAAAAAACGCGATTATGTTCGTTTTTAATGTTTGACAGGACAGTGGGAAACTAGTTGCGTCAGTCCTCATTCTGCCTTCCTCGGCAAAAGTTTTGGTACGCGTACATATTCGCGCTCGTTTAATACAGAAAATTCTAAATCCTTTCATTCAGTTTCTCTTAGTAGCTAGGCCTACATACAACACATCCCTCTCTCACTTCCACTGTCTATTTCTCTCTCTCACTGTCTCCTATTTCTTCCATTGATTGACAGTTTATTCCACTGTCACAGTCTTCTGTCTCACCTACACTGTCTTTCCTTCCCCACTAGGACACTCTCCACCGTACCTAGGCAGCCAACAGTTCTGGTAGTCCAACTTATTTTTTCGCCTATACCCACGTTTCTAAAATTTCGGTACCAAATGCGTTCTTCCTTATCCCTGCGCGTTACAGTTCACCGGTCTGGAAGGTTCCAGATGCCCCCACGCCTATGTATAGTCTCCACTCATCAGTATTTTTCATCCTCCACTGTCTCCTCCTTGCTTTTGGTCCCACTCCTATTGTCTCCATGCAGTTCTTTTTCGTTCACTGCCACTTTCTCTCTCTCTCTCTCGCGGTAACTCCTCTCTCTCTCTCTCTCTCTCTCTCTCTCTCTCTCTCTCTCTCTCTCCCACTGGCACTGTCTCCTCTCCACGACCAAGCAGAGTCTTTTGGAAACGAACACAGTCCCCTTTCCCCAGCTGCATCAGGGTAAGCTGCTTATGTAAAACGAATTATATAAGCCAGTAAAGATTTGATAGTTTCTTTATATACCTGGATACATTTGTATACTTTGACACGTATAAACAACAAGTAAGCATAAACGATGCGTAATTTATACCAGAGTGTTGACATGTAATGAACAACAATGATTCTACTCTCTCAAGTATGTCAATATTGAATTGATTACAGTTTTTGGAACAACTGACGTCTTTACAATGTATTGTGTGAAAATGTACACAACGCGTAAGTATTTTCATTATTCCAAATGAAATTTTGTAGCAAGAAATCATTTTAACACAAAATCAAAATATCCTGATTCACTGCTTCCAAGGTATAACTTCCACCAAGTTATGATAACGGTTGTTCAAACAGCTACCTCACACCTGAAGTCGACAATTTCACATTGTCGGATGTGGTAGTAAGCACGAACATGTACAACGGTCAGCCAAAACATTATGACCACTACCCACCGCGACGTTGGAACTGGTAGCATTGCGGGTACAGGACTCGGTAACAAAGGCATGTGAGCAGAGCAGACACTGATTGGGCGGGGGGGGGGGGAGGGAGGGGGTCATCCTACAGAAGATATGAGCTGCAAATAGGGATATCCATTGAGATAAGCGACTTTGACGACGGGCAGATTATATTGTGAGTATGTACGGGAAAAGGTAGAAGAACAGTGAAACTACCACTAGGTGCTAAATGGTTGGACGTCCATAGCTCTTCACAGAACGTGGGGTTTGGAGTGTCGTCTGGTCAGTAAAGTAAGGCAGATAGTGATCTGTGGCATCTCTGCCGAAATAGCACAAGTTTTTGGAGCACACCTTTCATCCTATATTGTTGAACATGAAGCTCAGAAGCGGACCATCCCTACGTATTCACATGTAGGCCCAAAAGCATCGAAAATTGCGACTGCAGTGCGCCCGGGACTGTCTGGGTTCGACCGTCGATCAAAGGAAACGTGTCGGCTCTTCAGCTGAATCACATTTTTGCTGCACTGGGTCGATGTTCGTCTCAACAGACGCCGTCATCGAGGTGAACGTTGTCTCGGAAAGTGCAACGCGCCACGGACGGAGGCTGGTGGAGCAACATTATGTTACGGGACACAGTCTCCTGATCTTACATGGGACCTATGGTAGCACTTATGACACGCTGACAGCTACGAACCACATTCATACCTTCATGCTTGGTGTCTTTCTCAACAGCGATGTCATCTTTCAGCGTGTAATTGTCCGTTTCTCGGAGACAGAACCATGCTACAATAGTTTGGGGTGCTTTATACTGAACTTACGTTGGTGTGTCGGTGACAAATTTGGCCTAATGTAAATCCTATGGAAACAGCCCGGGTCACCAACGGGTGCCATCACCGAGTACGCAGATCAGCGGTCCGTTATGTATGCGAATTACATCACCTGTGCGTAGACATCTAATGCTACATACCTGCACAAACCTACCAACAATCTGTCGGATCCCTGATACGCAGAATCAATGATTTATTTCGTTCCAAAGACGGACAATCAAGATATTAAGCAGGTCCTCATGATGTTTTGGCTCATCAGTGTAAACAAAGTTTATACACTGACGGATATTAAAAATGTTACATCTTGATCCAACGTAACCAAACCCTTTCGTTAGTAGTTCAAAACGTTTGTGATGAGTTGATTAAAGCTGTATGCTTATGGGAACTATATTTCAAGTACAGAAAAAGCCATTTCTACAAAGGAAAATGGCTGCTGTTTGTGTTTGTGTGTGTGTGTTTGTGTGTGTGTGTGTGTGGGTAGTTGGGTGGGTGGGTGGGTGGTGCTGCTGTAACTTCTCAAGCGGAGATCGCAAATCAACATATCTGGAGGACGCACACGTGCTACGTATCATCACATTTCAAACTTAGGGGAAAGTGGAATCACTGACATGAGAGACACTACATCATGATACCTACAGATGACAGAGACAGTTGACTGTATTGTAGTGAGTGTAGAATGAGTGTTGACGAGATGGATTCACTGCAAAAGTGAGGAAAGAAGAGAAGACACGGACCCTGCGAGAGGGACTGCCCCAAGAGGAAAACGTAGGATTTTACGTATGGGTCTGGCGAAAAGAAGGAAGACTAGTGCTGAAATCCGGGCAGATATTGCAGACAGAATGCCACCACGATCCGTTGGAAGCAGATTATTGAAAACTAGTTGGTTTTCCGTACATCGTTTACCGTTGACGCTATAATATCCCTTCCCCAAGTTAACTGAAATAGTATACTAATTCCCTGTTGAATGAATGTGTACTTTACTGGGTGACTGTGCAGATAAAAACAAAAATGAAAAAGAAACATGAATATTATGAATGTTTGTGAAGTTAAGTGCAGGACTTTCCCTAACAAAAATCTTGAAGATTCTCTGAAAATAATAATAATGATTATTATTATTATTATTAATATTGCATCTCCAGCAATAGATATGCGCTGGAGGAAGAACTCTATTTCTGAATCTCGGCGATGTCGATCCCTGGACTCCTCAGCGGCGGTGATCGACGGTTTAGTATTGGTGGTAAATCTTACTGGTAAAACTTAAACATATATAATGTCCAATGTGAAGTGTCGGGTTTTTTAAAAGCATGAATTACCTTCTCCTCTTTTGTTGTCTTTGACGATGATTATGTTCGCCGTTTATTCATCAAGATGAGCTCTTTTGGAATATGTGTTATTCCTGCCTTTTCTATATAGACACCAAATATTAAAGTCACAATTCTGATTGCAATGGCGAGCTATTCCTTTCATTCAACAATATACCTCCCTCTTCTCCTGCTAGGAAGACAACACAAAACATGAAGAATTATAAATTACATCCATGTCGGCTAATAAAGCTAGACATACAATGTACAACAATCTCTTTTTATCGTCGCTGTTGCCACTCGCAGCCACTATATCTATGAATGTCAATATTAACGAGCTGTATTTTTGAAAGATCGCTGTCTATCAGTATTTAAAACTCAGATTATATCATATATAAATCATTTGTCCATTACGAGCATTAATGAAAGATAAGCATCAACCTCGTTGACAACTTCACACATGCGTCGCTGAGCAGAGATTACAATGAAATATCAATTTACGTTGACGTGAAACCATAACGTCATAACGAACGACAACAGAAATTTGAATGGCGTAAAATCAGAATCGCCTGGGACACTTCCTGGCTTTGTGAAGTGTTCAGAAACGACGCTCCGTTGCGTGTGTGGCACTCCATTTGTCCATTACGAGCCTTGATGAAAGATAAGTATCAACCTCGTTGACAACTTCACACATGCGTCGCTAAACAGAGAATACAATGAAATATCAAATTACGTTGACGTGACACCATAACGCCATACGAACGGCAACAGAAATTTGAATGGCGTAAAACCAGAATCGCCTGGGACACTTCCTGGCTTTGTGAAGTGTTCAGAAACGACGCTCCGTTGCGTGTGTGGCACTCGGATCGACACCAGTGTTTCGGAAGACAACGTGGGGAAGGTCGCAGTAAAGTGTGAACTCGAGATCTCTACTTTTCCATGGAGACATGGCTTCCGGTGACTTGGATTTCTCATCAGGATTAATTTTGTAATTGCTTAGAGGCGGGTAAATGTCGCCAGTATGGGGCTAGAATGTTCTTTTTGACCACACAGCCAAAGACGATTTGGGAGAGATTAGAGAAAGCAGTGATGCTAGAGACCCTGCCTTTCCAACTCCAGGATTCATGGCTTGTGGTGCTGTTGGGTATGACAACAGGACAAATTTTGCAACTGCTCATTGGACGGTAAATACCCTTTCTGATAAATACCCTTTCTGACCTGAGTACCAGATGACATATTCCAGGAAGATAATTCACTGACGCCGCGGGGATCGTTCAGGTCCTTTAGTTGCCTGAGCAGCTCCCTGGACATGAATAATGTTTAGCACGCTTCGAGAAGAGGCGTACTGTTATACCAATCTCCAGCCAACAATCTTGATGCACTAACACAGCATCTGTTCCAGGAATGGATTTTTGAAGGTGACATTCAGAAGCTGTTTGCTTCCATGTCACAACGATACAAGATGCATTCGAAACTGCAAGGGTCGCACGGCTCACTGATGTTGATAAACAGCAGTTCCGCCTGAATTAAAATAAGTAACCATTGTCTGTGGAACATCTCCACACTGTCCGATAAACTTACAATTTCCGTTAGCATGCACGTAAAAAAATCCCCACAGGTGACCGAAATGTAGCTAGAATTATTCGACTAACTGTTTCACGGAAAATTTTTACTGGAACTTGCTATCTGCGTCCAGTAATACGACAGAAAAGACAAGTCCCGTAACTACCAAGCATACACAGCCTGTGTTAAATAATGTTTATTACCTTGCATTTAAATACAATAAAACAGATAAATTTAACAACCTCAACCTCAGAGGAGCATTAATACCAATTTTTCTTAAACCCCTACAAAAATCTGCATAACAAATCCATAAAACATTAACAAAATTTCTGGTGGTGTAAATACTTAATAAAATCAAAACTTGGCACGCTCTGAACCTGCAAGACTATCCTGCACAATAACTTCTCTTTTGCAGTATAAATTCATACCATCATTAAGGCATAACATAAGATACACAAGTAATGGTTCAAATGGCTCTGAGCACTATGGGACTCAACTGCTGTGGTCATAAGTCCCCTAGAACTTAGAACTACTTAAACCTAACTAACCTAAGGACATCACACACATCCATGCCCGAGGCAGGATTCGAACCTGCGACCGTAGCAGTCGCACGGTTCCAGACTGCGACACAAGTAATGACAAGATCTACTTCTAAAACTTAAAAGCTCGGCAAGGAAGACACTGGGCACACTAACATCTGACTAAGGAATTATACAGCTGATGCCACTACGAGGACACACTAATTAAATGACAAACAATTAATAAAAACAGCGTCCCGCCATCTAAACATAACAAATGGCTGATAAGGGAATAGAGAGTTAATAATGCGGCGCCTCCAGTAATCTGATCAGGCACTAATTACAGAGTGAAACCTTGTTTTACAGGTTCAAATATCTATTTCGATTGAAATGTGCATTCGCCAAAGCGGCGGAGGAATGAGCTACAGCCGGCCGGAGTGGCCGGGCAGTTCTAGGTGCTACAGTCTGGAACCGCGCGACCGCTACGGTCGCAAGTTCGAATCCTGCCTTGGGCATGGATGTGTGTGATGTCCTTAGGTTAGTTAGGTTTAAGTAGTTCTAAGGTCTAGTAGACTGATGACCTCAGACGTTAAGTCCCATAGTGCTCAGAGTCATTTGAACCATTTTTTGAATGAGCTACAAAGCTTAACGACCTGATAAGTCGAGGAACCAAGAGAACACCAATACTCATGGACGAAATCGAGACAGAAGGCCATCAACATGGAGAACGGTCTAACGAGTCACAGCTCCACTTGCAACGGCCAAATCGTGAAGCCCCGGTGCCACGCCCCATTGCATCGGACGAAATGCACTGCGCTCCGCACAACTGAAACATAAATCAACTACAACAGCACACTTGCAATTGCACATTCATATTACATAAAAGATTAAAACATAACGTTAAAACAGGAATTTTTGAAAATTGAATACGTACGAATTCATTTAAGCACTACAATACACGTGTAGATAACATTGTGTCTTGAAACGTGATACCAACAGCTAAATGTTACCTTAAACTGGACAATAGCCATTAAGAACTACAGTTTCATGGAATCTGATGTAGTTTTACGAGACAGCTTAGTATTTTGTTACTCTTAAACTAAGCTGCAAATTTTGGTACTTGATCACCAAGGTTACGACTACTTTAGATATACAATCAACAACGAGCCCCTTACCGGGCTTCTTTACGTATAGCTGCAGAATCTTCAAGTGGTAGGAAACTAAGATGGAAAGCCCAAGGCCTGTTATCATACCACGTATCAGTTAACTTTGACATATCAGACTCATCATCTGCCCAGGCGAATGGTTAATGCCTGGCGACGCTTGTAGTGTAACGACGTAAGTTTCTTATAAATGATTTTCTTTCGACATATGACCATGTGTAGACTACATCACCTACGTCAGTTACAACCCACTTCAAAATTATTTATATTCTTTTTAAATTGTCTCAGAATGGTTCTTGAATGAAACTGTAAAACATCATTTGAGTCGTATGTACAGAATTACGTCACTCGGGCCAATTGGTTTGGGTAAACTTTTTCAATTTTAGATGCCGTTTTTTTCTCCTCAGAAATTATATTGATACACGTTATCTGATTTAATCGATATTAGAACCACATTGAATAAACTTTTTGAGATTCAAAGTCGGGATAAACGCTGTCAAAATTCAATAATCTTGTCAAATACAGGGTGTTTCAAAAATGACCGGTATATTTGAAACAGCAATAAAAACTAAACGAGCAGCGATAGAAATACACCGTTTGTTGCAATATGCATGGGACAACAGTACATTTCCAGGCGGACAAACTTTCTAAATTACAGTAGTTACAATTTTCAACAACAGATGGCGCTGCAAGTGATGTGAAAGATATAGAAGACAACGCAGTCTGTGGGTGCGCCATTCTGTACGTCGTCTTTCTGCTGTAAGCGTGTGCTGTTCACAACGTGCAAGTGTGCTGTAGACAACATGGTTTATTCCTTAGAACAGAGGATTTTTCTGGTGTTGGAATTCCACCGCCTAGAACACAGTGTTGTTGCAACAAGACGAAGTTTTCAACGGAGGCTTAATGTAACCAAAGGACCGAAAAGCGATACAACAAAGGACCTGTTTGAAAAATTTCAACAGACTGGGAACGTGACGGATGAACGTGCTGGAAAGGTAGGGCGACCGCGTACGGCAACCACAGAGGGCAACGCGCAGCTAGTGCAGCAGGTGATCCAACAGCGGCCTCGGGTTTCCGTTCGCCGTGTTGCAGCTGCGGTCCAAATGACGCCAACGTCCACGTATCGTCTCATGCGCCAGAGTTTACACCTCTATCCATACAAAATTCAAATGCAGCAACCCCTCAGCGCCGCTACCATTGCTGCACGAGAGACATTCACTAACGATATAGTGCACAGGATTGATGACGGCGATATGCATGTGGGCAGCATTTGGTTTAATGACGAAGCTTATTTTTACCTGGACGGCTTCATCAATAAACAGAACTGGCGCATATGGGGAACCGAAAAGCCCCATGTTGCAGTCCCATCGTCCCTGCATCCTCAAAAAGTACTGGTCTGGGCCGCCATTTCTTCCAAAGGAATCATTGGCCCATTTTTCAGATCCGAAACGATTACTGCATCATGCTATCTGGACATTCTTCGTGAATTTGTGGCGGTACAAACTGCCTTAGACGACACTGCGAACACCTCGTGGTTTATGCAAGATGGTGCCCGGCTACATCGCACGGCCGACGTCTTTAATTTCCTGAATGAATATGTCGATGATCGTGTGATTCCTTTGGGCTATCCGAAACATACAGGAGGCGGCGTGGATTGGCCTCCCTATTCGCCAGACATGAACCCCTGTGACTTCTTTCTGTGTGGACACTTGAAAGACCAGGTGTACCGCCAGAATCCAGAAACAATTGAACAGCTGAAGCAGTACATCTCATCTGCATGTGAAGCCATTCCGCCAGACACGTTGTCAAAGGTTTCGGGTAATTTCATTCAGAGACTACGCCATATTATTGCTACGCATGGTGGATATGTGGAAAATATCGTACTATAGAGTTTCCCAGACCGCAGCGCCATCTGTTGTTGAAAATTGTAACTACTGTAATTTCGAAAGTTTGCCTGCCTGAAAATGTACTGTTGTCCCAAGCATATTGCAACAAACGGTGTATTTCTATCGCTGCTCGTTTAGTTTTTATTGCCGTTTCAAATATACCGGTCATTTTTGAAACACCCTGTATATTATTAATTCATTCACATAATTCTTCATAAATAAATCCTCGGAACATGTATTTCAACTTTAGTAGCATCCACTAGTTTATTATCTTCCTACATACAGACGTGAACCTGAGCCTTGACGAGACAAAAACTAACATTTTCAGTAAGATTAAACTTCCTATGATATCATTGTTGTACAAAACATTACAAATTCTCATTTATTTGATTTTTAGAAGCACGACGCAACAACTCGGTTTCAGGATCTTCTGGTGCTCTTTGGCTGTCGATCCGCGACGTATAGTGGCCAGCAATTTTCTCTCTGGTCCCGGCAGCGAAGATGCTGTCTCCGTTCGTTGCGCCGCCCTCTCCGTACATGAAACATAAAAAAAAAAAACTTTAGACAACTCACAACCATTACAAATATTACAAAAATACATAAACAAACTAAATTAAACTTATATTCACCTGCAAACTGGGCTGACACTGGTGGATGGGTGACGCTTCAATTTCGTCCCACTACACGCTCCGGCTAACTCTTCGTCTCAACATGAAAAGCCGCACACCCCACCTCGTGCTGGAACCCAAATATTCCCGTCGGCTCAGACCTCAGTACTCCAGTAGTACTGAACACTGTAGGCATGCGCACGAAATATGGGCCAACCTCCCGACCCCGTTATAACCACAACCGACAAACCACACTGTGAGCGCAGCTGCCACGACGCTGCAGACTTAAATAGCCGAATCCGCAATGAACAGCTGATTCGCGGCGGGCCGAAGGAGAATCGAAAGCAAAGATGACACTAGCGGGACAGAAGTACTGGCGCCAGCCGAGCGACGTATCATTTACTAAAATGCATCTTCTTCAAAAGAGTTACCATTAGAACTAAGGCACTTGTCCCAGCGGTTTATCTACAGGGGGGGGGGGGGGGGGACTGTTTTTAAGGCCACTCGTACTTTCTTCTCTTCCTGCCTTTAGTGACACTTGTTTCTCCGCTTTTACGGTTCACAGACGGGGAAAACTTCACTTGTAACCATTGTGCACTACTGGGCATTAAAATTGCTACACCACGAAGATGACGCGCTACAGACGCGAAATTTAACCGACAGAAAGAAGATACTGTGATTTGCAAATGATTAGCTTTCCAGAGCATTCACACAAGGTTGGCGCCGGTGGCGACACCTACAACGTGCTGACCCTGAGGAAAGTTTCCAACCGATTTCTCATACAACAATAGCAGTTGACCGGCGATGCCTGGTGAAACGTCGTTCTGATGCCTCGTGTAAGGAGGAGAAATGCGTACCATCACGTTTCCGACTTTGATAAAGGGCGGAATGTAGCGATCGCGATTTCGGTTTATCGTATCGTGACAATGCTGCTCGCGTTGGTCGAGATCCAATGACTGTTAGCAGAATATGGAATCGGTGGGTTCAGGAGCGTAATACGAAACGCCGTGCTGGATCCCAACGGCCTCGTATCACTAGCAGACGAGACGACAGGCATCTTATCCGCATGGCTGTAACGGATCGTGCAGCCACGTCGCGATCCCTGAGTCAACAGATGGGGACGTTTGCAAGACGACAACCATCTGCAAGAGCAGTTCGACGACGTTTGCAACAGCATGGACTATCAGCTCGGACACCATGGCTGCGGTTACCCTAGAGGCTGCATCACAGACAGGAGCGCCTGCGATGGTATACTCAACGACGAATCTTGGTACACGAATGGCAAAATGTCATTTTTTCAGATGAATCCTGGTTCTGTTTACAGCATCATGATGGTCGCATCCGTGTTTGGCGACATCGCGGTGAACGCACATTCGAAGCGTTTAATCGTCATCGCCATACTGGCGTATCACCTGGCGTGATGGTATGGGCTACCGTTGATTACGCGTCTCGGTCACTTCTTGTTCGCATTGACGGCACTTTGAGCAGTGGTCGTTACATTTCAGATGTGTTACGACCCGTGGCTCTACCCTTCATTCGATCCCTGCGAAACCCTACATTTCAGCAGGATAATCCACGACTGCGTGTTGTAGGTCCCGTACGGGCCTTTCGGGATACAGAAAATGTTCGACTGCTGCCCTGGCCAGCACATTCTCCAGATCTCTTACCAATTGAAAACGTCTGGTCAGTGGTGGCCGAGCAACTGGCTCGTCACAATATGCCAGTCAATACTCTTGATGAACTTTGGTATCGTGTTGAAGTTGCATGGGCAGCTGTACCTGTCCACGCCATCCAAACTCTGTTTGACTCACTGACCAGGGGTATCAAGGCCATTATTACGGCCAGGGGTGGTTGTTCTAGGTACTGATTTCTCAGAATCTACGCACCTGAATTGCGTGAAAATGTAATCACATGTCATTTCTAGTATAATATATTTGTCCAATGAATACCCGTTTATCATCTGCATTTCTTCTTGCTGCAGCAATTTTAATGACCAGTAGTGTAAAATACAGGGTGGCCGGCTTGTAAGACTGTTGCAGAGTATGTTTTGCTGAGAAATAACTGTAAAGAATAGAATTTAATTCGTTACGCCGTTTCCGATTTAATTAGCGTTGAAGGATGTTGAGCGCGCATACTCAAGTGGCCCGCTAGAGATGGTATGGCCAGACGTGTTCTTCGTTTGGTTTCTTAAACAGATAAATATTTCACATGGGATGGCAGCAAGGAGCGAAAGGTTACGTAGCCTTGTGCACTATCATCCGATTTCATGGCGGAGCAGCACTCCTCACGTCTGGAGTTGGAATAGCTGCTACGTCTCAGTTTCGTAATGAGCATAAGCCTAATGAGCGGCGAAATGCATCTCCTTGTCTCGAGGATTGCTTCAGCCAAAGACTTGTAATATTAAGTGGAACAGCATGATACGGAAAATATTTATGTTTAAGACAGGTGATGTTTGCTCTTTATAGAGAGAAAATGTGTGTGACTATATGGGAGTCAAGTACTCAATGACATTGACCAGAGGACTGCTTCAGTCAGAATTTCCCTATTCAGTGGCTTTGTCTGCTGTTTTTCTCCACTCCCCTCTTCCGGGGTATTAGTGCGACTTCTCGAATATAACCGAATTTGGTTACAGGTATGCAAGTCACTACACCTGTAAAAATTCAGTAAGTAGTAAATCGATGCCATAATCGCATCATGGACTGTGCGGCTGGTCCCGGCGGAGAATCGAGTCCTCCCTCGGGCATGCGTGTGTGTGTTTGTCCTTAGGCTGGTTTAAGTTAAGTAGCGTGTACGCTTAGGGACTGATGACCTTAGCAGTTAAGTCCCACAAGATTTCACACACATTTGAACTTTTTTTTTTTTTCATGAATCGCAGTTTATGATGTACTAGGTGCTACGTACGTCCGAAGGCGGCAGTAGGTATTCTCACCACAGTTGTATTTTCGTAGAAGGATTTACTATAAAACTACAGTAAGCTGAACGGTGGTTTATGACGTTGAATGAAGCCGATAGGTGTGAGAACCAGTGTATGAATATTTTGGAGGAACATATACTATAAGAACGGAATGTACTGTGAAAAGTAATTCTTACTTTTGCAATCTCAGGCTTTCTCGGCATGATGGGTTAATGGTGTGCTTTCGGGAAGTAGACCCGAACTGTTGTTTCCACGACCGTCCCAGTCGTCGGCTTCAGGTGCTGTGTGTTTTGCACTTATTTGTACTCGCTGCCTGCATTCCAAACACACTGTCCGTGTAGCGAATTCTCATAGTAGCAGAACACACAGCTCATGAAGAAGACGACTAGGTGGGTCGTCGAAATTCTGTGCGTGGAACGGAAACAACAGTCCGGCTGGATTCCCTGGAAGCACACCAAGTGTTCTTATTTTTCGTTTCATTGTTATTGAATTGTAATAAATGTAATCAACAATTGTGGCTCGCGTATGTTGTCCGACTAACAAGTGACAAAAGTTCTCCGCTACTTTATACAGGGTGAGTCACCTAACATTACCGCTGGATATATTTCGTAAACCACATCAAATACTGACGAATCGATTCCACAGACCGAACGTGAGGAGAGGGGCTAGTGCAATTGTTTAATACAAACCATACAAAAATGCACGGAAGTATGTTTTTTAACACAAACCTACGTTTTTTTTAAATGTAACCCCGTTAGTTTTGTTAGAAAATCTGAACATATAAACAAAAACGTAATGAGTGCCGTTTGTTGCATTGTAAAATGTTAATTACATCCGGAGATATTGTAACCTAAAGTTGACGCTTGAGCACCACTCCTCCACTGTTCGATCGTGGGTATCGGAGAGCACCGAATTACGTAGGGATCCAAAGGGAACGGTGATGGATCTTAGGTACAGAAGAGACTGGAACAGCACATTACGTCCACATGCTAACACCTTTTTATTGGCCTTTTTCACTGACGCACATGTACATTACCATGAGGGGTGAGGTACACGTACACACGTGGTTTACGTTTTCTATTACGGGGTGGAATAGAGTGTGCCCCGACATGTCAGGCCAATGGATGTTCAATGTGGTGGCCATCATTTGCTGCAAACAATTGCAATCTCTGGCGTAATGAATGTCGTACACGCCGCAGTACATCTGGTGTAATGTCGCCGCAGGCTGCCACAATACGTTGTTTCCTATCCTCTGGGGATGTAGGCACATCACGGTACACATTCTCCTTTAACGTACCCCACAGAAAGAAGTCCAGAGGTGTAAGATCAGGAGAAGGGGCTGGCCAATTTATGCGTCCTCCACGTCCTATGAAACGCCCGTCGAACATCCTGTCAAGGGTCAGCCTAGTGTTAATTGCGGAATGTGCATGTGCACCATCATGCTAATACCACATACATCGACGCGTTTCCAGTGGGACATTGTCGAGCAACGTTGGCAGATCATTCTGTAGAAACGCGATGTATGTTGCAGCTGTTTGGGCCCCTGCAATGAAGTGAGGACCAATGAGGTGGTCGGCAATGATTCCGCACCATACATTTACAGTCCACGGTCGCTGTCGCTCTACCTGTCTGAGCCGGCGAGGACTGTCCACGGACCAGTAATGCATGTTCTGTAGATTCACTGCCCCGTGGTTTGTGAAACCCGCTTCATCGGTAAACAGGTAGATCTGCAACGCATTCTCTGTTAATACCCATTGACAGAATTGCACTCGATGATTAAAGTCATCACCATGTAATTGTTGATGTAGCGACACATGAAACGGGTGAAAGCGGTGACCTTTGGATACCTACGTAATTCGGTGCTCTCCGATACATACGATCGAACAGCGGGAGAGTGGCACCCAAGCGTCAACTTTAGGTTACAATATCTCCGAATGTAATTAACATTTTACAATGCAACAAACGGCACTGATTACGTATTTGTTTATATGTTCAGATGTGCTAACAAAACTAACGTGGTTCCATTTAAAAAAACGTAGGTTTGTGTTAAAAAACACACTTCCGTGCTTTTTTGTACGCTTTGTTTTAAACAATTACACTAGCCCCTCTCCTCACGTTCGGTCTGTGGAATCGGTTCGTCAGTATTTGATGTGGTTTACGAAATATATCCAGCGGTAACGTTAGGTGACTCACCCTGTATTTCTAAAGAAAAAATATTAAAGCTTCTCATATAGAAAGTACCACACTGAAATGACAAGAAACATGGGATATCGATATTCACATTTATAAATGGTGATATAATCTCCTTTATGAGGTATAAAAGGGCAGTGCAGTGGCGGGGCTATCATTTGTATCAAGGTGCCTCAAGTGAAAAGGTTGCCGACGTGAGTGTGGACGCACGAGGGGAGCTAACAGACTTTGAAAGCAGAATAATAATTAGAGTTAGACTCATAGAACAGTCCATTTTGGAAATCGTTAGGGAATTCAATATTTCGCGATCCACAGTGTCAAGGGTGTGCAAAGAATACCAAATTTCAGGCATTAAATCTCACCGCGGACAACACCGACGGCCTTCACTTAGCGACCGAGAGGATTGATGTTAGGGTAGAGTTGTCAGTATTCATAGACAAGCAACACCCTATTAAATAACCGCAGAAATCAACGAGAGACGTGCGACGAATAAGTGGCATTTCGGTGTCTTTACGGTGATATCTCAACTTCTGACACTGTTCATCGCGCACCTCATATACCCTACCAGCACTGGTAACAACACTATACACGAACAACGGTAACGGACTTTGGCAGCCTTTGCACCTGTCTCAGAGAACTGCAATTCTATTCATTTACATACCCGTCGATGGCGTGTACTTTCACGGAGCTACATTGACATCATCGGGGTCCTTCACTTTTTTGTCAAGTAGTTTATATAACAAAAGCCTGTAGCGATACTCTGGAAACAATTGTATTATCGACAGCAGAAAGCAGCGATGATGCTCATATTGTCAACCGCATGTTGAAAGACGTTTTAAACCCGATATTAAGTAGTGGAGGTTTGGGATGAAATTTAACTTAGTCACCAGATCTGGATAATTTTACGTAGGATACTTCTGGGTGTAACAATGTTTTTTCAAACGTATGTCTTTCGAGCTGTTATAAGCTATAAAACTGATGATTTAGGGGTTTCGGTACAACGTGCGTACAGACACTTAGCCACTTCCATAGGAGATTTATAAATATCTTTCTCTGTCCACAATAAATTAGTGAACAAGTTTAAAAATAAAAAATGAAAGCAAATTTCTAGTTACAGAGATCGAAAAGCTAACAGATCGAGATAAAAATTAATCACAGTACGCTTAGCACACGGCTTTGACTGGAAGATACAACTGGAAGAGGCACGAAACTGAAGAGCTTTATTTAGAAGGAGCAACAGAACCTAAATTAGGTCAAAAATAGCATTAAGAAACACACAGCTTCGCCTTCTAGAGGCCTTCGAAGTACTCTTTCCACCTATCCGCTCTCTCCTCTAAATTTAACAGTGGTATTCCAGTTGCACTCTTAATATTATCGCCTTTGCTTCTAAGTTATAGACTCCTAACTGGGGTGTCCAGCTTCGCTCTGAGAGTTGGTATATTTTGTCGTAGTTGGAATAAAAGGATAAATTTTAAAGTACAAGAAGTATAAAATTTTTATTGAAAACATATTCTAAATATTTACAATACTTGTTTACAAATAACAATTTTCATTTTGTTATCCGGAGTGTAATGGACAAATTTTTCGGATTTCCTGTTCGAGAGCAAGCTACGCGTAGTTGACCGTGAGAGAGGTAGGAGTCATTGAAGTTGTTGCCTCAATATTTTAATGTTCATCCAGGCGCTTTGTAGAACTGTAGGCTAATTTGATTGGAAATTGCTCTCTTTTAGACTGGAATGGCAGTTCAGTAGAGATCAGTGGTATTCTGGGTATAAATAAAGAGAGTCCTTTGTACTTTCCAGTCATAACGTCGGCTTCGATGATGTTATTCGGCAGCTGTTTGACGGTCATCGTTGTTCCATTACATAGTTCTGGTGCGCTGAGATTTCTGAATAGTTTTATCGAAGGTCCAGTCTTAAGTCGAAGGCAGTGTAATAGCATTCCTGTTTCTTGCAAAGAGTTTAGAAATTCTGTAGCGAAGTTCGCACTTTCTTCAACGTTTATCATCGTGTCTATCGATTTGTTTATTCTCTCTTCACCGTGAATTTTCTTTTACACCGTCGGCAATATTATTTTTAGATGCCAAAATTTCCTTTACCAACAGCCCGAATGGGATCGGTATAGTTGTGAACAACGTTTGGATAAAGTTGGTCGATGAGTTCGTTTCCAGCAGCTGCTGTGTTGCAGAAATCACTGTTGAATGTAATGAAGCGGCCGTCTGGTCAATAGGATATGTGCCCTAGACTATTTGTAGAAGTTGTTGAGCTAAATGCGCTTTTTCATCTTTTGATAGATCAACCCTCGTCTTTTTTTAATTTTTTTATAGTCGCAATATTTGTGGCAGATCTCGTCTGCTGGTGTTGACTTGGGGATAACTTGAAGTCTGTCGAAAATCCCCAGAGAGCGTGAGTAGAGCTCCTCCCATCACTTCAGAGCTTCCTCGCAAGTCTTGTAATCCTCTGTCCATAGTTTTGAGTGATTTGCTAAGAGCCATTGTGCATTCGTCCCAGAAGGTAATTTTAGCTTGTTGTAGAAGTTCGCCCCGTCCAGATGCTCTTGAGATTTTCCAAATCGGGAATATTTCTTTGGTTATATTCAACGGTAGATGTAGGGCGGACGGGGCAGTTCGTCGTCCTTCCTTAATTTCGGCTACGATGCTGGATGATGCCAGTGCAAGTTCGATGTGTCGTTCAGCACGCGTTTCCGCCCAGCAACAGGATTATTGGAAACGTTTTCCCGGTGCCGCCTTGTGTGGCCAAGGAAATAATTTCGCCAGTGTTGTTGTAGATCCGGTTCTTGATAACGTTGGAAATTTTCGTTTGATTGTCATTGAGGAACGATTTGTTCTGAGCAATGTATTGAAGCTGTTCGTTGATGTTGTAGCTTCTTTCCTTTGTGATTTGGAAGTTCAGCACACCGACTGCGTCTTCTCGTAGTGCCTGCATCCCAAGTTGTACTGAGGTCTGGTGGTTCATTGCTAAGAATTTATCTTCTAGGCGAATGAGTATCATTGAAGATGTCATCGTTGAATTCGAAGGTCAGTTCAGAATGAGGTTGTCGGATTTGGTTCAGTAGGTCATAACTAATGCTCTCTTTGAAGGAGTCCCAAAGTTGTTTTGGATTCGATGGCTTACATGTTCGCGTTATGGCGAATAAGTCTCTCCTTTGTTCAGCTGAGGCTGTGAGTGAGGCTCCTTGTGGTGTTAATTCCCAGTGGTTGTCGTTTATCAGTAGTCCTAAGCGATGGCATGCTTCTCTGCACCTCTGGCAAACGTAACCGTCAAAGGTCTTGAGACCTGTGAAATTTGTTGGTCCTTGTGTTTCGTGTAGCAACATTCGGAGATACAAACATTCGGCGTTGTTCGGAAGTACGGTGCATACTCGGCCTTATGCGCCAGTTTTCATTATAACTGGATGATCTTCTACTGGAATTCCTTGTTTTCGTTGTTGAAAGACTTTTCTTGTTCTGTTCCAGGTATAATGCGTTCAGATGTCGACATATAGTAATATGGTGGAATGCTCTCGAATACTCACGCCCGTTCTGGAATGTTCTCGAATACTCTCGAATGTCCTGGAAAGTTCTATAAATTTCTGGAGGGCGAAACTTTATATCCCTTCAGGTAAAAACGGTAACCTTCTTGATGGATGGAGGAAGGAGGGCAATCACACCATAATATTCCCTTGATTGTACAGGTACTCGTTTCTGCGTTTTAGCGGCACCCACATTGTACACTTTTATAATAAATATTGATTAAGGGGCTAATAATGGCTGTATGTGCGTAACATATATTTTCAGTCAACGTCAAAGAAGATTCTGTGTGCACGTAATTATCTGGTGAACTGAGTGAGTCAAACGCCATACTATGGAGACCTCAGGGCAACGCAGAGATATAGACTATCGGTTTTTGCTGTCAGTACACCTCAGATACGAACGCTGCACATAGTTCAAAAAATGGCTCTGAGCACTATGGGACTTAACTTCTGAGGTCATCATTCCTCTAGAACTTAGAACTACTTAAACCTAACTAACCTAAGGACATCACACACATCCATGCCCAAGGCAGGATTCGAACCTGCGACTGTAGCAGTCACGCGGTTCCGGGCTGAAGCGCCTAGAACCACTCGGCCACCGCGGCCGGCTCCAGTCCCAAAGAAAGCAGGTGTTGACAGATGTGAATGTCCTCTGTCAATTTATGCAGCCCATTTGCTGATAACCCAGTTTGCGCGGGATCATTTGGTAGACTACTGACTCGAAGAGACAAACGAATGTAACATGCAAACAGGACATAATGACAGGACATAATGACGGAAGTCTGGCACTCTTCTTGTTCAAAATTGAACGGGTTAGTAATAAATATAGTTTGTGGTTACCTGTTTTCTTTTCCTTTGCTAGATCTCCACTGTAATTAGCTTCCAGCTTTGTGGCTTGCACTTATGCAGCAGAGAGATGTGCAAACGCTATTACTCACTGTTGGTAAAGTCACGAACGTGCTTTACATACAGTCGTATCTCGATAATTAGAAGTTCAAGGGACCTAAAGAAATTTCGAGTAACTAAGAGATCGCTTTTAACGAAAGTTTGACCTATCAAGGAGAAATCATAAGAATACTGAAATAATAGTGAAGTTAGAAAATGAAACTGCAGTTTAAATGACATTTGTATTTCTGTACAAATCGAAGTGGAAAGAGACGACTGAAAACTAAAATTGAAACAAAGTTGACCCACTTAATTTCTTTATTTATTTTAACATTTCACATGCAAGACATAAAAAACGCTCAGAATACGTAAGAAAACATCAATTTCAATCATTTCCCCATGCAGAATTAATTGCACCACCAACGTCGTACTTTATCTATTTTATTTATATTATTTACATGTCAAGCTCCGTAGGACCAAATTGAGGAGCACATCTCCAGGTTCATGGAACGTGTCAGTACATGAAATTACAACATAAAAGTAATATGTGGTGTGCGTACTGTAAGACCTTCGGTACACACACCATCAGATTATTTGACCTGTCGCTCTAACGAAGTAGGTGAGTTGTCAGAAATATGTCTCTTGGTCTTATCGTGGCGTGTTTATCTTCTGCCGTTAGGTCAGATGATAGAAATGCCACTTGCACGCTTAGAGTTGCAAATTGACGGTGATCAACTATAAACAGAACTTGATTAATTTTCACACACATTTTTTAAAATAGTAACAAGCATAAACCTTACGTAACTTGATTCTGAATGCTATTTACAATTGACAATCTGAAGTTCCTTTGGCCTTGGTATGTTAACCTTATTCTCACATATCTCTGATACTTCAAAAAATGTCTATTCATTTATCTTCATGGCTATGTACAGGAATATGGTAATCTCATTAGGCACAGACTGAAACTTGACTATAGACTAGTACAGACAAATGCAGACTGGTACAGGCTGGTGCAGACAAATGCAGACTGACTAATCAGAGGTCTGTACACTCGTTATAATACCTCGCGGGTTCAGGTATCACTGAGCTAGTGTGATCTGCGAGGACAAAAGGTTCTACGTTAGCGGCAATCTCATTGGCTGTGTTATATATTAATACACAGATCGGCGGAATCAGAATTTGGTCCGTCTCTAAGGCAGCGCCATCTCGTAGTGCGGAGAGGGACGAGCGCTGCGCATGCGCTGTTGTGCTTAGCGGGGTGCGCTCTAGTGGGAAAGTTGTGTACGCGCTGACTACGCGGAACTATGTGTGGTGTCACCGCCAGACACCACACTTGCTAGGTGGTAGCTTAAATAGGCCGCGGTCCATTTAGTACATGTCGGACCCGCGTGTCGCCACTGTGTGATCGCAGACCGAGCGCCACCACAAGGCAGGTCTCGAGATACGATATAGCACTCGCCCCAGTTGTACGACGACTTTGCTAGCGACTACAATGACGAAGCCTTTCTCTCATTTGCCGAGAGACAGTTAGAATAGCCTTCAGCTAAGTCCATGGCTACGACCTCGCAAGGCGCCATTAGCCTTACATAGCAAGTGATAGTTTGATAGTTATCGTATGAAATGTCTCATCAAGAATGCTGTAAACAACAAAGGATATATAAAAGTTAAGTATTCGAGGAGCTGCATACTTTTCTTGCTACCATTCACTACTTATCCTGTTCCAGAATTCACGCCCGTCTGCGTTAGATAGCGTGCATTTAGGCCTCCTATATCTAAAAGGTGTTGGCACATTTACCAACACATCACTATGTACACAACATAATAACACATAAAATCAAATCTTTATGAACCCGATAAAAGGCAGCGCATAAGATTAAGTAAACGCAATCAGCAATACAAGAAGGTTCAGCTTAATTTTACAAGGAACTCCTTGACAGAATGGAATGAGTGACCCACGAGGAAACTCTTCAGATTCGCTTTGAAAGCACGTGGATTACTGCTAAGATTTTTGAATTCGAGTGGTAGCTTATTGAAAATGGAGGCAGCAGTATAC
Source organism: Schistocerca americana (assembly GCF_021461395.2). Taxonomy (NCBI): domain Eukaryota; kingdom Metazoa; phylum Arthropoda; class Insecta; order Orthoptera; family Acrididae; genus Schistocerca; species Schistocerca americana. The sequence continues at coordinate 993,839,837 of NC_060120.1, read as the reverse complement.
TGCACACATTTCTGCACAAGGTTTGATTTCTGCCGAGTATTAACTGAGTGAAGGCTGTTTATTCTTGGGAATAATGTAATATTGTTAACAAGAAGTGATAGTAAGGAATGTATACAGGGTGGTCCATTGATAGTGACCGGGCCAAATTTCTCACGAAATAAGCGTCAAATGAAAAAACTACAAAGAACTCGTCTAGCTTGAAGGGGAAACGAGATGGCGCTATGGTTGGCCCGCTAGATGGCGTTGCCATAGGTCAGACGTACATCAATTTTTTATTGCATATTCCTGTAGAACGTAAAGATATATGAATGTTTTAGTTGGACCACTTTTTTCGCTTTGTGATAGATGGCGCTGTAATAGTCACAAACTTGTAAGTACGTGATATAACGTAATATTCCGTCAGTGTAGACGGTATTTGCTTCTTGATACGTTACCCGTGTTAAAATGGACCGTTTACCAATTGCGGGAAAGGTCGATAACGTGTTGATGTATAGCTACTGTGATCAAAATGCCCAACAGGCGTGTGCTATGTATGCTGCTCGGTATCCTGGACGACATCATCCAAGTGTCGGGACCGTTCGCCTGATACTTTCGTTATTTAAGGAAACAGGAAGTGTTCAGCCACATGAGAAACGTCGCCGGCCGTGTTGGCCGAGCGGTTCTAGGCACTACAGTCTGGTACCGCGCGACCGCTACGGTCGCAGGTTCGCATCTTGCCTCGGGCATGGATGTGTGTGACGTCCTTAGGTTAGTTAGGTTTAATTAGTTCTAAGTTCTAGGGGACTGATGACCTCAGAAGTTAATCCCATAGTGCTCAGAGCCATTTGAACCATTTGAGAAACGTCAACCACAACCTGCAACAAAAGATGATGCCCAAGTAGGTGTTTCAGCTGCTGTCGCGGTCAATTCGCACATCAATAGCAGACAAATTGCGCGAGACTCGGGAATCTCAAAAACATCGGTGTTGAGACTGCTACATCAACATCGATTGCACCCGCACCATATTTCTATGCACCAGGAATAGCAGGGCGACGACTTTGAACGTAGGGTGCAGTTCTGCCACTGGGCACAAGAGAAATTACGGGACGATGACAGATTATTTGCACGCGTTCTATTTAGTGACGAAGCGTCATTCACTAACAGCGGTAACGTAAACCGGCATAATGTGCACTACTGAGCAACGGAAAATCCACTATGGCTGCGACAAGTGGAACATCAGCGACCTTGGCGCGTTAATATATGGTGCAGCATAATGGGAGGAAGGATAATTGGCTCCCATTTTATCGATGGCAATCAAAATGGTGCAATGTATGCTGATTTACTACACAATGTTCTACCAATGTTACTACAAGATGTTTCACTGCATGACTGAATGGCGATGTACGTCCAACATGATGGATGTCCGGAACATAGCTCGCGTGCGGTTTAAGCAGTACTGAATAGCATATTTCATGACAGGCGGGTTGGTCGTCGAAGCACCATATCATGGCCCGCACGTTCACCGGATCTGACGTCCCCGGATTTCTTTCTGTGGGGAAAGTTGAAGGATATTTCCTATCGTGATCCACCGACAACGCCTGAAAACATGCGTCAGAGCATTGCCAATGCATGTGCGAACATTACTGAAGGCGATTTACTCGCTGTTGAGAGGAATGTCTTTACACGTATCACCAAATGCATTGAGGTTGACGGACATCGTTTTGAGCATTTATTGCATTAATGTGGTATTTACTTGCAATCACGCTGTAACAGCATGCGTTCTCAGAAATTATAAGTTCACAAAGGTACATGTATCACATTGGAACAACCGAAATACAATGTTCAAACTTACCTACGTTATGTATTTTAATTTAAAAAACTAACTGTTCCCAACTGTTCGACTAAGACTGTGAGCCATATGTTTGGAGGTATTACAGCGCCATCTATCACAAAGCGAAAAGAGTGGTCCAACTAAAACATTAATATTTCTATACGTGCTACATGAATATGTAATAAAAAATGTGGGTTCCTATTTTTAAAAACAAAACGCAGTTGATATCCGTTTGACCTATGTCAGCGCCATCTAGCGGGTCAACCATAGCGCCATCTGGTTTCCCCCTTCAAGCTAGATGAGTTCTTTGTAGTTTTTTCGTTTGACACTTATTTCGTGAGATATTTGGCCCGGTCACTCTTAATGTTTCACCCTGTATTCATTCCTTACTGTCACTTCTTTTTAACAATATTACATTATTCCCAAGAATAAACAACCTTCACTCAGTTAATACTCGGCGGAAATCAAACCTTCCTTAACTCTTGTGCAGAAATGTGTGCAGTATACTGCTGCCTCCATTTTCAATAAGCTATCACTCGAATTCAAAAATCTTAGCAGTAATCCACGTGCTTTCAAAGCGAATCTGAAGAGTTCCTTCCATTCTGTCGAGGAGTTCCTTGTGTATTTAAGCTAATTCTTCTTGTATTGCTGATTGCGTTTACTTAAAGTTATGAGCTGCCTTTTTTCGGGTTAATAAGGATTTTATTTTTTCTGTTTTTACTTTTATGTTGTAATTTCATGTACTGACACGTTCCATGACCCTGGAGATGTGCTCCTCAATTTGGTCCTACGGAACTTGACGTGTAAATAATATAAATAAAATAGATAAAGTACGACGTTGGTGGTGCAGTTAATTCTGCATGGGGAAATGATTGAAATTGATGTTTTCTTAGGTATTCTGAGCGTTTTTTATCAGTCTTGCATGTGAAATGTTAAAATAAATAAAAAAACTAAGTGGGTCAACTTTCTTTCAATTTTAGTTTTCAGTCGTCTCTTTCCGCTTCGATTTGTACAGAAATGGAAATGTCATTTAAACTGCAGTTTCATTTTCTAACTTCACTATTATTTCAGTATTTTTAGGATTTCTCCTTGATAAGCCAAACTTTCGTAAAAAGCGATCTCTTAGTTACTCGAAATTTCTTTAGGTCCCTTGAACTTCTAATTATCGAGGTACGACTGTATGTAAAGCACGTTCGTGACTTTACCAACAGTGAGTAGTGACGTTTGCATATTTCTCTGCTGCATAAGTGCAAGCCACAAAGCTGGAAGCTAATTACAGTGGAGATCTAGCAAAGGAAAAGAAAATAAGTAACCACAAACTATATTTATTACCAACCCGTTCAATTTTGAACAAGAAGCGTGCCAGACTTCCGTCATTATGTCCTGTTCGCGTGTTACATTCGTTTGTCTCTTCGAGTCAGTAGGCTACCAAATTATCCCACCCAAACTGGGTTATCAGCAAATGGGCTGCATAAATTGCAAGAGGACATTTACAGTGCTGGAAATATTGGTTATGGAACAGTAACAGCTTACAACTGCTATTCCAACTGTGTAAATGCATAGCGGGACGGTTTTGCAATAACTCTTTTATATCAATATGTGATGTGATACATGCAGTGTCTATTCACGTAATAACTGTATTATAATGGTACACACTTGTTATCGTTTTCTTTCCTGTGGTTCAGTACACACAATGATGCTCTGATGTGAAACCGTAATCGATCGTCATTCATAATAAAAACTGATACAGCTGAGAATTCCAAAATAGAATTTTTAACGTACCTCAAAGCTGTACAACACCACCTACATAAAATAGAAGCTAAATAATTCTTCCATAAACGGAAAGCAGGTGATGCACGATGTATTTACCCACAGCTGTCACAAATGTTTGGCAGCAACAAAGGATGGTGACAGAAGCGAATTTAACATCCTGGACGAGTAAGTCCTTCAACGATACGAATCATTGTTTTCTAGAAAACAAGTTTTGACACTCTCTCCTTTTTGGCTTGGACCTAGCCTCTTTTTCTTTTCTTTTTTTTTTTTTTTTGTTTCTTCCGCGCCACCCAGGACATAAAGCAGCCGGCAGAGCCGCCGTGGCGCGTTGTCGCCCCTCACTCACGGTGCCAGCCACTAGTGCGCCTCCGTGTTTCCAGAGGACAGCGTTCTGCTCTTCGCACTCGGCCTCCACACAGGGCTGTTACACGGGGGCGCCCCCGTAACTGGGCGCGGTGGCTGCCCGCCTCCGCGAGCTAATGGCTGCCCAGAGATCTCCGCACTGCGTTTCCAAGAGAGCCCAAGCGCTGTGGAGGGCGTTACGGTCACTGACCTGTTGATAGCCGACGTTCACAGGTTGTCTGGTGTACAATATCTATTGCCTGCTTGACGAAGAAGATTTTTAATTACACGAGTCAGAAACTGTACAGAACTCTACACCACTTGACAGTACAATATGAAGGGAAACCACTACTACATGATTTAAATGTTATAAATGACAATTTCGGGGACTTTCCTGGTTTCAAACAGATATCTTCTTCTCTTGCTTGTGCCTTTGACCCGCATGGCCACAGGTTCGGCAGGGTTATGAGCGGATTTGGCGTGGTTAGCTCAACGGGTGGCCGAATGCCCTTCCTGACACCAACCCAGAATGATGATCTTGAGGATGATGATGAATTGATGAGGACAACACAAACACCCAGTCCACGGGCAGAGAAAATCTCCAATCCGGCCGCGAGTCGAACCGGGGACCCTGTGATCCAGAGGCAGCAACGCTAGCCACTAGACCACGAGCTGCGGACACTTTCAAACAGATATGATTTTATGTATATAGACTGAAGCGGCGAGTGAAAATTTTTACCTACACTGGGAATCGAACCCAGGTCTGCTGCTTACGTGGCAGGTGCGTTAGCCATTGAGCCAACCTGTCACAGCAGTGGTGTAGGGAGGCGTGCCTGGGTAATCCGTGCAGTTGTGTGAAACTGCTGTACCGGGTTCCATTCCTAACCTTGGCACAAATTGTCACTCGCCGTTTCACTCTAGATTGATAAAATTAAATTTTATGTAAGTCACATATGTAATTATGTTATATTCACCCAGAACTGTTGAACAGCAGTTGCACCACTTTTAGTCTTCATCATTTCTTCATGAGCACATGAGGGCAGCACCCGGTCCCTTCCCTGGTCTCTGCTGTCACGCTATGTAGGTCCTTTGGAAAAGGACCTACACAGTGAAATTATGATGTCCCTACACTTCCCAGCAGCTGATCATAGCCTGTACAATGATCTGCAGGTCGACCAGTCCAAAGTACTTCCAGGCTGTACACATTCGCCTTTTTTAATCCACGTTCTACGTTGGTCACATCTAGTGGCCCACAATTGTTCTTTAGCAGCATAAGAAGAAATAGCGTTGATATTGAACTACAGAGACTGAACTTCGGGAAAGTCTTATGGATTTCAACATAGATTTCTGGTCATTGGTGTTGGTGGGGAAGATATAAATAAATTTAGCTTCTTTCCTTTCAAAGCCTGCAGCAACTTTATGACGTATATCAAGGGGTGCAATACCTGCCAAGCAGTAAGGCATACATGTATGTGTAGCTGTAGGTTCCAGACATCTGGGATCAGCCTTGCAAATTCCTTCATCACGACGTCCAATTGCTTTACACAGGCAGAGCTGCAGCACACAGGTCAAGCATACACCAACACTGCAGAGAAACAGAGTGCCATCGCGGAAATTCTGGTGACTTTTGGTTGGGTTCCCCGGTTACTGAGTTAAAATAGTCGCATTTTTCTATTAGCCTAATCAGTGCCGTGAAGCAATCCAGATGTAAAATGTAAACTTTCACAGCCAGGAATGTCACAAAAGTTATTCGTTCACTGAGGTGAAGAGAGCGTTAAGACCACCACGCGGAAATCAAAGCGATGCTCAAGCGCCGGTGAAGTCGAAAAAGGCCATAGAGATTGCAGAACACCCAAGGAATTTCAATAGGAGGGAGGAGGGCGTCAGATCTGAATTCCAGTGCTGAAGAAGATGTGTACCAGTCCTTCACCATGGGGTGACAGCAACAGCGGACGACGACAGTCGACAACGGCAAGTTGTGGTCGTACATTTACAACGTGTGACGCCATGCTACTGCGCGGAAACGTACGACAGCAGTCGACAAAGGCCAATTGCGCTCGCATATTCGCAACATGAGATGTCACGCCACTGCACGGACGCACGCGGATGCGAAATTTTACCGAAGTCAGTTACGAGCAAGTCAGCGTGTGAATCGGACATTCAAAGAAGCTACGATACCCCTTGAAAATCCCCTCCGCAGATGGGGACGAAACGTTGGGTTTTAAGATGAAATCTATTCGACCGCGGCATAATAGCCCGGAAGATTTTATTAAGTGTGAATCCAGTTAATCTCAAAAGCCTCTCAGGTCCAACGATAGACTCATAATGATAATGCGTATGGCTAAGCCAAGTGCCCACGCATAAGAAGCCCGGCCGCCTCGTGCAAATCAGTTTAGTTGACGCCACTTCAGTGACTTGCATATTGACGAGAATGACAATGTGATCACAATAACGTAACACGCAGGTCCTAGCGGAGAAAATCTCCGACCCGCCCAAGAATCGAACGAGGGACTCTAACATGACATTCCGCTGCACTAACCACTCAGCTATGGAGGTGTTCACGCACCCTGCAAACAGTAACTACAACGTCACCAATGGGTTTCAATCATCTACTCTATAAACAACACAGTATGACACTCGAGCCGAAAAGGATAAGCACACGCCCTACAACGGCACACTTCAAATTTCCATTAGTGTCAAACGGAGTTTTCTATCCTGTAACATACGTCGCCCAGTCCGCTTCGTTAATCAACAACTTCATAAGCTAGTTGCTCCACGCAGACCCTAACTGTCGACTCTGCGTGATCCTCACAGATAGCGACAACCACACTGAAAAACTGGCAGGCGTCTAAGCCAGTAATATGTAATTCACAAGAAACAAGGGTCACGTGAGCAGACCAGATAAAAAAGCCGCTAAATGCATGATAAGTGAAACTGAGATAATCGCGAGAAACTCATCCCATCCAAACTATCGATGTTAAAGACTTCATTCGTTCCTTAAGAATAACTAAGAACAATAAATTGCTGAGTATTAATGGCTGAAATCTGCGATTATGATTTTTACGTTAAAATCTTAAGAGAAATATTGACTTATCGGTTTTTGCGCCCGATTTATGTAGTTAGCGATTCTTGCAAACGTATCGATCCAATTACGAAACAAGCATTCTGTTGCAAAATCCGTTGTTCGGTGATATGTTAGGAATGACAGAAGGGTGGAATTTAATTATTGCGAATATAAACAGAATATTTTTTATCACAAAGAGGAATGTGGAAGTCCTACAAAATCTGCATATAAAAATTCGAAAGTGACATTATTTTTCAGCAAAATCTAAAGTATTTTAAGTCAAAAAGAGGACAAAAGTGAATGTTCAGCACTACTGTTTTTAATGAAAAAACCAACGTGCTTCCGACACCACGAGACATTATAGAAGACAAAATAAGCTCCAAATTGCATCTTAACAAAACATCGATAACATTTTAGAAAATGAAAGAATGGAAGAACGTTACATCTTAGTTAAAATAGTGATAAAATTCTAGAAAATAAAACTTGCTGAAAATTGCTTTAAGTGACATCGACATTAACACTGTCCATCAACTCAAAATCCCTTCTGGCGCTTCTGAGGGTTGACAGCGACAGGAGCGACTCTACGAGTGTCTTCCTGCTCGTGGAATTCCTCGGTGTCGAATTTGTCGTCGGTCGCCCCCATTCACCAAACTGGAGCTCCTAAATCTTTTTGACGTCTCCGTGTGTGGCTGCTGAAAGGGCTACATGCGCTGCTATTGGTGTTGGGCCGTTTGCTTTGGTGAAATTTTTCCCCTGGTTCAGGGTGCTCTTTCTCTCTCCAGCTTTAAAACTGTAGAAGGCCTCTACACGAATTAGACAAATCTTCTTGTTTTTGCTTTTCGTGAACACGGTTCTTTTTTAATCTGGAAATGCAAGTTATCAGTAATTTTGACTGAGTCTTCCGTGCATTCTTTCCAGTCTTGAGCAGGACATTCATTTGGTGCTAGACGTACCACCGTTGCAAATTTCACGGTGTGCTGAAGGTATACAGACGAGTTTTCAATGACGCTTAACTTGTGAAGTTGTCTTTCGATGTTACCAAAAACCCTGTCAGACGGGATGAATGAGTGGCCCTCTATTGGGAACCACAGTCCTGTTTCTTCTAGATATTCGGGAGCTTCGAGAACAAACCAGTGACATAGCTTGTTGATCATCATCCTGTCCTTATTCTGATCCCTACATCCGTCGGGAAACAACCGAAGGTTTTTCGCTCCTGTGGTAAATCAATGACGCTATTTTGTTTGATACTTTGGCATATTCATGTTCCAGTCAAATATACGAAAACACCGTATCGGTGTTCTGGGAGGACCATGAGAAACCCTGGCAGACCAAAACGTTGTAAAGGTATATTTGACACGAATAATAAGTCTCTTGTCTGGTACCATTGGTAGCATTAGATTCTTTTCACAACCGCAGCTGAGAGTTATTGCACCCTCGTTATTTTCTTTCAGCTTTGTGTATAACATATCAGCTCTTTTTTTCTGGAATCTGAGCTGAATTTGTAGACTTTCCTTTCCGGCGTATCGTTTTTCAGCTTCAATATGATTTGGCAAGGTTTCAAAATATGGTGCACCAAAACCAGTATTGACATCGTGGTAAAAAATGCTCCTGTAGTACTTGTATTTGACAATGATTTCAGGATTATCTTCACAATATATGGTCAACATCTTTGTTACGCTTAGTTCACTAAGTAAATAGACTCTATAGGTTTTGGTCCCCTGCGGGTAGTGAAATCTAAGGGGATGAACGTCATTTTTTGCACACTCATTTCTCGCTTTATACAACATTGTTTCCTGTCGCCTCCTCTAGTCTCAGTGGGAACTGCATCTTAGTCTAAAATTTTATGACACACCCCGGTTACACTAACTTCCTTATTTTTTTTGGTCATCACTTTTCAGACTGGTACGATGCGAACCTCCAAGACTTCCTCTCCTGTGCAAAACTCTTCATCTCAGAGTAGCACTTGCAACGTACGTCCTTATTTATTTGCTGGATGTATTCAAATCTTTATCTTCTTCTACAGTTTTTGTCCTCTACAGCTCCCTTTAGTACCATGGAAGTCATTCTCTGATGTCTTAACAGTCATATTGTTCCTTCGTCTTGTCAGTGTATTCCACATATTACATTCCTCTCCGATTCTGTACAGAACCTCCACATACCAATATTATCGGTCTACTTAATTTTCAACATTCGTCTGTAGCATCACATCTCGAATGGCTAGATTCTCTTCACTTCCGTTTTCCCACAGTCCATGTTTCACCACCAAACAATACTGTGCTCCAAACGTAAATTCTCAGAAATTTCTGCTTTTGATGTCATCCTTGCTCCGTCAATCATTGGCTATTTTGCTGTGTACATAGTAGAATTCCTTCATCTACTTCGTGACCATTAATCCTCAAGTTTCTCGCTGTTCTCATTTCTGCTGCTTCTCGTTACTTTCGTCGTTTTCCATTTAATTCCAAACAGACTGTTCATTCCATTCAACAGATGATTTAATTCTTCTTCACTTTCACTCAGTATATCAATGTCATCAGTGAATCGTATCACTTATATCCTCTCACCCTGAATTTTAATTCCACTCCTGAACCTTTCTTTTATTTCCATCATTGCATCTTTCATGTACAGATTGAACAGTGGGAGCAAAATACTACATCGTGGTCTAACATCCTTTTTCATCCGAGCACTTCGTTCTTGGTCGTCCACTCTTCTTATTCCCTCATGGCTCTTGTACATATTGTATATTACCCGTCACTCCCTAAAGCTTACCCCTATTTTTCTCAGAATTTCGAACATCTTGCGTCATTTGACACTGTCAAACGGTTTTCTAAGTTGACAAACCATATGAAGGTATCTTTATTTTTCTTTCGTCTTGCTTCTGTTATCAACCGCAATGCCAGAATTGTATCTCTGGCGCCTTTGCCTTTCCTAAAGCCAAACTGGTCATTATCTAACACATCCTCAACTTTCTTTTCCATTCTTCTGTATATTATTCTTGTCAGCAACTTTGAAGCATAAGCACTTAAGCTGATTGTATGGTAATTCTCGCACTTGTCAGCTCTTGCAGCCTTTGGAACTGAGTGGATGATATTTTCCAAAAGTCAGATGGCATATTGTCAGATTCATACATTCTACACACCAACGAGAATAGTGGTTTTGTTGCCACTTCTCCCAATGATTTTAGTAATTCTGATATCAACTATGACTTCAGCCTTATTCGATCTTAAGTCCTCCAAAGCTCTCTTAAATTCTGATTTTAATGCTGGATCCCCTGCGTCTTCTAAATCCGCTCCTGTTTATTCTTCTATCACATTAGACAAATCTTCACCCTCGTAGAGGCCTTCAATGTACTATTTCCACGTATCCACTCTCTCCTCTGCATTTAACAGTGGAATTTCCGTTTCACTCTTAACGGTACCACCCTTGCTTTTAATTTCACCGAAGGTTGTTTCGAATTTCTTGTGTGCTGAGTCAGCCCTTCCAACAATCATTTCCTTTCCGATCTTTTCACATTTTTCATGTAGCCTCATCCTCTTAGCTTCCCTGCTCTTCCCATTTATTTCATTCCTCAAAGTATTGTTTGTCTGTATTCCTGAATTTAGCAGAACATTTATGTACTTTCCTCTTCTATCGATCAACTGAAGTGTTTCTTCTGTTTTCCATGATATTTTCGCAAGTACCTTCTTCTTTCCTGCTTCTGTGATTGCCCTTTTCAGAGATGTCCGTTCCTCATTAACTGTACTGTGTGCTGAGCTATTCCTTGTTGCTGTATCTATAGACGTAGATAACATCAAGCGTATCTCGTCTTTCCTTAGTACATCTGTACCCCACTTCCTTGCGTATTGATACTTCCTGTCTAATCTGTTCAACGCCAGCCTATTCATCATTACTACTACATTGTGATCTTACATCCGCTCCTGGGTACGTCTTACAAAGCAGTATCTGATTTCGTATGCTCTCCCTGGCAATGAAGTAATGTAACTGAAAACCTACCGTATCAGCTGGCCTTCTCCTAGAATACCTCCTTCGCTTGTGATTCTTTAACGGAGTATTCGCTATTACTAGCTTAAATCTATTATAAAACTCAATTAGTCTTTCCTCTCTTTTTCCTTGTCCCGAGTCGATATTCTCGTTAAACCTTTTCTTCTACTACTTCCTCTACAACTGTATTCCTTGCCGCCATGACTTTTAGAGTGTCATCTCCCTCTGGATTCTGTATTACACTCTCAATGTCCTCGTGTAATTTCTCTTTGTCTTCTTCTTCTGCTTACGACGTCGTCATATATACCTGGACTACAGTCGTCGGTGTTTGTTTGGTGCCGATTCCGATAAGAACAACCCTATCACTCAACTGTTCACAATAAGGGGCACTCTGCCCTGCGTTCCTAATCATAATAAATCATAATCTTAGTTCGTAAAATTAATAAAACAAGCCGCTTGCAAATAGCATTATTTTCGATCTCCTCTCACCTCTTTTTCGGTTACGAAAATTGATTAGTGATGGTTCGTTTCTCTTTTTAGTCCTCGCTGGATCTTCTTTTATGGGACGTTGTAGAGACATATTGAGCTATATAGTTGCTCTGACACTCTCTGGTTCCTTTCTGTTAAAACCTTTGGTGTATTCCTCTTATGTCTTGCTTGGTAAGCTCGTGACATCTTATTTTTTTCGAAGGGATGTTTACAACGAGACGTCTTTGGGAAGCCCCACATTTAAGTATGTAGAAGCATTAAACGCTGACAGGGGATGCGTGGACCACATCATGGGTCTTGGAAAGTAAGCAGAAGTCTGTACACACAGATAAAATAAAAGGGACAGTAAGCACGACGAGCTAACTTAAAAGATCAAATAGCCTTTATAAAAAGGCATGATCAAACCAAAGATTGATAGAAATATTCATTTTTTACTCTCAACACACCCTCCGGCCGATTAAAATCCTTCCCAGTGAAAAATTCATGCGAAACTGAAACTTGGAGCATTCTGGAAACAGTAGAAGTGTAGTGCATTGCACAACTACGTGCGATTGGTTGCCCTCCGCCGGCCGAAGTGGCCGCGCGGTTCTGGCGCTGCAGTCTGGAACCGCGAGACCGCTACGGTCGCAGGTTCGAATCCTGCCTCGGGCATGGATGTGTGTGATGTCCTTAGGTTAGTTAGGTTTAACTAGTTCTAAGTTCTAGGGGACTAATGACCTCAGCAGTTGAGTCCCATAGTACTCAGAGCCATTTGAACTATTTGGTTGCCCTCCTTGCTGCTCCTTCCAAGAAATACTGCATTTAACACAAATTTTCTTCTGTTTTGTTACGCACCACACTCTTACTTTTTTTCTAGACTGCTACAAGTTTCAGTATTGTAGGAATTGTCCCTTAAATTGGTCAGGATACATCACTGTGTGGAGGAGCGCACAGGTCGTGCTGCGAATTTGTTGAGGTTATATCATAACAGTTAGTGACAACACAATTTTCATTGCATGACGTTGCTTTAATAACACTTTCATTTCTTACCTTTCTGTTTTGGAAACGTTTCTCTTCTGCTGATCAGGATGCCTCTTCCTTTTCTGGGAGGGAAAGTCGCTCTTGGTCTCATTCTGGTAATTTGCAACTACTGCGATGGTTTCGACTTCTTGCAGATTTCCTACTATTTCGATTACTCCCACATCGTTTGTACCATCTCCTGCATTTAACCCGTCCAAAAAAAACACTCAATTTCTTCAAAACACGCAAGTACGTCAAGAAACACCGTGGTGTTCAGCTGAATTGTGCTTACCGGCGTCCGTCTGTACATCGGCAGCGAGAGGCTCATTGCTGCATTCGAGTTCGCTATAGCGCAGACGACCTAGATCTGAATAAGATAAATATCCCTCCAAATGTAACAAATTGAAAGGTAACTCTGAATGTCTAGACTGATAAATCTTATGTCAATGGCGTGCTTTGCATGCGGACATGGCACGGCGACCGCTACACCTGTTGAACTTGGCGTGTTTTTTAAATGTTGGATATTTAGCGGGCTTTGCACCCGAAGACAACGTGCAGTTACCGGATTTTTCAGTCGAACATGTTTCTCTACTGCCATTTTCTACGGTTTATAACGGCTTCAGCACTCTGAAACCTATTCCATCGTGTAGGCGCTTAAAAAATCTATACGACAATAATCCCGACTCAAAATCGGCAAAAAATGCATTTAGCGGCTCTTGAAGATGGGCTACGCATGTTAGAATGGTGATGCAGCCTCCTTTTGAATAGGGAGAAATTGTATTGACTCTCCACCGGTTTTAATTCTGGAACCACTCCCTTTCGTTTGTAAATGTTCTTCTGTCTCACACTCATAGATCACAGATGGCACTTTTTACCGAATGTTTATCATAAACAAGCCTAACAAAACTTTCGAAAGTAGGAAGAATTATTCATATATTCAGTAATATTATTGCCTGTTTCTCGGCAAACAGTGTACCTGTAACTTCTCAAATGCAACACTGGTTCAAGTGCAGTTGCTCATTTTGGTGATGAAAGCCATAGAAAAACAGTTTCTTTTCCTAACTTCCGTTCACTGATATCATACGAAATAGTTTTCTGGCACCATTCCTCCGAAAGAAGTAAAAAATGTGCTGCATAGAAACGTGTTGTATGGATAACACTTGATGCACTTATTCGACCTTCATGTGGGCAACTGTATAAAAAAATTTTGTATAACAGTAACTCCCTCCCGTAGAGTTTGTTGGGAAAACAAAAACAGGATACCTTAATTGTGAATGAAAAGTGTCAATAAATAGTGAAGCTTTTAAAACTGAACTAAAATCGTTTCTACTTGACTAGCTCCTTGCTAATTCCTCAAATCCAGAGGCCTTATTGAGCTTCCTGTCAGACAAAAAGAAGCAGTTAGTGATTTGTGGTGATTTTAAGGTAGATTTCTTAAAAGATACGGATAGGGAAAATAAACTAGTATCTGTTGTAAGTTTTCCATCTCGTGTGCAGCTGGATAGCAGGTCACTTATAGTTAACATTTTCATAGACAGTGCTCAGGCGGAAACAATAAATGTGTACCCAATTGTTAATGGGCTATCTGGTCATGATGCACAGTTAATGGAAATAACACATATAGCACCTTACAGGCTTCAGTCAGGTTCATACAAGGCAGGGAGGCTTATTGATATGAACAGGGTACGGAGTTTTAAGAGCAGCCTAGAAGAGGTAGAATGGGACGAAGAATACACAGAAAATGATGGCGATGCCAAATTCAGTTTATTCCACCGTAAATTGGTCTCAATATTTGAGAGTTGCTTTCCTGAAACGTTATGCAAAAAATCCAGTACAAAGTCAAGTAAGCTTTGGATTACTAATGGAATTAAGGTATCGTTTAAGAGGAAGAGGGAAATATATGGACAGGCAAGATAAGTCAGGATCCGACGTTACTTTCTTACTATAGAAGATAGTGTAATATTTTAAGGAAATTCATTAAGAAGTCGAGAAGCTTATGTGTTTTGACAGAAATTAATAATGCGAATAATAAAATTAAAATTATATGGAATATTGTAAAATGGGACATGGGCAACCTGACAGTGCACAGTATGCCATAGCAATAAAGGTAAATGTTGGTGTTTTGAGTGACACTTGACAAGTTGCAATTATTTTTAACAATCACTTTCTGAATGTAGCAGCAAAAATAGGGTTAAAGGGTTCAGTTGAAGAAGCAAAAAATATGTTAAAAATGTCATTCCCCAGGACTTTAGGTCTTTAGAAATAGCATCGACATCCCCCACTGAAATTAAGGGAATTATAAATATATTTAAAAACAAGAGCTCATGTGGTGTTGATAGAGTCTCTAACAGAATTTTGGAGTGTTGTTCTAATTTAATGGTTCAAATGGCTCTGAGCACTATGGGACTCAACTGCTGTGGTCATAAGTCCCCTAGAACTTAGAACTACTTAAACCTAACTAACCTAAGGACAGCACACAACACCCAGCCATCACGAGGCAGAGAAAATCCCTGACCCCGCCGGGAATCGAACCCGGGAACCCGGGCGTGGGAAGCGAGAACGCTACCGCACGACCACGAGATGCGGGCTCTAATTTAATAAGTGGAGTCCTTAGTGATATATGTAATGCTTCATTGGCACATGGATTTTTTCCAGACAGATTGAAATATGCAATTCTCAAACTTTTTCATAAGAAAGGGGACAAGCGTGACTTAAATAATTATAGACAAATCTCATTCCTGACTTCATTTTCAAAAATATTCGAAAAAGTTATGTATTCATGAGTAGTCACACACTTAAGAGAAAATAGTTTACTCAGCAAGTCACAGTTCGGATTCCGGAAGGGTTACTCGACTGAGAATGCTATCTAGAAATTTACCCATTGAATAGTACAAGCCCTAAATAACAAATTATCGCCAGTTGGTATTTTTTGTGATCTTTCCAAGGCATTTGACTGTGTGGATCATGTCACACTCTTAGATTTTCAGTTTCCGGTTATCCTTCTGGCCTAGCTACAAGGCCGGCCAGCCGTCACTCTATTGTGCTTCAGCGCTAAGGTGCCCCGACTGTCCGGCTGGGGCTACTTCCTCTGTTAAGCAGGATCAACAAACCCGTGCGGGCTTTTCCACCCAGGGCCTGAAGTACGCTTGCCGTTTCATTTCCACTGGCGTTCCAACATCTACCAGTATAGGCAACCATTCATTAAATGATGACTAACTGAAACCCTCAGCTGCCGACAGGTGTTGTTGATATACCTCGATGTGGACAGCTGAAAATGTGTGCCCCGACCGGGACTCGAACCCGGGATGTCCTGCTTACAAGGCAGATGCTCTATCCATCCCACCGAGGTCACAGACGAATAGCGCGACTGCAGGGGCTTATCCCTTGCACGCTTCCCGTGAGACTCACATTCCCAACTGTCCACAATTCTGCCTATGCAATGTACCTTATACATTCATTACGCCGTTTTGATAATAACGACACTCCATCACCTTTCATGCAATAAGCGTAACAACTATTTACACGGTGTACGTGACAATGTGAGTCTTCTTTTAATATTCATATTGTAAGAGGTCCATGATTAAGGAATTTGTTGCTAGCACACTCGAGCAGATGTAATTTCGATGGGTTGCTCACGCACTGGCTGCGATATGTAAGGTATAAGAGAATCTCAGACCAAAGAGCAGTGTTGTATGCAGTAGGAACTGTGTGGTAGTAGCAGTAAGTTGTTGCTAGTGAGCAGTCTGGTGTATCGTGTTGGCTGCGCCGGTCGTGGTGCAGCGATGGCGGAGCCTGAGCATTATAGTAGAAGGTAAAAGCATATCTAGTAATGTTATGTGAACTCCCATCTAAATCTTTTAAAAATGTCCTAATAATAATCTTTGTCATATAAAGTAATTTCTAACAAGCATTCATTTCAATTTAAAGAATTTTCTAATTTCTCCAATCCATGATCATTCCGATTGTTGCAAAAGAAAAATCAGTTGCTTCCTTTCATAAATGACAAATCTATAGGCCAGCATTGCACAGAGCTGTGCCGGAAAAAGCTATTGTAAGAGCAGATAGTTGGCGACTTTTTTTGAGGTAAGAATTTTTGCTTTTTATTCAGAATGATCTTACAGGGCCATGACGCAGCACTGCTGTCGTCCAAAATTTACCAGGTTACTGAATTTATATGTTTTTCTTATTACCAGGTTTAGGAATTTTTCTGTTTCGTGCTTACATTAAATGAGAAAAGAATTTTGTGGGTACATTAAATGGGAAACAAATTTTGTGTGGAGGTTAAATGTGAATGAATTTCTGTAGGGAAGTTATAAATGGGAACCAATTTTGTTCTGAGGTTACACTAAAATTAGAATCATTAACTAAATAATATTTAATTTATTTTAATTTTTTGTGGGGAGGCTACAATATATACGGTGTACAATCTATCAAATGAAACCTAATTCCGGTTGTAAATCACGGCAAAGTATGTAGATGAGTGCAAAATTATCGCCACCTTATATCTGAAAACGATGCTTGTACCCTACCTCTCTCAAAGAGTTAGATAAATCAAAAAGAGATGAGACTTCCGCCACCAACCTAACACCGGTAACTTTCACACAAGGGGAACAAACCTTTTTGCCAACCTGAAAACTACAAGGGTTGGCCATTCTGTAAGACTACCGCTGATTCTCTGCAGCAGACTAAACCACCGTACAGCAAAATGAAACACATCTACATTCAGTCACTCACGCATGCCAAAGAGTTTTGGAACATTAGAATAAGGGATAAAGATATTACGGAATGATAGTCGTGAGCTGGGTTACAATAAAAACATGCGTTATAGACGCATTTGCAAGTCTGAAAAGTACCAACATATCAACAATATGGGCTTGCGAATCGTAAAAAAAAAATATAGGCTACGGGTAGATCGAATCATAGCTCAGTCTTCTCTGGTACAAAGTTTAGCTACGAAAGTGCACTGGAAAGCAAATAAAACGATAAGGTCCAGTACGGTTTCAGTGACTGGTATTTTAGACTATATACATAGTGTGTCACGTGTTACAGTGACTAAGTGTGACAGTCACAATAGGTGACAATCTCTACGTTTCGTCTAATAGTAGCTTACGTGTGTTACAAGAACAGCTCGGGTGACAGAAACAAAAGGCATGTAACTAGCGACTTACGTACACAAACACACACACACACACACACACACACAAACACACACACACACACACACACACACACACACACAAACACACGTGTGAAACAAGCTACAGCCACATGGAACATGAGCACTTCTTCCGTCGTACAATAACTTTTGAGGGACAAACCATACCTCAGCAAAAGTAAGTGGGGCAAAAATAAAGCAAATATTAATTATGAGGTGTTGTCTGCTCCACACAATATGAAATACAACAAAGTAGTTTCCAGTAACTTTAGGGAAACTGCAACATAGTGAACCTACTGTAAAAAAAAAAAATATTGCAATCCTGAGAAAGTTATACTTACGTATTAAGAAATAAAGACTGTGTTAGTCAGCTAGCTATGTAATGTCGACAACACTGTATCACATGAAAGGCATCTTACTAAAAGTTTCTGGCATGCTGTTCCTTTGAACATCGACGTAAAAGCCAAGACACCTTTCCGAAAGGTTTGGAGATTTCTCCTACTATGAGAAAAAATTATTATAGATATAGTGTTCATTTCGGTACTTCCATGATTGAGTAATTTTCTATAAAAATGTAATGATGATTAGTTATACTTCGTCAGATAATGTCATAAAGAACAGACACATTTATGCCATTTCTAATGTGGTCACACGCCGCTATGTGGCACTTACATAGCCAGTTTTAATTATACACGGTTTTATGTATGTTATCGATAAATTTTCATTTTTCTTACTTACATTACAGCACCTTTTTAATATCAGCAGCTTCCCCTGGTGGATATTTCTTCCTTGTAATCCCTGTCACATGGCATCTGTTATTTTTTTTTTTTTTACTTCATTGTTATTTTAAAACCTGTACAACTCAGGTAGGCTGGCAGCGGCACACTACGCCGCTCTTCAGCCATACCGTTTTACAAGAGTATAAAACATGGTGAATGACAATGAAAAAAGTGACGGGCAAAAGAGAGAGGTCACAGAGACATAAAAAACACGGAGTCGTTCACATGTGACGATAACAACACTGAAAACACGTCGGCACGGCGCACAAAACACTGATGAGTCCGACGGCACAAGTGAACATAGGAGTGGGACGGCGGACACCAAAAACACTATACGACGTCACACACACGAGACACAAAAGGCGACGATCTCCGGTGCGCGAATGTTCACTATACGTGTGCGAGTCCAGGGATCTGCCAAGAGAGGAGGAGGAGGAAGGGGAGTGGGAGAGCGAGAGGGGAGAGCAGAGATGCCACGGGCAGGGGAGATAGGGGGGAGGGAGGAAGGGGGAGAGGAAGCCCGGGGGAAGAGGGGGAAGGGAGGGGACAGGGAGATGGAAAAAGAAGGGAAGAGAAGAGAAGGGAGGGAGGGTGCCGAAAGGAAAGGACACGGGAAGTGGGGGGCGGTGCAGGATCAAAGTTGATAGGAGGGGTAGATGGAGGGGATGAGGACATCATCAGGGAGAGGGAGCTGGCGGAAGCCACCTTGGGAGAGGATATGGAGGGTGGAGAGATGGAGACCGGGTGGGACGTGGGAATACAGGCGCGGCAGCGGGCGGGGGTGGGAGAGGATCGGGGAAATGAGCGGGTGAGGAGGATCAAGTTTACGTGAGGTGTACAGGATACGTATCCTTTCAAGGAAAAGGAGGAGGTGGGGGAAGGGGATGAGATCATACAGGATCCGCATGGGGGAGGGGAGACGGATGCGATAGGCAAGGCGGAGAGCATGGCGTTCAAGGATTTGGAGGGATTTATAGAAGGTAGGGGGGGCGGAGATCCAGGCTGGATGGGCGTAATAAAGGATAGGGCGGATGAGGGATTTATAGGTGTGGAGCATTGTGGAGGGGTCCAGACCCCACGTGCGGCCGGAAAGGAGCTTGAGGAGATGGAGTCGGGAACGTGCCTTGGCTTGGATTGTCTGGAGATGGGGAGTCCAGGAGAGGCGACGGTCGAGGGTGACGCCAAGGTACTTAAGGGTGGGAGTGAGGGCGATAGGACGGCCATAGACGGTGAGATAGAAATCAAGGAGGCGGAAGGAAGGGGTGGTTTTGCCTACAATGATCGCCTGGGTTTTGGAGGGATTGACCTTGAGCAACCACTGGTTGCACCAAGCGGTGAACCGGTCAAGATGGGATTGGAGAAGGCGTTGGGAGCGTTGCAGGGTGGGGGCAAGGGCGAGGAAGGCGGTGTCATCGGCAAACTGGAGGAGGTGGACGGGGGGCGACGGCGGCGGCATGTCCGCCGTGTACAAAAGGTACAGAAGGGGGGAGAGGACGGAGCCTTGGGGCACACCGGCGGAGGGGAAAAAGGTGTAGGAATCGGTGTTATGGATGGTGACAGAGGAAGGACGGCGGGAGAGAAAGGAACCGATCAGACGGACGTAGTTAATGGGAAGGGCAAAGGTTTGGAGCTTGAAGAGGAGACCGGAATGCCAGACGCGGTCACAAGCGCGTTCGAGGTCAAGTGAGAGGAAGATGGCGGAGCGACGGGAATTAAGCTGTTCGGAAAGGAGATGAGTGAGGTGAAGGAGAAGATCGTCGGAAGAGAAGGATGGCCGAAAGCCACACTGGGTGACGGGAAGGAGGCGGTGCTGGCGGAGATGCTGGTGGATGCGGCGGGTGATGATAGATTCTAGGACCTTGCTGAAGACGGAGGTAAGGCTGATGGGACGGTAGGAGGAGACGGCGGACGGCGGTTTGCCAGGTTTAAGGAACATGAGGATACGGGAGGTTTTCCACAGGTCGGGGTAGTAACCGGTGGACAGGACTACATTGTAGAGCCTGGCCAGGGTGGAGAGGAAAGAGACAGGAGCTTCACGAAGGTGACGGCAGGTGGCACGATCGTGACCAGGAGCGGTGTTGCGTTTTGTGCGGAGGGTAGCAATGAGATCCTGTGTAGTGATAGGGGCATTGAGTTCCGTGTGTGTAATGTTGTCCAAGTACTGGAAGCCAGGAGCGAGGGGAGGGGAAGAGGTGTCAGTTCGATCGCGGATATCCGGGAAGAGGGAGTAATCGAACTGGGGATCATCGGGGACGGAAAATACATCGGAGAGGTAGGAGGCAAAGTGATTGGCCTTACTAAGGGAGTCAGGGAAAGGGTGATCATCATGGAGAAGAGGATAATAGGGGGAGGGTTTAGTTCCGGTAAGGCGACGGAAGGCCGACCAGAACTTGGACGAGTTGATTGGTAGGGTTGCATTTAAATGGGTGCATGTCTGTCGCCAGTCCCGGCGTTTCTTAGCCGCGAGCAAATTACGAACGTGTCGCTGGAGTTGCCGGTGGCGTCGTAGTGTGTCCGGGTCACGCGTGCGGAGGAAGGCACGGTAGAGACGACGGGATTCACGGAGGAGGAGAACGGCCTGTGGGGGTAAGGTAGGACGGTGGGGGTGGATGGCGACAGTAGGAACGTGGGCCTCCACGGCCTCAGACAAGGTCCGCTGGAGAAAGGAGGCGGCATGGGTGACATCGTCAGAGTGGTGGTAGGTGAGAGGGTGGCTATCGACCTGGGTGGAAAGGGTATCCCGGTAGGCATTCCAGTCGGCTCGGGAATAGTCGTGGACATACTTAGGGGGAGGGTCAGTACGAGGGTCGGGGCGAGGGCGACGACCGTCTGAAACGGTGAGGAGGACATGGAGATGGTCGCTACCAATAGGCTCCAGGACATCCACCGTTATGCGGCCAAGGAGGTTGGGGGAGGAGAGGATAACATCAGGAGTGGAGTTGGATTCAGGACGGGTATGCCGGGGGATGGGGACGAGGTCACCTTGAAGGGTGGAGAGGAACCGATGCCATCGCCGTAACTGGGCAGCGGAACGACTATGGATGTTGAGGTCGGCGGCGATCACGTAGGAGGAAAAGGTACAATCGACGTGGGAGAGGAAGTCGAAGGGAATAGGAGCGTTGGGGTGGACATAGATGGTGGCGCAGGTAACGGTAAGGCCGGGGAAGAAGAGACTAAGGATCAGGTGTTCGGTGGGGTCGGGAAGGAGAGGTTGGAGCCGAACGGGGATCTGGCGGTGGTGACCAATGGCAACTCCGCCATGCGCAATCGGGTGGGGATTATCGGAGCGGTGGAGGAGGTAGGGCGAAGTGTGGACTGTGTGGTGGGGTTGCAGGAAGGTTTCATTGAGGAGGAAGGCATCCACGCGGTGGGTGGCAAGGGTGTGCAGGAACAGGTTTTTGTTGGCGGGAAGGGAGCGGATGTTGTTGAAAAGGATACGTTGCTGTCGCGCCATGACTGGGATTTAAACGAGGGTGTCAAGATGGGAGAAGGTGAAATGGGCCTGGTTGTTGGAGTAGGTGGCGTACATCTTGAGTTGGAAGATGGAACGGGCAGCAAGGGAGATCTGCTGGAGGGTGTGAGGGCGCTGAAAGGGATGAACATTCTGGAGGACGATGGTGAGGAACCTGATAATGTCCTCAGCGGTGGGTGGGGGACGAAGGGAATTGCCAGGAGGGGTGGGGGCGTCCAGAGGACGGACAGGTACGGTGAGTTCAGGAGTGGTTGGAGGGGGTCGGGCTTTACACTTTTGGGGGTAGGTGGGATGAGGGAGATTGCAGGTATTACAGGAGGGAGGGGATTGGAGGTTAGGGCACTGCCGGAGGAAGTGCGCCTGCCGACAATGCGGGCAGGTGGGGGCCTCGCGGCACTCAGCTGTGGGGTGCGCATTATAGCCCAGACACCTCTGGCAGCGCAGGGATTGAGGAGGGGAACGGGAAGGGTCGACCTTGTACCGCTGGTGGAAGAGGAGGGCACCCTCCTTCAGGAGACGGTCAATGGAGGGGGCGTCCTCAGAGAAAACCCGCATAAGGCGGGTGGGGCCGGCCGAGTTGAAAATGCGGCGGACCACCCGCACCTCCAGCGTGGGATGGGCCTGGAGCTCCGCCAACACCTCCTCCTCCGTGATCGACGGACTGAGCCGCGTGATCACGGCGGTGAGGGTCGGCGGGCGACGCGGGGGTTGGGGTTGGCGGGTAGGAGATGGAGAAGGAGCAGGGGTAAGGGAGGCGTTGGGACTAAAACGGGTGATGGGGAGACGGGAGAGGATGTCAGTATGGAGGGTTGGGCTGGGGGAGGAGATGAGAACAGAATCTCGGCGAGGAGTGAGGAGGGAGATGGGGGCACCAGGACAATGCTGGCGAAGTAAGAGGGTGAGGTTCCGGGCTTCAAGGAGAGACGGATCAGGACGGGAGAGGAGGTAGCGGTAGGAGGAAGGGGGAGAGGAGGAGGATGAGGGGGCAGGGACAGGCGGGGAGACTTCCATGGCATCATGGGTGGGGGAAGGAGGACGAGGCGCAGCCTTTTTGGAAGCAGAGGAAGCAGGGGTGCCACCGGGGCGCTTGACGGCGGTGGAGGAGGTGTGGGGGATGGGAACAACGGGAATGTGGCGGGGAGGGGCAGGTCCCGGGGCCGGAGTCGGCGCCGGAGATGGTGACGGTGACGGTGAAGGCGACGGCGACGATGACGATGACGATGACGGTGGGAGTGGCGGCGGTGATGGCGAAGGTGACGGGGAGAGCTGGGCGTGGGCAGTGGCCCGACGGGCCATCACCCGAGCTGGAGCTGCAGTGACAGGCTGGGGGAGTGGGGGGAAGGGATCAGAACGAGAGGAGCGGGAGGAAGAAGCGGGAGAGGGGGCGACAAAGATAGAGGGTGAAGGGAGAGTGAGGAGAGGTGGAATGGAAGGAGGGGGGTGGGACTGGGCACACCAAGTTATAGTGGTGGAGGCGGCAGAAGGGGAGGTATAGACAATGGCGGTGGTGGTAGTAGTGACAGTGGTGGTGGGGGTGGACATGACGGGAGAGAGAAACAAGAACGAACAGAACGAAGAGGAGAGGACAGAAACTGGGGACAGACAAAGACGAAGACGGATGAAGACGAAGACGGCCGTAGACCAGGGTCAGGACGGCGGCACCGGACGGTGGCGGCGGGCACCGGACGGCGGCGGCGGGCACCGGACGGCGGCGGCGGCGGCGGCGGCGAGCCCCGGCAGGCGGCGGCGGCGGCGGCGGCGGCGGCGGCGGCGAGCACCGGCAGGCGGCGACCAGGCGGGGGCGGCGAGCCCCGGCAGGCGGCGACGGCTGCGGCGGCTGCAAGGACCGGAAGGCGGCGACCAAGCGGCAGCGGCGGTGACGGTGACGGCAAGCAGACGACACGGCAGGGATCGTCCACGTCGAAGGCGCGCCCTGAGAGTAGCCCAGGCAGTGAAACTCTTCGATGAAGAAGAGAGGGAATCCAACCCTCGAATGATGGGCATCTGTTAGTCTTCTGCCTTCTATTATATGCTCACTTCCCTATTTACAGTTGACGTGTGTGACGGGCAATGATCTTCATGTTCATATGTGGAGAATTATTAGCCAGAGACTCACTCAGTAAATATAAAAGTCTCATTAAAGGAGTCAACTACATACATTTGTTCTGGTGCTGCGTCTTCAGTTAACATATGAATGTCACCTATGCTCTCGCTATGCACGTGTTAATAAAATTTTTGTACTCGGCACTAATCGACCTCGTAAACTTGAGTGAGAACTGTAACCCCAGATTATTCTTTTTGTGACGTTTTCACGCTCTTTATTACATACAGGGTGGTCCATTGATCGTGACCGGGCCAAATATCTCATGAAATAGGCGTCAAACGAAGAAACTACTAAGACGAAACTTGTCTAGCTTGAAGGGGGAAACCAGATGACGCTATGGTTGGCCCGCTAGATGGCGCTGCCATAGGTCAAACGGACATCAACTGCGTTTTTTAAAATAGGAACCCCCAATTTTATTAAATATTCGTGTAGTACGTAAAGAAATATGAATGTTTAAGTTGGACCACTTTTTTTCGCTTAGTGATTGATGGCGCTGTAATAGTCACAAACATATGGCCCACAATTTTAGACGACAGTTGGTAACAGGTAGTTTTTTAAAATTAAAATACAGAACGTAGGTACGTTTGAACATTTTATTTCGGTTGTTCCAATGTGATATATGAACCTTTGTGAAGGTTCTTTCTGAAAACGCATGCTGTTACAGCGTGATTACCTGTAAATTCCACATTAATGCAATAAATGCTCAAAATTATGTCCGTCAACATCAATGCATTTGACAATACGTGTAACAACATTCCTCTCAACAGCGAGCAGTTCGCCTTCCGTAATGTTCGCACATGCATTGATAAAGCGCTGACGCATGTTGTAAGGCGTTGTCGGTGGATCACGAAAGCAAAAATCCTTCAACTTTCCCCACAGAAAGAAATCGGGGGACGTCAGATCCGGTGAACGTGCGGGCCCTGGTATGGTGCTTCGACGACAAATCCACCTGTCATGAAATATGCTATTCAATACCACTTCAACCGAACGCGAGCTATGCGCTGGACATCCATCATGTTGGAAGTACATCGCCATTCTGTCACGCAGTGAAACATCTTGCAGTAACATCGGTAGAACATTACGTACGAAATCAGCGTATATTGCACCATTTAGATTGCCATCGATAAAATGGGGGCCAATTATCCTTCCTCCCATAATGCCGCACCATATGTTAACCCGCCAAGGTCGCTGATGTTCCACTTGTCGCCCCCGTCGTGGATATTCTGTTGCCCAATAGTGCATATTACGACGGTTTACCTTACCGCTGTTGGTGAATGACGCTTCGTCACTAAACACAACGCCGGCCGGAGTGGCCGTGCGGTTCTAGGCGCTACAGTTTGGAGCCGAGCGACCGCTCCGGTCGCAGGTTCGAATCCTGCCTCGGGCATGGATGTGTGTGATGTCCTTAGGTTAGTTAGGTTTAATTAGTTCTGTGTTCTAGGCGACTGATGACCTCATCAATTAAGTCGCGCAGTGGTTAGAGCCATGTGAACCATTTGAACTAAATACAACGCGTGCAAAAAATCTGTCATCGTCCCGTAATTTCTCTTTTGCACAGTGGCAGAACTGTACACGACGTTCAGAGTCGTCCCCTTGCAATTCCTGGTGCATAGAAATATGATACTGGTGCAGTCTCAACACCGACGATTTTCAAATTCCCGATTCTCGCCCAATTTCTCTGCTACTGATGTGCGGATTAGCCGCGACAGCAGCTAAAACACCTACTTGGGTATCATCATTAGTTGCAGGTCGTGGTTGACGTTTCACATGTGGCTGAACACTTCCTGTTTCCTTAAATAACGTAACTATCCGGCGAACGGTCCGCACACTTTGATGATGTCGTCCAGGATACCGAGCAGCGTACATAGCACACGCCCGTTGGGCTTTTTGATCACAATAGCCGTACATCAACACGATGTCGACCTTTTCCGCATTTGGTAAACGGTCCACTTTAACACGGGTAATGTATCACGAAGTAAATACCGTCCGCACATACTAATATGTTTGTGACTATTACTGCGCCATCTATCACAAAGCGAAAAACTGGTCCAACTAAAACATTCATATTTCTTTACGTACTACACGAATACGTAATAAAAATGGGGGTTCCTATTTTAAAAAAACGCAGTTGATATCCGTTTGACGTATGGCAGCGCCATCTAGCGGGCCAACCGTAGTGCCATCTGGTTTCCCCTTCAAGCTAGACGAGTTTCGTTCTTTGTAGTTTTTTCGTTTGATGCTTACTTCGTGAGATATTTGGACCGGTCACTATCAATGGACCACCCTGTATACATGTTGATCCTAATGAACGTTTGAAAACCCCTGAAGCGAAATAGGTGACGCTGAGACAAGTACTGCAAGACCCGAACCCAGTGTTAGACGCGGTAAAGCAACAAGGTAGGCGCAGAGCCACGCCGACTTCAATACGAGTAATTGGCGTGGGATGTGATGAACAGGAGCGAGAAACCGATAAACACAACAGCTGCACGTGCGGCAAAATACGTCATCTAGTGACGTCACATGTTCAACATTTGTCGTCAAATCATGGGGTAATTCGTAACATTTGGGGCTGCATGTGTATCACAGTAAATTACTTGTCTCAGCGTCATCCGTGTCGCTTCGGAGGTTTTTAAACGTTAATAAGGTTGGCCCTAATCATCGTCAAGATTTAAATCCATCAAAAATAGATTTGCATCACCCCGGCTCCCAGAACTCCTGGAGATATACGTTGGCTATTGATATTATACCACAGACACAGTCCCTTTGACTGTTCAGAGATGTTACTGTTGTTGTTGTTGTTGTGGCCTTCAGTCCTGAGACTGGTTTGATGCAGCTCTCCATGCTACCCTATCTTGTGCCAGTTTCTTCATCTCCCAGTACTTACTGCAACCTACATCCTTCTGAATCTGCTTAGTGTTTTCATCTCTTGGTCTCCCTCTACGATTTTCACCCTCCATGCTACCCTCCAATGCTAAATTTGTGATCCCTTGATGCCTCAAAACATGTCCTACCAACCGATCCCTTCTTCTAGTCAAGTTGTGCCACAAACTTCTCTTCTCCCCAATCCTATTCAATACCTCCTCATTAGTTACGTGATCTACCCATCTAATCTTCAGCATTCTTCTGTAGCACCACATTTCGAAAGCTTCTTTTCTCTTCTTGTCCAAACTATTTATCGTCCGTGTTTCACTTCCATACATGGCTACACTCCATACAAATAATTTCAGAAACGACTTCCTGACACTTAAATCCAAACTCGATGTTAACAAATTTCTCTTCTTCAGAAACGCTGTCCTTGCCATTGGCAGTCTACATTTTATATCCTCTCTACAGCGACCATCATCAGTTATTTTGCACCCCAAAAAGCAAAACTCATTTACTACTGTAAGTGTCTCATTTCCTAATCTAATTCCCTCAGCATCACACGACTTAATTCGACTACATTCCATTATCCTCGTTTTGCTTTTGTTGATGTTCTTCTTATACCCTCCTTTCAAGATACTGTCCATTCCGTTCAACTGCTCTTCCTAGTCCTCTGCTGTCTCTGACAGAATTACAATGTCATCGGCGAACCTCAAAGTTTTTATTTCTTCTTCATGGACTTTAATACCTACTCCGAATTTTTCTTTTGTTTCCTTTACTGCTTGCTCAATATACAGATTGAATAACATCGGGGAGAGGCTACACCCCTGTCTCACTCCCTTCCCAACCACTGCTTACCTTTCGTGTCCCTCGACTCTTATAACTGCCATCTGGTTTCTGTACAAATTGTAAATAGCCTTTGGCTCCCTGTATTTTACCCCTGACACCTTTAGAATTTTAAAGAGAATATTCCAGTCAACATTGTCAAAAGCTTTCTCTAAATCTACAAATGCTAGAAACGTAGGTTTGCCTTTCCTTAATCATTCTTCTAAGATAAGTCGTAAGGTCAGTATTGCCTCACGTGTTCCAGTGTTTCTACGGAATCCAAACTGATCTTCCCTGAGGTCGCCTTCTACTAGTTTTTCCATTCGTCTGTAAAGAATTCGTGTTAGTATTTTGCAGCTGTGGCTTATTAAACTAATTATTCGGTAATTTTCACATCTGTCAACACCTGCTTTCTTTGGGATTGGAATTACTATATTCTTCTTGAAGTCTGAGGGTATTTCACCTGTCTCATACATCTTGCTCACCAGATGGTAGAGATTTATCAGGACTGGCTCTCCCAAGGCCGTCAGTACTAATGGAATGTTGTCTACTCCCGGGGCCTTGTTTCGACTCAGGTCTTTCAGGGCTTTGTCAAACTCTTCACGCAGTATCGTATCTCCCATTTCATCTTCATCTCCATCCTCTTCCATTTCCATAATATTGTCCTCAAGTACATCGCCCTTGTATAAACCCTCTATATACTCCTTCCACCTCTCTGCCTTCACTTCTTTGCTTAGAACTGGGTTGTCATCTGAGCTCTTGATATTCATACAAGTGATTCTCTTCTCTTCGAAGGTCTCTTTAATTTTCCTTTAGGCAGTATCTATCTTACCCCTAGTGAAATAAGCCTCTACATCCTTACATTTATCCTCTAGGCATCCCCGCTTAGCCATTTTGCACTTGCTGTCGACCTCATTCTTGAGACGTTTGTATTCCTTTTTGCCTGCTTTATTTACTGCCTTTTTATATGTTCTCCTTTCATCATTTAAATTCAATATTTCTTCTGTTACCCAAGGGTTTCTACTAGCCCTCGACTTTTTTACCTACTTGATCCACTGCTGCCTTCACTACTTCATCCCTCAGAGCTACCCATTCTTCTTCTACTGTACTTCTTTCCCCCCATTGCTGTAAATTCTTCCCTTATGCTCTCCCTGAAACTCTGTACAACCTCTGGTTAGTCAGTTTATCCAGGTCCCATCTCCTTAAATTCCCACATTTTTGCAGTTTCTTCAGTTTTAATCTACAGTTCATAACCAATAGATTGTGGTCAGAGTCCACATCTGCCCCTGGAAATGTCTTACAATTTAAAACCTGGTTCCTAAATCTCTGACTTACCATTATATAATCTATCTGATACCTCTTAGTATCTCCGGGATTCTACCAGACGGGTTCCTCTTTCATTTCTTACCCCCAATCCATATTCACCTACTATGTTTCCTTCTCTCCCTTTTCCTACTCTAGAATTCCAGTCACCCATGACTATTAAATTTTCGTCCCCCTTCACTACCTGAATAATTTCTTTTATCTCATCATACATTTCACCGATTTCTTCATCATCTGCAGGGCTAGTTGGCATATAAACTTGTACTACTGTAGTAGGCGTGGGCTTCGTGTCTATCTTGGCCACAATAATGCGTTCACTATGCTGTTTGTAGTAGCTTACCAGCACTCCTATTCTTTTATTCATTATGAAACCTACTCCTGCATTACCCCTATTTGACGTTACTAAACCCGCTCAAAGATGTAAACAACCATACATGAGCAGCGCCTATTAGATGGAGGGGGTTCGACAGCCGATCAGTTCCAGTCATTCCACCAAGAAGGAGGTATACCGCTCAATTTGTCTGTACTTCCTCCGTGCCTAGACGGTTAGTACCGTGGTTCAATCGCGTTCGCATTGTTACTTTGTACCAGGACGGGCTCTCAACAAAGGAAGTGTACAGGCGTCTCAAAATGAACCAAAGCGATGTTGCTCGGCCGTGGTGGAGATAAAGAGAGATAGAAACTATCGATCACATGCCTCGATCAGGCCGCCCAATTGTTACTACTGCAGTGGATCACCGCTACCTACGGATTATGGCTCGGAGGAAACCTGACAGCAACGCCGCCATGTTCAATTATGCTTTTCGTGCAGCTACAGAACGTCGTGTTACGACTCAAACTGTCCATGGCGAGGTCTGTCTTTGCAACCACGACACCATGCAGTGCGGCACAGATGGGCCCAACAAAATGGCGAATGGACAGCTCAGGATTGGCATCACGTTCTCTTCACCGATGTCGCATATGCCTTCAACCACACAATCGTGGAAGACGTGTTTGGAGGCAACCCGGTCAGGATGAACGCCTCAGACACGATGTCCACCAAGTGCAGCAAGGTGGAATTTCCCTTTGGTTTCGGAGTGGCATTATGTGGAGTCAACGTACGCCGCTGCTGGTCACGGAAGGCGCCGTAACGGGTGTACGATACATGAATGCCATCCTCCGACCGATAGTGCAAACATATCGGCAGCACAATGGCGAGGCATTCGTCTTCATGGACGACAATTCGCGCCCCCATCGTTCACATCTTGTGAATGACTTCCTTCAGGGTAACGACATCGCTCGACTAGAGTGGCCAGCATGTTTCCCAGATATGAACTCTGTCGAACATGTCTGTGATAGTCTGACAAGGGCTGTTTATGGACGACGTGACCCACCACTCTGAGGGATCTACGCCGAATCACCATTGAGTATTCGGACAATCTGGACCAACAGTGCCTTAATGAACTTGTGGATAGTATGCCACGACGGATACAGCCATGCATCACTGCAAGAGGATGTGCTACTGGGTATTACAAGTACCGATATGTACAGCAGTCTGGAACATTACCTCTGAAGGTCAAGCTGTATGGTAGTAAAACATGCATTGTGTGGTTTTCATGAGCAACAAAAAGGACGGAAATGATGATTATGTTGATATCTATCCCAATTTTCTGTACGGGTTCCGGAACTCTCGGGGCTGAGGTGATGAAAAACTTTTTTGATGTGTGTATGTCTTACAGGTGATTGTACATCGACGGCCGGAGTCGCCGTGCGGTTCTAGGCGCTACATTCTGTAACCGCGAGACCGCTACGGTCGCAGGTTCGAATCCTGCCTCGGGCATGGATGTGTGTGTTGTCCTTAGGTTAGTTAGGTTTAAGTAGTTGTACGTTCTAGGGGACTGATGACCTCAGAAGTTGAGTCCCATAGTGCTCAGAGCCATTTTTTTGATTGTACATCATTTGTGAGAAGCCGAAATGTGTGTGTGTGTGTGTGTGTGAATATTGATCTGAACTGTGCCCAATGGAGGCTGAGACCTGCCACTCGTCACCGTCTCTAGGAGGTATTTGAGGACGGGCAACGTAACTTGTGCTAATCACTGCCACTCCCGATCTAGTGGAGAAAGATATCCCTGGAAAGTTGATTATTACTGTGCGCTTGCACAGAGTTTGCGTGTTAAATGAAACCTTGAAGACATTTCTGTGGCCATAAAACATCAACTTGTGACAAAGAAAACATTTTACTAGTAACTGTGGGGCTGAAATTTATAGTTATTAAATGATAAAATCTGATCTCGTAGAAATGTAATTTATTAACGGCTATCCAAGAGAAATTCTCGTAGAAAATACCATCGATTTTGAAACCGAATAAAGAAAAGAATAAAGACTAAAAGAGACAAATAAAATAACATTTCCGTCGCCACCATCGAGATATCGGTGGAAAATTCCGTCATTCCACTGGAGGTGACTGGCGTTACATAAATCTTTACATTAATTTAGAAAAAGTGGGCAGTGAGAACTGTGTAGAAACAAATTGAAAAACAGAGTAATAACGAAAATAAGCCAAGAGAAAAATCAGAGACAAAACCGAAATAGAATCGACAGACCTGAATATTGTTAGGAAACATGATTAGAGAGAGGATCGCGAGTTGCAAGTATATTACGCAACAAGGGGAATGACTACCGTATTTTATGGACCTTAAGACGCACTTTTATCTTCGACAAATTGTCTCCAAAATCCGGGTGCATGTTATTCTCGAAATTGATTTCAAAACGTCCAGTGTTTGATTTAATATTCCTCCAGTCTTAAAAATGGCAATATGTACGATGACACCGGAAACATATCTGGCAACATTGAATTCAAGTGGCAGCATCAGTGCACCGATGCGGCGAACATGACTTGCTGGAATTCACAAACTTGGTAACACGGCCTCCCTCCCACCCGCCATCGTAAGCCCAGAACACTGTCTATCCAACGATGTGTCATTCAGTCTACAGTGCCAGTGAGCTTGAAAGTGATGTGTTATTTGTGACAGTATATATTTTCGTTAGTAGGTAGTTTCGTAATGAATAAAAATAAAAGGTTCTCATATGATGCGGGCTATAAATAAAACTAATACCGTATGCAGGACATAGACCAGCTGAGAGACATTTCGGCCATCCACGAACTGGAAAAACCATTCGCGAATGGTAAAGAAGAACTGAAAAACAAAATGAGGAAGACTAGACCTGAAAATGGAGGAGTGAATCCAAAATTGCCAAAACTAGAAGATAAAATACTGAAATGGATTCAGGGACACCGTCAAAATGGCACTGGAATTAATACACAAATCCACGCTCGTAAGCTAGCGATGTAGTGGAACTTAACAGACTTCAAAGGGTGGAATTGTTTGGTGCTAAAAGTTTACGAAACGTCATGGACTTAGCATGCGAACCAAACTCAAGACATCTCAGAAAGTGCCACAAGAGTATGAAGAGATAATATCATCTCTCCATCGCTTTATTCAACATCGAAAGGAACCCATTGTGGAACTAAGCCTAATAGCGAATATCGACGAAACTCCTCTGACATTTGATATGCCGAGTACCAGAACTGTTGTCATGAACGTTGCGAAAACTGAAACGCTAAAACGAAGTGAACATGACAAGTGCATTATACTGTTGTCCATTCATGTTGCGCAGACGATACTAAACTTAATACAGTGATCATTTTCAAGCGCAAAACAATGCCAAAACCTTCTAAAATACCATCAGGTGTTGCCCACGTACATGACAAGGGTTGGATGGACGAGGATGGTATGATATTATGGATTAACAGAGTTTGGGAGAGAAGCAAAAGCGCCTTATTGAAGAAGAGTTCTCTTCTTGTGCTAGAACTGTTTAGTAGTCACTTGAAAAATTATGTGGAAGAGAAATTGAGACAGGGAAATACAGAGCTAGCTGTTATTTCAGTATGACTTCACAATTGCAACCTCTTGATGTCTCGATAAATAAACCATTAAAAGTGTATATGAAAGAAGAATGGAACAAGTTGACAGATGAAACCCAACATGAATTCAGACTGAAGGGAGCTTTAAAACGGCCTACGATCAAACAAGTGTGTCAGTGGATAAAACAGTCGTGGTCCAGAGTGACAGAAGACCTTAGTGTTAAATCTTTCAAGAAATGTGGCGTAAATAGTGCTTTCGATATCAGTGAAGACTGTCTTATATGTGAAGAGGACAACGATGACGACAAAAAGCAAGAAGAAGACAAAGGATTTTAAAGGTCAGTTCGGTTTTACGAACAAAGCATTCTTTTTCAGCCTGTCTTTGCAATCTGCTACTAAAGACTGTAAAAATGTTATTTATTTTTAAAAAGATTGCTCAAAAATTACAGTGCATCTTACAGACCGTAGCATCTTACAGTCCGTAAAATACTACACAATGAGAGAAGCGTGTGGCACGACGTGTTAATAATAATCCGTGCCTCTCGCACGTCTCAGATGATCCGAAAACGTGAAATTACTCGCCGAACTGTCAGAAAGTTCCCCGGTGTTCCCACCATCACGCCGCTGTCTTACCAAACACTTGCGTGGTGCTCGTGGTAGCAGGGCAGATGTACACCACGCCTTGGTGATTCATCAGCGAAATTTAGCCAAGTAGCACAATTCCGAATCCAGTTCAAGTGCGGCGCCAGAACCAGACCTAGCGTAGAATAATAATGTGTTAACTGAACGGATACTGAACCAAGGACGCCCTCTCCAATTTCTCTTAACTTACCTCCTAGACTCCGTAGAGGTGCTCCCTTCCAGACTCTACGGCCAATCGCTGGGCATGGCGCGAAGGCCCCTCTGATGACAGAATTATGACAGTAACCTCTGCTCCCAGCCGGTTTGTAAAATTTGGTCCGGCCGACCCGTAGACTAGCTCAAGTGGTAAGAGAGCCATGAAGCTTTCTTCTCACGCTGCAGAATCGATCTCGCCAAAACAGTTGCATAAGATGTAAAAGAAAAAATTGGGCTATGGTTCTCAAGAATATTTTAAAATATGTTACTGCGTCTTCCAGAATCCCACTTCCCAGGCCAGCAGAAACATTTCCTGCATAAAGGACGTCCAGCGGTAAAGCTGTTTCACTCACGGGCAGTACCATCAACTGCTGACCTCCGAGCAAACTGACCTTCCTACGAGTACTATTGTTGACCACCATGAAGGGTGCCTCCCATCGTCGGCATAGCAGTGGGCATTGAAGGACACCCCAAGAAGCTCATGTGCAGGAGCCCATAGCGTATTTATCTCCACAAAGCAGATGTATGGTGTACATGATATAAAGGTAATGACTGTATTGAGTTTGATCGTGTAATAAGGCAGAAAAGTAAGGAGTCGTTAATCTTAATTCCCTGTATGTTACTCCTGTGGTCATTCAAGTTGATATATCGAATGAAATAGGAAATTAAACTAATGTCGCGAGTATAAGGAAGAAAGATGGCTGGCGAGAAGGGCCTCCTGTCTCTCATCCCACCCTTCTCGGAAACAAAATTGGTGCCAAAAGAGGTCAATTTCCTAAATTAAAGAAAATTCTAAGATCGAACAAGTAGACGAAGGGAGAATTTGGTCTAACGTTAATTCTAAGTACCTGGAAACAGTTGACATACTGAATACAACTTAAACATGTCTCCAAAAATTAAACTTAAAATAAAAAAAAAATTCACCTTTCAGTATGACAATCTTTACCCTGGTAGCGCTTAAAAACAATTGAAATACACTGAATCACATTTGGACACATGTGAAAAATGAAACTTAAATCTGAATGGAAGTAATCAATGTCACAGCAAGACAGTCTATATACTGACAGTGCTTGAAAACGATTGAAATATAGTGGATCAAATTTGGACACCTCTGTGAAAACTGAACGTCGTCTAATGAAAATATTTAACACTAGCCGGCCGGTGTGGGCGTGCGGTTCTAGGCGCTTCAGTCTGGAACCGCGTGACCGCTACGGTGGCAGGTTCGAATCCTGCCTCGGGCATGATGTGTGTGATGTCCTTAGGTTAGTTAGGTTTAAGTAGTTCTAAGTTCTAGGGGACTGATGACCACAGATGTTAAGTCCCATAGTGCTCAGAGCCATTTGAACCAAGCCATTTAACACTACAACAAGGCAGGCTGTACACTAATATAAATAGACACAAAGGGATTGTTTTTAAATCAACTTTTACAAATCTTAGAGGAGATATTAAGGTGTTTACAAAAATTAAACTGAAGATTTCATGAGATAACATTCCATAAATGCAATACCAAAAGCACAAGAAATTTAGAATTATTCGTTTTGAAAGAAAATTGATGTAAAAGAATCAGTGTTCTGCTCCCATCGTGACATATAAGATTAATATTTAACTTTCCTGTTGACAACCTATGCGTTTCCCCAAGACAACAAATATTATCGCACATTGATATCAGAATCAATAATATATAAAGATAGGTTACTATCAAGTGATCCATATAAATAAGATAAAGGTCCGTCATCGTACTAGATTAAAATATCCGTGCTGGACGTGGTAGAAGGAATAACATAGCTCGTGGAGAAAAATACACACAATTAGAAAATGCAGCATAAAAAATTAATGAAAGACCATTATTGGAAAGTTTGCAGGTACCACATCAATAGTCTCAATTTTGCATTATTTCAGTACAATATTCAAACGTCTGCCGGAAATTGGTAGAAAAAGATTGCTTACAGAAATAAAGAAACCTGCAGTTTTCTGCTCAAAAGCAGGTTTCCACACGTACTGATTCACAGTGAACTCACTAAACGCAATAATCATCTAGAAAATGTTCTTCTTACTGACGTGAGTAGCCTGAAGGATGTGTGCATTGTTCATGGATATGTTTGATTGTGTTGCTGCCATCAACAACACTGTGTCTACAGTCTTAGTCATGGCAGGCGTGTTGTTGTGGCAAGATATCGGGTGTTTAGAAGTATCAGTATTGACAGTTGTACACAGAAGATCGGGCCTTTTTTCAGTACATTTACATTCAGTAAGTGTGGACAAGTGTACTTGAGCGATATCACTCGAGACGTCGGTGTCTGTCTCACGAGCAGGCATCATGGTTAACATGCAGAGGATGAGTGTATTAGCCCCGAAAGAATATTAGTTTCTCTTTCGAGGAAAATGTGCCATCACTAGTGAGTTATCGCTCTTCGTGACCAGTGGCGTAATGGTCCGTGTCTCACACGGAGAAGAATAAGGGTGTTTTTGCTGCTCAAACTCGACAGGAGTGCCTGGCATCCTTGCTGCCCAGTTACTTTTATGAGAGCGTTAGTAGCCTGAAAATCCCGCGAGTGCAAAGCGTACTTACACGCAGTGTGTCACTGGCCTTCTCCCGCCTGTGCTGCTCCGGAATGTTGCCGCCAGCGAACACCTGCAAGTTCGAATCGCCTCTTGAGCCTTGCCGCCGCACACCTCTCCACTATCAACGACCTGGGAAGGTGGGTTCCCCGTGTCTTAAGCTCTCAGAGAACCGATCTGTCACGTAGGACCTGCCGGGAACAACACCACCTGGTCTCCACCTTAGAAGTTTCGTGTTTTTGCGAGTTCCTCCGTACCGTTCATCTCCACACTTAAAAAGACAGTCACACCATTCTAATGCAAACGGTACAAATATGTTAAGAACAACTTCTCATCTCAAACTTCACACATAATATCTACCACAAGGAACTAATTTAATTATTACCTGGTGTATATTAAGATGCCAAATGTGTTTAAGATTGTGTACACGGACTCATTGAGGGAAAACCTTAACTTCACAATAAATCGTCACTTACAAACGATAAAGAATTAAAATAAAAGGATTCATCGTAATAACTCTGTGTAAGTTTAGAAATTGTATGCTTTTACAAATGGTGAGTATCAAACCTCATTACAAATGAAATATGATCCTCTAAATCTAAAACTGAAAGCACGCCGTCATATTATGTTAGTTTGCTACTGATTAGTTTCCCAAGCTACTTCTTAAGTCATCATTTCTCATCAATCAGCACAAAACACTAACTACAGAATGAAAAAAAAAAAAAAAAAAAAAATGAAACCGTACACCTACTACCTACACTAATGTGTTTGCATTGTTAGGCGCTTCAATCTGGAACCCCGTGACCGCTACGGTCGCAGGTTCGAATCCTGCCTCGGGCATGGATGTATGTCATGTCCTTATGTTAGTTAGGTTTAAGTAGCTCTAAGTTCTAGGGGACTGATGACCACAGATGGTAAGTCCCATAGTGCTCAGAGCCATTTGAACCATTTCAACCATTGTCAGGCTACCATGACATGTACTTTGCGCTGATACATTATACTCCCTCAGATCACTCTACTTTCGAGTCTTTTATTCTCCCGAACGTCATTAACGTTAACCTGTTCAAGTACTTCTCTCTTACCTGTTCTTCTGCCGCATCAAATCACGATGCTGTGGCACGTAATGAACATTACGAAAGAGTTGCTTCACTTCTCGATGTTCCTGTGACACATAGAAAACAAGGTTACTCACAACATGCGCTTTCACGCTGCGGTTGGAGTCGTAGTTGACATTAATCCGTAAAGCTTACCACTCTCAAAAAATTCGTTTAAAAATGATTATAACTTTACCCGGTTCAACTGTCTTTCCTTCTCCTGCTTATTCAAAAATGCGGAGCACCTGTTTTATCTTAATTTGTTCTCCTGATTCGGATTACTGGTTCGATAAATTTTGCTTCCCATGACGGATAAGTGTCTTCTTTTCTATTTTCTCCTTTTCATGGTGTGGTTAAAACAGACTAATACTTTGCTCGACACAAAAACTACAGGGTAAGTATGGCTATACTTTCGAAATGGCGCCATGGTATACATTCTCCACTTTATGAATCAGCTTCTATCTTAGAGTACTGTCTGCGCAGTAACATCAGGGAACATCTTCAAAATTCTAGTATCCTGAAATTGGTTCCTAACCTTCTCCTAAATAGGTTTGGATGGTTACATCACTCTCAGGCACGGACATCACAGACATAAATGAAGATTGTGCATAACTGGACATGGACAGTGGTCAACACATTTTTATGTGGACACCAAAGTTCCCAAACACAATACCACAACTCTCTCCACCAACCAAGGAGAACTAACACAATCAGCAAAAATACACTATAGTTTCCTTTACTTTACGTCTGTGGTCACAAACTTTTTGTTAACAGATTACGGTTTTGGTCTATAATGACCATCATCAGATCTGCAGCAAAAAATGAGGAAAACATAAATACACTCACAGATTGTCTACAGCTTAAAAAAATACATATACCATAATCAAAGTACTACTGACAATATATGCATGTGTACGCTTTAAGTATG
The DNA here is from genome assembly GCF_021461395.2 of Schistocerca americana. NCBI lineage: Eukaryota > Metazoa > Arthropoda > Insecta > Orthoptera > Acrididae > Schistocerca > Schistocerca americana. The sequence goes on along the minus strand of NC_060120.1, from coordinate 993,801,540 downwards.
AAGAGGCATACCTGTTTCATAAAAACAAAGTCCTAATGTACTACAGCCATAGTTGCATCGTCAAATGTTAAATGCAGAATCAGCACAAGCATCGTCAGATACATACACTCCTGGATATGGAAAAAAGAACACATTGACACCGGTGTGTCAGACCCACCATACTTGCTCCGGCCACTGCGAGAGGGCTGTACAACCAATGATCACACGCACGGCACAGCGGACACACCAGGAACCGTGGTGTTGGCCGTCGAATGGCGCTAGCTGCGCAGCATTTTTGCACCGCCGCCGTCAGTGCCAGCCAGTTTGCCGTGGCATACGGAGCTCCATCGCAGTCTTTAACACTGGTAGCATGCCGCGACAGCGTGGACGTGAACCGCATGTGCAGTTGACGGACTTTGAGCGAGGGCGTATAGTGGGCATGCGGGAGGCCGGGTGGACATACCGCCGAATTGCTCAACACGTGGGGCGTGAGGTCTCCACAGTACATCGATGTTGTCGCCAGTGGTCGGCGGAAGGTGCACGTGCCCGTCGACCTGGGACCGGACCGCAGCGACGCACGGATGCACGCCAAGACCGTAGGATCCTACGCAGTGCCGTAGGGGACCGCACCGCCACTTCCCAGCAAATTAGGGACACTGTTGCTCCTGGGGTATCGGCGAGGGCAACTCGCAACCGTCTCCATGAAGCTGGGCTACGGTCCCGCACACCGTTAGGCCGTCTTCCGCTCACGCCCCAACATCGTGCAGCCCGCCTCCAGTGGTGTCGCGACAGGCGTGAATGGAGGGACGAATGGAGACGTGTCGTCTTCAGCGATGAGAGTCGCTTCTGCCTTGGTGCCAATGATGGTCGTATGCGTGTTTGGCGCCGTGCAGGTGAGCGCCACAATCAGGACTGCATACGACCGAGGCACACAGGGCCAACACCCGGCATCATGGTGTGGGGAGCGATCTCCTACACTGGCCGTACACCACTGGTGATCGTCGAGGGGACACTGAATAGTGCACGGTACATCCAAACCGTCATCGAACCCATCGTTCTACCATTCCTAGACCGGCAAGGGAACTTGCTGTTCCAACAGGACAATGCACGTCCGCATGTATCCCGTGCCACCCAACGTGCTCTAGAAGGTGTAAGTCAACTACCCTGGCCAGCAAGATCTCCGGATCTGTCCCCCATTGAGCATGTTTGGGACTGGATGAAGCGTCGTCTCACGCGGTCTGCACGTCCAGCACGAACGCTGGTCCAACTGAGGCGCCAGGTGGACATGGCATGGCAAGCCGTTCCACAGGACTACATCCAGCATCTCTACGATCGTCTCCATGGGAGAATAGCAGCCTGCATTGCTGCGAAAGGTGGATATACACTGTACTAGTGCCGACATTGTGCATGCTCTGTTGCCTGTGTCTATGTGCCTGTGGTTCTGTCGGTGTGATCATGTGATGTATCTGACCCCAGGAATGTGTCAATAAAGTTTCCCCTTCCTGGGACAATGAATTCACGGTGTTCTTATTTCAATTTCCAGGAGTGTATAAATAACATCATATGGACGAGTCATGTTGTCAGTAGCACTACTGTTCAAAACAAGCTGCGGTGCAGTAGCCACAAGATGTTTATGTTGTAGGTTCACCAGATGTCGCTAATGTCGGCATACACTAGTTTTCAATAACTAAATGATCAGCGTCCCTGTGGAATGACCAGCTTCAGATAAATGCTGTCCCAAAGCAGTTTTGTTCCGTGGCTGTGAGTGTTCTTTAAACCTTAATTTAAAAGAGTGGCCTGTTTGACCGATATAATATTTGTCACAGCTACTGCTGTCAATCCTGTATACTCCGGAGCTATCAAATTTGTCATACTTCCCTGTCAGTTTATGTTTTATTCGCAGGTTTAGGATGTTGTGAACCTGAAAGCCACATCTGACATCAGACTTTTTAAAACATTTTTCTATTTGCAGGGACATTTTGTCGTTAAATTTCACCGGAATGGCTTTCATTCTATCTTTGCCAGATCTATTTTGTGTGTGTGTGTGTGTGTGTGTGTGTGTGTGTGTGTGTGTGTGTGTGTGTGTGTGGGCCTGCTGTTTGTTAAACGTTTCTTTAGCCTACTGTAGGGGCGCGTGATGTCATTTACAGAAGAGCCGTTAGCTACCGCAATTTGCTTTAAAATGCAAAGTTCTTTACGTATTTCGTTTTCGCCCAAAGGTAGACGAAGGAGCAGATGAACCATGGAAGTGAAGGAAGCTTTTATGTATCGGGGAGGATGGCATGAACTGGCAATGAGGACACTATCTGTACAAGTTGGTTTTCTAAAAATCGAAAACTTATGTTTGTTATTAACTTTCCTAATAGTAAGGTCAAGGTAGTTAATGGAGCGATCTTCTTCTATTTCAGTGGTAAAAGTTATTTTTGGGTGCTTGCTACCTATTGCTTGGGCAAATGTGTTGACCTTACTGGTGTCACCCTCAATCAGTAATAAAATGTCATCGACATATCGTTTCTAATAAATCGTTTTATCTTTTGGTTGTGGATACTTGGCAAAAAATTTACATTCTAAATCATTGATAAAAACGTCTGCTAAAGTGCCAGCTAGGCTATTACCCATCCCAAGCCCGTCTTTTTGACAGTAAATTTATGTTTTCCTAATTTTTTGCTGCAGACCTGATGATGGTCATTATATACCAAAACCGGTAACCTATTAAAAAAGTTTGCGACCATACACGTAAAGTAAAGGAAACTTATTGCATATACGAGTCACTATTTTATTCGTGACATTGTCGTAGCTTGTGAAACTATAGTTCAATTCTTTTATCTTGGCGGCTCGCGCATGCCCGCCCAGACGCGGGAGATTGCTGCGTTGCCAGTTGCACACGACGCACGCGCCAATAGAAGCAGCACCATAGTATAGCATAGTTCGCAAGCTTACGTTTAGGGGGGAGCGCGCAGTTCATGAAGTAAAGCCACCACGGCCGCATTAACCCTTTCGCTGCTACAAAGACGTGTTCCCTGCATTCCGCGCTGTGCGCGATTTTGTCACTGCACTGCTCGCCTGTGCAGACACATCGTATTCCGACTGCTTTGACACTCTTATCATTCGATTCCACAAAAATTATTTGGCCAAAAACTTAGATTTTTACACATCTTCTTGACTGATACCTTCCCCCCATAAATGACTTAATTTTGTTTCGATGTTCAACGCAGTTATTATGCAGCATTAAATATAGTAAACCATTGCACGAAATTTTGAAGAGTTTGCACAGGTAAAAGTCCATAGAGTATACTTTCCGTATGGTCGATTTTAGTTGCCACAATGTTGAGAATGAAATGTGGACAAGATACCTAAATTTCATATAAAATTTACTGTATAACAATATCTCATTTATGTACTACAAAGGTGTCGTATGTAATATTGAGAAATATTCCGTCTTTCGTGACTCTAACAAAAGTTTTATTTACACTGAGCACGTTTGGCTTTATTTTAAAGCACTTCAATCAATCAAAAGGAAGTAGACAAAATACATTAAACAAAACTGTGGACTTACAAAAACATTAGGACTTGAATATACTGTGTATCAGTTATGTGCTCTGAGCTATGTCAAATATAATTTTTGCGCGTGGCACACACAAACAGCATTTATTTGCTAAAACACTGATCAGCCGACACAAACGATGAATATTGTGTTACCGCAGCACAAAACTACGATAGGTAACTTGGCAATTGAGGAGACAAAATACTGTCCACTGAAGATGCTTCAAAAGAGAAAAACGCGTCTGGTCTAAATAAGACGCTTATTACAGTTGCAGAGGAGGAATACATTTTACCATTGGTAAAACTGCGACTGTGGAACAAAAACAAGAAAGAGAACATGAGTACCGTTGTGTATGTGCCATACCTTTCATTGATTGAAGTGCTTTAAAATAAAGCCAAACGCGTCCGGTGTAAATAAAACTTTTATTACAGCCGCGAAAGACGGAATATTTCTCAATATTACATACGACACCTTTGTAGTACATAAATGAGATATTGTTATACAGTAAATTTTATATGAAATTTAGGTATCTTGTCCACATTTCATTCTCAACATTGTGGCAACTAAAATCGACCATACGGAAAGTATACGCTATGGACTTCTACCTCTGCAAACTCTTCAAAATTTCGTGCAATTCTTTACTACATTTAATGCTGCATAATAACTGCGTTGAACATCGAAACAAAATTAAGTCATTTATGGGGGGAAGGTATCAGTCAAGAAGCCGTGTAAAAATCCAAGTTTTGGGCCAAATAGTTTTTGTGAAATCGAATGATAAGCGTGTCAAAGCAGTGGTAACACCATGTGTCTGCACAGGCGAGCAGTGCAGTGATGACGAAATTGCCCACAGCGCGGAATGCGGGGAGCACGTGTCTGCAGCAGCGAAAGGGTTAATGAAGAGACAAAGCACTAGAAATTTCCAAAAATTGCATTCAAACAAATATAATTCGTGAAGTAAGGCACTTCGATATTGTTTTTAAATAATGAAAATATTGAGCACCACATAAGGTTTGAACTCATAACCTTTCATGCAGAAGCCAAACACCTTAAATGTTACGCTATCGCGGCTCGTCCACTTACGTGATGCAATGAGGAGTATAACACGTCACGCAAAATACTGACCAACACTGTTGGTATAATCATGAATTACTCACGCTTCGTCGAAGTACAATAGGAAATAAACAATTACCGCTGTTCTTTATTGCGAAAAAGCAGTATAAAAGAAAGTCTGCTATCAAGACATTGCTTTTGTTCTATTACTTTATTTATGGCTGAACGTTCCTAAAACTGAAGACACTCGTCCATGCTCTGCACTGCAGTCGAGATCTGGCAACGTCGTTTTCTGTTCATTGGCTGACTGTGTTTTGTGACGTCAGATGCGCAGAACGAACCTAAACTCGGCCGCCAACATAAATGACGCGCACTTTAGTGCCAGCAAGGCAGCAGAAGGGAAATGGTTCCCAGAAACAATGCATGAAAGAAAGCACATACAAAAATCATGACCGTCTTTAAACTAATTACATATTGTTTAACTTTACACACTACAGCCTCAATATTTGTTGAAATTAGTTTTCCAATCAGGCATTTCACACTTTAGGGTGACAGCTTCGTTTCTTTGTATATTACGTCAGAGCTAGACTCTAATGTCAATTAACACTTCATTCTTTGAACTTAAGAACTATACCTAATCATAAACACAAAATTCCATGCAGTTCACCTGTCTCTGCAATCGCTCACCAGGTTAATAATTCAATATCTTTTAGGTTTCTCAATTGACTCTTAATGCCTGAAATAGAGCATTTGCATTCCTACTACTTGTGCTTCTTCAACTCTCCTCTTCCTTACGTGTCCACTGCTGCTAATCCCACTCATTGTTTTTAAAAAATAAACGTCTAATGTTCGCAAGTCCGTGGAACATATAGATAGGTACGAAGACCCTCTCTTACTCCTCCTCATTGCTATCATCCTTGTCGTTTGTCCTGCCTCTGCTTTCCTCCCTTGTACGTGTGTGGTCATTACTGTGATTATCTCGACTACGATAGTGGAGCCACTCATTTCTCTCAAGATATGTTCTCTGAGGCATGCCTACTGGGCACTCGATCTCCCTTTCCCAACTGCTTACGTTACTACTACTGTTGATATACTCGTGTTCCAGGCCTTGTAGCAGGCACCTGAAAATTTTCTCATCGTCAGAACGCCTACCCAAAAGCGTCTGTTGGTGGTTCAAAGCAGAGTCTTATCAGCTTTGCAGCAGTGAGCGACACGTCCAATAATTGATTTTTCTGAAAAATATGCTCGAATAATCTTACCAGTCTGCACATCCCAGAGTTAACGAAGTCTCGACTCAAAATAATCTCACCTCTATTGCCATCTTGCACCTCTGCTGATCTGTATATCGCTATAAACTTCTCTCTAAATTCCACGAACGACGAACATCACCGAATACTAGGATAGAACCTCTTTTATTGTTCCGCGTCGAGATAACAGCACGCAAAAGTACCCATCTAAGAACAGATTTTTCTGAAACATCCGCTCGAAGAATTTCACTGCACTGCGCATCCTAGAACTGATGAAGCTTTGACCCAACATAATCTTTTATGCGTGCTTGCGCCTCCACTGAACAGTACATCGCTAGAAACGTCTCGCAAAATTCCGCAACCGACGAACGTCTTCGAGCAATAGGACGGAGCCTGTTTAATGCTTCTGTTTCAGGGTAACCACAGGCAAAATCCTGCCGATGTTATGCTGACCCTGTGGGTGGAAAACATCAGACTGTACAACCCAGGCCTTGGCATCTAGAGCAGTGTCATCTTCCGTAAAGGCGTGAAACTTATGGACGTTCAAGAAAAGTTTGCAGTCTTCTTCTCCGATGCCACCGAGTGTTGGCCGGGAACTGACGCAAGACTACTCATCCCTTGGGTCTGTACTGTTCCAGACTGAACGAGCCTGCCCCGCTCGACTAGAACAACATCCAATACTGATGGCGTGCTATATTCCATTTCCACAAAGCTACTTTCGGCTCCTAAGACCCCCACTACTATTGCTTTATTGCGGCTCAACTCCTCATCCGTTTCGTCCTCCCTTTAATTTTTCTGTCTATTGACTCATTCCTGAGTCTCCTTACATCTTACCAGTTCCTGTATTTCTGGTGCCTCTGGCACCAGTACTGCAGATATTGCCTTGCATTGCATTTCTCCCCTATTATCACTTCTGAATTTCTACTCAAATTCCGCTAGTCGCCTTCCCGCATTATCCAGAACTTTCCCACAACTACCTCTCTCTACTTTACCCATTCTTTTCATTACTGCATCTACATGTCATCCTGACGCTGTTCATCGCTTTTACTTTGTTTACTACAGTCAGAAGTCGTTTAAATTGATAAGTGTTTTCATTTATCCTTGCATCATACTTCTGTAACGTCGCTTTTGCCTCCCTCTTAATTTTTCTTAGTTTTCCGTAAAATGTTTTGTCCCTTTCCACCAAGACCTCTAGACTCTTCTCCTTTTCACCATCTTTTTTATCCTCTTCCATGAATTGTTCCTATAGCTTCTGATTCAGTTCCTTACCTTTCTTATCTAGCTATCAATCCCTTTCCATATTTTGGCTAGTGAGTAGCAGCATTAGATCACTAATTCCATCAGTATCCTTTCCTTGTCTTACTACTTGTCTGGCCATTGTGACTGGCTGGCTCACTTGAGCATTCACATCCACTGTGTTATTAGTATTCTCGTATACCTCTCCAAATACACTCCTGGAAATTGAAATAAGAACACCGTGAATTCATTGTCCCAGGAAGGGGAAACTTTATTGGCACATTCCTGGGGTCAGATACATCACATGATCACACTGACAGAACCACAGGCACATAGACACAGGCAACAGAGCATATCCACCTTTCGCAGCAATGCAGGCTGCTATTCTCCCATGGAGACGATCGTAGAGATGCTGGATGTAGTCCTGTGGAACGGCTTGCCATGCCATGTCCACCTGGCGCCTCAGTTGGACCAGCGTTCGTGCTGGACGTGCAGACCGCGTGAGACGACGCTTCATCCAGTCCCAAACATGCTCAATGGGGGACAGATCCGGAGATCTTGCTGGCCAGGGTAGTTGACTTACACCTTCTAGAGCACGTTGGGTGGCACGGGATACATGCGGACGTGCATTGTCCTGTTGGAACAGCAAGTTCCCTTGCCGGTCTAGGAATGGTAGAACGATGGGTTCGATGACGGTTTGGATGTACCGTGCACTATTCAGTGTCCCCTCGACGATCACCAGTGGTGTACGGCCAGTGTAGGAGATCGCTCCCCACACCATGATGCCGGGTGTTGGCCCTGTGTGCCTCGGTCGTATGCAGTCCTTATTGTGGCGCTCACCTGCACGGCGCCAAACACGCATACGACCATCATTGGCACCAAGGCAGAAGCGACTCTCATCGCTGAAGACGACACGTCTCCATTCGTCCCTCCATTCACGCCTGTCGCGACACCACTGGAGGCGGGCTGCACGATGTTGGGGCGTGAGCGGAAGACGGCCTAACGGTGTGCGTGACCGTAGCCCAGCTTCATGGAGACGGTTGCGAATGGTCCTCGCCGATACCCCAGGAGCAACAGTGTCCCTAATTTGCTGGGAAGTGGCGGTGCGGTCCCCTATGGCACTGCGTAGGATCCTACGGTCTTGGCGTGCATCCGTGCGTCGCTGCGGTCCGGTCCCAGGTCGACGGGCAAGTGCACCTTCCGCCGACCACTGGCGACAACATCGATGTACTGTGGAGACCTCACGCCCCACGTGTTGAGCAATTCGGCGGTACGTCCACCCGGCCTCCCGCATACCCACTATACGCCCTCGCTCAAAGTCCGTCAACTGCACATGCGGTTCACGTCCACGCTGTCGCGGCATGCTACCAGTGTTAAAGACTGCGATGGAGCTCCGTATGCCACGGCAAACTGGCTGACACTGACGGCGGCGGTGCACAAATGCTGCGCAGCTAGCGCCATTCGACGGCCAACACCACGGTTCCTGGTGTGTCCGCTGTGCCGTGCGTGTGATCATTGCTTGTACAGCCCTCTCGCAGTGTCCGGAGCAAGTATGGTGGGTCTGACACACCGGTGTCAATGTGTTCTTTTTTCCATTTCCAGGAGTGTACTTCGTTAAGTGGCTCCCATTCTGACTCATCCGCAATGCCGTTCCCATTCGTATTATGACCAACTAGCTTATTGGCTTGTTAGTTGACCGCCTGAAGTGTTTCATCTTAAGAACACTCATATCTCGTGCACTGAGCATCCTTCACATCCCAATAATAAGTGTCAGGAACGACAAAGTGGTTAACTTCCTTCAGCATATAGTATCGTACTGCGCATGCACAAATCTCACCAACAAAGTAGCCTAAAATTAGAAACACAGAATCCCGCACAGTGATGATCGCACCGCGGTTTAATAAAACAAAATGTGTGATCTAGGGACGCAGTTACTCATTGCCTCTGACACCATTTAAGGTTACGGTGGACTTCATCATTACGTAATTATTTAGATAATGAACCTCAATCTGCCTTATTTCTACTTTGGCTCCTAGTCAACATTCGTGTTAAACTTACTGATTCGCCACCGAACCTACGTATTACTTCGATGTCTCGAATACGAAAACTCTCACGCCTCTATACACGCTACAATACGAAAACTCTCACGCCTCTATACATGCTACGTAGCAACCAACAACAAAATACACCAGACACAAGGTTAATAAAAGCTCAAGCCACTTATATTAAAATCGAATTTTAGTATTATAATATAGACCAAAAATTTAAATTATCAGGTTGTCTTAGACTTAAGTAATTTATAAATGAAAATAAATTTACTCTGCAAAAAAAAAAAAAAAAAAAAAAAAAAAATGTCTCCGGCTGGACAGTTTCCCAAAAGATTTTACAGTTCAAAATGCCTAGAAACGTCAAAATCCTGGCAAAGAAGAACCATTTACACGTGTGTGGGTAAATATGGGGTAAATATTGGTGCTAACTGTGCCCAATACCGGCTAAGACGGGTCACTTAAGCTTCCTTACCAAGTATCTCGCAGACAGACAAGGTAAGTTGTGCTAATTCCTGCCACCCCAGATCTGGTGAAACAAGGCGTTCCCTCAAAGCTGACGATTAGTGTGCGATCGCACACTGTTGGTGCATGAGATAACACTCCAACTGCATTACTGTGACCATAAAACATCAGATTGTAGCTGAGATAGGCATCACTAATAACTGCGACCGTTAAATTCCTACTTATTAAATGATGCAGATTGAGCTGGTGATAATGTAATTTATCAGCGCTTATCAAAGAAAATTTATCGTAGAAAACATTGACATTGGACTTATTTTAAAATCGAATAACAATAAGGGTAGGAAATAAAAGGGATAAAAGAAGTAACATTTGGGTAGCCAACAGTGAGATATCGCTGGAAAATTCCCTCGTTGCACTGAAGGTGATGGACGTGATAAAAAATTCTGCACTAATTTACAGAATGTGGAGGATGAGAATTGTGTAGAAACAAAACAAAAAGCAGAGTAAAAACGAAAACTAAACAGGGGGTAAATCAGAGACAAAACGGAAATAGATCAGTATCAACAGGACGAAAGATTGTTACGAAACATAAGTAAAGGATCATGAGAAAAGTGCCGTTTTCGTGGGACAGACCTTCGGACATTCAAAAAGTGGTTCAAATGGCTCTGAGCACTATAGGACTCAACTGCTGTGGTCATAAGTCCCCTAGAACTTAGAACTACTTAAACCTAACTAACCTAAGGACATCAGACACATCCATGCCGGAGGCAGGATTCGAACCTGCGACCGTAGCGGTCGTGCGGTTCCAGACTGTAGCGCCTTTAACCGCTCGGCCACTCCGGCCGGCCCCTTCGGACATTGACAGTTGTTAATGAACGTTATATGAAATATTTAAGTGAAATACAAAATATGTTATATTAAGAGAACTGTTCTCAAGAAAGGTTTACATGAATCTACCTGACTTGCTGCAGATTGAGAGGGGGTGTTTATTCGTATTACAGGCATGGATGACCATGGATTGCATTGATACCCGGCCCACGTGCGCCATGGACTGAAAATCACTCACAGTCTGCTTCGATCACAATGTAAATGAAAAAATAAATGATTTGCTGTACATAATCACGACATCGGGAATAGTGATACTAAGCTCATCCCAAGTGAGTGCAAACGATTGAAATTACAATAAGTTCCTTTAAACCAAAAGTATGTATCGATCTCCCCAGAAAGTGTAATAACGTGAAAGTAGGCAGCACAGGAACCAGCAGATATCGACAGTCCGACCGACCAAATCGGAGAGAAAATGTGCCGTAGTTTAACTGCCGCAAATTGAACTCTCACGGAAGTGCATCTAGCTTAGTGTATCCAAAACGCCTCGCATGAGACACGTCACACGAAAATGTTTGTTATTGGCTGGACCCCTCTGACGTCACAGCGAGGACGTATTGAGTGCAGTGCAGCAGTGTGGTTACACTGCAAATGCGAAGCACCACAGGCTCTATGAAGTGTTACTCGTTCGTTTTACTCTCGATTAGGTTCAATAAAAATATCGCAAATGAAATCAAGTAGCATGATATATATAGTATTACACCTTAGGACTAAGGGAACGACAGCTAATATGAAAAATAAATCACTCGATTATTCGAGAAGCAGATGTAAATGTAGCCCGTTCCAGATTTCTATTGCTGTGTACCAGACGAAGATGTAATCCTTAACTGTTTCCTCCTTGTGGCACGTTACTTCATGGCTTCCATGTTTCATGAATCAAACTCCTAATCCCCATAACTGTTATTGTTCTTACATAAAGAGAAATATCTGCGTCATTAACCACAGGAAATTTTGTCTCAGAACGGAGCACAAATGTTGTACTTCGTTTTTTTTGTTTGTTTACATACTCTGCTTCTGCGAAAAGCAGTGAATTCTGCCTGTAAGTAAAACACTTGGTTTCCCCTTCCTGGCTTTGAATAGTAAAGATCCCCACGAAATGTAAGTGATGTTCAGTCTCTATTTTGGCATTTAAATGTAATGTAGCCTGTAACGCATGTCGGCGCATGTGCAAGAACATCCGAGAATACGCAGTCATCACACTATGTTAATAAATTTTCTCCGACTGTTACGGGTTCTGGCAGCGCTTGAATGTTAGATTCATCAACAATAATCCCCAGCAAGTCACTTTATATGTAGCGCATCCCCAGCTTCTGAGCCGGCCGGGGTGGCCGAGCGGTTCTAGGCGCTACAGTCTGGAACCGCGAGACCGCTGCGGTTGCAGGTTCGAATCCTGCCTCGGGCATAGATGTATGTGATGTCCCTAGGTTAGTTAGGTTCAAGTAGTTCTAAGTTCTAGGGGACTGATGACCTCAGAAATTGAGTCCCATGGTGCTCAGAGCCATTTGAACCATTTTGAACCAGCTTCTGAAAGACATAACGAATGAAAACACCGCTGACAGTTGGTAAGACTTGGTCTGAACTGATTACTCAACCAGATTCACGGTTTACAGTTACATCTTCAGGGGCTACCCACACATTTAAAAATATAAATATAACTACAAAATATGTTGCTAATTTGTGCTATTGCATGAAGGTTCGCCGAAGACTTGTACTCAATGAAAATTATTACATTAACCCATCATGTGCGAACCGAACTTTGTTAGTCAAGGTATTGCCACGCATAGAGTTTTAAAACGATTGATAACGATCTATGAATAGCAAGACCTTAACTAAGAATGTTTTCTTTACCCATGATTAATGTAATAATTTCTAATGAGTACAAGTCTTCAAATAAACGGTATATAATAGAACAAATTTCCAACACAGTGTTTCACAGTTTTTAAATGTATGCACTGCACATGAAGATACAGCTATAAGCCATAAAACCAGCAATGTGGTGAATTAAAACGAAGTTTTCTGATTTAGACACATTCTCACATGCGAAAGATTGTCAGTTCAAATCTCATCAGATGCTTATTCATAGGTTTATATCTTTCTCGGAATAACTTTCCTATTTTTATTACATTAATTGGTTTAGATGTAAGTTTCTAGTTCTAAAGCTTTACTGCGGCATTTTAATCATCGTACTTAATTTGCTCTTCCTTATTTAAAATACTTTACTATTCGATTTTAGTTACTTTTTTTATATATTACGTATAATTTAATTTCCTCCTTTTCGCAATTTTATATTTTTTTCTGTGTAATTCAAATGGTTCAAATGGCTCTGCTGTTCTAGGCGCTACAATCTGGAACCGCGCTACCGCTACGGTCGCAGGTACGAATCGTGCCTCGGGCATGGAAGTGTGTGCTGTCCTTAGGTTACTTAGGTTTAAGTAGTTCTAAGTTCTAGGGGACTGATGACCTCAGAAGTTAAGTCCCATAGTGCTCAGAGCCATTTTTGAACTTAGGTTAAACCTAACTAACCTACGGACATAGCACATACATACCCGAGGCAGGATTCGAATCTGCAACCGCAGCAGCCGCGCGGTTCAGGAATGAAGCGCCTAGAACCACTCGGTCACAACGGCCAGCTCCTATGTAATCGAATTCATTATTTCTAATCCTTATGTTGGTTCTATTTCATTTTAGTTACAATTCCTTACCTCCTCTAAATCTCCATCTGTGTTATTTTGTTCCTAATGGAACAACAATTTATGTTTAGAATGGTTGTATGATGATTAACATTAAAAAATAAAATGTGTATCTCCTAGCGTAAAACACGTTCTTACAGGATAGTACAGCCAATGTTGTTGTTGTCGTCTTCAGTCAAGAGACTGGTTTGATACAGCTCTCAATGCTACTCCATATTGTGCAAGTTTCTTCATCTCCGTGTAACAACTGCAACTTACATCCTTCTAAATCTATTTAGTGTATTCATGCCTTGGTCTCCCTCTACGATTTTTACTCTCTGCACTTCCCTCCAATACTAAATTGATGATTCCTTGATGCCTCAGAACGTGTTCTACCAACAGATCTCTTCTTACAGTCAAGTAGTGCCACAAATTCCTCTTCTCTCCAATTCTGTTCAGTACCTTCTCATTAGATCTACCCATATAATCATCAGCCCCTTCTGTAGCGCCTCATTTCGAAAGCTTCTATTTTCTTCTTGTCTAAACTATTTATCGTCCATGTTTCACTTCCACACATGGTTATACTCCACACAATTACTTTCAGGAAAAACTTCCTGATATTTAAATCTATACTCGAAATTAACAAATTGGTCTTTTTCAGAAACCCTTCCCTTGCCACTGTCAGCCTACATTTTATATCTTCTCAGTTTCGACCACCATCAGTTACTTTGCTCCCCAAATAGCAAAACTCATCTACTACTATAAGTGTATCATTTCCTAATCTAATTCCCTCACCATCACCTGATTTAATTCGACTACATTCCATTATCTTCGTTTTGCTATTCTTGATGTTCATCTTTTATCCTCCTTTCAAAACACTGTCTATTCCATTCAACTACTTTTCCTGGTCCTTCGCTGTCTCTGACAGAATTACAATGTCACTGGCTAACCTCGAAGGTTTTTATTTCTTCTCCATCGATTTTAATACCTACTCCAAATTTTTCTTTTGTTTCCTTTACTGCTTGCTCAGTATACAGATTGAATAACATCGGAGATAGGCTGCAACCCTGCATCGCTCCCTCCACCACTGTTTCCCTCTCGTGCCCCTCAACTCTTACAACTGCCTTCTGGTTTCTGTACAAATTGTAAATAGCCTTTCGCTCCCTGTATTTGACCTCTACCACCTTCAGAATTTGACAGAGTATTCCAGTCAAAATTATCAAAAGCTTTCTCTAAGTCTACAAAAGCTAGAAATGTAGATCTGGCTTTCCTTAATCTATCTTCTAAGATATGCCGTAGGGTCAGTATTGCTTCACTGGTTCCAACATTTCTGCAAAATCCAAACTGATTTTCTCCGAGGCCGGCCTTTATCAGTTTTTTCCATTCGTCTGTAAAGAATTCGTTTAGAATTTTGCAGCCGTGAGTCAAACTGGCAGTTCGGTAATGTTCACAGCTGTCAACACCTGCTTTCTTTGAGATTGGATTTATTATATTCTTCTTGAAGTCTGGGGTATTTCACCTGTCTTATACACCTTGCTCACCAGATGGTAGAGTTTTTATCATTGCTGGTTCTCTCGAGGCTATCAGTAGTTCTAATGGAATGTTGTCTAATCCCGCGGCCTTGTTTCAACTTAGGTCCTTCAGTGCTCTGTCATATTCCTCATGCAGTATCGTATCTCCAATTTCATCATCATCTACGTCCTCTTCCATTTCCATAATATTACCATCAAGTACATTGGCCTGCTATGGACCCTCTATATAAGCATTCCACCTTTCTGCTTAGGACTAGTTTTCCATCTGAGCTCTTGGTATTCATATACGTGGTTCTATATTCCCCAAAGCTCTCTAACTTTGCTGTAGGTAGTATCTACCACACCCCTCGTGACATATGCCTCTAAATCCCTATATGTGTCCTCTAGCCATCCCTTCTTAGCCATTTTGCAATTCGTGTCGATCTCATTTTTGTATTCCTTTTCACCCGCTTCGTTTAATGCATTTTTATACACACATCTAAAAAAGTATTTTATCACCCCGGCTCCAAGAACTCCTCAAGAGAGACGTTGACTGTGGATATTGTATCACAGAGACAACCTCTTTGAATTGTCAGAGATGTCGCTAAACCCTCCCAAACATGTAAAGAACTACGCATGAGCAGCGCCTATTAGATGGAGGGGATCCGACAGCCGATCAGTTCCAGTCATTCCACCAGGAAGGAGGTACACGGCTCGTGTTATCTGTAGTTCAACCATGCCTAGACGGTCAATGCCACGGTTTGATCGCGTCCGCGTTGTTACTTTGTGCCAGGAAGGGCTCTCAGCAAGGGAAGTGTCCAGGCGTTTCGGAGTGAAGCAAAGCGATGTTGTTCGGACATGGAGGGGATACGGAGAGACTGGAACTGTCGATGACATGCCTCACTCAGGCCGCCCAAGGACTACTACTGCGGTGGATCACCTCTACCGACAGATTATGGCTCGGAGTAACCCTGACAGCATCGCCACCATATTCAATAATGGTTTTCGTGCAGCCACAGAACGTCGTGTTACGACTCAAACTGTGCGCCATAGTCTACATGATGCGCAACTTCACTCCTGACGTAAATGGCGAGGTCCATCTTTACGACCGCCGGCCGGGGTGGCGGTACAGTCTGGAACCGCGCAACCGCTACGGTCGCAGGTTCGAATCCTGCCTCGGGCATGGATGTGTGTGTGTGATGCCCTTAAGTTCGTTAGGTTTAAGTAGTTCTAAGTTCTAGGGGACTGATGACCTTAGAAGTTAAGTCCCATGGTGCTCAAAGCCATTTGAACCATCTTTACGACCAAGACACCATGCTGCAGGTTAAAGATGGGCCCAACAACGTTCTGAATGGACCGCTCAGGGGTGGCATCACGTTCTCCTCATCGATGACTGTCGCATATGCCTTCAACCAAACAATTGTCGGAGACCTGTCTGGAGGCAACCCGGTCAGGCTGAACGCCTTAGACACATTGTCCAGCGTGTGCAGCAAGGTGAAATTTCCCTGCTGTTTCGAGGTGGCATTATGTGGGGCCGACGTACGGCACTGGTGGTCATGGAAGGCCCCGTGATGGTTGTGCGATACATGAATGCCATCCTGCGACAGATAGTGCAACCATATCGTCGGCACGTTGGTGAGGCATTTGTCGTCATGGACGACAATTCGCGCCCCCATCGTGCACATCTTGTGAATGACTTTCTTCACGATAACGACTTCGCTCGACTAGAGTGGCTAGACATGAACACAATCGAACGTGCCTGGGATAGATTTAAAAGCGCTGTTTATAGACGACGTGCCCCACTAACCACTTGGGGATCTCCGCGGAATCGCCGTCGTGGAGTTGGACAATCTGGATCTATCGTGCCTTGATAAAATTGTGGATAGCTCGCCACGACAAATACAGGCATGCATCAATGCAAGAGGACGTGCTATTGGGTATTAGAGATACCGGTGTGTACAGCAATCTGGATCACCAGCTCTAAAGCTCTCACTGTATGGTATTACAACATGCAGTGTGTGGTTTTCGTGAGCAATTAAAAGGGCGGAAATGATGTTTATGTTGATCTCTATTCCAATTTTCTGTAGAGGTTGCGGAACTCTCTGAAACGAGGTGATGCAGTTCAAATATCTGTGTATTTTCTCCTTTCATCAATTAAATTCAATATCTCATTTTTTCCCAAGGGGTGTCTACCAGCCCTCGTCGTTTTACGTACTTGATCCTTTGCTGCCTTAACTATTTCGTCCCTCATAGCTATCCATTCTTCTTCTAGTGTATTTCTTTGTTCCGTTCTTTTCAACCGTCCCCTAATGCTCTATCTGAAACTCTCTACAGCCTATTGTTCTTTCAGTTTATCCAGGTCCCATCTCCTTACATTCCCACCTTTTTGCAGTTTTTTTAATCTACGGTTCATAACCAATAAATTCTAGTCATTGTTCACATCTACCCCTGGAAATGTCTTACAATTTAAAAGCTGGTTCCTAAATCTCTGTCTTACCATTAAATTATCTACCTCCAAGCTCCTTCCATGCATAAAAACTTCTTTCATTATTCTTAAACCAAGTGTTAGCTATGATTAAGTTATGCTCTGCGCAAAATTATACGAGGCGGGTTCCTCTTTCTTTCCTTACCCCTATTCAGTATTCAACTACTACTTATCCTTCCCTTCCTTTTACTACTATTGAATTCCAGTCCCCCATTACCACTAAATTATCGTCTCCTTTTACTATCTGAATAATTTCTTTTATCTCATCATAGATTTCTTCAATCTCTTCATCATCTGCGGAGCTAGTTGGCACATAATCTTGTACTACTGTGGCCTTCATGTCTATCGTGGCTACAATAATGTGTTTAGTATGCTGTTCGTAGTAGCTTACCCGCGCTCCTAGTTTTTATTCATTATTAAACCTTCTTCTGCATTAACCCTATTTGATTTTGTTTTTATAGCCCTGTATTCACATAGCCAGGAGTCTTGTTCCTCCTGCCACGGAACTCCACTCATTCCCACCATATCTAACTTTAACCTATCCATTAACCTTTTTAAATTTTCTAACATAACTGCATGACTAAAGGATCTGACATTCCACCCTCCGATACTTAGAATGCCAGTTTTCTTTCTCCTGATAACGACGGGGGGGGGTGGGGGGGGGGGGGGGGGTCCAACATTGGAGCAGTACTGAATAACGCGTTACAAAAGTGGTCTCTATCTGAGCTGCCTTACAGATGATCTCCAGTTCCCTATCATTGTTCCCACAAACCGAAGTCGACAAATCGACTTCACTACAACTGACCATGTTTGCTCATTCCATTTCACGCTGCTTTCCAAAAGTGTAAATAGGCTGTTTTGGTTTTTATGTTGGTAACACCACGTAGCACTCTGTATGAAAATCACTGGCTATGCTGTGTGCAGTCTGTGGCTGGTTGGCATTGTTGTGATACTCGCCATTGGGTAGTTGGCTGTTAACAGCGCGTAGCGTTGCGCAGTTGGAGGTGAGCCCCCAGCAGTGGTGGATGTGGGGAGAGAGATGACGGAATTTTGAGAGCGGTCGATCTGGACGTGTGTCCATCAGAGACAGTAAACTTGTAAGAATGGATGTCATGAACTGCTATATACAATATGACTTTTGAACACTATTAAGGTAAATACATTGTTTGGTCTCTATCAAAATCTTTCATTTGCTAACTATGCCAATCAGTAGTTAGTGCCTTCAGTAGTTAGAATCTTTTATTTAGCTGGCTGTAGTGGCACTCGCTGTATTGCAGTAGTTCGAGCAATCAAGATTTTTGTGAGGTAAGTGATTTGTGAAAGGTATAGGTTAATGTTAGTCAGGGCCATTCTTTTGTAGGGATTATTGAAAGTCAGATTGCGTTGCGCTAAAAAATATTGTGTGTCAGTTTAGTGTTGATCAGAATAGGTAAAGAGCGAAACGTCTGAGTACGTTCAGTTTTGCTCAGCTGCTTGAAAATCAAATAATGTAAGGGGTTTATCAGCACAGTAATGAAATAATTTTTCTAAGGGGACGTTTCACAACAGTACTCTCAGACGATTATTATAGTGACCACGCCAAGCAGCACACCATATATACAGCAATTGAAAGTTAAAGGAAGTTCCTTCAAAAAGTGATTTACACAATCATATCATCCCACACCAAGTCCACTGCGCGTCAAGAGTGGCATACATATTCTGGTTTCACTGCAGAAGAAGTTCTGCTGCAGTACGCTTAACAGGTGCATCACAGCGTGCGATTTAAAAGTTGAAGTACACGGGACAGTATTACTCTTGTGGGATAAACGTCTATTTTGCCCAGATAAAACTGTGAAATTCTGGTGATATATGGACCAAACGCAACGTCCATACAACCGTAGCGAAGTAGTGCAAAAACTTAACCGGAGCTGCACACACGTTCATGATGCTGATTACGAAGGAATGCTATCGACAAGACCACAGACATCAGCGTCCAGGAAATCGAGAAACTGATTCGCAACAATTCCAGATTTTCCAACATTCAGGGCGTTTAAACAGAGATTCTCGATAGGCTCCGTGTCCAAAGAGCAGAACACCATCCCTATATGCTCATATGTTGACCCAACGACATCGTCAATTACCATTGCACTTGGTAGAGGACCATCGGAATTCGACCGTCCTTCAGTGGAAACGTGTCGGCTTTTTGGGTGAATCACATTTTTGTTACACTAGGTCGATAGTCATCTTCACAAACACCTGCTCGAAACGTGCAGCACGCCACGGACGCAGGTTGGTGGGACCAGTACTATGCTATGGGACACATTCCCCTGCGCTTGCATGGGACCTTTGGTAGTAGTCAAAGACAACCTAACAGCTGCGAGCCGCCTGCATGCCTTCTTGCTTGATGTCTTCCCCGACAGTGATGTCATCTTTCAGCAATATAATTGCCGCTGTCGAGCGCCATCACCGTGTACCCGTACCAGAGGCCCGTTATTTACGCGAATTACTTTACCAGTGCATAGATATCTTGCACGTTATCCTGGAACGGGACGCCACAATGAAAGTTATCCTGCCATGGGACGCCACAATGAAAGTTATCAGGTTATGCTGCCGATATAAAGTGATTGAGAAGATATGCAAAATTTAGTTTACTAAAAACATTTATTTTTCAAGAGAAGAAACAGCCATAAATTACAGTTATTGATTGACTACTGTAAACAACTAACATTTGGGTTAAGAGATCATTAGACAAGGATCCTGGGTGTCAGAAATGAGTAGAGTACTCTGGCCCTAAAAATGTGGATAACGCAATCTGAGTTGATCTGACACTCAGCAGACTTTTCCTGACAATCTACAGAAGTTTCTCAATACAGGTGCAACTGAGAGCAAGTGGCGATTGAGATCTGTGCGCTGTGACAAGGCCGGTGCAGCAGTACGTTTCCCTGTTTGCTTCATATGGTGATGTAAATTGCAGCTGGCGAGAAATGCGTGTCAGTGGTGCGACTTGGAGGCGGTAACTGTGAATCGACCGTGACCATGAAAGATATGCAAAAATCTCACGGTCTAGCAGTCAGTGAGGCAGATCGCAATTCACGCTCTACCAGAGCCCTGAAATCGCAGTAGATTTCATTGTGTGACACACCCGTTCGCTGGTCGGACCAAGGACCAATTTGGCTCACTTATACAACAGAGAGCACAAGGATACCAAACATCGAAACTGGAACACTAAAAACGAATAAGTGTGTCCTCGTCAAGTGAGTAGTCCGAGGCGTTTGAAGTCACACTGTCAGTACAGTAAGAACTTCGCCACAGGCTCTCCAGTCTAACTACTTGCAAGTGAAGTTAGTCTCAGCACAGGTCCCAAGCACGAACGACACATGCCAGAGCTTCGACCAGAAGATGCTTCTAAACCGAAGTCCAGCACCCAAGTGTTTCACACCAGATAAAAAATTCCGTTTACCCACAAATTGCATGAACCACACCGGTTTCACCTCATCTGGAGCCAATCACAGGGCTGTAGAGGCGCTAAATCTCCCCTCCTACACG
This sequence comes from Schistocerca americana, assembly GCF_021461395.2. Classification (NCBI taxonomy): domain Eukaryota; kingdom Metazoa; phylum Arthropoda; class Insecta; order Orthoptera; family Acrididae; genus Schistocerca; species Schistocerca americana. Next base: position 993,780,899 of record NC_060120.1, on the reverse strand, counting down.
ACAGCACAAACTCATGTCAACCAGAGCAAGTGTTAAGAAACCTGCATCTCTGAAAAAAAAGGAGACCACCAGTTACTGACTTTTTTAACTTTTCTCGGAGAGGGAAGATGGTTTTCTGCGAAGTCGTGTTGCTTCCAGCGGCAACAAGATAACAGATATAATCTTCAAAATTGTGGTGTCACCGCCAGACACCACACTTGCTAGGTGGTAGCCTTTAAATCGGCCGCGGTCCGTTAGTATACGTCGGACCCGAGTGTCGCCACTATCAGTGATTACAGACCGAGCGCCGCCGCACGGCAGGTCTAGTCTAGACTTCCTAGCACTCGACCCCAGTTGTACAGCCGACTTTGCTAGCGATGGTTCACTGTCTACATCCGCTCTTATTTGCCGAGACGACAATTTAGAATAGCCTTCAACTACGTCATTTACTACGACCTAGCAAGGCGCCATATTCAGTTACTATTCTGAACAGATAATATTGTGAATCACGCACAGTCAAGATCGACATTCATCATTAATGAATTAAAGTTAAGTATGAAACTAATTACGTCCGCTTTCTGAATTCTAATTCCTTGTCATGTTCCAGATCTCACGTCAGTATAGTTCTTCCCTCCTCACGCCAGCCTGCGTGAGTTAAAACGCGTGCATTTCGGCCTCCATTCGTAACACGGTGTTGGCTCTTCTGCCAACACAACAAAAATCTTTATTTAAATCGCTTGTGCCTTGGAGCATGATAGTCCTAGTTATGAGGTGTAATAAAGATTCTATCTCTAAACATACCTCAGACGCTGGTATTACTTATACAACTGAGGTGGCCAATGGAAGCGGGTCACAGGCCTATTTGCAGTATCGGTGAACACAAATACTTGTGAATTTTTATGGGTGTGGCTCTGCACGCAATGCCAAGTTTATGAGTCCACTGTGTAGATGCGTCCCTTCAGTCCATTGCCTCCAGCCCAGCTTTACGCTGACGCCGCAGTTGGTAGTTCGGCATTGTTCTCCTGGAGACCTCTCTTGACTAGGGGCTGCTCTGTCTGCTCTGTACGGCTGTGGGCCTCTCTGGCAAGATTTACTGAGGGATGGGCTCGCCAGCAATTCCTTTCAACTTCCAACATGCCATTTCTGCGAGCTCATGCCTTTAGCGCCCTACCAGGCTCCATAAAAGTGCTCAGGTTGTTAACTTTCTAGGGTATCGCTCAAGGTGCATAGGGTTGTAACACAATCTTTAATAATTTTCCATATACGAAACATAGGTCAGAGAGTAACTTGTCCTCTATCAATCTAAAGCTGCATACCTGCAAAAACCTACCAACAAACTGCCGGACCCTAATACGCAGAATGGGTTATGTATTTCGTTCTAAAAGACTGACAAATAAGCTGTTATGCAGACGATCATAATATTTTAGCTCATCAGTGTACGTGTGTCATTCTGAAGTGCAGTGCAGCATTCAGTAAAAATTCCTTCACTTTCCATGTTAATAAAAAACGTACTACCTGAAGATCTCTCATAAGATTGTATTCCTCCTAATTTTCAGTAATTACATTTAGAGCTATCTACCATTCCTCACACCAAGCAGAAATTCTGTCCAAGACATTTTTACCCTTCTGATTATTATTTACTGTCCCACAAGTCATCAGCAAACAGTCATAGATTGCTGCTTACTCTGTCTGTTTGGTCGTTTATGTCAATAGGAATCAAGATTAGTCTTGTATTTGCCTGGGGCACAACGATGATACCTTTGTACCCACTGAACAGTCATCTAGGACTACAAGTTGTGTTTTGTTACTTAAAAAATCTTTGAGCAACATGCATATCTGAGAACCCATTCCGTATACTCAGATTTTCGTTAACAATCTGTAATATGGCACCGTGTCAAACACTTTAGAAATCTAGGAATATGGAATCTGCCTTTTTTCCCTTTACCCATGGTTAACTGGGCTCCATACGGTAAATGGCAAGCTAAATTCTGCACGATCCATGCTTTCTAAATCCCTTCTGATTTGTGGATATAGGCTTCCTGACACGAAACGTATTACAATAGAACTTAAGATGTGGTCAAGAATTCCGCAGCAAACTGATGTTAAGGATATTGGTCTCCAATCCTGCTGCTACTGATATTATGCAGTGACCAGTGCACAGTTAAGTCCATAGCCAACTGTAAATGTGCAGGATCATATTCCTAGTAATTTTTTCTTTTCATTTGTTGCCATGTTCCTTGGTGTCATGTGAAGCAAAGTTACATAGTCACGGAAAGAATCAGTATATCACACAGCGAAAATGAAAACAATACAATCTGTATACATAAACAGCCCATTATAGTGAAAGACTACAAACACCTGCATAGTGCCACAAAAGAAGAGCGCTGGTTGCGGTTATGGTTAGCCAGCAACTCGATCTACATTCCGCGTAAAGCACTTCCTGCCACCATTATATCCGACTCTACCATAGGAGCTGAAAAGGAATTGGAGCCCGGCCAGAGCAAACAGAGGTGGCCACCATGATAACGCAGTGTAGCTAGTTGGCGGATGCGATTAACTGATCAGGAAATTGTCTGTAGTGATCTGATAAGACGCGATGACGAAATTGAATCCTCCTGAGAAATACAGCAGACAGACATTGCCATTACGAAATCTGAAATACAGAAAAGCAAGTATGTACGAATTTATATCGACTTTAATACAGGATAAAAAAGTGCTTTGTCTGAACAAATTGTTACCTGTGTGACCCGGAAATAAATACTTTCGACGTGTGTGTAATCGGGAATCGGATGTGAAACTTTCTTTTTAATATGAAAGGGCTTAAAAACAAACCATGAGTAGCTTGTGTGTATGGTTCATGTCACAGGAGGAAGATCGTCTGAGCTCACATTATCTTAAAACGATGAAACAATTGTTGTTGTAACGACAAGGGGACCATAAAAAATAACTCATGAACTACGAGAGGGAAACACATACATGAAAATTTTATAGTTGTATGCTTGTCTTACAGTTTTAACATGGCTGCGAGCCATCAACAGAACAAGAATATGATTTGTATAACATAGCAGACAGATTGCAGTAAGATATAACTTGACCTGGTTTTGTGTTACATCTATAATTTTTACTGATACACTATGTGATAAAAAGTATCCGGACACCCCCAAAAACATCAATTTTCCATATTAGGTGCATTGTGCTGCCACCTACTGCCAGGTACTTCATATCAGCGACCTCAGCAGTCATTACACACTGTGAGAGAGCAGAATGGATTCCTACAAACTTTGTGAAGTAGCGTTAAGACTTATCCGGGCACAACTAGCATTTCGTCGTTGTGATGTTCGTTGCATCCCGCCCTCTTGGCGTTGCTGTTTTAACAGCTAGGTGTGTATACGCCGTCTCTTCCAGCATTACTTTTATACGGTTTTAAATATGATTTTAAGAAGTTATTTCATATAAAGAGAGCATTTTGCTCCTAAATTTGATACCAACTGTCACTACGGTTTATTTATTTATTTGCTGATGAAGACACCCGCAGTCCGCGTTGAAACCAGGTGAAGTTAAATTTTATTGCAACTGGTTGTCTCTATAATACAAATGGATGCACGTTTATTGGAAACGTCTGGCTGGAACAGACGGCATTTACACATCTAGCTGTTAAAACTGCAACGCCAAGAAGGCGGGACGCAACGAACATCACAACGACGAAATGCTAGTTGTGCCCGGATAAGTCTTAGCGCTACTTCACAAAGTTTGTAGGAATAACGATATCATTATACAGTATACAACACCCAGGAGAATACTCTGTGGGCCCCCTGGAAATACACACTGAAAGAGGCGTAGGCAATGGTAGAGTGCCGTCTAAGAGAGGCAACCTTGGCAGAAAAAAGATCTCGAGATCGCAAGGTCTCAGTCCCACCATCAGATGCACTCTGTATAGTGGCCGTCACGTTATCAGATGACCTTTTCCACTGCAAGTGCCCAGACAAGCCTCGGAATTCGACTGGCCGCATACACAAAGATTGGACAAAAATATGGAAACACAGTGAACAAAAGCATGCATGAATGCAAATACAGATGCTAGCCAAGCCTAGAGGTTCCGCTGTCTTATTTGACGACAAACAGCACATGAGCAAAGTCCTCGATAAGTCGCAAGTTTCATTAGTGGCCGGAACAGTGTTCAGCGTAGTTGTGAGTGTATTAAGTCGGAACTAAGTGAATTAGGAAAGTGGATGCTTCCGTAACCAAGATAACGGATGTTTTGGTGTTTCAAGATGCACAGCATTAATGATTTAAACCGTATACAGGCAAAGCGGAAAAACGTTATCTGAGTAACAACGCGGACGAATGTGAGCCTTGAGTGACGGTAACAGACCGTCATTGGACAGAGTTGTGACGAAAAATAAGGGAACAGCTGCGAAAGTCCTTTCAGAACTGAATGTCAGATTTGCGATCATTGTCAACACCGAAACAACTCGAAGAGAGCTCCATCAGCAGGAAATTGCACGGCGAAATTGAATTTCAAAACCTCTCAACAGTGATGCAAATTCCCGTTGCGGGAAAACGTGGTGTTCAAGCTATAAAAGTTGGACTGTGAGACAAGTCGTTTGGTTGGATGAGTCTTGTTTCACAATGTCTGCCATTTCTGCCTGAGTATACCTCTGAAGAATGAAATATGGTGAGATTCCGGTGGTTAACCGTGCAACAACATCGTGCTATTACGATGACACCGCACCTCTTCACACAGCTCGCATCGTTAAGGAGTGGTTTTGTGAGCACGAGGGTGAATAGTCACGTGTCTCCTGGCCACCACAGTCACCTTATGCGAATATTATTGAGTATTAGTGTTCTACTTTCGGCAGAAGGGTGCGTGATCGTTACGCTCCTCCGTGATCTTTACCCATTTTGTGGGAAAAATGCTATAGGACTATCAAGAAAATCATATGCAGCTGTATTTCTCCAGGAATGTTTTGAATGCTAACAAGTTTCCTACGCCGTTATACGATGAAATGACAAAAGTCATGGGATACCTCTTAATACTCTGTCGGGAGTCTTTTTTGCTTGGAGTAATGCCGCAACTCTACGTGTAATGGAATCAGCAAGTTGTTCGAAGTCCCATGCAGAAATACTGAACCATCACCCCCCCCCCCCCCCCCCCCACACACACACACACACAGTCATCCATGCGAAAGTGTTGCCGGCGGAGGATTCTGTGCACAAACTGACCTCAATATTACGTCACATAAATGTTCGATGGAATTCATGCCGGGCGTTTTAGGTGGCCAAATCATTCGCTGGGATTGTTCAGAATGTGTTTCAGTCGTGAAGAACTGTGCTCCTGTTACATAGCGCATTGTCATCCACAAACATTCCATTGCTGTTTAAGAAAATGAAGTCCATGAATGGATGCAAGCGTCTTCCAAGTAGCCGAAAATAACCATTTCCAGCCAATGGTCGGTTTACTTGGACCGGAGGACCCTTCCATTCCAGCATTTTGCATAAATATTCCGGCAATACGACTTGAACTTCAAGCAACAGTGAGAGGAGTATTTCTGAATGTCGGTAAAGAAAATAGCAGCTCACAGCTGGAATCTCCTGAATACTTCGTTCGTAAAAATAGATGCCTTACTCCATGTTGAAATAATCTGCATTTACCTGAATTTCGTAATGAATACAGCCTCTACAAACTAGTGAAATTTCTTGTTCTTGGAAATGTTTGCTAATCTATGAAAAAGTTGCGATTTCCACCTGCTTCTACTAGGAATCCAATTATATTACTGTACTGGAAACTGGCTGTGTACAAATATACTTTCCGCTTATGCAGTACTTTGGAAGTCGAGTATCTTAGAATGGACAATTCACGTATAAATTTGTAATTGGCTGACATAACAGTAAAAACATTTTTGCAAAGGGTCTTTGAGAGAAATGAAGCTTTTGTGCGATACAGTATCTTATTATGTGAGTCATTTCAAGTCCACATAAAATGTCAGCCGTAAGAATGCAGAGGGAAGGGATCATACTCCCGTACTGTTACAGCCTCGTTATTGTGCTCCAATAATTTCAAAGTAAAATTATTGAGAAAGGAAAGAAAAAAGTGTCAGTTCTTTTGTCAAGAAACATCCAATGATTTGGCTGGTTCGTCATTAAGATGTACAAATGAAGGATGATAATTTGAGTACATAGTGCACAATGCTTTGTTATTTGTTGGTTATTACAATGATGGCACAAAGATACTGAAACATACTTCGGCATTTATAAACAACAGTTTTTCGTTATAGCCGGCAGACTAGACTTAATAGTTTTATCTCTGAAGAAGGCTACTGCTAGAACTTAAAAAACAAATGATGGATATTTCATCGCCTAGGTAGGGATTCCCCAGTAAGCTCTACAATAACTACAGGTACATCTCAATGAAACTTCAAAAGACTGTCCTCAACAAACAGTATAATAAAAGGTGTCTAGCTGATAACTTAATTCAAAAGAATATGAAAATATATTTGGATAAAATTAAATTATCAGCTTATATTACGGAAATAACGAACAGATGGGGAATACAAATGCGATAACGCAAGAGAAAAAGTAAGAAAACATAAATCTCAGCGGAACCATAAAGAGGACAAGAATATCAGCTAACAACCATAATCAGAGTCAAAAATATAATATACATGGCAGAACCGTCAACCTGACAGGCATAAATTTCACCAAACACAAAAGAGTCTCCTTGATAAAGGGAGAAAACACAGTATTAATACACGCATGTTTACAACAATAGACATGTCACATGAAACAATGAAAGACCTCACAACTGATTCTGAGCACTGTATAAACCATTGAGAAAGACTCAGCCAACAAATTTTAATATACACCTGACAAGAAAATTGTTAGATTTAGAAATAACACAAATAATCAAAACACACGACCATAATGTCCAATAGCAGAAACCCTCAAGAAATTGCATAAAATTTATAGCAACACATTGTCATCACAACGAAAGTAGACATAGGGAACGAAATGGTAACCATGAAAGAAAAGGAAAACATTGACAAAACACTAGATTTCCAACAATGTCACCAGGATTATCAATAGTCCAACTGCGAGACAGAACAGAAAAATTCAACAGTGAAAGATATTAACAACTCATTTACCAAAGGCCAGATAAAAGTAGTGGCAGAGAACAATTGAAAGGCATCTGCTCGAAATTCGGTACCTAAATGCAAGTGCAAAATATTCCTATAACAGTAGTCATTAACTTTAGATATACTCTGCCCAATCACATAACCCAACACACAGACACACACACAACACACACACACACACACACACACACACACACACACACACGGTCCCACGCACACACTATGGGAACTATGCACTTTTTAAAAGATGGAAATCTAGAAAAGTGAAAGGAATTAATAGACCAGCTGAAGAAGCAGACGTTTTACTCCTAGCAAGATTTATGTTATTTGATGGTACATCGATACATACTTACATTTCAATAGATAGAACAATACCATCACACAACTATTCGGCAACGCATAGGACTCACAAACTGAAGAAATGGCAGCCATTTCTCAAGGTTATAACAGCACAAAATTAATTTCTTTTCAATAAATAGTTTTACCCCCATTATCAATAATTTCCAATGGGACCACCAATTAATGGTCACATAAATCAGCTACAGAATTAAATTAAAAACCAGAAGCATGATTTCGATTTTATATTGCATACAGAAAGAGACACCACAATAAATATTCTGACTCTTACCATACAAAGAGTAAATAAATTATATATAGGAATCCAACTGCTACAAGCACCATCATTCATAAACAGTCAAACGACTCTCCCTTGTACATACAAGCAATGTTCAGTTTCGTTTCCTCAGATTAAACAGGACAACAAAAAACAAATAAAATAAAAAGTAGTCAAGGATGATAATGAAACTCATGTGTTAGAAATAAACAAACCATAAACTACAAGTGGTGTTCAATAAGTAGCGCACTACTTACTTTTTTCTCACCCAATTTCGGTTTAAATTTGTGGAATTTGTCGTGGAACATCGTGAAATATTTGTGCTTCAGCCCCTGTGGTTTTAATGAAGTTCGGATAGGTAAGCAGTAGGCATCTTCGCAGGTCCTTACACTATGTCCATGGAGACCTGGCAGTGAAGAAATGGAAAGTGAGTCGTCGGGCGATGCGCCTCTCATCATGGCAACAAGGTCGCGCTAACCTGTCCGATGTGCTGCCTGCCGGCTGACCACACACAGTTGTGAATCTTGCAATGTTGAAACGTACGGCCACTTATTCGAGTTGATCGGCGAATCACACTCAAACATTTCGCTGCACAACTGTACATCTCTGTTGCTGGTGCTGACACTCGTTCATCAGTTGGAGTACTGAAAGGTGTGTGCCTGCTGGATTCCTCACCTACTATCCAGATCTAGCACCTTCCGACTACCATTTCGCCCAATGAAAGATGCACTCGACAGGATGCCATACGTGGATGTAGGTTACTGATTCAGGAAAATATTGGCTCCGACGTCAACCAGCAGATTGCTACCATGTGGGCATATAGGCCCTCCCACTGAGGAGGCGTAAGGCCGTCGCACTGAACTGGCATTATGTCAAAAACAGGGTTTTGTAGCCAACAGAGTGTGGAATCCCGAATAAAAGCCAACTTGCTTAAAAAACTATGTTGCATTACTTGTTGAACGCCCGTCGTAAGTAAGCGGCCAGGGAATAAATGTTCCGCATGCAAGCAAGACCATTACAATAACACAGAAGCAAATACACAAACAACGAACAATGCTTACGTACAACGAGAAAACAGTTCAGAGTATAGGCAATATTGTGAAGGAAAAGAGTCTTCAAGCAGGATGCAGAACAAGCAACACACCACAGAGAAAACTCAGAACACGGGAGACACCCACACACGAATTGAAAGACCAGACATATACAAATTTAAGTGCAAGCGTTGTGAGTCTGTATATAGAGGCCAATCAGCCAGGAACTTAAAAACAAGGTACTCAGAATAAGTCAGAGCTTAGAAAGTTCTATCTACCACAGCAAAAATTGGCTACCGCTTAATAGCCCGCAACCATCCCCCTAAATAAAATATAAATGGACTTAAAAATACTGAAATTCAGCCACAGTTTACAATGTAAACTTAAAACAGAAGAAAAATTCCGTATACTGCAGGCATCACCAGAAGGAAAAGAAATTGTAATCAATTTCATTACACCCATCTGCACACCCAGTCACAAAAACACACCCACACTCACAAAAAAACACACACACACAAAAGAAACATCACCCACCCACCTACACACACACACACACACACACACACTCACTCACTCACACACACACACACACACACTCACTCACTCACAGCCGGCCGAAGTGGCCGTGCGGTTAAAGGCGCTGCAGTCTGGAACCGCAAGACCGCTACGGTCGCAGGTTCGAATCCTGCCTCGGGCATGGATGTTTGTGATGTCCTTAGGTTAGTTAGGTTTAACTAGTTCTAAGTTCTAGGGGACTAATGACCTCAGCAGTTGAGTCCCATAGTGCTCAGAGCCATTTGAACCATTTTCAACTCACTCACACACACACACAAAAAAGAAACACCACCCACCCACCCACCCCCCCACCCACACACACCCACACCCACCCACCCACACACACACACACACACACACACACACACACACACACACACACACACACACGCGCGCGCGCGCGGGTGCGCGCGCGTGCGCCTGCGCACGCGCACACACACATGCAGAGGAACAGAAAATATACTGTGTTCTAATAATCCGGTATACTGATTTGAAAACAGGGGAACGTCAATATGAACTGGGCACACAGCATTATCAAAAACAATGTGTTTAGTGAAATGAAAAAATTATGATTTTCTAGTGGAATGATATTTCGGAACTAGCTGTAAATAACCGCAAAATATAGTCGAGAAATATTTTCAAGTAGCTAAATTACGTTTATACATAAAGTTCTTTGTTAACTCGCCAAACTGACAGTAACATAATTTATTGTAGTTAAGGTTCCAGCATATTGTAATGAAATGAGGGTTCTATACAGCACATTCATGTAGAATAATGACAGTAACATAATTTATTGTAGTTAAGGTTCCAGCATATTGTAATGAAATGAGGGTTCTATACAGCACATTCATGTAGAATAATGAGGTAATAACCACAATAAACAGAAACTATTGCTGCCCTAATTTCGTTAGAATAACAGTTACTTCAAACATGTCTACATTTTACGGAAGTGATGATGGCACTGGAACGAACTCCCTGAAACACATTCGGGGATCTATAAACAACAGTTATTTGCATAATAGCCGGAGCTGAATTTCCATTACTTTTTTCTCCAAAAACGGCTGCTACTAGAGCTTCAAAACCATATGTTCCATAATATGACACAAATGTTTATCGATATTGCACGGAGTAGAGTTACCTATGGTTTCCGACAATCTGTAGGTATCTTGGGGACAGCGAACATTATGAAACTGAAATGTCGTAAACAGAAGCGATGGTCACTCATTTAAGTTACATGCATCCACTTAAATTACCATGGGTACTTTATGCGTGTACTGTAATTACTATTCTTCCCCTGCACCTCGTAGTGCTGTAGTATACAGAATCCATACGGATGCTCCAGTATCTGTAACAAGCGGTACGCAAATGCTTGAAAAACATCTCAAATTGATTAGGTATTGCCATATTATCATGCCGTTTGCCTTTGCTCGAGTGGAAACTATTACGGACCCATTGTTCCCATCTACAAACGTAACATAGAAGCAAGATAAAAAAAGTGTAGCAACCCTGACGAATGATGTCTCACAAGATAGCGAACGAAATACACTCCTGGAAATTGAAATAAGAACACCGTGAATTCATTGTCCCAGGAAGGGGAAACTTTATTGACACATTCCTGGGGTCAGATACATCACATGATCACACTGACAGAACCACAGGCACATAGACACAGGCAACAGAGTATGCACAATGTCGGCACTAAAGTATATCCACCTTTCGCAGCAATGCAGGCTGCTATTCTCCCATGGAGACGATCGTAGAGATGCTGGATGTAGTCCTGTGGAACGGCTTGCCATGCCATTTCCACCTGGCGCCTCAGTTGGACCAGCGTTCGTGCTGGACGTGCAGACCGCGTGAGACGACGCTTCATCCAGTCCCAAACATGCTCAATGGGGGACAGATCCGGAGATCTTGCTGGCCAGGGTAGTTGACTTACACCTTCTAGAGCACGTTGGGTGGCACGGGATACATGCGGACGTGCATTGTCCTGTTGGAACAGCAAGTTCCCTTGCCGGTCTAAGAATGGTAGAACGATGGGTTCGATGACGGTTTGGATGTACCGTGCACTATTCAGTGTCCCCTCGACGATCACCACTGGTGTACGGCCAGTGTATGAGATCGCTCCCCACACCATGATGCCGGGTGTTGGCCCTGTGTGCCTCGGTCGTATGCAGTCCTGATTGTGGCGCTCACCTGCACGGCGCCAAACACGCATACGACCATCATTGGCACCAAGGCAGAAGCGACTCTCATCGCTGAAGACGACACGTCTCCATTCGTCCCTCCATTCACGCCTGCGCGACACCACTGGAGGCGGGCTGCACGATGTTGGGGCGTGAGCGGAAGACGGCCTAACGGTGCGTGGGACCGTAGCCCAGCTTCATGGAGACGATTGTGAATGGTCCTCGCCGATACCCCAGGAGCAACAGTGTCCCTAATTTGCTGGGAAGTGGCGGTGCGGTCCCCTACGGCACTGCGTAGGATCCTACGGTCTTGGCGTGCATCCGTGCGTCGCTGCGGTCCGGTCCCAGGTCGACGGTCACGTGCACCTTCCGCCGACCACTGGCGACAACATCGATGTACTGTGGAGACCTCACGCCCCACGTGTTGAGTAATTCGGCGGTACGTCCACCCGGCCTCCCGCATGCCCACTATACGCCCTCGCTCAAAGTCCATCAACTGCACATACGGTTCACGTCCACGCTGTCGCGGCGTGCTTCCAGTGTTAAAGACTGCGACGGAGCTCCGTATGCCACGGCAAACTGGCTGACACTGACGGCGGCGGTGCACAAATGCTGAGCAGCTAGCGCCATTCGACGGCCAACACCGCGGTTCCTGGTGTGTCCGCTGTGCCGTGCGTGTGATCATTGCTTGTACAGCCCTCTCGCAGTGTCCGGAGCAAGTATGGTGGGTCTGACACACCGGTGTCAATGTGTTCTTTTTTCCATTTCCAGGAGTGTATTACTCGTAACGTGCATATAGAAGTACAGAATCAAAATTCAACAGTAGCTAAGCACATGTAGAACGGACTGGTGGATGAACGATGAAAGTAAAGTTGTATGACTTCTGCACTTTCGATGAGATTAGAGATTTTGCCTTCTTTACAGGTAAGGACCGTCAGCGGCTGTTTGCTTCAGAATGAAGAGAGATCCAGAAAAAGGCGCAGCACGAACAGAGATTATTTTCTTTCATGTCCATCGATGAAACTAAGATGTGTGTTACACATAAAGTGAAGAACTGTTACTACGAGTACGTAATTTTTTATTTCATATCTAAGGTATATGTAATCTAGTGATAAAGTAGATGACGTAAGAATACCGTTCGACATGTTATGCACGAACCAGGGCGTATGACGACTCCTCGTGTAGCGTCATATACAGTCGTCAACGTGAAACAAGTTCCATATTTGTTTTGGGAAATTTGAATTCTTTGCTTATCCAATCGAAGTATTTGCGACGATATCGAGTAAGCACTTAGATGTTTTCACATGGCGTCCAGGAAATGCCAGCGCTTGAGTACTCAAAAGTGTAAGAATGAACTAATTTTTCTGCCAGTCATAATGTACATTGAGCTGAGGATGTACTTTTTTGAAGTGCTCATGTATCTCTCGTTCCACTTGAGTGACAGAAAAAAGTTCACAGTGTTGCCACGCAAAACTATTTTCGTGCGAGTTTGCTATTAATATGAAATAAAGAAACGTAATCAAAAGAATACTACAGCACAACAGTTACTTGAACTGATACGTGGACATGAAACTACTTGATGATCGGTAAGAGGGACATGACAGGACAAGTAATTGTTATTGAATGATGCTCCACACTTCATAGTGACACAGACACACGACGCTATTTTCCGACATGGGCATCAGGTCTCTGTAAACACCGGTCGGAACGTTCCAACAATCGTCCAATTCCGCGACGACAGAAATCCGCTCCATGGTCACGGGGCCACTGGATAAATGCTGTATAAACTTTCTTGTCGTTGGAAAACCTCTTGCCCCCCATATGATCCTCCAGGGCTCCCTGTACATTGTTTTCTGATGTCGATATCGAGAGCCTTCCATCCCGATCAACATCGCCCATGCCTGTCCGGCCTTTGTCAGATTGTTGGCGCAGTTTCACTGCAGCTGGACGCGAGATCGCATTTCGTCAACATACTACCATAATGTTTAGGTGGAATAAGTTTTGTTCACAATAATCGAGTGACATGCATACATCAATATAAAAGTACTTTTGCAGGTGCTGCGCCATTTTACTTGTTCGGTGTGACGCATCTGTTGTCCATATCGCTGCAGAACTGTATCTGCAGGAAAGACAGTGCATCATTCTTCATGCGTACTGGTCTTGGCGTGGGAAGACATTTGTAACATACTTTCTGAAGTCTGTACGTATTGACTGTTCTACAGCAAACATTTGTTCAGTAAAACGAATTTATATCTGCTTTCTTTTGTAACGACATGAAACGAGATTTCAATTTCTGTAATATTAGTTCGTTTCACTTACTGACTTTTTTTTTTATTTTATGGAAGGGGAACTAAATAATGTAGCCTAACAGATGCATTCCTCCAAGTAGACGTAAAGTAAAGCTCCATTAGCGTGAAGACAAATTCTTCTACAACGCAACATAATTCACAGGAAGTGGCGCCCTTTGTGGAAGTTCGGACTTCACTGCTCATTCCTTCTCCCCTATCACACAACCTTCCCCCTTGCCAACTCTGCAACTCACAAACAAAGCCTTAAATTTCTGTTTCTTCCGACAATGAGGAACGGTCGCTGAACTTTGCAAGAGACATTTATCTCGTAAACCTGTCAAGTCGATTGCTCTAGCATTGTTCAATGGTTTTTGGCGAAGCTACACACAGAAGAATACTTCAGATTCAGGAGTAACGTAAATTTTGTCTTTTCTGCTAACTTCTGCACAGTGAACATTAAATGGTCAGGTATATGATTTACGCTTACGCAGATAGTAAGCCTTTTAAACTGACGTTTTTCTGTAATATCAATACTGGATCAATCCCGCTGTGGACAGCACACTTAGAATTAACTGCATCAGAAAATGTAGCCCTGTGATGACCTGTCCTTTTAGGAGACATTTCGAATTCACAACAGTATTTCCCTTTTGCTTGCTTATCAGGTATACGACATGTAAGTATTTGAAAGGCAAACAGGAAAGAATGATATTAATATAAGTCACCAATATGTGACTCCATTTTTCGTCGATTAAAAATGTATTGTAATGCTAGGAAGGCAATGTAACCAGAGGCGGAGATGTAGATGTTCCAAATGATCGTCAAAAGTGGCACTACAGATGACATCACACACATAGTTGCAGACACATTTTAACTTGAGATCACCAAGCATGGAAGAAAGGTATTGGTTAAAAACAGACTTGGTCGCAATTTTAGTTTTACTTTTCAACTACGCGTTTCGCCTTTTATTTACGCATCTTCAGGTTGATCTACATAGAAAACAGAGAACAAATACATCTATTTAAGAATCGCGATGATGTAAAAGCATGTATAAACAGATCAAATGCTGAAAGAGCAAATACTTTAATTTGGTATTTCTTAGACCGATCCTTTAGACAGTGTAGCAAAAGGACATCGTCGAATACATCAGGCCAACGTCGCCTTCGTTATACTCAGTTAAGGCCCCGCAGTCATGGACTGTGCGGCTGGTCCCGGCGGAGGTTCGAGTCCTCCCTCGGTCATGGGTGTGTGTGAAACTTCCTGGCAGATTAAAACTGTGTGCCCGACCGAGACTCGAACTCGGGACCTTTGCCTTTCGCGGGCAAGTGCTCTACCAACTGAGCTACCGAAGCACGACTCACGCCCGGTACTCACAGCTTTACTTCTGCCAGTACCTCGTCTCATACCTTCCAAACTTTACAGAAGCTCTCCTGCGAACCTTGCAGAACTAGCACTCCTGAAAGAAAGGATATTGCGGAGACATGGCTTAGCCACAGCCTTGGGGATGTTTCCAGAGTAAGATTTTCACTCTGCAGCGGAGTGAGCGCTGATATGAAACTTCCTGGCAGATTAAAACTGTGTGCCCGACCGAGACTCGAACTCGGGACCTTTGCCTTTCGCGGGCACTCCGCTGCAGAGTGAAAATCTCACTCTGGAAACATCCCCAAGGCTGTGGCTAAGCCATGTCTCCGCAATATCCTTTCTTTGAGGAGTGCTAGTTCTGCAAGGTTCGCAGGAGAGCTTCTGTAAAGTTTGGAAGGTAGGAGACGAGGTACTGGCAGAAGTAAAGCTGTGAGTACCGGGCGTGAGTCGTGCTTCGGTAGCTCAGTTGGTAGAGCACTTGCCCGCGAAAGGCAAAGGTCCCGAGTTCGAGTCTCGGTCGGGCACACAGTTTTAATCTGCCAGGAAGTTTCATATCAGCGCACACTCCGCTGCAGAGTGAAAATCTCACTCTGGAAACATCCCCAAGGCTGTGGCTAAGCCATGTCTCCGCAATATCCTTTCTTTCAGGAGTGCTAGTTCTGCAAGGTTCGCAGGAGAGCTTCTGTAAAGTTTGGAAGGTAGGAGACGAGGTATTGGCAGAAGTAAAGCTGTGAGTACCGGGCGTGAGTCGTGCTTCGGTAGCTCAGTTGGTAGAGCACTTGCCCGCGAAAGGCAAAGGTCCCGAGTTCGAGTCTCGGTCGGGCACACAGTTTTAATCTGTCAGGAAGTTTCATATCAGCGGACACTCCGCTGCAGAGTGAAAATCTCACTATGGGTGTGTGTGTTTGTCCTGAGAATAATTTAGGTTAGTAGTGTGTAAGCTTAGGGACTGATGACCTTAGGAGTTAAGTCCCATAAGATTTCAAACACATCTGAACATTTTTTTAAACTCAGTTAAAAACTAGAAATATAAAACAGTAAAAACAGATAGGAAAATTCATCAGTGATCGGACACTCAAAAATGCAATCAAATTGCCGAAGCCTTATGATAAGGTCTTACCTTTTCTAGATGGACGCGAGTGACTTCAAGACCTGCATAGCGCGTTCCCGTTCACAGGAGCGAGTAACAGAATAAGATGGGGCTCAGGTAGTAAGTGTAATGCACCACCGCGTCGTGTGCTAGTACTGACGCCTAATACATAATCACCTCAATAGGTGGCGCTGCCACACAGCTGCTGGTAAGAATGAGAGATCGTAAAGGGGTTATACATAACCACATAAATTTATAAATGTAATACACATAAAACATTAATAAGATGGAATTACTAGGAGCAACACCTGTGCAATAACTTATCCTAAAATTCTCACGAAGTAAAATACAAATGAAGGCGGTAAATTTAAAATGAGAAAACAGGGTGTATAATACAACACACAGATATAGTACAAAACCAGATTTCAGGTATCATATACCACTAGAATGAGAACATTGAAAACACAGGAACGTAATTTCAGATGAAGAGGCCCCACCATATAACGCTCAATTCTGCGTCACTCGGAGATAGAACTACTACCTAACAAGAAAACTCTTTTTTTATACAAAATACAAGTAAAATTTTTACAATTTTAATAAACATTTTTGGAATAGTGTTTAAATTTTTTTTAATTCTTTCTTTTTAAAATTCAGTCTTAATCACACCACGTATGTTACAATAACATAGGTGACCGGTTTCGGTCATATCACATGACCATCATTAAACCCATGGCATCCTTCGAAGATGGTAGGTGGAGCACTCTTCTCAGCTGCTGTGATGTCAAAACATTTTAAAATCATTACGCTTAAAAATACACACTAACGTGGGAAACGGACGTAATGAGGGTAAACTTTTTCCCCATTTCCATTTTATAGCGACATTGAAATGTGTAAAATGCGTCGACATTTAAAGCGACAAACTCGCAAGTATCATATTTGAGTCAAAAACCCCTAATTGCTTGGCTAACAAGACGACGTAAGGTTAGAGAGGAACAGGACCCATCTTTAGGCAGAATTACGAGAGCCCCAGGATTACATAAATAACACCGATTTCATAACTTCTAAAAAGGCATGACTGGTGCCAAATATTTGGCCGTTAAGGAGGGACAAATCTTCGTCCTCCATATGGCTAAATATTTCAGTTTCTTCCAAAATGTTTAACTTCTTACCCTCTTGCGCAAAATGCATAATCTTAAGATTTTGTACTTGCTGAGGACTATGGCCACTGGCTTTAAGTTGTTGAGCAAAGGCAGAGCTCTGTTTTACCTGTTCCCATCTATTGAGTAGATATTCTTGGAATCTAATTTTGAAGCTTCTGAATGTTTGTCCAACATATCCTACATTACAAACTCGACACTCCAGCAGATATACCCACGATGTCAAAAGGTTGTTCATTTTGGGTGATTCATTATGTACCTACATAAACTGGAGATTGGTAGCCGCGGAAAATACTATAGGAGAGCCCACTCCCCGAAAAAGATTTGCCAGTTCATAACTAAAATTTCCCATAAATGGCAAAGAAATGTAATTGTGCTCCGCGTCAGAAGCTGCATTGGGTGTACTTTAACGGGGCATCGTTGTTTTGTCTTGGTATAACTTATCAACGAGCGCAACACTGTAGCCAATATTATTACGGGCGATATACTTTAGATTGTCGAGTTCTCTATTAACTACGTCTTCAGATAATGGCAATTCGCATGGACTCATGATCATAGCTCTATAAAAAAACTAATCTTATGCTGGTGAGGATGGCAGGAAGAAGCATGAAAAATAGCATCTGTGGTCGTGGGTTTCCTAAAAATACCCGTGGATACTTTGTTATCACGTATCTGTAACCGCAGATCTAGGTAATTGAGGAGTCTGTCAGTATTCATATCCTCATGTGTGAAAATCATCTTTGGGTGAAGGGCATTAAATTCATCAACCAAACTCAAAATTTCTGATTCATCGCCATTAAACATAACCAGAATGTCGTCAACAAAATTTCTGACTCATCGCCATTAAACATAACCACAATGTCGTCAACATAACGCCGATAAAATTAAATTTTTTGACAAAAGTAGGAATTGCGTTTAAATACCTGGAGCTCAATGTAGTTAACGAAGACATTAGCTAAAAACCAACCAAAACCCTGCCCATAGCCAGGCCATCTCTCTGACTATACACGTTGTCATTAAACGAGAGACAATTATATGCCATAAGAATTTGAAGAAGAGAGATAACCTCGATAATCTCATCTGCTATCATTCACTTATTATGAAAGAGATTCTCCTGGATAATCATAATGGTTCCTTCTATCGGCACATTTGTGTACGAATTCTTTATGTCAAGGGGTAAGAGACGACAGCCTGTCGGGGAGACTTGGTCCTGTAACAACGTAACCAGTTCTTTCCGACTCCTTAACGTCAAAGTCTGCTCGAAAACAAATTCTTTTTTCAAAAGCTGCAAGAAAAATCTTTGCACAGGCTCACCTATCTTCCCTTTTGCACTAATTAACGGGCGGATAGGGAAACCTTCCTTATGAGTCTTAATTGGGGCCGTCAATGCAGGAATTTTAGGATTCATAACATGCATTCTTGAAAACCTGTTAGGGTCCTTCAAGACAATCTTTAAGTTCCCTCGCGTAAGTCACCAATCGATCGTGGCCTAACGGGTGGATGTTATTCTCTTCGGAGAATGAAAGAATCTTATCCACATATACTTGTCAATATACACTAACAGCTGAGTTCCCTTTATCAGCGCAAATAGCAAGGGCTTCCTCAACCTCGAGTTTTTTGTTTATAGATCTCAGAACTGACATCTCATCATTATGGGCTTACCTTTTTACTGCCTTAGTTGTTATATCACTCGCCCTAGACGCCAATTTGACATTTTCTCCTTCAGAACAATTCGAAGCGTCGATGGTCATGTTTACATGTGCTACTGAAGTGGCGATCTTTCTACCAACAAGCTTAGTCTGAATACTATATTTTAAGCCTTTATCCAGAAGTCGAGATTGTTTTCCATCGAATGTAAGTTGGGTGAGATTTAATCACTCTTTTAGCGAAAGTGAAGGTATTTCTAGGAGTAATATTCCGCTGTGATCTACATTGAGAGCATTTGTATATTTCTTCGAAGTTAAGCTGACAAAATCTCAACAGTTTCTCGATAATAACTGTCCTGCCAACTCGACGTCATTCTGACAGTCGATTAGGCAATATCGACGGGCGATGCGCAGGGTGCCATTTCATTTTGGCGTGTTTAGCTGTTTTGTATTGCAACTTATAGTATGCTGTTTCAAGACAACGGCGCACTGAAACTGTATCACAGGGACGTCACCCGTATAATAACTAAAGGTCAGCTAATAACGCATCAACTATGTAAGTCTTCATCAGACAGTGAGATAATCAAGACGTGAGACAAAAATGAAGTGACTGAGCGGCGTCGTAATCGATAATGTCGTGCATTATTTTATTCTGTTTCTTATGTGTGTAGTAGAAGTTTGTTCAGCAGTATTCGACGTTATTTAACCTTTCCGTCTGATTACAGAACGATGACGGAAATAAATATTTGGCTGTTTATATCCAATATGTGGCGATTTCTAACTGTGTGATAAGACAGGAACCTAAGAGGACAGCTTAAATTGCCGCGAGTGAAACAGGGATTATGAGCATTCATATTGACATGAAACTTCCTGGCAGATTAAAACTGTGTGCCGGACCGAAACTCGAACTCGGGACCTTTGCCTTTCGCGGGCTAGTGCTCTACCAACTGAGCTACCCAAGCACGACTCACGCCCCGTCCTCACAGCTTTACTTCTGCCAGTACCTCGTCTCCTACCTTCCAAATTTTACAGAAGCTCTCCTGCGAACCTTGCAGAACTAGCACTCTTCAAAGAAAGGATGCTGCGGAGACATGGCTAAGCCACAGCCTGGGGGATGTTTCCAGAATAGGATTTTCACCCTGCAGCGGAGTGTGCGCTGGTATGGAACTTGCTGGCAGATTAAAACTATGTGCCGGACCGAGACTCGAACTCGGGATCTTTGCCTTTCGCGGGCATATCAGCGCACACTCCGCTGCAGGGTGAAAATCTCATTCTGGAAGCATTCATATTCTTTCGTGTCGCAAGTATTTTGCGAGTAACACCTCACAAGATTTTCTGCAAATCAGTGGCACCTCCGGTTAATATATTTGTTAAGACACAAAGGAATCAAAGACACTGGCTGCGACTGGGCATTGAAGTTGCGAAAAACGAGAGTTAGAAATGAATGAAGTTACACCATCAAAAGTAGACTGTGCGAGTTGGCGAGAGTTATATTAATTTTAAAAGTGATCAGCAACAGTTAACGAGGACAAAAATTTACACGTCTCCTTAGCAAATCTATTGGATCACTTAACCTACGAAGAGTCGCGAAATGCGTTAGTCAGTTCGCCTTCTCTGCCAACCGACCTTGAACACCGTTATGTATTAGTCACCGCTGTAAGTGCAATAACCTTTATTTGGTGCATACTGAACTCCTTTTCATTATGTTTCGACTAACACAAAATAATACGAAATACATATATGGGTCAATCACATTTTTTCAGTCTCTAGCGAGCGTCTATTATGTCACTTTCGGACTAGCATGTTAGCGGACTAGTGTATGGAAACCAGTTTATTGGTATTGGCAGTCTTTCCTCCAGCTGTTTGCTGGAAAGCGAGCCTCGCGAGAACAGGATGTCGGTAGCGCGTCCTCTTCGCTGTTGTGACGCAAGAAGCGCAGCTGGCAATATTTGCTCCGCGTTATCTTTTATCGCTAAAGCTGGATCTGCGACAGCGCTAAAGCGCACAACAAACAGCTCACGCCTGGAGATTTCGCACAAATATTTTCTCAGCGACGACGTAAACCACCTCACCGTTTGCGTGGTCTGAAACACTGAAAGTGGCGGTTGATGTATTTGTGTAGTTTGCACAGCTCTACTTAAAGACAATGAAAAATCTGTCTTCGTAAATCGCTTCATTGTGTTACAGATGTACATACATTTTTAACCTGACTTACTTAAACACCAAAGAAGACACTCAACATTAAGGCGAATTCCATACCTGCTTTCCTGCATTCGATGTAACAAAATTGTTGGTCGGATAATGCAGTATTTCTTGGTCCTTAGCCTGATGGATTAAATACCCGACAGAATGATTTTTGTGTTCACACCTCTATGTACCTAATAGTGACAGAATGTGTCGTCAACAGAATGTGCCTTTATAGATAATATACCCCATCATCACTGCAACGTTCCAAAAGATTTCGCTGTTTAGCTGTTTAAACGTAACTGGCATTACTTGTGTTTGTCACAGTATGGAGGTATTGCTATACATATATTCTATTCAGTGTCTTCTCGTTAGTTACGTTATCTACTCATCTAATCTTCAGCATTCTTCTGTAGCACCACAGTTCAAAAACTACTGTTATTTTCTTGTCTAGAAGTGTTCATCGTCCAAGTGTTACACTTCCATACATGGCTACACTAAATAAAAATACTTTGAGAAAATACTTTTTAATACTTAATTCTATATTCGACATTAGCAAATCCCTCTTTTTGGGAAACGTTTTCCTTGCCATTGGAAGTCTATAGTTTTTATCTTCTTTATTTCGTCCACCATCAGTTGTTTGGCTGCCAAAATAACAAGACTCATCTACTACTTTAAGTGACTCGTTTCCTGCGTAATTCCTGCAGCAACACCTGATTTAATTCGGCTACATTCCATTATCCTTGTTTTGCTATTATTGATGTTCATCTTATATTCTCCTTCCAAAGCACCGTCCCTTCCGTTCAACCGCTCGGCCAAATCTGTTGCAGTTTTTGCCAGAATTATAGTGCCACTGGCAATCCTCAAAGTTTTTATTTGTTGTCCATGAACTTCAACTCCTGCTCCAAATGTTTCTTTGGTTTCTTTTAATGCTTGTTCAGTGTAAATACTAAATAACATCGTGGACAGGCTACAATCCCTTCCACGCCCCTCTGCTCTTATAACGGCTGGTTTCTGTACAAGTTGTAAATAGCCCTTCTCTACCTATATTGTACCCCTGCCGTTTTATGATTTTCAAAGAGAGTACTCCAGTAATCATTGTCAAAAGCTTCCTCTAATCTACAAGTTCTTCCTATCTTCTAGAGATTACGCGTAGGGTCAGTATTACCTCGCGTGTTGCTGCATTTCTGCGGCATCCAAACTGATCTTCCCCGAGGCTGGCTTCTACCAGTTTTTACATTCTTCTGTAAAGAATTTGTGTTGGTACTCTACAGCCATGACCTATTAAACTGATAGTTCGACATTATTCACACTGTCAGCACTCTCTTCTTTGGAATTCGTATTATTACTTTCTTATTGAGGTCTGACGATATCTGGCTTATTCCATACATCTTGCTCCCCAGCTGAAAGAATTTTATCGTGGCTCTCCCAAGCGGTCAATAGTTCTGGCGAATGTCGCCTACGCCCGGGGCCTTCTTTCGACTAAGCGCTTTCACTGTCCTGTTAAATTCTTCTCCCATCTTATCTTCATCCAAGTCCTCTTCCAGATCTATAATACTGCCTTTAAGTTCATCTTCATTGTATTCAAGGTGTGACAATAAAGTAATCAAACTGATTTTCTTTGCAAGAAGTGGAAACTCTGCAGGGTTGCGTAGGCACAATGTCTTTGACCTCGGTCTATAAGTTTCTTATAGTCCAAGCGCCTCATCGTTGCAACTGTTCAGTCGTGAGTTGTGCTGTAATAAGTTAACACGTGTTTGTGTCTCTCGTCACGGAAATGGATCCGCATAATATTGCGCAGTGGTATGCCATTTCTTTTAGCGTTAAATTGGGTGAAAACGCGACGACATCTTACGGTTAGCTTGAGAAGGCTTTTGGAGGGGAGGTTATGTCAAGAGCTCATGTTTTTTGTTGGCATAAAATGTTTAGTGACGGCAGAACAAATGTTGAAGATGAAGACCGCAGTGGATAACCATCATCCTCATGGACGGATGTCAACTTGACCAGGGTGCAAGGACTCGTACGATCTGATCGAAGATTATCTGTGAAAATGATTATAGAAGAAATAAACATCAATCGAGAAATGGCTCGTCTAATAATAACTAAAGATCTTGGTATGAGAAATACAGGACTATTACAAATGATTGAAGCTATTTCATAAATTCACTGTACCTCCATTCATTGACATATGGTCACGACACACTACAGATACGTAGAAAAACTCATAAAGTTTTGTTCGGCTGAAGCCGCACTTCAGGTTTCTGCCGCCAGAGCGCTCGAGAGCGCAGTGAGACAAAATGGCGACAGGAGCCGAGAAAGCGTATGTCGTGCTTGAAATGCACTCACATCAGTCAGTCATAACAGTGCAACGACACTTCAGGACGAAGTTCAACAAAGATCCACCAACTGCTAACTCCATTCGGCGATGGTATGCGCAGTTTAAAGCTTCTGGATGCCTCTGTAAAGGGAAATCAACGGGTCGGCCTGCAGTGAGCGAAGAAACGGTTGAACGCGTGCGGGCAAGTTTCACGCGTAGCCGCGGAAGTCGACGAATAAAGCAAGCAGGGAGCTAAACGTACCACAGCCGAAGGTTTGGAAAATCTTATGGAAAAGGCTAAAGCAGTAGCATTTCTTAAACAGGAGATTGGAAAACCGATGGATCGGTCGTGGTGGAGATCATGATCAGCAATTCATGTCATGGCCTCCACGCTCTCCCGACCTAACCCCATGCAATTTCTTTCTGTGGGGTTATGTGAAAGATTCAGTGTTTAAACCTCCTCTACCAAGAAACGTGATAGAACTGCGAGCTCGCATCAACGATGCTTTCGAACTCATTGATGGGGACATGCTGCGCCGAGTGTGGGAGAAACTTGATAATCGGCTTGATGTCTGCCGAATCACTAAAGGCGCACATATCGAACATTTTTGAATGCCTAAAAAAACTTTTTGAGTTTTTGCATGTGTGTGCAAAGCATTGTGAAAATATCTCAAATAATAAAGTTATTGTAGAGCTGTGAAATCGCTTCAATCATTTGTAATAACCCTGTACATGTGCAAAAATGGTCCCCAAAATGTCACACCACAACAGCGAGAAACACGGAAAAATGTGGCAGCCGATCTGTTAGAGGAAACGGAAATCAATCCAGAATTGTTGAGCCCTGTTATCACAGGTGATGAAAGTAGGTTTTTTCAGTATGATCCAGAGAGAAAACGCCAAAGTTCGTAATAGTGCTCAAAGGGATCACCCAGATCAAAAAAAGCTCGCATGTGAAAGACAAAAGTGAAATTCATGCTTTTGTGGTTCTTTGATTCCAAGGAAATTGTTCACAAAGAGTGCGTGCCTCCTGGACAAACAGTTAATCAATATTACTACAAACAAATTTTAGAAGGACTTTGTAAAAGAGTTCTTTGTATCTGTGCAATCATTGCTGATAATTGGATTCTGCATCACGATACTGCGCCATCCCATACTGCTCTGTCAGTGCAGCAGTTCTTAACCTCAAAACTAATTTCAGTACTATCACAGCCACCTTATTCACCAGATATCGCTCCATGCGACTTATTTCTATTTCCAAGAGTCAAAACGGCGGTAAAGGGACACCATTTTCAAACAACACACGATGTCCAAAATGCTGTGACGAGGGTCTTGGAGGATATTACAGAAGATGAGTTCCAGAAATGTTACCATCCATGGCGGAAAGGCTGGAAAAAGTGTGTACAATCAGAAGGGAACTACTTTGAAGGAGACAACACTAAACTTGACTAAAACGGTAAGCGACATTTGTTTTGACATCAGTCTCATAACTTTATTGTCACACCTCGTAGACCCTTCATATACTCCTTCCATCTCTCAGCTTTCACTTCCTTGCTTAGGGCTGGTCTTCCATCTGAACTCTTGGTACTCATACAGCTACCTTTCTTTTCTCCAAAGGCTACTTTAATGTACTGGGAAACAATGAAATAAAGTAATTACGTGACTTTATTTCATCGAGGTGATAGAACTTCTCGTAAGTATAGGTTCGACTGATGTTGACAGTTATCTTGGGTTGGCAAGCGAGTGTTTTGTTTCTTACGGTAATAATAAAGTGTACTGAAGAATTATATTGTATTCGTCAATAACTATACTTCGCTAGCGACTTAAATTCCTGAGGCCAGTTTTCCACTTACTACACAATAAAGAACGAGAACAGGAAAGAAGTTGCAGGTTTTGTCTGCACCAGATCGTTGCGTGTCTCGGGAAGTCTGTTTGCGCCATTCGCTGAGGTGCGCTGGGTCTTACAGACGGACCACAGACGGAGGCTGCAGACGGGGCAAGTGCCTGCCGGCGCCATCCCCGCTGCTGAAATAAAACGCTTTTACGCTGTTCCTTATGAGACACAATTCAGCTGTTATTGCACAAATTCGTGTGCCACCGAGACCGCTGGGACTCTGCGGCTGTAAAACGCTTCATGAAGCAACGTTTTATTTCTATACGTATAGCTACAGCCTTGCTCTGTTTCGTCGCCACGTTTCTTTCTCACAAAGGCATGCTTCGGGAGAAACAGGGCACAATATTCCCAACATTCTTCACGCAACAAACAGTCCTTAAACAGTCAGCAAATGCCAACACTGTGCAGCTTTACTACCGATTTAGAAAGGAGGTGCCGTGATATACCTAAGTATAGGCGGTTAGGTGTTCTGTGAAAAGACATGGATATTAAAACCGACATGGACAGAGGCTTTTCTTTTACCTCTTACTTTTCTTAGGGTTAAGGGAGGAGGAGTTGATCAGTCTTATGACAGGTTTCATGCCGCCAATTTTCTGGTACTCCACGCACGAGTGGTCACTCCCGCTACACCGGTACACAAATGATATGCCCGAGATAATGGCTATCTACGTAATTTTCTCGACTCTTCCACTAAGGAGAATTAACGCAACTCTTACAACGGCACCAGTTAATAACGAGTCTAAAGACCATGGCATTACAGAAGGTTTTATAATCAGTTATGGTAGTTACAGCGACCACATTTTATTCAGACTTTTAACCAACTCTTAAGATCGGAGGATTACACAGAGCAAGCCACTGTGCGGATAACCATTTTTTTTTATTAGTCATCAGTTTTCTCACTGGTCTGATGCGGCCCTCCACGAATTTCTCTTCCGCGCCAACCTTTTCATCTCAGAGTAGCACTTGCGCACTGCACCCTCAATTATTTTCTGGATGTTTTACTGTCTCTGCTTTCCCTGCTGTTTTTACCCTCTTCAGCTCCCTCTAGAACCATGGAAGTTATTCGCTGCTGTCTTAACTCATATCCTATCATTCTGTCCCTCTTCATCTCACTGTTTTACGTAAGTTATTTTCTTCGCCGATTCTGCGGAGAGTCTCCTCATTTCTTATCTGATCAGAACAACTAATTTCGACTTTTTTAGTACCTCCACATCTCAAACGCTTCAATTCTCTTCTGTTCCGTTTCCCCCATATTCACGATCTTTTAGCATACGGTGCTGTGCTGTAAAAGAAGAATCTGAGTAATTTCTCCCTTTTGCTAGTGCTGGTCAGTTTCTTATGTCCTCCTCGATTCGTCCGTCATGGATTAATTTGCCTCCAACGTTTTGAATTCCTTATTTTCGTCTGCTTCTATATCACTAACGCCGATGTTAACTTTCTCGCTATTCTAATTTTTGATGCTCCTCATTACATTTGGCTTTCTTCGACTTATCCTCATTCTATATTCTGTGTTCATTAGATCATGACATTCAGTACATTTTGTATTTCTTCGCTTTCACCGTAGATAGCAATGTCATCAGTGAATCTTATCATTAATATCTTTACACTTTTAATTTTAATCTTATACTTGAAACTTTCTTTTATTTCCGTCATTGCTTCTTCGTCATACAGATTGAATAGTAGGGACGAAAGACTACATCCGTCTTACATCCTTTTTAATCCAAGTGCTTCGATCTTGGTATTGCAATCTCATTTTTCCTTTTGCTTCTTGCACATATGGCATATCATCCGACTTTCCCTACGGTTTACTGTTAATTTTGCCAGAATTTTGAACATCTTGTACCATTTGACATGGTTGAAGGCTTTCTCTAAGTCGACAGATTCGATGAACGTGTCGTGATTGTTCTTCCAGAGCAAGGTAGCTACTGCATCTCTGGTACCTTTACCATTTCTAAAACCGTCATCTACCAGCCATTCAGTTTTATTCTCCGTCTTCCTGTATGTTATGCTTGCCGGCAACTTGGGTGCATGAGCTGTTAAGCTCATTGTGCGATAATTCTCGAACTTGTCGGCTCTTCCTCTCTTCGGGATCGTGTAGAGACTTTTTTGGAAAGTCTAACTGTACGTCACCAGTCTCATATATTCTACACACCAGCTTGTAAAGTCGTTTGGTTGCCACTTTCCGCTATCATTTTACAAATTCCAATGGAACGTTATCTACTCCTTTTCCCTTATTTGACCCCATAACTTCGAGAGCTCTTTTAAATTCTGACTGGATGTCCTATCTTTTTCATATCGACTCCAATGTATTGTTCTGTCATATCATCAAAAAAATCATCCACTTCATAGACGAAATCAATGTACCCTTTCTTCCTATACTCTCTCTCCACTGCGTTTAATAGCGTAGTTCTCCGTTTCACTCTTAATGTTACGTCCTTACTTTTAATTTCTCCGATGGCTGTTTTGACTTTTCTGTATTCTGAGACGATCCTTCTGACGATCACTTCATTTTCGACTTCATTACATTTTTCAGCCAGCAATTGCGCTTGGCTGCCTTACAATTTCTATTTATTTCATCCCTTAGTTATTTGCGAGGGCTTTTCGTAAAGTAACCTCTGTTTATTTAGAAAAAATGCAATATAGTTACAGAATTTGTTATACAAGACGGTAAAGTACACACGAATTTATTATTCCACATTGTTTCCAGCCACAATGAGACATAGGTCACAGCGTTTGACAAGGTCTGAAATCCCGCTGTCGAAGAATTCTACGCGACGCGGGGTAGCTGCGCGATCTAGGGCGCTTTAGCATGGTTCGCGTGCCTCCCCCGTCGGAGGTTCGAGTCCTCCCTCGGGAATCGATGTGTGTGTTGTCCTTAGCACAAGTCAGTTTAAGTCAGACTAAGTAGTATGTAAGCATAGGGCCCGATGACCTCAGCAATTTGGTTCCGTAGGACCTTACCAAAAATTCCCAAATTTCCATTTTCGAAGAATTCTACCCCCTGCACCGATCTGGCATTAAATATTCGGTATCCCAAGTCTTTAGTAATCACTTTGTACAGAAGGGTACGAATAATCTGTAGAAAATGCACAAAATGTTCAGAAATGGTGGATGTGTTGTTTTCCCTAACTTTTTCGTCCACGAACCAAATCACGTCTGCATTTGTGATACTCGGTCGACCACGCTTCTCTTCGTCATGGGCATTAATTGGTCCATTACTGAACATACGGCAACAGCCTTATATCACCTTCACTCTTTACCGAAGATTTGGGCTACAGGAAATGTAATACCAGAAAGGCGCAAGCGGCAGTATTGTACGACTGCAGAATTTCAGATCTTATCAAACGCCAACTAATGTCTCAATTACGCTGGAAAGATTTTGGAAAAATAAATTAGAGGGTGTACTTTCTCAGTACTGTAAATCAACTTCACGTTGTTGCTGTTTTTTTTTTTTTTTTTTTTTTTTTTTTAAGTAAAGAGAAGCCACTTTGCGAATAATTCTCGTATATTGCTGTATTTCAGTCTTTCCTTGAACATTTTGTACTCCCTTATTTCGTCAGTCAACTGCTTTCTTGTGTTATCCAGTGTTTCTTCGCATTGGCCTTCCTTGCACCTATGTATGTCTGCCCAATGTGATTGCCCTTTCTAGAGATGTCCGCTCCTCTTCAACTGAACTGCCTGCTCTGGTAATCATTATTGCAGTATCTACATCCTCAGAGAATTCAAACGCTTCTCGTCACTCCTTAGTACTTCAGTATCGCACTTTCTTCAGTGCTAATTCTTCCGGACGAATCTCTTAAACATCGCCGGCCGGTGTGGCCGAGCGGTTCCAGGCGCTTCAGTCTGTAACCGCGCGACCGCTACGGTCGCAAGTTAGAATCCTGCCTCGGGCATGGATGTGTGTGATGTCCTTAGGTTAGTTAGGTTTAAGTACTAAGTTGCAGGGGACTGACGACCTCAGATGCTAAGACCCATAGTGCTCAGAGCCATTTGATCAATTTCTTAAACTTCAGTCTTCAGCAATACTAAATTGTGATCTGTTCCTTTATCTTCTGCAGGGTGCACCTTACAATGCAGTATCAGTTTCCCTAATCTCTGACCATGATGTAATCCAGTGGGAATCGTTGCGTGTCTCTGGGTCTTTATTAAATATACCTCCTCCTCTCGTGATTCTTGGACAGAGTATTCCTTATTAGATCCGAAATTTATAGTGGAACTCAGCCTTTCTTGTCTCTCATTCCCGCAGCCAGACCCACATTCTTCAGTAATCCTTTCCGCAATTATTCCCCTTACAACCACATTCCAGTCTCCGATGATTATTAGATTTTCATATCCCTTTACATACTGAGTTACCCGTTTAACATTCTTCTGCTTCCAACATCGACATATGTACCTCTACTGTCGTTTTTAGCCTTGGTTTGCCGTAGAATCTATTAAGAACAACCCTGTCACTGAACTATAAGAGTAACTCACTCTCTATCCTTCTTTCATGTTTGTAACGAATCCAAATCCTGTTATATCATTTTCTGTTGCTGTGATATTATTCCATATACGTCGGGCCAGATATTTGAAACTGAATGAAGCTAAGTTCATTCCATTTTCACTACACTGACCGCCGCTACATCTAGAGTGAGCCTTAACATTTTCCTTTTGATATTTTCTAGTTTTCATACTTGCGAGATTCAGTGCTGAGACTCGTGGAACGTTATCTAATCGTTATTTATCCTGCCTTTTTCTCATGGTGACCACCTACATGGCAACCCCATTCGGAGATTCGAATGGGAGAGTAATCCGGATTTTTTTCGGCAATGGAGAGATCACCATGACACTTTCTTCAACAAAAAGCCACAAATCATTTGGGTACTCCCTATGTGTCTTCAATGCAGTGATTTCGAGTACCTTCTGCATCCTCATGCCGTTCGTCATTGCTGGTTATCCCGCGTTTTAAGGGCAGTTGGGTTGGGTTGTTTTGGGGAAGGAGACCAGACAGCGAGGTCATCGGTCTCATCGGATTAGGGAAGGATGGGGAAGGAAGTCGGCCGTGCCCTTTCAAAGGAACCATCCCGGCATTTGCTTGGAGCGATTTAGGGAAATCATGGAATACCTAAATCAGGATGGCCGGACGCGGGATTGAACCGTCGTCCTACCGAATGCGAGTCCAGTGTCTAACCACTGCGCCACCTCGCTTGGTAGGGGTGGGGGGGAGGGGGGTGGTCAGTTCCCCACCTCAAGGGCAAGGGAGACACCCGAACCTCTGTCCGCTCTTTCGCCCTCCTTGACAAGGCCGTTGGCAGAATGATGGTGATTTCTTCAACCAAAAACCATCGGTGACAATTGCTGATGATTTATATTCAAGCATTGGCTGAATTCGAATGCGGGACGCAGAATGTATTGATTACTAGTCGCAGTCGCTACCCCTAGACCATGAGCACTACTTACTCCAAAAGTGACATACGAAATTCAAGAATAGATTCTAGCAAAATATTAAAGATTTTTAAAAATATTTTTTAAAAATTACAGTTGTTATAGAAATTATCAACGAAGAACTATAAATGAACTGGCCTATTAAAGAAAAATATGTTACGTGTACAATACAATTACTTTCTAACGGGGAAGACTTTTTTGTGTTTTTGATTGTTGGGCTCCATAAAGTTCCCATTCTGTGCAGCGACCGTGGAATATAAAATTATAAAGAATGTAGCAACCAGTCACGGAAACATAATTTATTTATTTTGTTGCAAATCGATTTCGACTGATACCAGTCATCATCGGTGCTAAAACAAATACAAGAGACAGGGCATAAACAACAGCTGCTTAAACAAACGATAAAATTGACAGCATAACATAGTTACATCAATTACCACACATACAGATGTCTGAAATTAAAATCCAAAGTCTTAGCATACCGTTTCTCTAATCGATACATGCCATAAGCAGAAGTACTATCCTTGTCAGATTTCTATCATGAAGAGACACATCATAGGTCAACTCTACAAGACAACATGAGGTTACTTTCAACAGATGACGCTATGTTACTGAAAGCATAAATCCGAAGTTGATATAGTTCAGATAAGAATTACAGTACGAAATAAACAATCGTATTAGGTACTTAAATAATGCGATTAACAAAGTGTTGCGCATATGAAGAACCATAAACATGGATAACGCCTTATATCTACTAGCCGAACTATAGTCTCGTGAACAAATGTACCATGCGCCGTTATATTTAAGAATGGCTCAGCTTAGGTGCAAAGCTGTTATAAGTGAGTGTTCAGTGTTGTGTGTTCCCTGTCAGTGTTGCGAACAGCCGCCATACTATCACTAGTTGTGTTTTTTATCTCGTGCGGATAGAAACCAGACTGTCGCGGTGTTTTTTAATTCTGCCTGCCTACTTCTTGTATGTCTTCATCCTCATCGTCACCGCAGCGTTTTTATATTTGAAATTCTGCAACGTACCGCCGTTTCACAGTTTTTTTACAATGTCACCGTTTTATCGTCTGTTATTCTTGTTTGTTTCTATTCTCATTATGTTTTGAAATCCAATAAAAAAAAAATTAAGTGCGAAAATTGACAATTGCTTCAGATTTCACAAATTACATTTTTTTAAAGTTAATACAAATAAGGAGATACAAAACCATTTATAAAACCAAAAGTGAACAAATATGAACAATCTTGCGATCACAGATCTTCTGCTCAATGCACCAAACTTACATTCTAATGGCCTAAAATATTCGTTGACACAACGATTAGATACGTACGTTTGCCCGAAAAATATAAAGACCTCCATATATTGAGTAAAGTGATACTGGTAACGACATGTCAACCATTAAAAAATGGAAAAACAGTAATGACATAACCAGTTAATCTACTCCTTCAGCGAGCTAGATCGAACCACTGAGGCCATCTACAGGGAAAAAGCATAGTTATGATGAGCACACATTATTTTCATAACTGTAGATGGCGCTGCAAGGGAATAGAACTATAAAGTATGGTGTGTATTTTTTTACTTCACTAAATGGACGAAAAATCATTATGTATTTTTGCTGGTAGAATGAGTAAAATCATGCTCGATTACATTCGCTCAATTTTTTTGTTTGTTAAAGCAGTTGTTGTTTATGCCCTGTCCCTTTTATTTGTTTTAGCACCGATGATGACTGGTATCAGTCGAAATCGATTTGCAACAAGTAAACATATTATATTTCCGCGACTGGTTGCTACATTCTTTATAATGTTTTGTATTGGTAACAATGGATCATATAATTTGAACTGATATTACTGTTTGGCAGAAGCCATACATCTGCCGTAACAGACACCTGTCAATAGAAATTTGGAGTTTCTGCGTCAAAATCAATTAATGTAATATCACGTGTGAGTAATACTAATTAGAGTTAGCGAACAAAATAAGCGGTTATAACATTTCAATACTGCATCGAAATTACAGCAAGCTTGTACAAAGCACGTCACGTATGGAACAACCATCCAAAAATAGTTACTGGTTTGTGTGAGAAATAATAATAAAAGAAGTACTAAAGATAGCATTTAAGGTACATACTTAGGTGCGGGTGAAAAAATAAACTGTCTTGCATAGCGTGGAAATTAGCTCCTATTTTTCTTTGCAGTCACTAAAACTAAAAAGAGCTGCATTATCCAAACGTGGAACGTTTATTTTTGTCGGTTAGTAGTTAAAAGAACACTCAACGAGTCAAACAGAGAACGCCAGATCCAGACGTCCCCAGTGCCCCTTTTTAATTACAATTTTTATAGATTGTGAAACCGAGTTTGTCAGTTTACTGCAGGCTAGAACAAACTATACGATCCCCGGCTTCACTATTTTCAATAATTTAAATAATTGGTAACTGCGTAATACTTTCTCAGCGCTGTGTCTGGAAACGCTTATGAATCCATGTGAGCGAATCAGAAGCAGCGTCTGTTCCACTTCCCTCGTGTCATGTTTGAAGGACAAACCGCAAAGGTGAAGCCAGGCCTGTTTCCCACAATAAGAAGAGGAGGAGTGCTTGAAGAACTAGTGTGCGGCGGAGGGTGGTTTTGTGGTGGCTCTGGCCAGCGCGCAGTTCGCTGTCGGACGGGTGGCCAGGGGCCGTCCCCGGCTGTCTAGTGAGGATGCTTCAGCTCCAGCGCTGGAGGACGCGTCTGCCGACCACTCAGCCGAGTTTGGCCAGCGGTGTTCTGCGGGCGACCACTTCACGTCGTCCGCTGCTGCGATGGCGCACGAGCAAAACAACTCTCTTAACCCAATCCTCATTATATTCCACTTTTTTTCGGGGCCCTAAAAATCCTGCAAAGATTTCCACGCAGAATTAAATCGAGTGAGAATAGAAGAGCTGTGCAGTCCACCTCAGTGTTTTCCAATCAAAATCGCTATCAAGATGATCTATGTCGATGGCACGTTACGCCACAGATCATACGGACAGTTTGTTAGGTAATTAGCTGTTTTCGCTTTCCACAGATCGTGTTCACGATATTTCACTGTAATGTGGACGTATCTTAAATTGGCAAAGAATCTAAATTCTCTCAAAAAATGTACTTACATTTACAAGTTTACATGGTGGATTTTAAGTTATTTCCCCGGCCTTCTACCACATTAAGTGAACTGTTTATGTTTGTTAAACTAATCTATAGATCGAGGAAGCAAATACAGAAATAAGACAAAGATTCTAAAGTCGGATTAAAATCCAGACTGGAACAATATCAATGTTAAGACTTGCTCATGACATTGATATCCTCAGTGAAACTAAAAAAGTATCACAGAATCTCCTGAATGGGAGGCAGAATATGGACAGAGGACAAACAGAAGAGAGACGACAGTAATGATAATACAAATGAGGAAAGCGAGAAACGTAACAATAAATTTGGCAACCATGAAGTTGACAATTTATGTAATTCTGCTACCTTGGATTCAAAATAAGAACGGCGAACGTAACAAAGGATACATCAAAAGCTGACTACAGTGGGCAAAGAGAACATCCCTGTCCAAAAGAATTCTGCTTGTGCCGAACATCAGCCTTAATTTGAGGAAGAAGTATCTGATAATATATGTATGCACTTATGGGTTGTATTCTAGTGGATTTTGGACTATGGGAAAATCGGAGATGTGGTGCTACCGAAGGATGTCGAACTCGAGGCAGACCATTAAGATACTAAGCGAAGAGAGGGACATATGGAACACACTGACAAGAAAAAGGAACAGGATGACAGGACATACGTTAAGACATCACGTAATAACTTCTATAGTACGAGACAGAGCTGTAGAGTGTGAATACTATAATGAAAGATACTGAAATCCATCCCAAAAATAATTGAGGACGTAGGGGGCAAGCGCTACTCTCAGATGAAAGACTGCTACAGGAGAGGAATTCATGGCTTGTATCAAGCCAGGCAGATAGATGATTGAGATAGTGGTAAGGTTATTCGGTTATTTTACTGGAGGCTCGTTTTCGTGTCCTTTCATTGATACACCGTCCAGTCACATTAATGTCACCACAGCCTATTTCAACGTCAACATGCAATAACCACTCATATATGGCAGGTGGCAGCGCTGGCAGTGGAGGGTATATAAAGACTGTCAGGGGGGACACGTAAACAGTGAAGTCTTCGTCGTAATGCGAAGCGAAGCGATTTATATGACGTCATTGGCCAAGAATGGAAGCAATTCAGAAACGGCTAAGTTTGTAATATGTTCACGCGCCGCTGTGATTGAGATATTCGTTGCATGGCAAAATGACGCTATCCAAAACCGGCGTCGAGGGATCTGTGGTGCACCAGGGCCACAGATAAACAGGATGGCTCTGAGCACTATGGGACTTAACAGCTATGGTCATCAGTCCCCTAGAACTTAGAACTACTTAAACCTAACTAACCTAAGACAGCACACAACACCCAGCCATCACGAGGCAGAGAAAATCTCTGACCCCGCCGGGAATCGAACCCGGGAACCCGGGCGTGGGAAGCGAGAACGCTACCGCACGACCACGAGATGCGGGCGATAAACACGATGAACGACGGCTAGGGAGATGTGTACGGGTGAATACACGTGCAACTGTCGAGAAGCTAACAGCACTGATGAACCAAGACGTTACAATCAGGGTCTTCTCAACGACCGTTCAGCGAACATTGCTGCGGTATGGGCATCCGCAACAGGCTCCTGGTTTATGATTCCATGCTGACCTCTGCTTTTCGGCGACGAAAGCTGGAATTTGCTCTCCAGTTCCATAGCGCCATCTGCTTTTAATG
The DNA here is from genome assembly GCF_021461395.2 of Schistocerca americana. Taxonomy (NCBI): domain Eukaryota; kingdom Metazoa; phylum Arthropoda; class Insecta; order Orthoptera; family Acrididae; genus Schistocerca; species Schistocerca americana. The sequence continues at coordinate 993,745,222 of NC_060120.1, read as the reverse complement.
CCCAAAACTAGACACCCTGAATTTGTGGAGGAGGTGGCGATGTGGCCTCGGGAATATTTTCATGGCATTCCTATGGCGATCTCGTCATTCTCACAATGGATCAACGCAAGTATGCCTCAATTTTTGGGCGCCATTTCAACCCCTACATGGAGATTAGTGTTCCTCAGTGTGATGGCATCTAGCAGCGCTATTGGATCTGCATCCACTGGGCTACTGAGAGGCAGATCGTTCGACAATTAAGTCAGTTACGACAGTAATAATGTCAAGTAACGAATTTAATGATATCAAATGGGTTGCCCTTGTAACTGACTCACGGGCGTTGGCCTTCTCAAAATCAATAAAATTATACTAAATGGTAGAAGGATTCATTAACAATTAAAATTTGGCCCATACGAATCCTAATTTTATTCCAGTCAAATTCAGTGTGTATAGGTCAATCTCTAATAGTAAAACAACATTTAATTCAGCACACAGGAAAGCAACATCTAATAGGAACAGGTTACTCAGAGGCATCAGCATTAATTATTTTGGCAATGTTTTGAGATAGTGAAATGGGTATCAAAAGTAATCAACACCCTAGAATATTAGTTGGATGAAACATAGCTGCGTAGACATGCCTTGGTTGTAAGATCGTACCAAAACGAAGTGGAAATGGAATTCAAGTACTCCTGCTCTTTCGGCCATACCAAAAGATCATACCAAAACGAAGTGGAAATATAATGGCAGTACCTCTGCTCTTTTGGTGTTGGACGAGCCCGTTATGAATTCAACTATGAGACAACGTCTAATTTCGCTCCTCCCTGAAATGTAGCTGCGATTGGTGTAGATGGCTGTCACTGGAAATCACTGTACAACACTCAGATTGCCTTTTTAAACTTGGTGTTCTGCTTCCTGCTGCATTGCGTCCTTCTGCGTCAAGAGAAACGGTCTACTCTAGGTCTGGAATCGAATCTTACTGATCGTTTGTCAGCAACTGAACCTGAAAAAGTAGTGGTGCAATAAACCGCGTCTCTCCTCCCTGTTCCATACCAAGTATACCATTCACCAATGAAAAGCTCTGCACAGCATTGACTAATGTGGTGATTGTTAAATTATTGTCATTCACCTACCAAAGAACTGTGTAAAAAGCGTTCTCCAATCAGCCGCTTACACTGTTTCTGGAATATTCTGGACCACAGACCTACGTCAATGATCCTCCTATTTAGCCTACTAGTGTGTGGTCTTCCAAAGCTCTAATATCAGAAAGACAGCTCCAAACCTTCCGCTCCCAATAGTGCGTTTAAGAGCGGCCAACAAGCTCATTTCTTGCGTGTCGGTGGAAGCGTTCCTCATCCCACCATGGCTTGGCATCATTTGGCCTCAGCAAACAGTGGCGAAAAAGCACAGAAACATGAGGCGTATAGCTTTCCTTTCTTTGCGTCCAGCACGAAGAATCTGTTCAAATGGTTCCCTCACCCAGCCTCCTTTCCAAGAAGTCACAAGACTGCGCTAAATGCCATTTGCAGAGAGCTTAGATGTAGCTTGGCCTAGTTACAAAAATGGTCACATTTTTTCTACAGGCGAGCCTCCACAGTTCATTGTTGTAACATGTAAATAGTTTCATCCACAGAGCGCTGCATTCTTACAACTCAAAGAAAAAGTTTGCTGCGGCAGCCAGGAGGACGCCGGACAGAACAATAAGGCTTGCTGGCGTAGATGGAATGGATGGACTGAACTTTTAGCCCTTCCATTGTCGACGGTGTCCCAAAGTCTGCCTGTGTCCCCACGGAGTGTCACAACGGTAATCTCGTCCTGTCGTCCCTATTGTGACTGTTTGCTTTCCAGACCTCAGTTCACGAACAAAATCTAATATAATAGATGAACAGATTCCCAATCAGAATAGAGAAGGTCAATAAATAGAAAAATATTTGGAAATTTGGAAATTTGTGGTAAAGTCGTATGGGACCAAACTTCTGAGGTCATGGGTCCCTAAGCTTCGCACTACTTAAACTAACTTACGCTAAGGACAACACATACACACACACCCATGCCCGAGGGAGGACTCGAAATTCCGACTGGGGGGAGGCGCGCGGACTGTGTCAAGATGCCTCAGACCGCGCGGCTACCCATCGCGGCAGGAAAATATTGCTGATCATTATAGTAACTGATATCATTACTGTAATTAGTATCGCAATTAAAGTGATTACTCGAAAGGGGACTCTAAACAGAGTTAGCGTAATAAAAATGAGATGTGTCAGGCCGGAAGTGGACCGAAGCCTCTCATCACATCCGACACACTACTGAAAATTTAAGCAGGTGTTATTCCAACAGTTGTCATGTCTCTCATAACAAAATGTCATTATTATCGTTTTTAGTTACCTTAAAGAAAACGATACTGACTTCTAACCAGCACAGATTCAGACAATTTAGTTGTTTTTAAACATAACTGGCTCTTTATTCACACGAAGTAATGGTCAAGTTGATTCCACATTTATACATTTGTAGAAGGCTTTTGACACATTTCCTCACAAACGGCTTCTATTTAGATTGCTGCCTATGGAGTATTGTCTGGTTGTGGAACTGGATTCGTGATTTCCTGCCAGGAAAGCACAGTTAGCATATCTGTAGTTTACCAAAGGACTGTTATGCTCCATCTGCTATTTCTTAATCTACGTAAGACCATTTTGGAGATTATCTGAGCAGTCTCCTTGGACTGACTGTAGATAACACTGTCGTTTTCATGTCATAAAGTCATCATTAGATTAAAACAAATTACAAAATGATTTACACATGATGCCTAATTGGTGTCAAAAGTGGTAATTGACCCTGCACAGTCAAAATTCTAAGATCTTCCACATGAATGCTAAAACAATTCCTTTAACTTTCGGTTACGCAATAAATTACACGGCCCCAAAGGCTTTTGATTGAACTAGGTAGATAGGGATTACAATTTCAAACAACTTAAATCTAAGCCATCGCATAGGAAACGCTATAGGAAAGGTGGACCATGGACTGGGTTTTACTGACAGAATACTTATAATATGTATCAATTCAAAAGAGACTAACTACGGTATGTTTGTCCTCTTCTGGACTGTTGCTGTATGACATGGTGGATCCAAGCCAAATAGATTGATAGGGAAATCGAGGAAGTTCAAGGAAGGGCAGCTTTCCTTGTATTGTCAAAAGAAGAGAGAGTTTCACAGATATTGTGGCATTATGTCGGAGATGCCAGTTTCTTTCGTTTTCGTTTGTGTAACGAATGTTGTATCACATATACTCTCTTCTGCTACAGATATTAGGAATGAATTGAAAATGTTTGACATAAACAAAAAGGCTGAAAAAATAGACAAAAATGAATATCCCATCTGTCGCACATTGGGGGGGGGGGGGGGTCAAGCTATGCAGTACATTTTTGGCAATAAATAATGCAAGGTAAATGATGCACTGGAAGACCAGCAAAAAGATGGAAGGAGCAAATGTAGTTGCGACAGGCTGAGCATGGCCCAACACGTGACAGAAGAAGATGAAGAAGGATGAAACGAAGTTGGAGAGATACGATAAAAGGTTTGGTGTGACTACCACTGAAACAAAGATGTCTTTCGTTGCAACGAGACCTTTTCACGAAACTGCAATCACTATCTTCCTCTTCCGAATCATTTTCTTGACTACCACATAAATATGGAGAATTGACAACTGTGATAAAATAAGAAGCATCAGTTCCCACAGAAAGATACAGGTGTTAGTTTTCTCCATGAGCTTCTCGAGAGTAGAAAGATCGTGAAATAATCTAAAAGCTGTTCCGTGAATCCTCTGCGTGACACCTACGTGTGGATTTCGCGGTATTTATGAAGATGCAGATTCAGTTTCAAGTTATATTTTGAAACATGTGTGTTTGTATGAAGGAGCCTAGATTACACTACAACCACGGTACGCAGAGTGTAAATTTCTAAAGCCCAAGAGAACAAATTCAGCGACGAAATTTTATCCAGAAAATAGGCGTAAAATAGTCAGCATACACTTGCTTAAATTCAGTGCAACGTAAAGAAATGAGTACAAGCTTATCTCTGACAAGTAAATGCATAGGCGAATACATTCGTGAACGCAGTAGCTTGTTTCGATCATGTCCTAGTCTTCCGCTTCTAGCGTGCAAAGAGGCAGTCTCACTGACTGTGTACACATGAATTCAGAATGCCGAAAATAGTTATTAGCGAAACCACTTGCAACGTTAATTAGTTTCGCAAATAACATAGTAAGAGGTGAGGGAAGCGACGCAGCACAATCTATCATTTCAGCAGACAACAGCCCAGCTTACGACGACCTAACTTTTTTTCTCAGCATTTAAAATCTAACTGAATTGCAGAAAAATGTGATTACTATTATTTATAATTCCCAGTGCTGAATTTGTTGCTGAGTCGTGATTCATTAGAGTGACTGTGATTGGCGTATTTGATCTTCGCAACACAACAAGATGGCTACCCACCAACGTGACACATTTCAGTAGCTTCCTCAGTCCCGAACACGTATTAAAAGTACAAGTTAGAAACTATTGTATTAACTGATTCGTGTTAATTATAGTTAACGAAGAACGACGATCAAAAACTACAGTGAAGTAGAAGGTATTATATATGATACCTCAGCCCTTAAGGAAGGCAACTATAAGCATAATTTTGCACCTTCATGTTCCCTTATTACAGAAAAAACGGACTTATACATTACACAATTTTCTCATATTTTCTGTTGATTTCAAGTCAGGACAAAATACACAGTTGGTATCAAAACTTTCAACAATTGTTACTAAACAGTTAGAAATGTGTAAACAAAATTACCATAGCAAAATTTTTATAAGTTCGTTGCTGTTCGTGATATTACCACACTGTCACTATTATGCTAAAATTACTTGCCCTAATTTAATTTAATTACTGTGAAATACGTTAAAGAAATTTCTGTCAGTAGAGAAACAAAGGAATACATCGCGCAGCTCACACTGTACAAAGGTAAGGGGCTTCTGCAGCCTTCTAACCTGGATTTTGACTTGTTCTTCTAAACATAGCCAATCAAACCAAAAAAGAAATGCAAACCTTCTTTCACTGACGCAAAGTCGGCAATGCGCCCCAAAGTACCATACAAATTACAACACACAAAAGTTTAAAGCTTATAAATCCGTTACAATATTAACTTCCAGTTAGCTATTAGGTGATGGAAGTCTTTATGGTTTTTACAGGAACTGCAAACACTTGAAGTTATAAAAATATATGTCTTTACCCTTACTTTACCGTGGCATGTCATGCAGATTCAGAATCCTACGTATGCCACCTCATGACGCTCGGCAGAAGGATTAACAAGTGAACTGTGGCGACAGCGATGTGTCTTGTACATGACACAATATACCAAAAATTCTGCTCCGTACACGCTCAAGAACAAAGCAGTGCCTGGAGGTGTAGTATATGATGCTTCGGAACTGGTGAGGATAGATCAAATATATATATATGGAGTATTATAGTTCTCACAAATGAGTTCATAAGCCATAAGTTTAAGAAACATTGTATTGATCTTAGACAATAGAAAAACTTTACAACCCCGGAAGGAAAATACAGCCTATACTTAACTCTACGAAACATAGCAACATTGTTTGCATGCTCAGTCATGAATCATTGACACAAACGTTTTTCTTACACTCTGTGACCAGTTGACATCGAATTATTTATGACAGCACGAAACTGAATACATTAATCAGTGATGCAATAACCAGCTTCCAGGCATTTAATAATAACAACCTTTGAGCGCCTATTGCTCAGTGTGGAATCACGTGGTCGGCTACCTATGTGCGGACTAATACACGCAAGCAGTTCCAAACTAAACTCGGCATGAAAAACGAACTTTCCATACAGTAAAATTAACTAAGTTGGTCTCACCTTTTGTTCCTGCATTGTTGTCTGTGTTCACTGGCTTGGGCCACAGATACACAAAAAAGGCATCCTTATCAACATCAGACACACGGTAAATATCAAATCCAGACAAGTTATGGCCGCAAGTAACCGCGAACTATAACGAAACTGGCAAGACCACATACTCATAAACCTCCTCTCCGAGGGCATAAGGTAGTCACAGCGAGCAGCAAAGAGTTGCTGAAAAGTTAGTGTCTGGTTAGAGCAACCACAAATTATAGCAGATGCGACCTACGCGATGTACAAAAGACAGAATGTACTGTGAGGAAATGAAAAAGCTGCCTAGCTGCCTAGCAGGCACCTTTCAAAATCATATTACAACCTAATTGTGTTTCACTGGCTGTTTTTCACTTCAGATGATGTTGTGTCACAGTGAGACAGTTCACACGTTTTTAATTTTACAGCTGTCTGCTGTGATGGACAACTGAAATTCGTAAACGGGGATGTAACTGCAGACATTTTCCGCTCTTTCGAGTGTCTGCTTATATGCTTCCGTAGCGGCGCTACTGTTAGCCAACTACTGTTCAACACTCAATGATGATATACTATTGGAAAAATAAAGAAGTAAAAAAGACGACGCAACACCAAAAAATTATCCCAACGGGATAGAAATCGGTAGATACGATGGATGACTACAGTTTCATTAAGTAGACAGAGCTTTGCAAATTGAGCAAGACAACAACGTGTTGGTCCATCTATGGCCCTTAAGCAAGCAGTTATTCGGCTTGGTATTGAGTGATGAGAGTTGCTGGGTGTCCTGCTGAGGAATATAGTGCCGATTGTGTCCAATTGGGGAGTCAGACAGTAAAAAATCCCGACATGGTTCGAGCCCCCTGCCCGTAATGCCTCAAATTTTCTCAGATGGGGAGAGATCCTATGACGTTGGTGCTCAATGTACGATTTGGCAAGCAGGAAGACAAGCAGAAGAAACTCTCGCCGTCTGTGGACGGACATTATCTTCCTAAAATGGAATCCCAGGACGGCTTGCCATGAAGGGCAATAAAACGGGGCGTAGAATGTCGTCGACGTACAAGAGTGCTGTAAGAGTGCTGTGGATGACAACAAAAGGGGTCCGACTACGAAATGACATGGTATGACGGGCGACAGACAGGTTGGAATCCCACCGCTCTCCGGTGCGTCTCCGAATGATTCTTGATGGTTTTTTCTGACACATGACGCACGGCGTATTTTTAAGTTTGGTATGACCACCACAGCTACGTTATGCGTTACAGCTATCTGCATCGTTGTACCCAGTTATATCCATTTCCGTTTCTAGAAATTTGCTGTGCTGGACTTCAGAATAAGCAAAAGTTGAAATTATAATTGTGTATTTCGTAAATAAAGAATTGTAGTAGTAAAAGACGAGTTTTGTGTCATTTAAAAATGTTGTTGCACTCTTCTCTGATGAAATAGGATTCTTCGGTAAATGGAACGAGTTAGGAAGTATGTGGAAGAAGGCGTTGTCGTCGATAATGACTCGACATTTTATAGTTCTGGGATTCTCTAACAGTCATTCTGCCAGCTTTCAAATGACGGGGAATAGTTTGTCTGTGCTTTATTTGGTCTTGTTCAGCCCACTGGACAGCTACTCACCAAATTTTGGGACGCTTAGAACCCCTTCACCCTATGCCGTGCCGATAGGCCAGGAAAGAAATGTTTGTTGCAACAAACATTAACCGGCTCGAGAGGATCGAATACAGAGAAATCGTATGATTAAACCTACTTCAACGACGTGAATTACGTCGTATAAAGTTTCCCGCGAATGGAGAGGATGTGAGATATATAAAGTACAGATATTACCTCAGTTGACGCAGCATATACACTGTCTAGCGCTAAAAAATATAGCGTTAAGGTGTCGAGAAAATGAGCATTAACGGATATCTCCATCAGCCGACAATGATGTACATGTCCGTAGCATCAAGTGCCTCTTGTTTGTGAGGGCAAATGCTAGAAGTCGAACAATACCTGGAAGCAAAAAGAGCAAAAACTACGCTTTACAGTTACAACGCAATTTCAAACTTAAGTATGCTGTCAACGAAGAAGAAAAAAGAGCGGCACATGCAGAAAGCAGACTTCTTAGGGAAATTAACAGTATTTAACCGTCAGTTAATTATTCGAAGGAGGTATTCAACTCCTGCTTTAAAGTGGAGATAGTGGATCAGCTCGTTAATTCGAAGATATGAAAGAGAAGGGAAGACTGGCAGAGGGCCAGGCCTCCAAACACAGATTTTGGCAGCAGTCCACAGCCTCATCAGGAACACAGTACCCGAATTATTCACGTCTCTCTCGGAAACGTCCACGTCATCACTGTGTCTAATACAAGTCATTAGAGCCTGAGGCTGCCGTCCATTATACTTATTACAAAATCACCTGTTTTTATCCCTCTACATGGTTTTGGCTAATCACTTTCGGTTCACTTTGAACATTTATAGACAATTTATAGATCTCATCAAGTTTCGAGCCAATGACATAAACAGAAATCATGGGTTTTCCCGTGACTATGCCAACGTTGAATTCTGTCTCAGTGTAGGATATGAGGAAGAGGAAAGGGCAAGGAACCAGAACTGCAGCTTTCATCTACATCTAGCTGATTACTCTGCTATTCACAATTAAGTGCCTGGCAGAGGGTTTGTAAGTAGGCTGTTTAGGTTCTTATGTTGGTAACGCAACGCAGCGCTCTGTATGGAAATCACTGACTGTGCTGTGTGCTGTCTGTGGTTGGATGGCATTGTTGGAATATTCGCTTGTGTAGTGTTGGGCAGTTGGATGTGAACAGCGCATAGCGTTGGGCAGTTGGACGTGAGCCGCCAGCAGTGGTGGATGTGGGAAGAGAGATGCCGGAGTTTTGAGAGGTTACTATAAGCGGACGTTCTGGACGTGTGTCCGCCAGAAAAAGGACATTTGTAAAGATGGAACTTTTGAACATTATTAAAGTAAATACATTGTTTGTTCTCTATCAAAATCTTTCATTTGCTAATTATGCTTATCAGTAGTCAGTGTCTTCAGTAGTTAGAATCTTTCATTTAGCTGGCAGTATTGGCGCTCGCTGTACTGCAGTAGTAGGAGTAACGAAGATTTTTGTGAGGTAAGTGATTCATGAAAGGTATAGGTTATTGCTAGTCAGAGCCATTCTGTTGTAAGGATTATGGAAAGTCAGATTGCGTTGCGATAAAAGTATTAATTGTTAGTTTCGTGATGATCAGAATAAGCAAAGAGAAAACTGTTGGAGTACGCTGAGTTTTGTTCAGCTGTTTGAAAATCAAATAACGTAGAAGTTTCCAGTACAGTAATTATAATTTTCCAAATGGGACGTTTCAGGTTCAGCGAACCCCTTCAAGCTGTCTCTCTACGGTTCCAGTTTCGAACAACGCGCGGGAAAAACGAGGTCTTAATTTTTCTAGCGAGCCCTGATTTATCTTATTTTATCGTGATGATCATTTCTCCCTATGTAGGTGGGTGCCAAAAGAATGTTTTCACAAACGGAGGAGAAAACAGGTGATTGAAATTTCATGATAAGATCCCGTCGCAACGAAAAACGCCCTTCTTTTAATGATTGCCACTCCACGTATCATGTCTGTGGCACCTTATACGGAACCCGCACCGAACAGCAGTACTCTAGAACAGGGCGGACAAGCGTGGTGTAAGCAGTCTCTTGAGTAGATCTGTTGCACCTTCTAAGTGTTGGGCCAATGAATCCCAGTCTTTGTTTTGCTCTACCCACAACATTATCTGTGTGACCGTTCCAATTTAGGTTATTGGTAATTGTAATCTCTAAGTATTTAGTTGAATTTACAGCCTTCAGATTTGTGTGACACCGCGTAACAGTTTAGTGGATTTCTTTTAGTACTCATGTGAATATCTTCACACTTTTCTTTATTCAGGGTCAATTGCCACTTTTCGCACCATACGGACACCTTATCTAAATCTTTTTGCTATTTATTTTGGTCACCTGATGGCTTTACAAGACGGTAAATGACAGCGTCAACTGCAAATAATCTATGAGGGCTACTCGGATTGTCCCCTTATGTCGTTAATATAGATCAGGAACAATGGAGGGCCTATAACGCTTCCTTGGAGACCACTGGATATTACTTCTGTTTTACTCGACGACTTTCCCTCTGTTACTACGAACTGTGCCCTTTCTGACAGGAAATCACGAATCCTGTCGCACGACTGAGGCATTATTCCATAGGTACACGTTTGGTTTGAAGATGCTTGAGAGGAAAGGCGTCGAAAGCCTTCTGAAAATCTAAAGATATGGAGTCAATTTGACAATCCCTAATTTCTCAAAATGAGTTCCTGAGAAAGCACTCAGTACAATTTCGGATGACGTTTTATGCTTGCCGCCGGGTTTAAATGTATAATTTTTCCAGCGTATCGAGGTAGACTGAAGTCGCCACCGACTATAATTGTATTTGAAATGACTCAAGTTTTCCTTGAACTGTTCGGCAACTATATCTTCTGAATCGGGGGTCGGTAAAACGATCCAAGTAATAGTTAAGTCCGATTGTCAAGTATAACCTGTACCCATACTGTTTCGCAGGAACTATCTACTTCAGTTTCACTACAAGGCAAACTACTTCTGATAGCAGTAAATACTCCACCACCAACTGTGTTTAATCTATCCTTTCTGAACACTAAGATCGTTTGAAAAAATTTCGGCTGAACTTATGTCCAGCTTTAGCCAGCTTTCTGTAGCTATAACTATTTGAGCTTCAGTGCTTACTATTAGGGCTTCGAGCTCTGGTTCTTTCCCAACACAGCTACGACAATTTACAACTACAATACCGATCGTTTGTACAAGTACCTTACTGTGTTTTACCTGCCCCCTTTTAGACGGACGCCCTTTCTATGGTTTCCTGAGACCCTCTAAACTAAAAGAACCACCCAATCCCTTCCACACGGCTCCCGCTACGCGTTTAGCCGCCTCCTGACCTATTAAGCGGAACCCGAAAACCCACCACCCGATGCCGCAAGTCCAGGAATCTGCAGCCTACCGGTCACAGACCCCCTGAGCCTCTGATTTAGACCCTCCACTATACTCTGCACCAAAGGACCACAGTCGGTTCTGTCGACGATGCTGGAGATTGTGAGCTCCGCCGTAATCTCGGAAGCCAAACGTCTTTATCATTTCCGCTAGCCTCCCGAAACTAGAGAGAATCTCCACCGATCCAAAGCGACACACGTCTTTGGTACCGGCATGGGCTACCACCTGCAGTTGGCTGCACCCTGTACTCTTCATTTCATCCGGAAGCACCCTTTCCATATCCGGAATGACTCCCCCTGGTGTGCACACGGAGTGTACACTGGCTTCCTTCCCCTCCTTGGCAGGCATATTCCTAAGGGGCCCCATTACGCACCTAACGTTGGAGCACCCAACTACCAGGAAACTCACCCTCTGTGAATGCCCAGACCTTGGAGGCAGAGAAGCGTCCTCTGGAACAGGGTGGACGACTGCATCCGGCTCAGAGACTTCGTTAGCATTACATAACGCCCGAAACCTGTTTGTCAAACGAACCAGGGAGCCCCCACGATCGGAAAGTTTTTCACTGCCTGCCTGACTTTGGAATCATCTCCCACTCGACCACAGGTGAGGGGTCAACCTCAGTGAAGGCAATACCCGGGGCGGCCACAGCAGTGGATAGATCGGGGGACACGTGCATCATGCTCGACGTCCCTCACATCTCCACGTCCGACCCCCCACACTGATGCCCCTTGACAGCAGCCTCAAGCTGTGTGATGGAAGCCAACACAGCCTGGAGCTGTGAACGAAGGGTCAACAACTCAGATCGCATCTGTAGACAGCAATCGCAGTGCCTATCCATTTTTTAACTCGCTCCTGTTTGAAACTCTCAAAGATATGTAATAAACCATCGGCGTACTCGCCTTATTAGCAGCAGGAACTCGTGGTGTTCTCTCACTGATGGTGCAACCAAAATTGAGCTGTTCTAAGCAAAACAAACGAAAGCCTGTACGATACGAGGGTCGATACAACGCTCGCTAAACTGTTTTTAAAATGAAAGGTTGCTCCTAGTAAGCATTCAAACACGCAAGAAATTACACAAATATTCTAGTAACTACAAAGGTAACTGAAAAGAGGTCGCTCCTGTTTGAAGCTCATAAAAATATGTAGAAAACATACGGTTTACTCGCCTTATTAGCGGCACGAACTCGCAGTGCTCTCTCACTGACGGTCTAATCTTACTTCTTATTACCTCCTGAGAACTCGTTCAGTACAGCACTGATGGTGTACGACAAAAACCTTACTGCATATGTGCAAGTGCCGGACACTTCATACCAGGGCGTGCTGATAAATAATGTCTCTGAAGATTTTATGTGAAAATTTTAACGCCTTTTGTTAAAAATAACGTTATTAAAATTCTACATATTTATTCTCCATGTCTACTTCTTTGCAGCCGTCTGCTGCTAGAGGGCTCTAAATAACATGGCGGTGTGAGGCCGTAACTACACTCCTGGAAATGGAAAAAAGAACACATTGACACCGGTGTGTCAGACCCACCATACTTGCTCCGGACACTGCGAGAGGGCTGTACAAGCAATGATCACACGCACGGCACAGCGGACACACCAGGAACCGCGGTGTTGGCCGTCGAATGGCGCTAGCTGCGCAGCATTTGTGCACCGCCGCCGTCAGTGTCAGCCAGTTTGCCGTGGCATACGGAGCTCCACCGCAGTCTTTAACACTGGTAGCATGCCGCGACAGCGTGGACGTGAACCGTATGTGCAGTTGACGGACTTTGAGCGAGGGCGTATAGTGGGCATGCGGGAGGCCGGGTGGACGTACCGCCGAATTGCTCAACACGTGGGGCGTGAGGTCTCCACAGTACACCGATGTTGTCGCCAGTGGTCGGCGGAAGGTGCACGTGCCCGTCGACCTGGGACCGGACCGCAGCGACGCACGGATGCACGCCAAGACCATTCGCAACCGTCTCCATGAAGCTGGGCTACGGTCCCGCACACCGTTAGGCCGTCTTCCGCTCACGCCCCAACATCGTGCAGCCCGCCTCCAGTGGTGTCGCGACAGGCGTGAATGGAGGGACGAATGGAGCCGTGTCGTCTTCAGCGATGAGAGTCGCTTCTGCCTTGGTGCCGATGATGGTCGTATGCGTGTTTGGCGCCGTGCAGGTGAGCGCCACAATCAGGACTGCATACGACCGAGGCACACAGGGCCAACACCCAGCATCATGGTGTGGGGAGCGATCTCCTACACTGGCCGTACACCACTGGTGATCGTCGAGGGGACACTGAATAGTGCACGGTACATCCAAACCGTCATCGAACCCATCGTTCTACCATTCCTAGACCGGCAAGGGAACTTGCTGTTCCAACAGGACAATGCACGTCCGCATGTATCCCGTGCCACCCAACGTGCTCTAGAAGGTGTAAGTCAACTACCCTGGCCAGCAAGATCTCCGGATCTGTCCCCCATTGAGCATGTTTGGGACTGGATGAAGCGTCGTCTCACGCGGTCTGCACGTCCAGCACGAACGCTGGTCCAACTGAGGCGCCAGGTGGAAATGGCATGGCAAGCCGTTCCACAGGACTACATCCAGCATCTCTACGATCGTCTCCATGGGAGAATAGCAGCCTGCATTGCTGCGAAAGGTGGATATACACTGTACTAGTACCGACATTGTGCATGCTCTGTTGCCTGTGTCTATGTGCCTGTGGTTCTGTCAGTGTGATCATGTGATGTATCTGACCCCAGGAATGTGTCAATAAAGTTTCCCCTTCCTGGGACAATGAATTCACGGTGTTCTTATTTCAATTTCCAGGAGTGTATGTCGGAGCGTAAGAAAGAGCGTGCTGTAATCGAGTTTCCAGTTCGAAGAGTTCGTCCACCGATGGAGCATCCTCTCCTTCAGCATGACAATGCCAGGCCACACACTAGTGCTGCTAAATCTGCAACCATCCGACGACTTGGGTTCACTATCATCAATCATCCTTCTCACAGTCCCGACCTGTCTTCTTTCTATTTGCATGTTTCTATAACTTCCTTTTGACACTGGTGAACCAGTGCAAATGGAGATGAGGATATGGCTCTGTCAACAAAGATGAACACTCCACGGAGACTGTATCAACAAAGCGTTCTCTCGGGATAACTTCTTTCATCGTCAGTGTGACTATGTTGAGAAATACGAAGACATGAATCAAAAAGCTTTAAGATTTTTCTCATGAAAATTTCGGAGGCATTACTTTTCAGCACGTCCTCGTAAAACAAAATTTTGCGTCATGGTTTCGGTTTCGAACAGTAATTATTATTTTTACCTGCTTTGCATCAGGATGAAGATGAGTGTGAATTGTAATCTTTTTAATAATTAATGATATACGAGCGTTTGAATCTCACTGTGTAATCGTACAAAAAAATTCACATACATGGCATGAAATAATTATTGAGAAGTAACCCTCTTATTTACTCTAGGAACCAAATCTGTGCTTCCGTCTTTAACAATAAGGCTAGTAAATTTGGAACTTTGTGGTAAGTTCTTGTGGGACCAAACTGCTAAGGTCAATAGTCCCTAGGCTTATACACTACATGTTGTTGTTATTGTGGTCTTCAGTCCTGAGACTGGTTTGATGCAGCTCTCCATGCTACTCTATCCTGTGCAAGCCTCTTCATCTCCCAGTACCTGCTGCAGCCTACATCCTTCTGAATCAGCTTAGTGTACTCATTTCTTGGTCTCCCTCTACGATTTTTACCATCCATGCTGCCCTCCAGTACTAAATTGGTGTTCCCTTAATGCCTCGGAATATGTCCTACCAACCGATCCCTTCTTCTAGTCAAGTTGTGCCACAAACTCCTCTTCTCCCCAATTCTATTCAATACCTCTTCATTACTTATGTGAACTACCCATCTAATCTTCAGCATTCTTCTGTAGCACCACATTTCGAAAGCTTCTATTCTCTTCTCGTCCAAACTATTTATCGTCCACGTTTCACTTCCATAAATGGCTACACTCCATACACATACTTTCAGAAACGACTTCCTGAGACTTAAATCTATAATTGATGTTAACAAATGTCTCTTCTTCTGAAACACTTTCCTTGCCATTGTCGGTCTACATTTTATATCCTCTCTACTTCGACCATCATCAGTTAGTTTGCTCCCCAAATAGCAAAACTCCTTTACTACTTTAAGTGTCTCATTTCCTAATCCAATTCCCTCGCCATCACCCAAGTTAACGCGACTACATTCCATTATCCTCGTTTTGCTTTTGTTGATGTTGATCTTATATCCTTCTTTCAAGACACTGTCCAGTCCGTTCAGCTGCTCTTCTAAGTCCTTTGCTGTCTCTGACAGAATTACAGTGTCATCGGCGAACCTCAAAGTTTTTAATTCTTCTCCATTGATTTTAATACCTACTCCGAACTTTTCTTTCGTTTCCTTTACTGCTTGCTCAATATACAGATTGAATAGCATCGGGGAGAGGCTACAACCCTGTCTCACTCCCTTCTCAATTACTGCTTCCCTTTCATGGCCCTCGCCTCTTAAAATTGCCATCTGGTTTCTGCACAAATTGTAAATAGCCTTTCGCTCCCTGTATTTTACCCCTGCCACCTTTCAGAATTAGAAAGAGAGTATTCCAGTCAACATTGTCAACAGCTTCCTCTGAGTCTACAAATGCCAGAAACGTAGGTTTGCCTTTCTTTAATCTTTCTTCTAAGATAAGTCGTAGGGTCAGTATTGCCTCACGTGTTCCAACATTTCTACGGAAACCAAACTGATCTTTCCCGACGTCGGCTTCTACCAGTTTTTCCATTCGTCTGTAAAGAATTCGCGTTAGTATTTTGCAGCCGTGACTTATTAAACTGATAGTTCGGTAATTTTTATATCTGTCAACACCTGCTTTTTTGAGATTAGAAATGTTATATTCTTCTTGAAGTCTGAGGGAATTTCGCCTGTCTCATACATCTTGCTCACCAGATGGTAGAGTTTTGTCAGGACTGGCTCTCCCAAGGCTATCAGTAGTCGTAATGGAATGTTGTCTACTCCCGGGGCCTTCTTTCGAGATAGGTCTTTCAGTGCTCTGTCAAACTCTTCTCACAGTATCATATCTCCCATTTCATCCTCATCTACCTCCTCTTCCATTTCCATAATATTGTCCTCAAGCACATCGGCCCTGTATACACCTTCTACATACTCCTTCCACCTTTCTGCTTTCCCTTCTTTGCTTAGAACTGGGTTTCCATCTGAGCTCTTGATATTCATGCAAGTGGTTCTCTTTTCTCCAAAGGTCTCTTTAATTTTCCTGTAGGCAGTATCTACCTTACCCCTCGTGAGATAAGCCTCTACATCCTTACATTTGTCCTCTAGCCATCCCTGCTCAGCCTGTCGATCTCATTTTTGAGACGTTTCTATTCCTTTTTGCCTGCTTCACTTGCTGCTTTTTTTCATTTTCTCCTTTCATCCATTAAATTCAGTATCTCTTCTGTTACCGAAGGATTTCTACTAGCCCTCGTCTTTTTACCTACTTGATCCTCTGCTGCCTTCACTATTTCATTCCTCAAATATACCCATTCTTCTTCTAGTGTATTTCTTTCCCCCAATACTGTCAATTGTTCCCTTATGCTCTCCCTGAAACTCTGTACAACCTCTGGGTCCATCAGTTTTTCCGGGTCCCATGTCCTTAAATTCCCACCTTTTTGCAGTTTCTTCAGTTTTAATCTACAGTTCATAACCAATAGATTGTGGTCAGAGTCCACATCTGCCCCTGGAAATGTCTTACAACTTAAAATCTGTTTCCTAAATCTCTGTCTTACCACTATATAATTTATCTGAAACTTTTTAGTATCTCCAGGGTTCTTCCATGTATACAACCTTCTTTCATGATTCTTGAACCGAGTGTTAGCTATGATTAAGTTAAGCTCTACCAGGCGGCTTCCTCTTTCATTTCCTAGCCCCAATCCATATTCACCTACTACTTTTCCTTCTCTTCCTTTTCCTACTGTCCAATTCCAGTCACCCATGACTATTAAATTTTCATCTCCCTTCACTACCTGAATAATTTCTTTTATCTCATCACACATTTCATAGATTTCTTCATCATCTGCAGAGCTTGTTGGCATATAAACTTTTACTACTGTAGTAGGCGTGGGCTTCGTGTGTATCTTGGCCACAATAATGCGTTCACTGTGCTGTTTGTAGTAGCTTACCCGCACTCCTATTTTTTTCATTATTAAACCTACTCCTGCATTACCCCTATTTGATTTTGTATTTATAACCCTGTATTCACCTGCCCAAAAGTATTGTTCGTCCGGCCACCGAACTTCCCACTATATCTAATTATATCTAAATATATCTATACACTACATAATCTGACTTAAACTAACTTGCGCTAAAGACGACACACACACTCATACCCGAGGGAGGACTCGAACCTGAGACAGGGAGATCCGTGACAACCGAGTCAAAGCGCCCAAGACAACGTGGCCCCACCGCGCGAGTAAGGTTAGTAAGGACGACGTTGTTTTTGTATTGTTTCTTTTTCAGAAAGTACTAATTTTGGCATAAAAATAAATTAAGATCGAAGTTGAAGATTATTCAATGAGAGAAATTCTCATTTTGTCAAGGGGAGATATGAATCTGATCGACAAATAGAAGTTATAGCCAGTTAGATAAGCCTATTATGCGCTCTGGAAAGGGGAAGTATTCGCATACCTTCGTCGTTAGTCTGAATCCAGCTTTAGGAACTGAGGATGTGTCGCCCACTGCTCAAGTAGCTTTGAGAAAACGTTCTAAATTGTTCTTTTCTAAGAAGATGAGTAGTTCGTAAACTGATGAGGTCCGCTGTAAGTGGCATTTCAGGAAGTTGTGGGATGTGCAGTAAAAATTGCTAGTTTCTTACGATTGGCTAAAATGCAGTTTGCCATATGCTTTTGTTCAGACGTCTTTCAGATAACTAAATAGTGGCGACCTATATAGTAGTAGGTGTCATAATAAATTGTTGGACATCTTTTGGACTTTCCAAATGTTTACTGAGGCAAAAGTTGCGGTTATCGAGATAGCAGTTCACTATTTATATGCTTATGCTTTAGCTTAGCATGTGTTTTATTTAGTAGCTTCAGTCGAATCTGACAAAGTGAACCCTCTTTCCACGTATGAGATAGTAAATTTTATCTATCCTGATGACATCCTGGCTTTTATGCAGCATTTCCGAGTTGTATCATTTAAGCCGATATTCTAGTTAACGGCAGATTAGAACTAGTAAGACACTCTGTAGAGAGATGAGCCATATTGGTAAAGGCAATGGACTCGTATTCTGGATGAGTAACAGTCAAACCCCCACCACATCCATTCTGTCTGGTTTTCTTAAACTGCTTCAAACAAGTGACGGAACGATTGGTTCTACAGGCACGCTCGATTTTTGTTCCTCTCCCCTCCAGCTGATCTAGGGTTGGCTAACACAATATGTACCACAGTCTCGACAGTTTCTTCCTCCCCCCCCCCCCCCTCCGCAATTGTTAGGTATAGACAGATACCATTTTTATACGTTAACTACGTATAACGAAAGAACCAAAACTGTGCCTTTTTTGATGGTGATCTTTAACGTCAATGAAGGTAGAGCTGTGTAAGTGATATGTTCTGTGCCGAAACTTTTTCAGATCCAAACATATTTACGAGTATTATATGATATGAATTTCCAATAAGCCTTTCATAATAGACTGCAATAGTTAAATGATTTGCACTGTAAGAATATTAAAACTGCACTCTTGCATTACTTGTCTACATAGCTACTTATCAGTTTGAAACTGAAAGTGTTTTAGATTCATCGTGTTTCGCAAGAATGTACTTCCCACATCATGGCCGTCCACTGAGTGAGAAACCATCCCAGTGCGCAGGCTGTGTGGGGACAGAGGTTCAGCCTGTCGCGACTTTGCTCGGTCCTTCTCGGAAGTACCCGATAGAGTGCGACATTTAATTTAGCATTTCTGTGTGGCGTTTTTCGATCCGTACAGCTCTCTTCACTTCGGCAGAATCATGATTTCCGAGCTGTTTACCCTTCACTATTCGTTCGCGGTATGAAAGATGTTCACACGTTGCTGTTTGCGCAAAAAGAGGTGGCGTAGCAATCTATCGATACAAGCCTGTAAAATGTATGGGAATGAGAGCAGAGAAAGATGGGAATTATCAGTGCAGTCGCATAAACAACAGGTACTGCAAATTTGATATGAAACGACAATTGCAAAGACAAATCCTCTTAGGTTGCTTCCTCAATGGTCTCCATGTCTCCATAGTCAATTCTGTAATGTTTCAATCAACATATGTGTGTGTGACATATCTTTTTCGGTTATTAGCTTAAATAAGTCAGGCTTACATGGCAAGTGCGAAAATCGATTAAATAGTCTGTGTCTGACTATATACGGACAGTTTCTACCAAATAAGAAGTGTAAATTGTTGTCAGTGCACCATAAAAAATAAATATTAGTAAAAATTTGTTTTGTTTGTCATTAAGTAGTTGCAGAATGTGATATATAAAGTCAAGTCGTATGCAGGGCGATTGCACTGTCGTTTAAATTGGGTATATTCGCCGTGTCCCCCTTTTCCACCTCCTCGTGCTGACAGCACGACATGATTGGGGGGGGGGGCAGGAGTGTACAGCGGCGCTGAGCGTTATGACACTCCCGCAAGGGCACACCTAGTGTGCCACATTCTTGCCTGCCTCTGTTCTGTGTATATGAACATAGAAACTGGAGGTGGATTTTAACTTATGCCTCCCAACTAAAAGTTTACCTCAGCGCTAGTTTTAAGTTGCTGGCTCATGTGCTTGCCAGTAGATGTCTGCCTGCCGCAGGTAGCCAGCTCGCTCATTCTGTTCATTACCCACCTTGTATGGATTCGAGATGATGAACACACAGCAAAAAATGGCGTTAAGAATGCTCCATCTCAACAGATGCAATTCAGTTACAAAAGTGTGATTTTTGTCGAGAGTACAGTACCGTACCTCCTACAGTGTAGTGAAAGCACAGATCATGATATGCACCATTTGCCTTCGAGGACGGCTTATCTCACATTATGCTATTATTTTTTGGAGATGAAATGCGGATCACGTAGCAACACTAGTGTGTGCCCTAACTCCAGACACACTTGCAACACGGCCGGGGTGGCCGAGCGGTTCTATTGGAATGATGATCTCAGATGTTAAGTCCCATAGTGCTCAGAGAAATTTGAACCATTTTGAACCACACTTGCAAAAGTGTAGGACGAGTTTCTTTAACCTCTATACGTTTGACGGGTTTACTGTGAATAGCTAATTGTATTTCTGGGATATATATATGTAACCGTAAAATGTGGATCAGTTTTGTATGTATGTGCTATAGAAGATATATTCATGCCTTACCAGATCGTTCTTTGGAAAGTATGACTTATGTTGCCCTAATCGTGAAATAAACTTTACTACAGGTTCCTGTCTTCATCACGTAGAGACCATAGTCTTTCGGAATCGAGTGAATCTTTCTGAAACACCCTGTCTTTCACTTATCGCAATCTTTAGGTTTCAGAATCAAGAGATAGAAAAAAATAATTTTTGTGATCAACAAGTTGGTATTCGAAATATAGATACTAATTTTAGATTTGACATGCCAACAGAAATCAGCAACTTCATTGTTTAATAGAACATATGAACTCACCTCAATATATTGGTCACACACACACACACACACACACACACACAGATCACAAGAAATTTAATACCACACTGACAAAAGTTACAATCATACAAGAACCTTCAACATCGCAGCTCGTCAGCAATCGTTGGTTAATATATTAAGAAACTAGAAACCCGCCTCGATTGGGAAAAAAGCACCTAATGTTAATCTAGGTTTCGGCTCAGAACAATAAAACCCACAAGTACCTAAGAAGACCTTTGTCAATGATTAAAAGAACACCATACCTGTACATTTATAAACGAAGAAAAGGAAAACACAAACAGTACATATGTACAAAGTCAAAACAGCTACTTAACTTAATGGTGTACGCTCCACCTCACACCGGCCTATGTTCGATGGGCCATGACCCGCCATAAACTGCAGCTACAAATGGTAGCTCTCTTACAAGCCCGACCCGCAACCTATGCACATGCGCAAGACAAGGGATGTTACTTGAATGCGCATGCGCATACGAATACGAGAAAGTTTATACATGGATCGGGGCTACATAGCTTATATATCGACAACCGTGGATCAACGTATATCAAAAATGGAATGGATAGAATAAATGACGAGCTAAATAGGAGATGAAACCTAAATATAACCGCACACGGTTGCTTACGCTAGGAAAGAATCATATATGAAGCTACCTATGACAACAGGAGGAACTCTTAAAAACTATTCCTAAAGCCAATAGTAAGTTAGCCTGGGTGGGTGGGTGGGGGGGGGGGGGGGCTGAGGGGACATAATCTAAAGACGTCGTGGTAATAAAGATATAGGGATAAAATATGAGGTGTTCAACGGGCTAAAATTTCTTCATTGTAAAAGGAAAATGAGCGCTTGCTTATAGTGACTTATAGTGACACAGATGATAGACTGCCAAGAGAGAGCAATGTTAGTCAGCGAAGTTAGTTAGGATTCATTACTTGGAAAAAGCATATTTGTGCCATCATCTATACTGTTTTATTTTGACTCTCTTCCGGTTTTGAGCGTTACGATCACCTTGAAGAAGAAAAAATATTACATCACAGGATCAACCATACATTTCCGTCATACATGACCCATTAAAATGTAGGACATAGATAACTGTCGTAACACTCTAAATTAAGAGAGCGCACATAAATACGCCCTGCCTTGGCGCAATTACGGTAGTGTACATATTATGATAACTCTACACTTAATACTACTTATACATACAGGAGTATTGTACCTCTAACGTAATGCTGAGTTATCACCTAATTCGCACTTTTGGAATTGTGCCAAGGAACAGCTTGTTTATGTGGACTTTATTAAGAGAGACTATTATGACAATTATGTATGTTCTAAATTCGCATGGCTCATATATGACTGAAATTATGTACTAAATTTTCCTTCCTGAAGATGTTTTGTAACTCTCAAAGCTTTTAGACAGTAAACATAAAACTGTACAGCTGATGGCACAAATGTTCTTTTAGCAAATTATTTAATAGCTGTAGACAATCACTTACGAAAAGTTCTAGATTTCATTGTATTAGGTTTAGGACAACAAATACCACGTACCAAACTGAAACCAAATTAAATACCATTTTTAACAACCACTCAATTATTCTTTATTTCTTTTTGTGTTGCCACATTTCTGTTATAGAGATCACTGTCAAATAGGTGTTAAGTTTCGAGCGTAAACTATACGATGGGTAGTCAACCTTTCTTACCTGCCGCAGACTATTGTATCTCTGTTACTAGGTAAATTCTCTAACCGCCCACTGCTTCCTCAGTAATAGTGATTTAGGAAGCAAGGAAGCAACTTTACTTGCAAAATTTATAAAGCAGCTTTACAGCGAGTTACAGCATAAAATAATAGTTACTTATCAAATACTGTATGTCAAAATGCTATGAACACCTACTGAGAATGTTTTCAAAACCCCAACGGCCTACCGCCCACGATGAAGGCCCGAACGTTCACTAACGGGAGATGGAACCAAACTGACTACCATTGACCTATACCCTTCATAAACTGCTGCGGTGGATGTTGGGGCTGAACTAATAGGAGCATACACTTATTACTCTCACAACATTGTGGTTGAACCGAAATATTCATTCAAATTATTAAATAGTAACCGCGACCAATTTTTCCTTCAGTCCATGGATATGTTTTAAGTAGATTTACTTTCTGTAAAGCGTTTAATGATGGTTGTGTCAACAACTGCTAAGTTTGATTTTGATTTAGTAAAAGGCATGTGCAGAGTGTGGCGTTCATCCTACAAACATATACAAATCATACGTTGCCACTCAAACTTTGTTAGTAAGATCAGAACTGTCAGTGCAGCCTCAGTAGGCCAGGCTTGAAAATGAACCTGTAAGGTTCGAAACTAGTCGCCTTATACATACTGCAGCTGTTGACAGAACCATTAATAAACGCTTTAAGGAATTTAAATAAAGTTGCTACTCCATGTCAACGAAATGATGAAACTGAATAAATTTACTTTGTTAGCTATAATAATAGTGGGTAAACGTTCATAAACAGCATTTCAGTACGCACAAACAAAAATGCAAAAGCTAGTGGCTGTAGTGCTGAAAGTGTTCGTATTGATGTGAATGAGCTGCCTGCCGTTTCTGCTGTGCAAAGCGAAGCAATATTGAAAGTACGTAATAATGGAAAAGCGCTAGCAGATGGGGAAAAAACGATGAGTTTGATAGGGAGCCGTTGTTCAATCAAAACTAGATGCCGGTTTATCGCTTACTTTTTCTATAGAAAAAAGCGGAGTATTGCTTGTTTTGCGGGGAACGCAGGCGGATCGTCGATTCCTGACTTCGGATTTCGCCCGGTTTATTTCCGATTCAATTTCCTCCGCCTTCCGGCCGCTCGGGTCTGGAACAAGCTATTTCGGTCCTGTCTGCTTCCTTTATTTCTTCACGTTATGGAAATCTCTTTTGTCTGTTTGAAACGTGGAATTCGGGCTGGCACTTTTTGTGCCGTTCCACTTACACGTGCTTCCAATGCAGATCAGAGGGGCAACGTATCCTCCCTTTTTCCGGAAAAGCTTAATTGGCTGTGTTATTGCTGTTTAATTTCTTGTGTGTAAGTGAATACTTCAAACAGATCTGTGCAGGGAAATGGCAGTATCGTTGCGGTTAAACTGGGCCAAAGGGGGCGCGTTGGATAGGTCTAAGGGCAACTAATTATTATTTAGGTGGGACTACAAGAAATAAGGTACCAAGAAATTCAATAGGAATATTTCCTTATGGCTGAAGAAATGGAAATTCAGTTTTATTATTGACTAGCTTAGCGCTCCCTGGTTCGCTAGCTTAGACTGTACGGTCTGTACAGATATTTTTTGTTTTCTTTTAACTGAATTTTGTTTTTGTTTACAAATAGCAAGCTCTTCTAAACATTTCATGTTAATTAAGGCCATAGAAGCATGGTCTTTTCTGGATGTACTTCTGACCAAAATGCGATTGTCGTAGCTGCAGTGCAAGGTTTTTTCGCTTAATCATGCCTTTCGCGTTCTCGTGGAGGATATTTCTAAGGAAACTTTCACCCTCTAACACGTATTTCTTTATATCTAACCGAGAAGAGAAATACCAATTCTCATACATTTAGCTTTAAGAAATTTTTAATATAAGGAAATATTTTCTTAAAAGTTGCCATCTCCTATTTCACTCCCTTAGGTATTGAGTTTCCAATAATAGTGAAAGGCGTTTTCTTTTTAATTTTATTTCAAACAGGGAAGCCAAATAGGGATATTCTAGATTTAGCTTCAAAAAGGCTCTAATAATGAATTATTTCCCCAAAGACTTTCATTCTGTATTTCTCCCCCATAGGAACTGATTTCAAAATAGAGTAAAATATGCATTTTTCTATTCCAAGCGAGAAGGCAACTTCAGTTTTCGTAGATTTAGCTTTAAAAACGCTTTCGCATGGAAATATTTTCATAAAACATATCATGTCAGGTTTCACCCCCCTTAGGGGGTTTTACAGCAAAAAAGCAACACCCTTTCCAAGTTTCAAGTTTCTAGCCTTAGCAGTTTGGGTGGGGGATGATGAGTGAGTTAACCTTCCGCTAGCGTCGCTCACCTCAGAGTGCATAATTGTTCTGTTTCCTTTGCCACGGTTGGCAGCAACGTTTTGGAGCGCGCTCTTCCTCAGTGTCCACCTGATTTCCGCACTCGTAACGTCCCGTCGAGTCACCGCCTGCAGTCCAGCTTGTCAGCACAACTGGCTGCCCTCATAACCTCAAAGGTGCTGCACCATTATTCGTTTAAGTTCTTCGGGTTCAGGAGTTCTTCAATTTTCTCCCTCCGTCTTACTGTGGTGTCATATGTGAGTGTGTGTGAGAGCTAATTCTATCTTAGAATAAATTGGAGACTGTTCTTAGTAGCTGCAGCACCACCATACATGAAATTTCATATCTTGTATTGCAGTATTTGCGCTTCAGGGCAAATCTTCTATGGTGACACCGCCCATCACATTAGTAGACTGCGCAGGGCTCTCTTTGATGAGACACGACGACGTTATTGACCCTCCTGACACCGACGCTGAAGAAGAGGAAGAAGAAGCTACTGAAAATTCTCTCGATTCAATGAAATAAACGTCCCATATCGAACAGGAGGAAATTCGGTAAGCGGAATTTACTTACCTTCCTGGGTTGAAAGTTGAATCTTAATGTCCTGGCGTAACGTTAAGAGCCAGCACTCCAGGCGAGTACGTTAGAGCAGAGAGGGCTAAGAGACAGCGTCAGCATTGCACGCCGAGTGACCCCTCTCCAGGACGACAACACGACGGCAGCGCAATCTATATGAAGAGGACACAAGCGGCGTGCCACGTGGCCATGGCCGAGTTCACCGAGTTCCACAGCAGTGAGTTCAAGAATAGGCAAGTGAGGAGCTGCGAAACTGTATTACTTCTCTTCTATTACTTTTCTTCTCTTACTTCTTTTGTATTACAAACTCTCTATACTGAAGAGATTTCTTATTTTGTCTATCGCGATTTGCCTGCAACATATGATTGTAAATTATCAAGTTTTGTAGTCATTTCCTTTTGTAATAAACTTCTTCTTCTTCTTCTTTCGATTTCGGCCATCTTTGGACCACGTTCAACAATTCACTTGCCCGGCTTTTTGATCTTTTTTTCTCTCTTCCCAATATTTCCTCATCATTTTCGAGTGGTTCCTCCTCCGCTCTTCCGACCATTTCCTGTTATTATTCTTTAGTTTCGTTTCTTCTGGAAAACACTTAATTTCGTTCACTATTTGTCTAAACTTTTCTCTGTCCCTGATTGACTCACGGGTGACATTAAAATAGGCCAAATCCTTTTTCACCATCTGTATCCATTTATTGTTGGTTTTTTCGTTCCTGTTACTATGTTCAAACACTTTTCTTGTTAGTCTGTTTCCATCCATCCTCGACAGGTGACCATAAAACGTTAGTCTGCGTTTACGCATTGCCTCACTCACTTTCTCAATAGTTTTGTATATTTCCTTATTACTCTTTAGCTTGTACTCTTCTCCAATCTTTCTCGGTCCTAATATTTTTCTCAAAATTTTCCTTTCTTTCTTTTCCATGTTTTCTATTTCCCCCTTTTTGTTAAGAGTTAGGCACTCCGATGCATACAGGCATTCTGGTCTAATGACAGTTTTATAATGTCTTAATTTAGCTTGAATCGAAATGTTTTTTTTTGTTATATATTTCTTTGGTTTTTTGAAAAGCAAATTCCATTTTCCTTGCTCTCGCCTGGTTTGCACTCTTGTCTAAACCATTCACTTGAATTATTTCACCTAAATACTTAAATTTTTCTACTCTCTTAATATTGCCGTATTTAGTAATAAGATTTTTCTTGTTACTTCTATGATTAGACATATACACGGTTTTTTCAAATGAAATCTGCAGTCCAGCTCTGGCCGAAACTTCTTGTAGTTTCTCCAGGTAGTTCTGAGCTATTTCTTCGTTTTCTGTAACTATTGCCAGATCGTCTGCAAAAGCTAAACAGTCCACTTCTATTTTTTCTTTTTTTGTTCCAATTCTGATGTCATTCTTGGTGCCTTTGAGTTCTTCTTTCCATATTCTCAATATCTTTTCCAGTACGCAGTTGAAGAGGATTGGGGATAAACCATCACCTTGTCTAACACCTGTTTTAATTTCGAACTTCCTTGAAATTTCACCCATAAATTTAACTTTGGCCTTACTGTTTGTTAGCGTCTGTTTGATAATTTGAATTGTTTTCTTATCGACCCCAAATTCTTCCAATACTTTCAGTAATGTTTCTCTATCTACCGAGTCGTATGCTTTTTTGAAATCTACAAATACTATTGCAAATCTCTGGCCTCTTGAGATTCTGTAACGAATTAGTGTTTTCAGGTTAAATATTTGTTCAACACAGGATCTACCTTGTCTAAAACCTGCTTGATATTCACCTATTTTTTTATCCAGAACTGGCTCCACGATTTGAAGTAATTTCCTTGACAAAATTTTGTATCCTACTGGTAGTAGCGAGATCCCTCTATAATTATTAACATTCATCTTATCCCCCTTTTTGTGTAGTGGGTGTATCAGGGCACACTGCCAGTCTTCAGGAATTCTTTCTTCGTCCCAGATCTTCTTAAACATATGTTCCAAAACTTGTGGGAGGTTGGTATCCATTATTTTTAGGATTTCTGGTACTATGGAGTCTTCACCTGGGGCTTTATTGTTTTTTAGACTGTGTATTATGTGTTTTATTTCTTCAGCGTCTGGAGGTTTTGACTCGGTATTAGTATTTCGGTGGTTTTCAAAACTCATTTTATCTTTGGGTGGTTCACAATTTAGTAGATTCTCGAAATATTTTGCTAATATTTCACAATTAGTCTTGTTTGTCAAACCTAGCTTGTTCTCTTCATCTTTAAAACATAAATTTGGGGATTGGTATTTGGTTAGCTGTTTTCTAAAAGTTTTGTAAAAATCTCTAGAATTATTTCTTTTAAAGTCTTCCTCAATCTGTTCTAGGTTATCCTGAAATTGTCTTCTTTTTTTATTACGGAAAAGCTTGGCTGTTCCTCTTCTCTGGATTTTAAAATTGTCAAGATCTTGAGGATCTTTTGTGGAGTTCCATTTCTGCCACAATTTCTGTCTCTTCTCCAGGTTCTCATCACATTCATTGTCCCACCATGGATGTCTTCTTACTCTTTTCACGAGACAATTTTCTTTTGCTATTTCAACTATTTCGTTTTTGATCTCCTCCCATCCCGCTTCCTTATTTATTGTGGATATGCCATCGCTATCTTTGTGCAATGCTCTTTGAAACCGTTGTTTAATTTCTTCATTTTTTAAAGTTTCTGTGTTATATTTTGGAATTTTGTAAAAGGTTTTCTTCTCTTTTCGAAATGGGAGTGGTCTGAATTTAATCGTAGTCAAATAGTGGTCTGAATCAACATCAAGGCTTTTCAGCACTTTAGTGTTTTGAATTTCTTCTTGACAATGAAGTGAGATAGCCACATGGTCAATTTGGAATTCTCCGAGAAGTGGATTTGGTGATCTCCATGTTTTAGTTTTTCGGCTCAGCTTTTTGAAATGTGTTGTCATTATTTTCAAGTTGAAATGCCTACATACCTCTATAAGCCTTTCTCCATTTTTTGAAGTTCTTTTGTGACCTGGGAAGAGGCCTACTGTTCCATGGTATTTTTTCTCCCTTCCTATTTGTGCGTTAAAATCGCCTACTAACATTTTTATGTTCTTCTTTGAGCATCTATCCAGTTCCATTTCAAGTATCTCCCAAAATTCTTCAACTTTCTCCGGGTTATTTTTGTTGTCCTGGTTTATGGGTGCATGACAGTTGATTATAGAGTATCCTTTGTTTTTACATTTAATCTCAAGAATGGATAGTCTCTCAGAACTCGAGTAGAAGTTAGTAACTGAATCTAAAATTGAGTGATGTACCAGAAATGCTGTTCCCAGGTATGGCATTTGTTTCATTAAGATTTTACCTGGTTTTCCTTTAAATAAACGATAGTTTTCAAAATCTAAAGCAGTTTCATCTAAAAACCTTGTTTCTTGTAATGCACATATTAAAATTTCTTTCTGGTTCAGCTTTTCAATCAATAATTTCAATTTTCCTACTTTAATTAGAGAGTTTACATTTAGGGTTGCAAACATAGTTGCTTTCTTAAATTTCAGTGTTGAGGGCTGCATACATGTTGGTTGGGGTCCTCCAAAATCCTTTGACCCCTTTGCATTGTTTCTACGAACAACGGAGGATTTGCCATTCGGTCTACCTCTTGGAGTAGTGTCTATCTTTGACGACGTTCCCATCATGCTTTGCAGTAATTGTTGGATAATAAATTGGGGGATCGGGTTGCCCCGAATCCGAAATTAAAACCAAGGTAGTAAGCCCTGGAGTTAGCTCTTCCGCTCTCTCTGCCGTTGGGAAATTGTTCCTCTTCCGCCATTGAGACCGTTGGCTGGGTTTCACCTAGTAACCCTAGGCAGGGGCCCTATGACAGGGTGCTACCATCTGGAGCCGGACGGACCCTGGTTTTTTTACGAGGTTGTTACTCCTCCCCCTCCACACTTCCCCATCCTCTTGTTTTTAGATGGGCCCGGGCTTGGGACCGGCTTGCGGCGGTGTTGTAATAAACTTCGTTTATACGATTTGCTTGAATTGTTGTCGAGCGATCCGAGAAAGCAGGTTTCCTACGCATCCGAAATTTGACGAGTAGGCAGGACACAGCACTTAATATGCGAAAACCATCAGTGATACATGGCTCCTACATTTCTACGAGTCTTTTCTCAACTCACTCGCTACATTGACGAACAAAAGCACTGACAAAGTGAGAACAGTTTTCACCCGCCCTAGGAGTGCTCGTTCAAAAATCCTGGTTGAAATAAAAGCTTTTGTTGGCTCGTTAACCTTGCTGGTGTTTATTACGCGTCATTCGTAAATTATTTGGAAGACTTGTGTGATATCAACGGTGACTCTGTGGAATCATTTACGCTCACCATGTCGTTGAGTCGTTCCAAGTTTTCGATGAGATACATTCGATTCGACGACAGCGAGGAGCGAGCAAGGAGAGAAAACAGCCGACCGACTTGCTCCAATAAGAGAAATATTTGAGTTATTTGTCGCTAAAGGTCAGAAATGTTTAACTGTTGGAGAAAATGTTACTCTCGACGACAACTGGAAGCTTTCCGTGGACATTGTGATTTTCGTCAGTACATACCATCCATGCCAGCAAAGTATGGCATCAAAACACACTGATGGAAAAAAGTCGCAACAAACAAGACTGAGTTGTGCGATATAAACGGAAATTGGTAGGCGTGCTTCTACGAGCAAATCTGAATGATCATGTCTGTTAAAAATTCGTGCCAATCGCATAAGAGTGGCGCTAGTAACGCCATGAGGATGAAAAACAATGTTTGCTTCAAATACACGCTGTAGCTGTCGCAAGACGTAGCTTTGATACTGGACGTGGTGAGCTGATGTTAGTCACGACTGCCTCCACGGTGACGAAAACGACATTATCAGCACCTCAGTGAGTTTTAGTGAGGTCTTATAATAGGTCTACGAGAAGCTTGATGTTCCTTCCGCAACACTGCAGAAAGACTTGGCAGGCATGTAGCTATTTTACAGGACCCATGACGGCGACGGTCGTCAGAACGTACAGTCGCAAAACCTGAAATGATCAACCAAAATTAAGGGGGAAGTGACACGGTTGATAAATTGTGTGCAACCTATGATGGGGCTAGAAATACACGGCTACGGCCAATGGAGATAATTTTTTCTATTCTCAGCTTGGCTGGTACAATGGCTCAGGTTTTATACATAGGAAACGGGTATGACAAGAAACGGCTACGATTCTGATAGCTGGAGTGCTTTCCTGCGTCACTTGCCCAAAGGCTGATAGCAAGAAATGGTGCGCCGAAGGAACGACGGGACATATCTGCCCATACATATACCGCTACAGCTGACAGAGCTCACCCAACTGCCCTTCCACAGATTGGCACCACTTCTGCAGAAAGGCGTCAAGCGAAGGAGAAAATTGTGTGCGCCACGTTACCAGAGCAAACAGCACAAAAGCACCATGTATTCTTGCATCGCATGTGGAAAGTACTTGAGCCTGAGTCACTTAACTACAACGTGCAACAAATTTCATCCTACTCAAAATATAGCACTGGGCAGCAATAAGGCTTCTGGGAGTTCCTGAAACAATTTGTTATCATCTGGCTGAGATAAAAAGGGAAAATTATGCTGTGATAATGTGGCGTGAAATTAAATGCTATCTGATATTTGAAATGTTTGTTTTACTGAGTTGTGTGATGAGTAAATTGCGAAACTACCACTAGTCTCAGATATTTCCCGTTAAGGTTCGTGATTTAACCTCTTCGTAGGTAATATGTACGTAAAGTATGTTTGTAAGTTCGCTTTACTTGTATTAAACTCCAATAAATTTCATTTTTTCAAGTATTCTGATGTCTCCCATTTCTTGCTTTTATTTTCAATGCAGCTTGTTGCATGAGAAAGTTCCTTCGTGGTGTGAAGGAGTGTGAACGTTTGAGCATCGACGGTACTACACTGTACATGGCCCAAAAAGGTGCGCCGCTATCTGAAGGTTAATAGTGTGCTGATCCGCCCGGATAACCGTGCGCGTTAATGTGCGGCTTCTGGGCTTTCTCACATCCAACTTGGTAAATTTTTACTCTGTTTCTCACAGCCAATACCTGGCTGGGCCCCATGTTCCGTTTCAGATACATGATGCACAAACATTTAGAAGATGTTCTCACATTTGAACATGTGCTTTATTCTAACGCAAACATATCCCTTACACGAATTTGGCCATGGGGGCGGGAGGGGGGGAGGGGCACGAAGAGCATCCGGCCACACACTGGTTCTTACATTGCTTCACCACATAGAGGATATCCGGGCTAGAGATGCACATAAACAAATGGTTAGACCGAAAGAACTCGACATTTGGTATATACTGAATCGACACAGACACTCTCCCCAAGACGGCCGCTGTGGCCGAGCGGTTCTAGGCGCTTCAGTGTGGAACTGCGCGACCGCTACGGTCGCAGGTTCGAATCCTGCCTCGGGCATGGATGTCTGTTATGTTCTTAGGTTAGTTAGGTTTAAGCAGATCTATGTTCTAGGGGACTGATGACCTTAAATGTTAAGCCCCATTGTGCTCAGAGCCATTTAAACTCTCCCCGACGTGGTTCTCACCATTCCATGTACTGTACTGAGTCGTATGAATCAGCGTGGGCGTGTGTACGAATTTTTACCACTTAGCAAGCAGACGTACTGACAGTCATCATGTGGACGCCCCAACTAAAGATGCAGTGTGTGCTAAAGTAAGCAGAGGTTAAATCTGTAACACCTCTTCAAGCCGCGTTCAGGATGAAGGTGAAACGAGGATCCTCCCACAGGTGAATCCATTTATCATCGGGACAGAACTCAGAGAATCGGTAAGTTTGATTTTAAGTGGTGGAAAACATCTTCAAACGCATGCGAATAAGAGACAGTTGAAATGTCTGCGAAGTATTAGGTTGAAGTCCACGTAAATGCGTTAGACAAATTAGCTGAGAACTAGACGTTCCCATTCGATGGTGCACAAACGTCTCCGGTTGCGTGCTTACAAACACCAACTTTTTCATCACATTAAGCGTGAGGATCGCCGTAGGCGATGCGATTTTGCTGTTGAAATGCTGCATCGTACAGGCGAAAATAACGACTACGGGAATGCAGTGCTGTTCGATGATGAATCTCCCATCCACATCCGTAGAGAAGCTAACCGACATAACTTTGAAAACGTTTAAGTGAGACGCCAGGAGAAGTGCTTGATTACGAAAAGGACAGACCAAAGGCTAATCGTGGTCATGATTACATGAATATGTTCCGATTGTCCCTTTTTTATGGAGTCTACACTCCTATTTCGACATGTTGATGAGTTGTGCATGTCCACAGATACCTTCCGCAGTCATTTTCCAGCAGGATTGTGCCCTATCCGACTTTCACGGGAATCTTATATCTCCGTGAGAAATTTCCTGAGCGTTGGCCTGGAAGGAGTGGTCCCATTACCTAACCCTCTCAGTCTCTCTACCTGACTCTGCAGGCTTTCAGGGCGTGGGGGTTTATCGGGGACATTGTTTACAGAATAAAAACAATCTACTCTGCGGTAAAGGCCACAATACCTGTCATACTTCTGAGCATGTGACGAGGAGTACCGTATCGATATCTGTCGATGTACAACTGGTGCCCACATAGGAATTTACCACCATGCACAAACATGTTTCAGCTTCTGTACACTACACTGGATAAATACAGTTACAAATTTTAATAGGTTCTGAAATACGAAGAAATGGTTTTGTATACCTCTAGCCTGGACACCCTGCGTAACAGTGCCGATCCTGTAGTCGAAAGGAACAAGACAACGACGAAGAAAAAGAAGAAAACAAGAATAAGGTTAATAGCGTGTTGTTCCGTCTTTGGAAAGCGATACAGCTTTGATTCTGCGTGGCATGGATTCATCAAGTCGATGGAACAATTCCAGAGGTAGTATGTGGAAACAGTAAACTACATGACGTTGTTCAATAAAATTCTTCAGGGTATCAGACCGCATCGTCATAATTTTAAATTGCGCCAACGTTTCGGCCAGCGTTGCAGCTAGCCTTCATCAGGGCCTTACGTTAACTGCTAAATGAACACACTTGGATTCCTTAAATAGCTGCACGAGAAAACCGTGTCGTTACTTGATTGGCTGTACTAGGAGGAGGAGGAGGGGTGAAAGGTATGCTTTATTGGTGTTTCCTTTATTATCTGTTATTGGCTGAAATAGCTGTTTTCTATTGGTCTTTATATTAATCCACCCCATTGGAGGAGACGGACGAATAGCGAACAGGTGATGGCTGTGACGTCACACTGTTTCCATGCTGTCCAGAAGCCGGCTGCGGCGTGCCATTGCTTTGTGTGCTCGCGACCACTACTGTGGCTCTCCGCGTGTCCGCATGGGCCGCCACGGCACTGCCGCCTTTCCGTAGCCCTGCTATTGCAGGCAGCCAAGACCTCGGAAGCTTGTACCCGTCCTCTCTATTCATGTTGGCGGGTCTTTTGGCTATTTCTATCGCCTCTCTAATCTTTCTTTTGAAAGTGAGAGGCTGTTTCGCCAGGACGCGGGCTTCTTGAAAAAATATTGGTTTCCCGCACTCGTCCCGGTGTTCCGCCACTGCTGACTTAGTGTGTTGTTTCAGGCGGATATATCTTTCATGTTCCGAGAGCCTAGTGCTGATCGGACGTCCCGTCTCACCTATGTAAACTAATCCACACGCACAACCAATTTCATACACGCCAGCTGTGTGTAGTTTGTCAACTGCATCCTTGGTAGAACCGAGCATGTCTGATATTTTGTTTCTGCTTCGGAAAATTGGTTTGATGTCGGCTTTTCGTAGAATTTTGCCAATACGTTCGGTGACCCCTTGTACACAGCAATGCTCTGTGCCTCCTTCTCCTCTTCCCTATTAGTCTTCTCCCTTGTCGACATGGTGCTGTCTATCATCTGCTTCCCATAGCCATTAGTTCCGAAGATGGACCTGAGGTGTTCAAGTTCTGTCTTCAGATGTTCTTCGTCGCTTATCCTGTACGCTCTCTTCGTTAGCGTGTGCAGGGCGGACTTTTTCTGCGTGGGGTGATGGTGGGAGGAGGCGTGAAGGTACCTGTCCGTATTGGTTGGTTTCCTGTACACTTTGTGGCCAAGTTTACCATCAGGTTTTCGATAAACTTCCACGTCGAGAAAAGGCAGCACCCCATTCTTCTCTGTTTCCATTGTAAACTGGATTTTTCTATGCTGTTGGTTAAGGTGCTTGTGGAAGTTCTGTAACTCCTCTTCTCCGTGGGGCCAGATGACGAAAGTATCATCGACATAGCGAAGCCAACAATTTGGACGTAATGGTGCGGACTGGAGGGCTGTTTCCTCAAATGCCTCCATGAAAATTTCTGCTGCGTCACAGTGTGACGTCACAGCCATCACCTGTTCGCTATTCGTCCGTCTCCTCCAATGGGGTGGATTAATATAAAGACCAATAGAAAACAGCTATTTCAGCCAATAACAGATAATAAAGGAAACACCAATAAAGCATACCTTTCACCCCTCCTCCTCCTCCTAGTACAGCCAATCAAGTAACGACACGGTTTTCTCGTGCAGCTATTTAAGGAATCCAAGTGTGTTCATTTAGCAGTTAACGTAAGGCCCTGATGAAGGCTAGCTGCAACGCTGGCCGAAACGTTGGCGCAATTTAAAATTATGACGATGCGGTCTGATACCCTGAAGAATTTTATTGAAGAAGACAACGGCCGCGGAAGCCTACGCTTACAATTACATGACGTTGGTTTGCGGGCCCGAATTTGGCGGCTGATACCCTCTCAAAAAAGTTTCATCGAGTTCACATCAAGTGAATATGATGGCAAGACATCAACGTGAGTTCCCTATCATGCTCCTCTTGGCAACGCCATCGCCGTCGAGGTAGAAATCAACTACGAAAGTATGCAGGAGCTGCGCAGTAATGTTTATGCAGTCGACAGGTGTCATGGTGCCATCGATTACTACCACACGTCCCATAGAAGCCCAGGGGAATTTCCGCCATAGCATAATGCTACCTCATCGGCCTGCCACCGACAGGCAGTTCGTGTTTTTACCAGACGACGCGACCATCGACGTGGCCTATCAAGAAACGGGCGCCACCCGACCTGGCGACACGCTTCCATTGACGCACGGTCCAATCTAGATAACACAGTGCCACTGCGCTCGTAATTGACTGTGTCGTTGGGTCAACATGAGAACATGATGAGTCGTCCGCTGCAAAGTCTCATCTGCTCTGAACAGTATGCTCAAGTAATTCTCTATTCATTTTTGCTCCGCAATGAACTCCCCTTAATTCGTCACGTGCCCGGAACACTAGAAAACGACATTTAGTTTCGCTGTGAGCATGAGTATTTTCACAATGTTTTGGTTCATTAGTGTATGTGCCCGTAATAGGGTATAGTCTGAAAGAGTTCACCCAGTCTGTTAACGAAGTCAGCCGCCTGGACAGACGCAAAGTAACCATACAACCAGCCGCAGAGTACGCGGAAGCCAGTTCTCTTCAGGCAGCCACCTGCATCAGATCATCGCCAACTACGCTGCAGCCGTCCTCTAAAGGGATGTGTGTGCCTCAGCGTGGTTTCCACTGTGGTAGATGCATACTTAGAAAAGATGTATAAAATATGGTCACTCTATTGAAACGCACATTACCTCCCTTGTACATACGTTATCAACGTTTTCTCTTTGTAGTAGACATAAATATTGTATAATCTTGAATATAAACAAATATGATAAAAGGTGGAAAGGAAAGTACACCATCCAGTCAGTAAGGACACCAGCTTTCAAGCCGGCCGCGGTGGCCGAACGGCTCTAGGTGCTTCAGTCCGGAACCGTCCTGCTGTCAGGGTCGCAGGTTCGAATCCTGCCTCGGGGATGGATGTGTGTGATGTCCTTAGGTTGGTTAGGTTTAAGTACTAAGTCTAGAGGAGTGATGAATGTTCAAATGTGGGTGAAACCTTACGGGACTTAACTGTTAAGGTCATCAGTCCCTAAGCTTACACACTAGTTAACCTAAATTATCCTAAGGACAAACAGACACACCCATGCCCGAGGGAGGACTCGAAGCTCCGCCGGGACTAGCCCACAGAGGACTGATGACCTCAGATGTTAAGTCCCACAGTGCTCAGAGCCATTCTGTTAAATCTTCTGTATGTCGTGTAGTGTGTGTGTGTGAATGTGTGTGTGTGTGTGTGTGTGTGTGTTTGTGTATGTGGATATGCATCCCTGCACATTAGTGTTTGTGCATGTCATGTACAATATTTACAAATTTATTCTCCCACGATCTTGAAAGTTGTGTGGCTAATACATTGATATGTCATTAATTGCCAGCCAGTGTGGCTGAGCGGTTCTAGGCGCTTCAGTCTGGAATCGCGCGACCGCTCCGGTCGCAGGTTTGAATCCTGCCTCGGGCATGGATTTGTGTTACGTCCTTAGGTTAGTTAGGTTTAAGTAGTTCTAAATTCTAGGGGACTGATGACCTCAGCTGTTAAGTCCCACAGTGCTCAGAGCCATTGGAACCATTTTTGTCATGAATTGACATTTGATTACAATAAATCGTACCAAGAACGACGCTTTTTTCACAATCCTCAGTGTGCTCTTGCCTTGGATCGGCACTCGTAAGTTACAACACGAAAGAACCCAAATATGAAAACTCTTTAATTGCCAGTATGACGTTTGCCGTCATTTTATTACCAGAAATCATTTAAAAAACACACATTTTCGAGAGGGCTTCACTGCGCTGACTCTTCGAAACAGCATATAGACTCTAAGTCAAAGAAAATGACGGACCGCGAACGAGTTATGCAGATTGGTCACAAATTGATATTCATAGAGGTATCGACGGAAAACGCAAAGCTTTGAGCACTGTCGACCGATGGATGAATGTGTGACCCTGCAGCGCAATTTCACCGCGCAGTTAACAAGGAGAGTAAAACGGGGACATGACGATACCAGGGATAATGTCTCTCCCAGTTTCACTTTGTGTACTCAGTTGGACAGTACCTATGCCTCGGAGACAGGTGCATGAAGAATACAGGGTGTAAAAAAAAACGTGCGTCACAAATTACGGGACACGTTCCTCACATATAGACGAAGAAATTATGTTGTTTGATCATGGATCTGGAAACGCTTTGTTTCCTTGTTACAGGTCGTTTTCTCCAATTCGTTAACCATGGGAAACACGCATGAACAGAACACACCAGCATGCCGCATGCAAACTCTTTCTTACAGGAAATGCTTAATACGCCCTCTGTAGGCACCGATACATGCATCAACCCGCCTTCGTAGTGAATCTGGCTTGCGCTGATGTATCTCTGGAGTACTGCATATGGTTTCTCAGCCTTCTATAATGCGGGCACAGTGACTCTTAAAATCTTGTACTGGGGTTCCTCAATATGCACCCACAAATCTAAAAGTCCAATGGGATTAGTCGGGAGAGCGTGGAGGTCAGGCAGTAACAGATACGATGGCAGATGGATGAGTAGGGATTGACCATTTGCCTGGCCTCCACGCTCTCTGTACACATCCGTGTATTACAGTGGTGACTAGCTGCTGAGCAGTGCTACATTGATTGGCTGAGATTTGCGCAATGATGCCCAAGAGTTAGTGGCACTTATGCATGATGGTAAGGATGGGCATTCACAAATGTGTACCTCCAGGTTTCCATTGCGAAAAAATACTTCTGTTGCAGCTAAGACACATTAGAAGTTAACCCTTAACTAATCTAGTGAAATGCTCATACACTAATACTCTAGTGGGGTCTCGGAGTACCCCAATAAGAAAAACGAAACTGTAATTTAAGAAAATTTTATTTTTAATTGCACTGAATATTATAAACATTGTTACATGTTTGAGATATGATTACAAACCATTTTGGCACATTGAAAATCTGTGGTTAGGGCAAACATGTTTTGATCATTGTTCACACACTATTTTGGTTTTCTTGTCCATATTTCTTGCGCACATGTAGCATCTTGCTTTCCTCATGGGTTCTGGCTCTGAAGATGTTGAGGTAAGAGGAGTACCACGAAGCTTAACAACGTCTCTCACTTCACGAGAAAGGAGTCGGACATCTCGACGTTGTATATGGGGCTTTACCAAATCCATTCCAAGCTCTTGTAGCAAATCTCTTCTTTCAAATCATTTGTTTCATCAAGTTGTTTGGTGCACTGAAGCAAGACAGCAATATTGACTCCTACTATGTTTAGAATGGCATAAAATACAGACATTGCCCATCTGCATGTTCGCCGTGATAACGCATAGTTGGCGCGCATTTGGTCCAGTGCGTCCACTCCTCCTTTTGTGGAATTGTAATCAATGACCATTTCAAGTTTTTTCTGTTGAGTACTAATTTTCTGATCGTGATGCATAGATGAAAGCAACACAACAGCTCGACCTTTCCGAGGAACATAAGAACAAATTGTCTTTCCTTCGTTATGCCTAAATAGTGCAGATTCTACTGGGCGCTTTCTGTTTGGTTTGAATTCTTGTGGGATCTGCGATTTATTTTGCTTTAGAGTGCCTAAGACAGTAAACGTTTTGGCTTCTAGTTGATCACAGAGTTCAAGTTACATGAACCAATTGTCTAGTGTCACATGTCTATTGCTTCCGTCAATTGGTGTTATTAATTTCAAAACATCCTGTGTTGGGATTGATAATGTACTTTTATTTGTCCCTTTTCCTGTGTAAACAAATGCATTGCATAAATATAATGTTCGTGAGTCACAAAGGCACATAACTTTGTGGCCGTATTTGGCTGGCTTCTTGGGCATATACATGCGAAATTTGCACCTACCACGAAAGGGTACTACATTTCATCGATTGTCACGTACGCTCCTGGAGTTTAATACTTTTGACATTTGTCTATAAAGAGTTCCCACACATCTCTAATAGCTGCAAGTCTGTCATCAGCCTTCCTAGCATCTCTTGTAGCAGCACAATCGAATCGCAAACAAGACAAAATGAATAAAAATCTCTGACCGCTCATAGTGGCTCGAAACACATCACGACCAGTTCCATCATTTGCAAAAAGTCCAACAACATTTTCGTGATTGGATTTCATTACTCCAGATAAATAAAGCAGACCCAGAAATGCTCTCAGTTCTATTATATCTAGCGGCTTTATGAACGCTGGCTTAGGAGCTCTGTATTTGT
This sequence comes from Schistocerca americana, assembly GCF_021461395.2. NCBI lineage: Eukaryota > Metazoa > Arthropoda > Insecta > Orthoptera > Acrididae > Schistocerca > Schistocerca americana. The sequence goes on along the minus strand of NC_060120.1, from coordinate 993,705,903 downwards.
TTGGCATGTCATGTATCTTGACATTTGTATTGGTGAGTATTGGTTGTAATAAATCTTCACTAATGAACAGTTCCCAAGCAAATAATAAGTCAGTTGAATCAATCGTTTTAGCTTCACGTTTACCACATGGAAGATGACTAACTATATTGTGAGCATGGGTACGAGTTGTAGGAGGAGCTTCTTTTGACCACTTGTGCACTATTTTTTTCCCAAAAAATATTTGGCAGCGGAAGGTCTAATACACGCCTCTTCATCTGATTCTTCACAACTACTTTCTGATGTAGCTTCAGAGGTGGAATCATGATCACTTAGTATAAATTCATCCTCATCTGCTGTGGTTTCCTCATCAGATTGCAAAAACGCAGGATCACTCACTTTTCTTTCCAACTCGTCATCTGTTAATGACTTCGATGATGCCATTCTGAAAAATAAGGCATTCATACTCACATAAACTTAACAATTAACGTTACCGTGGAAAGTGTGCTGTCGCGTAAAACACTAATTGAGATAGTCAAAAACAACTTACGTTAATACTCTGGTGGGGTATTCTGACACCTCTTTCTCTTTATCTCACACGATAATACTGGAAACACCGCATTCAACACTCCGCGTTAAAAGGCAGCACTTCACTGAGGACTACCAAGAACACAGGTGTCATCTCTTGTTCCGTTCACGTACTATGTATTGTATTGTATCGTCTGGGGTTCTCCGGGATCCCAATAGAGCAGTTAAGGGTTAATATACATTGTACTCACGTTGTCTGAAAGGTGTAATGTGTAGGTTACAGCACTAAAGAAAAACGAAATCGAACGGTGTCGAACAAAGTAGGACCTGTGACGTGACGTGAGCTTTACGCGTTAGTCCTCCTCGTGTAGATTCCAAGCTGCGACGCAGATAACGTCGGCCGAAGCCGCGAATCGGCCACGACGCACCTGAACTCTGCCTTGCACCTGCCTTTGGCGTAGCCCTCGAACGTCCTCGCAGATTGGGAGGGCAGCACCTTTAGCAAGCCATTACCTAATGACGCGGCCGGCGGTACACGGGTGTGGACGAGGGAGTAGGGACGGGGGCTGTCTCCGGGTAATGAAGGCAACTACTGGACAGCCCTTTCGCAGGGCGTGCGCTCCCCCCCCCCCCATCCTACACCTCTCACCACTCCAACTTCCTTCTCCACCTCTTCTGTCTTGCTTCTGTGGGCGGTGGCCCGCGACAAGGGAGCGAGACAGAGGGGCAGGGGCACCCCTCCTTTCGACAAGCACTACTACAGATTAACGACGACCAAGCCCGCCGCCACGCCGTTAAAAGCAGAGCTAAACTGACTGCCGGCCCCCCCTCCCCCTCCCCCTTTACCCAGCCGTCGGAACGCCTTCCATCAGCCCCTCGGCGTCCGACGGCGATTTTTGCAGAAAATAACGAGCCCAACGTTATTTTCACGCGCATAAGGCGCCCTCGACAAATACGCTAGTGAAGTGGTGTGAGGCGTCCCTCGCAGTCTTACAAAGACGGATTCCTGATCGTAGAAATAAACTGATTTTCAAACAGAGAAGTCGCGTATTTTTTTTCCCTCGCGTGGGACTCGGGTTACATGCCGGCTTAATAGAAAACGAGACCGAATTTCCTTTGTGCGCAGAAATGCTAACAAAGGCTATTTCAAGTGGCGTCAGAAGGACTTTTGCGGATTATTTCTCCTCTGATTATACGTTTCAAAGGAAACGTTCACATCGGCCATACCAAACGATAAAATTTAAAGGCTTTAACAATGGGAAAGTCATGATGCACGGAAATAATATATGACAGTTGACAGGAGTTTTTGGTGCACCCCAACTCTTTCCGAAAAATGATATAAAATACAGAGGAACAGGAGATATCTTCAGAACAGCCCACAGTGATAATTACACATTGATTTGACCCCCATGGGGATTATAAGAAAATAAAAATTTGGTGAGAGATTGCAAATGCTGAACTATTAGGTTGAAAGATAATATCTATTTACTAATAGTACACCAACAGTCAAAGTCACAGAATATCTGAGTGATTATCTCACATTAACATATGCAGTCTTGCTACAAACGCAGTAACATGCGTCTCGTGGCCATCACTTAACTAACTTACAAAAATTGAACGTAGTAGAATGTAAGAATGAGTGTGCCAAACATTTATAAGTCGTCTCTTTTCATAGTTAGAACGTTATGCCTCAAATTGCTAGTTTACAATAATGTAATTACCTCTGTGGCATACTGTTGTAAAACTTCATCGAGCTTTTAAATTGAATCGTCGTGGAGAAACATTTTAAAACTGATTCTCTAAGAACTAATCTAACTTGGTTATTTTCAGTCTTTTATGTACGATTCTAAAACAGAGTGAGTATAAGAGAGAAAAGGCAAAAAAATAAGCAAACCGAACTACACCCGGCGGACATCCGAAAAAATAATAACACATGGTCCCCGAGAATATTTCATTTAACTTCCTGGTCGACTCTTACGGTAACCTGAATGAATGGGCTCAGCAAGAAACTACGAAAAACACTCCCAAATATCACAGAAAGCGATCAGATCTGATTTAGGCTCTCCGCAGGTGGCATGTTAGACGTTTCATTGGGCCGTCGTGTCGGTCCACATTATACCTTGGGCGATTTCATTTCAAATAATACAGATGAAGAGTGAATGTGTCACATCACTATTTCAAAGTTTGATGAAAAAATATATGCCAAGTTCCACATGATTTTCTGATGATTTGTTAAGACTACAAACCTCTCTAAATGAGAGTATTTGTAAAAATCTCGTAAAGAAAGAGAAAATTGGAAAATTGTAATAAAGAAACTGAAAGTGATAGAGATCTGAATTTATTTTCATACATATTTTGTTCCCAATACTTTGTTCCCAATCCTATGAAACACGATTGATACGTACTCACTTCTGAGCTTTTCTCTTTTTTTTTGGAATAATTTCTAACTTTTTGCGAATTTCAAAATTATGATTTGAAAATATGAATAGTCCAAGGATGTTAACTGTCTTCAGAAATGATAAAGTGGAAGGGCTGCTAACTGTCAGCTATGACATTAAAGCACGAAATTCTTAAATTTTCAAAATATTTGCACATAAAGATGATAGATTCTGAATTTTTTTGCATATTTAGAAATTATTTTCTACAAAGCCTCCATCCAGAATGTTCTAAAAATTTCATGGTACGTTAATTGGTCATTGTACTTAGGGAATGTACAGTTAGAGTGGGCAGTGCTTGTCAGTAACAAATGCTAGAAAATTTTTAGGTAGACGTAGCTCTAGTCTTGAGGTCAAAAAGTCATTGACACTTAAATTGTTAAGTTGATTGCTGATTTGAAGTAAATGTTTTGCAAAAATTATATTTCTGAATGAAAATAATTACTTTACAATATTATAAGTGAGTAGGAAGATAATTCATAATTTTGTTTGGAAGCATTTTATAACAAAAATGAGGTATATATAGAATATTTTCACCCATGTTTTTTCTTTTTATGATATTATTCGCAAATTAGTATTATCGTCTGTCTTGATTTTGCTTCTACATGACTTTCCACGAATTAAAATTCGCTACAATGTAACAATCAACACTGACCTGCTGAAAAGAGTTCATTTGTTTTTTTTTTCATTTCCTTCTCATTGAACTTGTATAACAGAGCTAAATTTGCACACAGACAAGGATGATCCAAGAAGAACAGTACTTCGGAAATGGGACCAGCACACTGATCTGTTGATGATGGTCATGTGAATGCATTAGCAGGACCATGAGGTGTCAGAAAGGAGACGGTTATATCTTGCAGCTTATGAGGGACACTTATTATCTGTCCCACCCACTACTGAATATCATACACTCACGAAATAAAGTGGCTCACTATTAAGCCTTCTCATGTCTGCTGTGGTCACTGCATTTCTCGCGCAGTAACAGGTTGCATTTCATGGAGAAAGTTCTTGCAATGTATGTCCCACTTCGGAATGATACCCAGTATTGACTTGATTGAATTTCTACCACAGGCTTCATAGCAGACCACTCTTCCTTCTTTTTTAAGTGGAATTCCTTTAATGCACATTCATTTAGAAGAGTTTCATGTTTGTTACTAACGTTGATATGGTGTGTACAAATCGATTATCATCTCTTATAGCGTCAACAGCGTCATGTTGGAGATTAAATCTTACTGAAAGATGTTCACAGAGACCTTTTTCCCCTGTCACATGCACTTTTCCCATGACCTGCTGCTGAAAATATCCCTTTCTTGTCTTAATTCCGGTGCTAAGTGTTGACCAATCTCATGAAGCTAAAAGCTTTTTCTAAAATGAGATGTTACAACATCAGTCACATACACATGGTTAGGAAATGCATGGCCTCTAGATGCTACGTCATCAGTTATCATGCTGAGAGCGTAGCATGCATGTGCACTGTCATGAATGAGATCATCACTGACAATAGTTACGCAGTGCCATGTTCCAAGGAAGTGAGCAACAAATTTGAATACTGATACCTGCGATGTGTGCCAGTGGTAACTTTGAATTTTTTTCTTCAAATGAACAGACCAGTTCTCAGCAAAGTCGAAATGATGAACTAATGTGTCGTATTCCGGGCTGTGCCTGATTTTACTCCTACTATGGCCTATTTGTGAACCTTCCTGCTGTGGTGGTGAGCTATTTCCTTTATGACCCAATGCCTAACCTCTGTAACAAACTTCACTGGCTCTGCTGTTTTCTTCACCACCTGTCCTCCCACCACAATGCTTAGGTTACGTCGTTGTCAATATCCTGAAGTGTAATGGTTCAACCGTCATCACTTTAGCACTAGAACACATTGCACGCTGATGCAACCAACATTTATCTTGCGGCTCTTGACACAGGCACAAGAGCATCGGGTCCATCTCAATGTACTTCTTTTCTATGACACTGCTTATGGCGAAACAAACAAGTTTCAAATTAGTGCGGCAAATACATGTGCATATTTCCTTCACAGGCTGGCATTTTACCCGTTTTGGTCTTACAGCGTATAAATGTGTGAGATGAATTTTTAACTCGTCTTTTCCTTTTTCATTAGGACATATGCTTCCCTTACTGATCTTGTCATATATCTTTTTACCTTTTTAGCTTTTCACCATTTTCACTATCACAAATAATATCAGCCTGGTTAGGACTGTGTCTGCTGCAATTTTTATCGCCACTTAGTTAATATTCCAGAGCAACATTAAGCGTGTCATCTAGCAACAAATGCCCACAGTAAGAACCCGCGCAAACCAAAATACCTTTCTCATTTATTATTTTGCGAGTTTTTAAAAACAAATAATGAGATAGTGGATATGCATTTCTGTATCTGCTGCTTAGAGTAGCTATCTGTTATCAGTGTCAATTACTGTACCTCCTAAGTTTTGCTGGGTGCTGAGAGAGCAGTATTTAGGTTAGCGGTGTTTCGTGCACATATCACTGTCTTCAGGTTCTGCAAAAAGTACATCTATATTTTACACTTCACAGAGTTTTGAAATTGCTGTTTGTGTAAAATTTGTTTCAATTCTTTCCACTTTTCTATTTACGAACTGTTTTCTTCTTACCTTTCCTTGACGTTTAAGGGAGGATATAGTAGGGGCTGCAGCAGAAATGTTAACTTTCAATGCATCAAATACTTCACACACACGAATATAAATATCTGCACTGTCTTCTTCGGTTTCACATTCTGGTGATGGAGATTGTTCAGGTGGGTAGTCATTAAATTTCTTCTGTTAATGAGTGTAGCAATTGCTGCACAATGGATGTGATGCTAATACCGTTACTTGAGGACCAAGGTATTTCTGCACTACCTCTGGCAGTTTTCCAATAACTTTTCTGAAGCATAACCTTCTTGTGTCTTTTTTCATAGTCCACAAAGCTCACTCTTTCACTACTGTATTTCCTCACTAACAAAAACAAACATAATACTCGATGCTGAATGGTCCCTGTGCAAGTTCTCAGTCGTTTGTTATAAACAGAAGAGACCTGGAAACAATGTTGCCAGCACGCTTATTTTACACTAGAAACTCAGTAATGCAAAATATGCAGAATGTTGAAAACTTTTTAACACTTTACACAGAGAAATATTGCCCACTGCGTTTGCACTGATTGCTAACATCTTAACTAAACAATATTTTGTGTAACTCTCAAAAGTTTTCGGAGCGGGTTTTCGAGCAAATAATTCATAAAAACTGGTACAAATGGAATTTTTTGGAATAAATGTTTACATAATACAGGTAGCTGGAGCAGAGAAAATGATGTTTATAATTACATCAGTAGTATCTGGTAATAAGACAGAAAGGATTGTGTTCTGTGACTTTCCAAGTTCGAAAAAAATTTAGGTGGATAAATTAACTTAAATTTCGTATTTTAGTCTTAAGTTTGCAAGTGTGCTGATGTCAACTACATTTCAACACACTAGGCGGGAGCTTTAGGTCAAAGCATCTGCCATAACACTCACGATGTAGAGACCTAATATATATTTCTTTTCCAAAGAAATTCATGACTGCAAGTTGACATGACCTGTACGATTTGAGGTGAAATCAACCCCTTGCGCCATTTGAAAAAGGGGCGAAATCGAAACTCCTCTGATGACATTACACGATTCCTGTACGTTACTGTTAAATTTGTTGTTATATGGCCCACGGAACTTATTTTCATTGCATGCAAAATGGTCCAAATGGCTCTGAGCACTATGGGACTTAACATCTCAGGTCATCAGTCCCATAGAGCTTAGAACTACTTAAACCTAACTAACCTAAGCACATCACACACATCCACGCCCGAGGCAGGATTCGAACCTGCGACCGTAGCGGTCGTGCGGTGCCAGACCGAAGCGCCTAGAACCGCTCGGCCACCATAGGCCGGCCATTGCATGCAGTTCTCTTCTTAGTTCTACTCGTACATACTACAACATGTATCGAGCTCCAAACCGAACAGTCTGCTCCTTTAACATAATGATTAATATGTTGTCCGGTACGATGCATAGTTCCTTTATTTATACATTTCTTACTTTCAGTGTTACTGTCAAACTGAAAATGTGTGTTAATGAAAAACCTCGTTAAATAACAAACAAGGTACTACCACCTATTATCAGTACGTATGTACATCATTGAAATACGTGTATACGTCAGAGCATTCTACATTTCTACAGTGTCTTCTGTAGTAATCCGCTGCATTATAAATCCATATAACTGACATCGACTGCAACCGGAATTTTTGAGATATATTCTGTGTTTTAACATTACGAAATATGTCGAAGAAAACGACCTATTGATGCATATCAAACGCAGACTCAGAAACTATGGTTCTTGTCAGACACAAACGGCTCTTTATTCACACGAAGCAGTGAGTGGTATCGACAGGAGATATCAAGTTGAGTCCTTAATTTTAAATTTTCAGAGGGCTTTTGCCGTTGTTCTTCTCAAACGACTTCTAATAAAATAGCGTGGGTATGGAGTATCGCTGGTAGGACAGGATATCTGATATTCTGTCAAAAAGGTCAAAGTTCCTATTAACTGACAGGAAGTCATCTACTGGGACCGAAGGATTAGTGGACAATACGGGCAGCCTTTTTAGTTTGTTTGCAGAGGATGCTGCCGTTTACCGTCTAGTAAAGTCTTTATCAGATCAAAACGAATTAGAAAATTGTTTAGACAGAATATCTGTAAAAAGTAAGAATTCATGCTAATGGATAGATTTTCACGGTCTTCCGACGTCTCATTTTCCGGACATGTACTTGTTTGTACTCTGTGGTGCTAAATGTCATGGGACATCGATATTAACCCACACAAATGGTGGTAGTATCGTATACACCAGATATAAAAGGGCAGAGAATTGGTGGAGCTGTCATTTCTACTCAGGTGATTCATGTGAAAAGGTTTCCGAAGTGACTATTGCCACACGACGGCCCGAACTGAAAAGACCGTAATTTCTGGAATGGTATAATTCTGTGACTCTTGACAGCACCCTACTGCCGAATGCTATTGCTTTCATAACCATCCTGCTACCCTCTTCATATTTCTGATAGACCTTCCCACCAAGCCCCGTCCTTGCCAAGTTTATGATTATTCAGAAATCATGCGACAGATTTGGCGTGTCCTTTCGTGTCAACGATCACAGGCGTGGGGTCGCTAACGTTTGATTATTCACAAACTTTTTTAAAAAATTAATTACACCAAGAAAGCTCCTCAGTTGTTTCCTGGTGTTTGTGGAAGGGAGTTTAGCAATTGATTGAGTCTTGTTTGGATCAGGTCCTATTCCTCACACTCAGCTGATGTGTCCCAAATCCGTTAATCGCAGCGATCCAAAATATGACTTGTCTCAATTAACAGTAACGCCATGACGTTTCAGAATGGTAAAGTTCGTCCTCGGTATCTTATTGTGTTCTCCTCATGAGGTTTCATCTATCAATATACCATCCCCATAGCCGCTGATACGTCGTACGCTACTTTAAGGTATCATCCAGTATGCTATCCTGGCAACGAATAAAAGCAGCTGATGATGTATTTCATTCAAACTGAAGATGGCTGAACTGTTAATATCTACCGAAAGCAAGAAATGCCGTTTGCATGATGCTCAAAAATAGCGTCGAATACTTTGAGAGATGATAGCGCTCATCGAAACGAGGAAAATAAGTCCAGTAAACATGGGTTCGGAAATGCATACTTTCTGAGACAAGTCCAATAAACATGGTTGCGGAAATGTACACTTTCTGCGGTAAGGACATGTTTACAGGAGGTGTTTAACGTGTTGTCCATTCACGACAATGCACCCTCTGCCCTCCAGCGTAAGAAATAACGCGCACTTTGAAGTAAACCCTGGTATTGTTATACCTACTGGCACGCATTGAAGACACGACCTGTAGTCTATGAACATCGTTGACTGGCGGGTCGTAGGCCAATTCTTTCTAGTGACCCCATACCCAAAATTCTATGGGATTGAGGTCAGGGAAACGAGCAGTCCTAGATGTGAGGACATCGCTCCAGCCCAGCGGTGCGGAAATGTCTATGTCAGATGCTCACGCACGTTTTGACGAAAACGTTCTGGTGCGACATCATGCATGAACCACATTTATATTCGTTGCTGCAATGGCACAGCCTCCAGCAATGTAGGCAATAAATTAATGAGAAATTCCAGGTTATGTGTCCCGGTTAACCTTGTGGCAGCACATATGGCCCTATTGATACAGCGCCAATTTCCGAACCCATGTTTACTGGACTTATTTTCCTCGTTTCGATGAGCGCTATCATCTCTCAAAGTATTCGACGCTTTTTTAGAACCTTCTGCACATGGCAGTTCTTGCTTTCGGTAGATATTATCAGTTAAGACGTCTACCGCTTGGATTAAATACATCGTCAGATGCTTTTATTCGTTCTCTGGATAGCATCATTTTCCTCTTTCCTTTGCTGCTCCCACTTTAACGTAGTTACAGAATCCACAACGTCGGCCGGCTGGAGTGGCCGAGCGGTTCTAGGCGCTACGGTCAGGAACCGCGCGACCGCTACGGTCGTAGGTTCGAATCCTGCCTCGGGCATGGATGTGTGTGATGTCCTTAGGTTACTTAGGTTTAAGTAGTTCTAAATTCTAGGGACTGATGACCTCAGAAGTTAAGTTCCATAGTGCTCAGAGCCATTTTTCTTCAACATCGTCCTGGTCTGCTCCGAGTTGCTCTGCAGGTGTTCTAATGACCGAACGCGCTTCTGACATTTGTCATTGTTGATTCTGATTTGCCACGTGACCTCTGTCGCGAACATCTTGTGCCCTAATCCCCGTGAATTCAGCTTGCTGCACTCTTTCATTAGGTGGTTGCCACGTTGCTACAAATTGTGAGCGATTGCCAGTTGGAAATAGTTTCCTGTGCCTCTGTTTGGTGGCAACGTCTAAAACGCCTCCCCCCCCCCCCCCATGTCTTCTGACCTGTTCCTTTTGTTTCTTCTGTCATTCTCCCAGCACAGCGGTTCATGAAAATTATTAGATTTGTTCCTATTGTTCTTTGCTTCCTTCTTTCCTTCGCCTGAAACTCATTGAAAACAAATTCCGGCAACATGTTTTCCGGTGCTTCTATGTCAACGTCACAACAGCTGGGCAGTATTTGCAGACACCTGCTTTGTAATGCCATACAGCAGAATCGTGTGACTTCGCCCGCACTATATGGCGTATCCAAGTACAGGTTCTTGCGTAAAAGATTGTCAAAGAACTTCACCAGATTATTTGTTCTGACGATTCTGTCGTTGTGTATTACAGTTTCGTGCTTGATGCACTCAACTAATATGTCGCACCTTTAAGCTCCTGATATGAGCTACACGTTTGTGTGACCTTACTCATTCAGACTCCCGGATCTCGTACTAAATGTCCACACAAGAAATCGAGTTTGTGTTGCAATGGCCATGATGGTGGTAATGACGAACTAAATTCAGATCCCCCCATCCTAGGATGTATAGATTTGCCATGGTTCATATATGTTTGGAATTTCCAAATATAAAGGCAGTGCTTAAAATCGAATGCTTCTTCCTCCCAAGCTTAAGTCCCGTCAGATGGTTGTGTTTCTCTGCGTATCTGGAAAGTGACACAGGTCACACCAATATTCGAGAAAGGTAGTCGGATATATTCACTAAACTACAGGCCCATATCATTAACGTCCATATTGTTGTTGTGGTCTTCAGTCCAGAGACTGGTTAAATGCAGCTCTCCATGCTACTCTATCCTGTGCAAGCTTCTTCAGTAACTACTGCAACCTACATGCGTCTGAATCTGCTTAGTGTATTCATCCCTTGGTCTCCCTCTACGATTTTTACCCTCCAGGCTTCCCTCCAATACTAAATTGGTGATCCCTCTATGCCTCAGAACGTGTCCTAGGAACAGATCCCTTGTTCTAGTCAAGTTGAGCCACAAATTCCTTTCTCCCCAATGCTATTTAGTACCTCCTCATTAGTTACGTGATCTACCAGTCTAATCTTCAGCATTCTTTTGTAGTCCCACATTTCGAAAGCTTCTATTCTCTTCTTGTCTAAACTACTTATCGTCAGTGTTTCACTTCCATGCATGGGTACACTCCATACAAATACTTTCAGAAAAGACTTCCTAACACCTAAATCTATACTCGATGTTAACAGATTTTTCTTTTTCAGAAAAGCTTTCCTTGCCATTGCCAATCTATTTTTACATCTTCTCCACATCGTCCATATGAAGCAGGATTTTGTAACATATATTCTGTTCGAACATATGAGTTACCTCGAAGAGAACGGTCTAGTGACACACGGTCAACACGGCTTTAGAAAATATCGTTCTTGTGAAAGACAACTACCTCTTTACTCACAAGAAGTGCTGAGTGCTATTGACAAGGAATTACAATTCATTCGGTATTTTTAGATTTACAGAATGCTTTTGACACTATACCACACAAGTGCCTTGTAGTGAAACTGTGTGCTTATGGAATATCGTCTTAGCCATATGTCTTGATTTATGATTTCCTGTCAGAGATGTCACGGTTCATAGTAACTGACGTAAGAGTCATCGAGTAAAACAAAAGTGATTATTGGCGTTCCCCAAGGTAGTGTTATAGTCCCTCTGCTGTTCCTTAGGGAGAAACGATCATCATAATAAAATAATGGAAACCAGAGCTCGCACGGAACGATATAGGTGTTCGGATTTTTTTTTTTTCGGGCGCTATTCGAGATTGGAATAATAGAGAACTATTGTCAAGGTGTTTCGATGAACCCTGCGGCACGTACTTAAGTGTGATTGGTTGAGTAACCATGTAGACGTGAACGTAGGTGTAGGGCCCCCCGGTGTGTTGACTCACTGCTTTTATCTTCCCTTACGACAAACTCGTTCATGTCCGCTGCATGCGTCCTCATGAGTGGAGTGCAACTACTTTTTGGTTGTCATCCACCTCCAACGACGCACGATCAGCTCACAAAACCTATTCCCGTTACTTATTCTTCTTTCTCATGGTATATTTGACTGGAGCAATGATTGAGTTTTCTCGTTTTCCCTGGTTGAAGCTACATTTGAATTTCCAGTATCCGCGGGTCTCTTCTGTATTTCCCGTGATTATCACAGCACTGCGGCTTCATTTACTTTCGTGACCCTATCAGCATCGATTTTGTCCAGTCTTTTTCCGATTCTAGGATGTGTGTTTCTTGTTATTTCTGCCTCCTGCTTACTTTGTGCAGTTTCTTTTCCACGGCTGGAAGTTGCTATTGCGTACCTATTCCTTCCTGTGCCTTCTCTACGTCTTCTGACAGGTTTTAAGCTGACTGCGCTGCCTTTTTGTCTTCTGTAGCCCCTTCCTTTGCTTCTGTCGCTAATCTTTTTAGATCTTTCAAATTTTCGCTCAATATATTCCATTTTTTTTAATTTATCTCTTTGCTCCTCTCTTCTACTAGGAGTTCACGTTCCTGTGACTGCAGTGGTGAAACTGCCGTGCTGCTGCCTTCTACACAGCAATCTATGATTATTTTTAACCACATCCTGTGACGTGAAGGAACCGTGGTATCCTCTTTCTCTATCTCCCTGTCATATCCGATCGCACCCTCTCACTCTCTGTTTGTTCAGTTTGAAGCATGGATGGACTCTCAATTGTCCATTCTGTGGGAAACATTGTCTGCTGTTCCCCCTAGCCAGTAATTCCCTGTCTCGATCTCGCTGGCGGCCGCTGTGGCCGAGTGGCTCTAGGCGCTTTGGTTCTGGAACTGCGCTGCTGCAACGGTCGGAGGTTCGAATCCTGCCTCGGGCATGGATGTGTGTGATGTCTTTGGGTTAGTTAGGTTTAAGTAGTTCTCAGTCTAGGGGACTGATGACCTCAGATGTTAAGTCCCATTGTGCTCAGAGCCATTTGAACCATCTTTTTCGATCTCGATCCATATTCAAAATTTCCGTTACCTTAAATAACTCCGTAGCAGCTCTGCCCTGACACTTAGTCTTCATTCAAACACATATTCAAAACAATACACATACAGTTACATAAAATATTGTTAAGTCCTTCCAAAGTTATTTACACGCTGTACCAACGCTGAGAGATCGATAGGATGTTGAGCAAATTCACTCAAACGAGAGAAAGTTGAAATATCACATACATGATGAGACGTGGGACTTAGGGAAAGGCAAGATTCGGTGTGGACGGGGCCTTACTCAGCTACTGTTGGTTACCCAACTTTTTTTTTATCACGTACTCTTTATTTGGAACCAATTGCAAAAGGGGTTGACAATAAGGAACAATTATCAAATTTGACCGTTAAGACACAATGTCTAATAAAAATATCTTAAGCAAGTTGCTCTCACGGCTCAAGGCCTTGTTGTCCACAAATTCAAATTATTTGTTGGCTGAAGGCCCCAATAGTAATAACTCAGAAAACAATTTAATGGCTGAAGGCCTGTTACCAGACTCTTAAAAACAGTTAAACTTCTCCAAGAGATTCTAAAATATTCTTTTAAAAAACACAATCATCAAATTTCTTTATTAAGAGACAATATCTAATTAAAAATTCTTTAGACAAATTGCATTCACGACTGAAGGCCTTATTGACCAGAAATTCCAATTATTTGTCGGCTGAAGGCCCCAATAGCAATAACTCAAATAACAATTTAATGGCTGAAGGCCTGGGTAATAAATTCTTAATAACAGTTAACTTTTCCAAGAGATACTAAAATATTTTTTTTAAACAAACACAACCATCACAATCTGATCAAACTAAGAGAGATGTAGGCCTCAGACAGTGCTCCAAGGATCGGCCTTGGAAAAGTCGCTCTACTTCGTAACCGACGAGACATGCAGCCAAGAGTTGTATTCACTTAACCGGATGGCAACTCAAACTAGTGACAGTTTAAACGCAGGCCAAAACTCTTGCAAAATCTACCTAACATCTGTTAACCAACACAGCGATGTAATAGCCCAGGCAAGCCAGAACCGGCGGACAGCACTGCGTCTTCAGAATCCTGTGTTTAGAACATCCAGAAGCAGAAGGAACCACTACGACCAAGGTAGTCCAAAAGAACATAATATACGAACCAAAATCACGGAGGCTGTCGAACTTCACGCCTTACCGGGCAGCAGCGATACTGTGAGGAAAGGTACACTGCCGCTAAAATACGCTGACGTCCAGGGCAGGTAACTGGGGCGTTTGTGGCCACCAGGTAGAAACATACCGCTGGTTGAATTTCGTGAATAAACTCAAGGCATTCAACGATTAATAATAAGAAATGGTTGGCGGCTAATTAATTTCGCCAACTCCAAACACTCCACTCGTTGCAATTCGTCTCAGTGACCCTGCAAGCAGCAAAGCACGAACAAACGGCGTGATCTAAAAATAGTGGAGGTTTCATTACTCGATTAATGTCCATTCTACTCAAACGTCCTGAGTCCGGTGGACAACGACGTTGTGGCCCTCGCAACTACAGCCCCTCGATGCGGAAATGCCTGCGTGCCACCACCGGTCCCGGCGCGTCCTTGCGCTGCCTGATCTCCCTGCTGCTCCGCCCCAACTGAACTACCCGACACACTCCGATCCGGAAAACACTTCACGCCCTTCCAAAGATAGTACTAGGGTACTATTGGTCTTCGATAACCACTGCTGCTGCCACTTGCAGACAGACAACGCTAGCAAACGTAGTGGCTCCAGTGAACAAGAGAAGAAAATGAGACGCCACTATCCCTATTACACGATGCCAACCTACCAATGGCACCAACTCGAACCGCAACACTGCTCACGCGAATTATTTAATTCACACCAGCAGAGATTCCATGACTAATATGGATTTACGCATTTAGAAATGTGATTAAAAACCAGTTACATTTTAGTTGCCAAAAATTTAGTTCTCTCTTTGATCTATGTGCATTACATTCGGCAAAATATTTTGTAAATATTCCTGAAAATTTAAAAGTATTTTATTCCTGACTACATCACAAACTCTCCAGTCACTATCGTGATCCTGGCACGAGTACGCGAAGAATTTACTACTGCACTGCCTACGCCTTTAGATAATCAACCTGTTTCGGTATGTAGATGCCCAATCGAGGCTGTAAGTTCTCATTTGTTATGCAAGGATTTTTATTAATGCTAAATTATGCCTCTGAAGATTTCAAAAGCGTAGTGGAATGGTAACAGTGTAATTTCACTTTGTAACCACATGAGATACATATATAATGAAAGTCAAAGTCACCATAAATTCCATTGTTTATTATAAATCCTCACACAAAATGAGTGCAGTGGTTGCACTGAAGTATAACCTGAACATGTTTAGTAACATCCTATTCGTTGACAAATTATCGAACGAATACGAAACAGTTTGAAATAAATAAGGTGGGTGGAGATTTAAGACAAGGAACCGATAGGTAGGTTACTACAGCCGGCCAGAGTGGCCGTGCGGTTCTAGGCGCTACAGTCTGGAGCCGAGCAACCGCTGCGGTCGCAGGTTCGAATCCTGCCTCGGGCATGGATGTGTGTGATGTTCTTAGGTTAATTAGGTTTAATTAGTTCTAAGTTCTAGGCGACTGATGACCTCAGAAGTTATGTCGCATAGTGCTCAGAACCATTTGGTTACTACATTATTGGCACTCTGCTGCGTTTCCGCGATGTGCTAACTGTGATTGCCAACATCTGAGTTCGTAACAGTTGTGCCTGCCAGAAGAGTGTCTTCCTCCTACTATTTAACACTATCACGTTTACTGAGTACATTGCGACTTATACATGCTGAAGCCAATAGGAGGCCTTACTATATTTTTTTTAACAGCTTCGTTTTGTTGGCCGCCAGTTCCGCTATCGGATGCCACTGTGTCAGACGATGCCTGTGAATTCTGAAAAGCTATCTAAAATAAACTTTAGAACACACTACAGCTGGAGCTGCGAAGTGAAATGACTACTTCTCACACCAAATTCTGAAGAGCAGAACTCGAAGTGATTCCCTCTAATAGTGGACGAAGTATCACCTTAGATCCTCCTGTCGTTTGCCATAACATTCTCTCCTTCTTCGAGAGCCAGTTCCAGCCTTTCATAAGCAGCCATTCAATGACAAGTGTCAATTCTCCTGGAGCGACCTTTCACTTCTCAGAAATTCCAACACCGAACGAGGTGGGGCAGTGGTTAGCACATTGGACTCACGCTCAAACCCGCGTCAGTTATCATGATTTACTTTTTCCGTGATTTCCCTGAATCGCTTGAGTCAAATGCCGGGATGGATCTTTTGAAATTGCGCGGCCGACTTCCTTCCCCATCCTTCTGTAATACGATGGGATCGATGACCTCGCTGACAGGTCGCCTCCCCCGAATCAACGAACCAACAAAAAATTCCAACACTACACGTCAGACGAGGCAGAGCAACGGAATTCACAAATGTTTACGCCCAGGGGCCTACAGCTGATGAAAGGCATGTGGCTTGACTCTGTACTAGCGATGTCTGAAAGCACATTAGCACGTTGTTCCTATGACCCCCGTAAGATTGGTACCTGTTTTATATACTGAAGCGCGAAAGAAACTGGTACCGGCATGTTTATTGAATACAGAGATATGTAAACAGGCAGAATAAGGGGATGTGGTCGGAAACGCCTATATAAGACAACAAGTGTCTGGCGCACTTGTTATATCGGTTACTGCTGCTACAACAGCAGATTATCAAGATATAAGTGAGTTTGAACGTGGTGTTATAGTCGGCGCACGAGCGATAAGACACACCATCTCCGAGGTAGCGATGAAGTGCGGATTTCCCGTACGACCATTTCATGAGTGTGTCGTGAATATCAGGAATCCGGTAAAATATCAAATCTCCGACATCGCTGCGGACGGAGAAAGATCCTGCAAGAACAGGACCAACAACGACTGAAGAGAATCATTTAACGTGACAGATGTGCGTCCCTTACTCAGATTGCTGCAGATTTCAGTGCTGGGCCATCAACAAGTGTCAGCGTGCGAACCATTCAGCGAAACATCAGCGAGATCGGCTTTCGGCGCCAAAGGCCCACTCGTGTACTCTTGATGTCTGCACGAAAGAAAGCTTCACGCCTGGCCATGGGCCCGTCAACACCTATTGTTGGTGACTCGAAAGATTTTGCCGGGTCGGACGAGTGTTTTTCAAATTGTATCGAGCGGATGGACGTGTACGGGTATGGAGACAACCTCATGAATCCATGGACCCTGTATGTCGGCAGGAGACTGTTCAAACTGGTGAAGACTCTGTAATGGCGTGGGGCGTGTGAATTTGGAGTGATATGGGACCCCTGATACGCCTAGGTACAACTGTGACAGGTGACACATACTTAAGAATCCTGTCTATCACCAGCATATTCATTGTGCATTCCGACGGAATTGGGCAATTCCAGCGGGACAATGCGACACCCCACATGTCCAGAACTGCTAGAGTGGCTCCAGGAACACTCTTCTGAATTTAAGCACTTCCACTGGCCACCAGACTGCCCAAATGTGAACATTATTGAGCATATGTGTGATGCCGTGAAACGTGCTGTTCAGAAGAGATCTGCACCCCGTCGTACTCTTACGGATCTATAGAGAACCCTGCAGGACTCATGGGGTCAATTCCCTCCAGCACTTCTTCGCACATTAGTCGAATCCATGTCACGTCACGTTGCGGCATTTCTGTGTGCTCACGGGGCCCATACACGAGGTTAGCCAGGTGTACCACTTCCTTCGGTTCTTCAATGTATATATGAGGAGCCAGCTAAAGGTATTTTGGGAGAATTGCAGTCTCACACTTGTAGAGTCCTCACATCTCGCCTGCCACGTCCCGCCAAGAGCATAGACCATAAATATCTGTAGTTTTCACAGAACCTGCTTAGTGTCCACCAGTATATTGCTCTCGTGTTCACAGACTACCCAGTCTTCTCTGCATTCTCCACCAAAGACTCATTGCTGCCCACCTTCCTGGACCTTCACTCTACTTAACAATGCTCTCACCACAGGACAACGCTTTAGGACTGTGGGACCGACGGTCATCTCATTCGTGATTCCAGCAACTCCTCTGCGGCCGTCCAGAGGATAGCGATATTACCTGCTGTCCTCACTGAGTTGACTCACGATGGGAGTCCCTTCATCCTGTCCAGTACACACAGTAGCCTTAGACAAACGCTGCCCTACCTGGCATCAGAGTCACTTTTTATAGCCTTTCTGAAGTTAATGGTGCCTTTAGCACACTTTGGTCTGTCGTCTGTCTCTGGAAGCTCAACGAAGCGTAATTCTCAAGACATACAAGCCTATAAGTACTTCACGTAATGGCGATCACTATCGAATAAATATAAAGGAATACGCTATATATCGAAGTGTCAAAGTCAACGAAACCGTCAGTTTCGCTGTCCTTCAAAGTGTAAGACAAAGTACAATACTGTAAGATGAAATATGAATGTGAATAAATTCGCTAGATGTTTATGTGAAAAATTGCCATTGTTAATTAATGCAGAACTGAGAATTTTATTTTAGAAGGCAGTTACTGACAAGTAAGCTAATTAATACCACTTGTAACAGATTTATCACATATCCTAAAGAAAAGCTCTTTCACAATGTTTCTGCTATAACGAAAATTAAATAGAGAAAAAGAATTTAAATCAAGTAAGCTGTTTACATAGCCTACACTTACCTAAACTGGAGCATCTTCTGCTTGCTTTTCTTCAGATTCAGTGTCCCTTGTTTTGGCCAGATGTATCATCATAGATTCCACTATGATGGCTCTTAGATCCTGGCTCAGAAAGTCAGTTACTTACTGCGCTTCCGCATGTTTAACACACCTCGCCCAGTCATGCTGGATAACTTCGTCTCGAGCAGTGGTCGCCAAACTGTTGTGCTTAACAGACCAGGGCTACACCTCGGGCCGCATAGGAAGGAGGGGGAGGAGGGCAATATAAACTTGTCTCTCTGAGCGAAAATCAATTTTCACGAGACTGTGGTTACTGGTGGAAGCTTACTACTTATACAGTTTGAATCTACATATTATTAGATATCAAACAATTTAAAGCGAAAAAAGTAATATATTTGAATTACATGCATTTTTCTGAAGACTTCCTCAGACCCATTTTCCCTAAGCTGGTACTGTGACCAGTGCCATCACAACAGAATTTCATGTTTATACTTCTGATTTCGGGGCATATTTTTTAGTTGTTTCCACGTCCTAGTACCCTAAAGAGTGCAAAGTGGCTACAGAATGCCGTTTGCAATAGCCCTTCTGTATTGGGCAAGATATAATGCAACACCCAAAAATAATTAATGTAGAGTATTCAAATTCTGAGATTACATCTGCCTAGGTAACATATTTAAGTTATTAGCTTTGGAAGTGTGAGATAAGCCACAGGAAATGTGAAATGATAATACATTTCTAACCGGTGTAACCGCCATAATATCGAATACAAGCATCCAAAGGCGTGCATGCTTTGTGTTATACATGTGCCGAATGTCAGTGTGTAGGATAGAGCTGCCTGACTGTTACATTTGGTCGGTCGATACAGGGACGGTTAATGCTAGCTGTGGACAATGCTGGAGATGCTGTCGCACGATATCCCATACATGCTCCATTACAGACAGATCTGTTGAGCAGGCCAAGGCCAACATGTCGATACTCTCTAGAAGATGTTGAGCTACAACAGCAGTATGTGGCCGAGTGTTATCCTATTGGAAAACACAGCATGTCGAATCAACATAACGACGACAGTGCTCCTGCTGTCATACGAAATCGTACCCCAGACCACACCTCCAGCTGTAGGTGCAGTGTGTCTAGTAAGCAGACATGTTGGCTTGCTTCTAATCGACATACGGCCATCACTGGCACCCAGTCAGAATTAGCTTTCATCAGAAAACACAACAGACCTCTATCCTGAGCTCCAATGAGATGTCGCTTGGCGCTACTGAAGTCACAAGTGGCGGTGTTTGGGATCAGTGTCAAGCACGCTATTGGGCGTGTGGCACGGAGCTGTTTTTTGTAGTAACCGATATGTAACAGTGTGGTGCCAGATGCTGTTCAAATTGCTGCTGCAGATACAGTACGATGCGCCAGAGCCGTACGCTGAACACAGTGGTCTTGCCTCCTAGCAATGCCACATGGCCGTCCACAGTCCGGTCTTCATGCGACTGTACAGTGACCACTGCTGTCAACACTACTAGTTCCACTGTGATGCGACTGGGTCCAAATTTGAAAAGATATCTTCCTTTAGACGCAGAAACACGGTCACCAAATTTCGTCTATTGCGTTTTTTTTTCCATCATCGTACGACATAATTCAGGTGTCACAGAGGGATAATGGCTGATGATTGCATTGCCTGTAAAAGGACATAGAAGTTAGGTTTATCTGTTGTATTACGCATGTTTTTCAGAAGTAACTAACATTGGTGTGAACACATTGGCCACTTTTCCCGACGCGTAGTGTGGCTATTTTCCCCTATCGGACGCCATTTCGGCTGTAGTAAGCCACAGGAGAAACTCTCAAACAGAAGAAAATAAGAAGGAACAGGACGTTGCTTAAATATTGATGTGATAAAAATTACTTTGCGCTCAAGTTAGGTAACGAGAATAAATGACACCAAAAACGAAAACCATTCTGATCGAAAATAACGGAACGAGCTTCCTCTGTCAATCTCACAGACAACGATGGCGATGTGTATTGCGACCAGTTTGACAACCTCTCGGGCTGCAGCAAAGCTGTTCAGGGTAAAAAGTATGCGACGGACACTTTTCCCGTCCTGGCCACTTTACCGCACTTTCCCCTACGGAGCTTACTGTTAATTGCCAACGTCCACAACGTAGTATCTCATATTATTCAATGACAGTGATTTCAACATCAGATACGATCACAAATGTTTTGAATGGAATTTTTCTTTTATTTATTGCATTGCCTTACAACAGCCTTAATTCGATTGCATGGTAGTTACTACAGACATGTGGCACATTTGAAGATGACCATCCCTATAACACGCATTAAGAATTAATGTTTTTTCAGTTTGTCATTCATGCCATAGCAGACGATCGGTCCTAGTTGCGTACGTTCGTAAGTTGTCAGCAATGGAAGGCAAACAATAAAATATTCCCCCTCTCACTTCTACACACAACAAAAAGAAGTTTTCCATCTTCTCGGTTGCGAGAGTTTCGGAACCTTTACAGAAAATTGGAACAGAGATCAACATAAACATCATTTCCGCCCTTCTTACTACTCATGGAAACCAAACATTGCATGTTGTAACACCACACGGCGAGACCTTCAGAGCTGGTGGTCCAGATTTCTGTACACACCGGTACCTCTAATACCCAGTAGCACGTCCTCTTGTATTGATGCATGCCTTTATTCGTCGTGGCATACTATCCACATGTTCATCAAGGCCCCGTTGGTAAAGATTGCCCCACTCCTCAACGGCGATTCGGCGTAGATCCCTCAGAGTGGTTGCTGGGTCACGCCCTCTTCAATCCCTCCCAGGCATGTTCGATAGGGTTCATGTCTGCATAAAATGCTGGCCACTCTAGTCGTGCGATGCCGTTATCCTGAAGGAAGTCATTCACAAGATTGTCGTCCGTGAAGACGCATGCCTCACCAATATGCTGCCGATTTGGTTGCACTATCGGTCGGAGGATGACATTCACGTATCGTACAGCCGTTACGGTGCCTTTCATGACCACCAGCGGCGTACGCCGGCCCCACGTAATGCCACCCCAAAACAGCAGGGAACCTCCACCTTGCTGCACTCTCTGGACAGTGTGTCGAAGGCGTTTAGCCTGACGGAGTTGCCTCCAAACACGTCTCCAACGATTCTCTGGTTGAGGGCTTATGCGACACTCATAGGTGAAGAGAAAGTAATGCTAATCAAATGGCTCTGAGCACTATGGGACTTAACATCCGAGGTCATCAGTTCCCAAGAACTTAGAACTACTTAAACCTAACTATCCTAAGGACATCACACACATCCATGCCCAAGGCAGGATTCAAACCTGCGACCGTAGCAGTCGCGCGGTTCCGAACTGAAGCGCCTAGAACCGCTCGGCCACTGCGGCCGGCTGTAATGCCAATCCATTCGGCATGTTGTTTGGCCCATCTGTACCGCGCTACATAGTGTCGTGGTTGCAAAGATGGAACTCGCCATTTACGTCGGGAGTGAAGTTGCGCATCACGCAGCCTATAGCGCACTGTTTGAGTCGTAACAGGACCTCCTGTGGATGCACCAAAAGCATTATTCAACATGGTGGTGTTGCTGTTAAGATTCCTCCGCGCCATAATCCGTAGGTAGCGGTCATCCACTGCAGTAGTAGCCATTGGGCGGCCTGAGCGAGGCATGTTATCGACAGTTCCTGTCTATCTTTATCTCCATGTGCGAACAACATCGCTTTGATTCGCTCACAGATGCCTGGACACTTAGTTGCAGAGAGCCCTACATTGCACAAAATAGCAATGCGGACGCGATCAAACCGCGGGATTGACGGTGGCCCACAGGCCGCAGTTTGAAGACTAATGGTCAGAGCGTCACGTGTTAGCTGCTCGACATCAGCAAGTTTGAAAGTAATGGTTTTCTATTCGTGAGTTCTCGTTTTACCTGGACCCTTATGAGTTCAATGGGGTTTTAGTGGCAGTAATACAGTAGCATGCGTACCACTCGGTATTACACATCTTTTACTAGTTGATCCAGTTCACACGTCAGGATTTCTTCTTTACACAGAACTTCAGCCTTCGTTTCATCGACAGAAAATTAAACATAATTTCTGTTCAACCACCCCAAAATGTCTGCCTTGCGCAAATTTGAACGTGGCAGCTTTTATGTTTCAATGGAATGAAAGCTGACATTATCCATCTCCTCTGTTGTAACAACAAAGTACAGATCTAATTACAAGCTGCTTGTTGAAACTGTCAAATTCTGTAGGTTTCCGTTCCAGTTTATATTACTGCCCTAGAGAATAGAAAAAATGTACACTTGTGGAGGTTCTGCCGATGGTACGAACTGGCTAATACGGCCTACAGGAAACACGGAAATACACACGCATTTTCTGTCAGTTTATGAATTTGTGTGAAATGTGTACTGCTCCTGGGTTCTTCACTGTTGACCGTATCAGAAAAAAACTTCAGTACATTCGATACGACAGTTTTAGATTGTATTCGGAAGTCGTTTGCCCTATAAGCGCACCGACCGAAATAGCACTACCTGTAGATCTCTGCTCCTGCATTTCGCTCAGTACCAAACACACGTCAATGCACATATTCGAGGAAGGCTGAAATAACACGTTAACACATGGTATCGCACGGAAACACTGATCATTCAGCTCCAGCTGACCTGCGATGCCGTCAAGAGTGTGCTTGTGGCAACAAAGCTAAGAGGCTATCGAATCACAGCGCTAAGCGTCGGCAGACTACAGGAAGTGAATGTGACCTCGGGATGCCTATTTTCATGATCCCCGCTCTAGCGATTCCACTCTATAATGCTACCCCTATACCAGAATTTTTAAATTGTTAATTATCGTGTATGCTAAATAAAAATAATCGGGCTGTAAATTCGTCATTTAAAGTGTTAACTATAGAAACTATCTAATGATATTTGAGCGGGTACCGAACCTACAGTATGTTGTTTGAAACATAAGCGCTGTGGTAATGCAAATAAATAAGATCTCCAGCTTAACTGAGAGGAAAAATTTCTAGTAAATGTGTAGTAAACAAAGGATACTAACTGTTGAATTA
Source organism: Schistocerca americana (assembly GCF_021461395.2). Lineage (NCBI taxonomy): Eukaryota > Metazoa > Arthropoda > Insecta > Orthoptera > Acrididae > Schistocerca > Schistocerca americana. Next base: position 993,682,264 of record NC_060120.1, on the reverse strand, counting down.
AATTTCATTCCCAAGAGAAAGCATGTTTGGTAATCAGATACGGAAGCAACAGCACTCTGCAGCATGTATTAGCAAAATAACTAGCCAGGAATAGAGCTATTATATGTTGAACTTTAATGGCAACAAACTACGTCACACTAAAGTATTCCATTTGTTTCAATATGTAAAGGATAATGTTATTTACAGTGCACCCCTCAACAGAGGAAAAAAACTGATGAAGTGGAAACGAATCAGCCCGAAAGCTTCAGTACTGCATACAAGCTGTTATTTTGAATAACATAAACACTAATAGTTTTCATAGACTGTATATAAACTTTTGCATTTAACAGTACATGTGTGTTAAATGAAGACCCTGAATCTGTTATAGTTTACGTAAAATAATACAACTCGTGCTTTTAATACTACAAATAATTCATTAATAATTAACTAAGTTGTGGTGTCACCGCCAGACACCACACTTGCTAGGTGGTAGCCTTTAAATCGGCCGCGGTCCATTAGTATACGTCTGACCCGCGTGTCGCCACTGTCAGTAATTGCAGACCGAGCGCCGCCACACGGCAGGTCTAGAGAGACTTACTAGCACTCGCCCCAGTTGTACAGCCAACTTTACTAGGAAAGGTTCACTGAGAATTACGCTCTCATTTGCCGAGACGATAGTTAGCATAGCCTTCAGCTAAGTCAATTGCTACGACCTAGCAAGGCGCCATTTATCCTTTGCTATGTATCTAATGAAGCATGTACAGTAACAAGACCAATGTTCACCAATTGTGGATTAAAGTTAAGTATTCCAGCAGCTACGCACTTTTCTTTATAGCAATCATTACGTATCCTGTTTCAGACCTCACGCCAGCCTGCGTGAGCTTAACGCGTGCCTTTCGGCTACTTCCGAGTGGCGTGGCTGTCTTGCTACGCCACTACATAAGTTTCACATGAAATTTCACTGTGCCTTACTGGTTAACTGACTGTAACATAAATGTGACCCTAAAACTGTTCTGTCTCCTAACACACTTCCTGATCAACTCTTTCAATAGTAAACTATCGTAACATTGTACATAGGAGGAATACAAACGCAATCACTATTTAAAAACCTGTTACACCAATATGATTTTTGTATGGCTTCCAAGTGTTATGGTCGAGAAATTTTCTGTAATCACTGTTCTGTAGTACATTTTATATTCTGAGAATTGACTGTTACGAGCTTTGAATGCTCCACTTCAAAATATAGTTGTAATTAAATACGCTTGTACTATAGATTTAAGTATTTTACATACCATATGAAGCTCTTCACTCAGAAAACTGTTTGTACAACCAAATCCTATTGCTCCAAAAAGTTTAACAATTCTTTTAATGATTGTAATCAGGGGTTTAATGGTCTTCACATATCCACAAAAGATTAAGTCAGAACATCTTTGTAACAGTCATGTTAACCTATCAAGCTGAATGACTTAAGAAAAAGTGCGGTTTTTGAAACGAAGTTAGTGTTAATAACATATTATTTGAACACTTCAACAAACACTGGCCCACGCATGCATTTACAACGTCAATCATTACCCTGCCTGAAGGTCGATGCAGTTGTGATCTTCCTTGGTTGTATAACACAGTCATATTTTGCAGTCGAGACACTTGATACAGTATGCTTTCTAAAATATCTTGTTAGCGTAATATATTGAGAGTTTAGAGCAATCCAATAAATTCTATGATACACCTTCTAGTAACAACACATATCCGATCCGGGAATGGGTGTTTGTGTTGTCCTCATCACTTCATCATCACCATCGTTCTCTGCAGTGCCTAGATTGGATTGCTACGGGTGCTGATGACCGCGCAGTTGAGGGCCCCTCAAACCCAACATCATCCTCACACATCTGAGGCACGATTACTACACTTTTCCAGATACTTTTGCCTCACTGATCACATGGGATTTTGTCCAGAACTAGCCACTGACTATATTGCCACAAAGATTTCTCACGCCTCTTTGTGACTATCCGCCTTTTAGATTCCTGCCTAAGCATTTTCGTTTCGTAGGGACTTCCTGTGGTATCACGTATCGATACCACCCAACTGTCGCCGTAAAGTTGGCAACGCCGATAGCGGTCACGGGGATCTGGCGGACCCAATGGTGTGCACCCACTGAGTCACACCTCCAGCTACCCGGTACCAAGAGCGCCCTGTGCTGCTGGGATATAGGACGGTTAGAGCCAGTCCTACAACCCACTCATACGTGGAGCCACTTCGCTATTGCTATGCAGATGCCGTCTAGCTGTGGCTCTGACACCATAGATTGTGCTTTTTGTTCAGAGAGCCTCGTGCTTTTTGCTGTTGTATGAGTTTGACTCTATATCTTGCTGAATTATCTGTAATGAGTCGTCGAACAGTTGGAGAAATAAAAGTTAAGTAGCTCTTCTGTCTACTGTGTTTACTTCTTCCTGTCCAGATTTACTACGACGACAGTTGCCACTGCACTCTGCAGCCCACCACTCCTAAACACTGTGTACGAAGTTTTACACAACACTTCCCTTTAGCTTTTCTGTCGTATACAGTCCTGCATTCCGTAAGCACGAACCAGTGCTAGGGGTAAAAGCGCAGATTTTGTGACCGTTGGTACCTTAATATGTGCCCACTTCAGTATGTCACTTATTTTTTCTCTGTGTCTAGCAGTCTTTCCACAACAATGTCATATAATTTATTACCTGTGTTTTCTGCACATTAGCAACTGTACCACTAAGTAAACTACGCCTTTCAGGACAGACTCTTAGTTTTGCGTCCAATTATTCGCACTTCAACACATGACCTGCCGCTCAGGTGAAGCATTATTGGCGTGGTCTTGCCATATGCACTCGGAGGTAGTGAAACGTCCCCTTAGAAAAATTATTGAATTACTGTGCTGATAAATCTCTTACATTATTTGATTTCCAAACAGCTGAGCAAACTGAAAGTTCTCAGACATTTCGCTCTTTATCCATTCTGTTCAACACTAAACTGACACACAATATTTTTAGCGCAACCCAATCTGACTTTTAATAACCCCTGCAAAAGAATGGCCCTGACTAACACTAACCTATACCTTTCACAAATCACTTACCTCGCAAAAATCTTCATTACTCGAACTACTGCAATACAGCGAGCGCCACTACTGCCAGCTAAATAAAAGATTCAAACTGCTGAAGGCACTAACTACTGATTGGCATAGTTAGCAAATGAAAGATTTTGGTAGAGAACAAACAATGTATTTACCTTAATAGTGTTCAAAAGTCATAATATATATAGCAGTTCATCACATCCATACTTACAAATGTACTGTTTCTGATGGACACACGTCCAGATCATCCGCTCTCAAAAATCCGCCATCTCACTTCCCCACGTCCACCACTGCTGGCGGCTCACCTCCAACTGCGCAACGCTACGCGCTGTTAACAGCCAACTGGCCAACACTACAATAGCAAATTCCAACAATGCCACCCAGCCACAGATTGCACACAGCACAGCCAGTGATTTTCATACAGAGCGCTACGTGGTGGTGGCGTTACCAATATAAGAACCTAAACAGCCTACTTACAGTAGTAACCCAAAAACATACTACTCGGCTATAACCAGTAGTCGATAAATGTTAAGTACCTGTTCTCGGTCAACAATAAAAACATTTTCACTTATAACCCTAACATCCTGTGTATGCTACAGTTTACTACGGAAAGTGCCATAGCTCCTGAAAAGATGTTTAAAAGTATATTCGAACTACTGGAAATATTTACATACATCTCAAGTAAAAGAAGTTACTGAATAGAGATGTTGCAGTATCGATAACGGACATGAGTGTTAATACCTCTGAATATGTGCCTGTATATGAGTGCAATAACGCAAGTAGCGCTCGCGAGGTGTCACATCTGTCGGAACTGATAGACACCTTCCCGCAGGTCTCGAGTTAGTTGGCCGCGAGAGAGGGGGAGGTTCTTCCGGAAGAAGTAATCACAGGCGGTGGTGCGGCGGCAGGCCAGGGTTATCGGGATCCGCGCTAAGTCCGGACGAGCGCGCTAACCTCGCCGCAGGATTTAGGGGCGTCCTCGCCCCTTCCTTCCTTCCTTCCCTGCCTACCCCGGCCTTTCTTCTGCGTCTCCGGCCGTCTTTTCGGTCCGCGTGCTACCGTGGCAGGCGGACGCAGCCCCTCGGCTAGGGGTGCGGGAAGGACTCAGAGGACCCGCGCCCATTTGTTCTAATGGCTGTTCTATTGTTATGTGCCATGCATCACAGCGACGATGCTCGCGGCTAATTCCAGACCACCTCTGTGCTTCCGCCGCTAAAACCTCTGCGGGTCCGCTCCGAGCAGAATGCTCCCCGTCCCCACGGCCTCCGGGCGCGTAAATCTCTGAGCGCTCATTTGTTTTAACCTGCTCCCGCATCGGCGGCTGGCGCCGAGACTGGCCCCTGTCCCCTCTCGGCGGTCGGATCGCCCGGTGTCACCCCTCGATTCTTCAGCCCCGTGTTTCCCAAAGTTTCCACAAGAGATATGTGATCGATAATTCAGCCGTCTTTTCATGCTGAGGTGCCAGTCCATGTAAATCACAGTAGTCACGGGAGAGCAGGATGCAGAAGCAAAGAACTGTAGATCCCAGGGAAAAGATTGGCCACTGGCAACTGCTGTGTCTTATGGACGATGCCGCATCTGAAACGCCGATGTCCAGCGACGTATCGACCACGATTATGATAATGGTGATTGGTTTTTGGGGCGCTCAACTGCGCGGTTATCAGCGCCCGTACAAATTCCCAACCGTTGCTCAGTCCAATCTCGCCACTTTCTTGAATGATGATGAAATAATGAGGACAACATAAACACACAGTCATCTCGAGGCAGATGAAAAATTCAATGACCCCGCCGGGAATCGAACGACCACTATTAATTCGGTCGCCAGACTTTACAACCATCCTCACACACTGAGTCGGAAGCTGCAATAGATATTATGTTGATAGCTTTGGGGAAATACCCATATAATCCTCCTCCCATTATTGAATTTTCTCATTCTTAGAGTATTGAAGGGCTATCTATTTTAATAGTCAAAAACCATTCAACAACCAAGATCGTATAAAATATTTCTTTTTTAAGACAGCCGGTTTCAACACACATTTCTGACATCTTCAGATCTTAAAAATCTTTTTGTTGTAAAAACGTCAATTTTACGCTGAACCTCACGCACAAGATGTCAAGTTACTGTGACCTTCTCCACCAGACATCATGGCGCCTAGAGTATCAGCAACCAAACCGACAGCCTGCAGCCGCGGTTGCCCGCTTAGGGGGTACACCGAAGCACTACACAACCGACAGGCAATAAGGCCTGTACTACAAATGTTATCTGTATTGTTATGTTCTTTAATGATGTATTTTGTACCTTTGTAATTATATTCTTATGTTATAAAATTGTAGTTGACACCAGTTCATCATATTATTAACTTGTAAGTTCCATTTCACTGCACACGTTTCTGTTGGTCATAGCATATGGACAATATGTGAGAAGTAAGGACTGTTAGTGTTTGCACGTGTGTCAATAATTCAGCAAGGGACTGGATAACAGCATTGCTGGTTCTAAGGACAATTCCAAAAACTTTGTGAGTGCACAAATGGTGGTTATGGACTTGCTACATAATCCGCAAGACTCTTCAATGGTGATTGTGCACCTGCACAGTCACAACAGATGGCTGCTGGCCATCTCTGCACGGACTACAGTGGGTTTGCACCTCTGGTGGCCCAACAATATCGTAATCTCTACCAGGACTACAGTGGGTCTACTCTGTGATGACCTACGTACCAATATTCTTCAAAACTTCGACTGACTCTGCGGTGGGTTTGCTCTGTTGTGGCCCATTACCTGTCTGCATGTCCGTAGGCAGCACTGTCTTTTCGTTGGAAGGACAACACTACTTCTTCAAGACTGCATGGAAATCCACTACTTCCGTGTGCATTTTCTTCTACTGCTCAGACTTTGAGAAAAACACTGCTATTTTACTGTGATGAACGATCAGGACTGTCTTTATGGACTGTGAGAAAATTTTAGCTTTTGACCAACATTGTATCAATAAGTGTGTCCCTTTGATTTCTTTGTTATTGTAATCATGAAAATTTTATCTAATCATTATTGGCCACTGCCCAAAACAATTTGTAAAATTTTTTGTGGGGAGCATGGGGGCTATGTAAGTAGGCTGTTTAGGTTTTCTTATTGGTAACGCCACGTAGCGCTCTGTATGAAAATCACTGGCTGTGCTGTGTGCAGTCTGTGGCTGCTTTGCATTGTTGTAATACTCGCCATTGCAGCGTTGGGCAGCTGGATGTGAACAGCGCGTAGCGTTGCGCGGTTGGAGGTGAGCCGCCAGCAGTGGTGGATGTGGGGAGAGAGATGGCGGAGTTTTGAAATTTGTAAGACTGGATGTCATGAACTGCTATGTAAATTATAAGTTTTCAACACTATTAAGGCAAATACATTGTTTGTTCTCTATTAAAATCTTTCATTTGCTAACTATGCCTATCAGTAGTTAGTGCCTTCCGTAGTTTGAATCTTTTATTTAGCTGGCAGTAGTGGCGCTCGCTGTATTACAGTAGTTCGAGTAACGAAGATTTTTGTGAGGTAAGTGACTTGTGAAAGGTATAGGTTAATGTTAGTCAGGGCCATTCTTTTGTAGGGATTATTGAAAGTAAGATTGCGTTGCGCTACAAATATTGTGTGTCAGTTTAAGCACAGTCTTGTATAATTGTTCAAAGGGGACGTTTCAATATATGTGAACAGGTACAACACGGCGATGCGGTCGGCAACCCCATATAAGACAACAAGTGCGTGGCGCCGTTGTTAGATCGGTTACTGCCGCTACAATGCCAGATTATCGATATTTAAGTAAGTTTGAACGTGGAGCTATAGTCGGCGCAAGGGCGATGGGACAGAGCATTCCCGAGGTAGCGATGAAGTGGGGATCTTCCTGTACGACCATTTCACGAGTGTACCGTGTATATTAGGAATTCTGTAAAACATCAAATCTCCGACATCGGTGAGGCCGGGAAAAGATCTTGCTAGAAAGGAACCAACGACGACTAAAGAGAATCGTTCAACGTGACGGAAGTACAGTCCTTCCCCAAATTGCTGCCGATTCATTGCTGGGCCATCAACAAGTGTCAGCGTGTGAACCATTCAACAAAACATCACTGACAAGGGCTTTGGGAGCCAAAGGCCAATTCGAGTACCCTGGGTAATTGCACGACACAAAGCTGTGTGTCTCACCTGGGCCCGTCAACATCGACATTTGGACTGTTGATGACTGTAAACTTGTTGCCTGGTCGGACGAGTCTCGTTTCAAATTGTATTGAACGGATGGACGTATATGGGTATGGAGAAAGCCTCATGAATCCTTGGACCCTGCATGGCAGTAGCGCTCTACTCAAGCTGGTGGAAGCTCTGTAATAGTGTGGGGCGTGTGCGATTAGAATGATATGGGACTCCTGATACGTCTAGATACGACTCTGACAAGTGACACGTATGTAAGCATCCCTTCTGATCACCTGCATCCATTCATGTCCATTGCTCCTTCCAACGGACTTGGGCAATTCCAACAGGACAATGCGACACCGCACACGCCATAGTTGCTACAGTGTTGCTCCAGGAACACTCTCCTGAGTTTAAACACTTCCGGTGGCCATCAAACACCCCAGATATGAACATTATTGAGCATATTTGGGATGCCTTGCAACGTGCTGTTCAGAAGAGATCTCTCCACCTTCTCGTACTCTTACGGATTTATACACAGCCCTGTTGATTTCATGGCATCACTTCCCTGCAGCACTACTTCAGACGTTAGTCGGGTCCACGCCACATCGTGTAGCGTCACTTCTGCATGCGCGCGAGGTGCCTACGCGATATGAGGCGGGTGTACCAGTTTCTGTGGCTCTTCAGTCTATTAACTGTACAATTACAACTTTGGTAAGAAGTTTAAAACAATCTTTCCTTATATCAAATTTTTGCTGGTTTTGTTACGAGCAACATAATTATATCAGTTGCGGGTGCTTAACTTTTATCCTTAAATGTGTGTCCTCTTATTCGTAGATAGTCTACCACTTCTGATAAAAAACATTGGTCGTTAGTACTCTCAGCCGCATGGTCTGATAAGAGTACTTATATAGTGAAAGTGTACACACTAACATAAACCACGAGAAAATTCATCATGTCTACATCTACATCTACATGTATACTCTATAAATCGCACTTGAGTGTCTGGCAGAGGGTTCATCGAACCACCATCACAATTCTCTATTATTCCAATCTCGTATAGCGCGCGGGAAGAATGAACACCTATATCTTTCCGTACGAGCTCTGATTTCCCTTATTTTATCTTTGTGATCCTTCCTCCCTATGTACGTCAGTGTCAACAAAATATTTTCGCATTCGGAGGAGAAAGTTGGTGATTGGAATTTCGTGAGAAGATTCGGTCACAACGAAAAATCTCTTTCTTTTAATGATGTCCATCCCAAATCCTGTATCATTTCTGTGACACTCTCTCCCATATTTCGCGCTAATACAAAACGTGAAGCCTTTCTTTGAAATTCTTCGATGTACTCAGTCAGTTCTACCTGGTAAGGATTCCACGCCGCGCGACAGTATTCTAAAAGAGAACGGACAAGCGTAGTGTAGGCAGTCTCCTTACAAGGGAACCTCCCCATCGCACCCCCCTCAGATTTAGTTATAAGTTGGCACAGTGGATAGACCTTGATAAACTGAACACAGATCAATTGAGAAAACAGGAAGAAGTTGTGTGGAACTGTGAAAAAATAAGCAAAATATACAAACTGAGTAATCCATTGACCACATAGGCAACATCATGACAGTGTGAGCTCAGGGGCGGCCTGGTCCGGTGGTAGTGTGAGCAGCTGCAGAACGAGAGGTCCCTGGTTCAAGCCTTCCCTCGAGTGAAAGTTTTACTTTCTTTATTTTTGCATAGTTATTATCTGTCCGTTCGTTCACTGACGTCTCTGTTCACTGTAATAAGTTTAGTGTCTTTGTTTTGCGACCGCATCGCAAAACCGTGCGATTAGTAGACGAAAGGACGTGCCTCTCCAATGGGAACCGAAAACATTTGATCGCAAGGTCATAGGTCAACCGATTCCTCCACAGGAAAACATGTCTGATATATTCTATACGACACTGGTGACGGCATGTGCGTCACATGACAGGAATATGTCGTCGACCCTCCTAACTTGTACACTTGGCGAATGGGTACAAAGATTCTTCTACCTTGCCCGATTTAGGTTTTCTTGTGGATGTGATAATCACTCCCAAAAAAGTGATGTAAACATAAGAGTTTGTCACATAAACTGAAAATAAAAAAATAAACTTTTCACTCGAAGGAAGATTTGAACCAAGGACCTTTCGTTCCGCAGCTGCTCACGTTACCACGAGACCACAGCGCTCCCGCGTTCCTAATGTCCTTCATATTGCATATCTTACCATGAACTACTCAGTTTGTATATTTTGCTTATTTTTTTCACAGTTCCACACAACTTCTTCCTATTTTCTCAATTGATCTGTGTTCAGTTTTTGAAGGCCTATCCACTGTGCCAACTTATATCTAAATCTGAGGGGGGTGCGATGGGGAGGTTCCCTTGTTAGTAGATCTGTTACATTTTCTAAGTGTCCTGCCAATGAAACGCAGTCTTTGGTTAACCTTCCCTACAACATTTTCTGTGTGTTCCTTCCAATTTAAATTGTTCGTAATTGTAATTCCTAGGTATTTAGTTGAATTTACGACTTTTAGATTAGACTGATTTATCGTGTAGCCGAAGATTAACGCGGTCTTTGTAGCGCTCATGTGGATGGCCTCACACTTTATGTTATTTAAGGTCAACTGCCACTTTTCGCACCATTTCGATATGTCTTCTAGATCGTTTTGCGGTTTGTTTTGATCTTCTGATGACTTTATTAGTTGATAAACGACAGCGTCATCTGCAAACAACCGAAGACGGCTGTTCAGATTGTCTCCCAAATATAGACAAGGAACAGCAAAGGGCCTATGACACTACCTTGGGAACGCCAGAAATCACTTTTGTTTTACTCGATGACTTTCCGTCAATTATAACGAACTGTGACCTCTCTGACAGGAAATCACAGATCTAGTCACATAACTGAGACGATATTCCATAAGCACGCTATTTCACTACGAGCCGCTTGTGTGGTACAGTGTAAAGCCTTCCGGAAATCCAGAAATACGGAATCGATCTGAAATCCCTTGTCAATAGCTCTCAGCACTTCATGTGAATAAACAGCTAGTTGTGTTTCACAAGAACGATGTTTTCTAAACCCATGTTGACTGTGTGTCAATAGACCGTGTTCTTCGAGGTAATTCATTACGTTCGAACACAGTATATCTTCTAAAATCCTGATGCACATCGACGTCAACGATATGGGCCTGTAATTTAGTGGATTACTCCTACTACCTTTCTTGAATATTGGTGTGACCTGTGAAACTTTCCCGTCTTTGGGTACGGATCTTTCGTCGAGTGAGCCGGCCGGAGTGGCCGAGTGGTTCTAGGCTCTACAGTCTGGAACCGCGCGACCGCTACGGTCGCAGTTTCGAATCCTGCCTCGGGCATGGATGTGTGTGATGTCCTTAGGTTAGTTAGGTTTAAGTAGTTCTAAGTTCTAGGGGACTGATGACCTCAGAAGTTAAGTCCCATAGTGCTCAGAGCCATTTGAACCATTTTTTTTTTCGTCGAGCGAACGGTTGTAAATGATTGTTAAGTGTGGAGCTAATGCATCAGCATACTCCGAAAGGAACCTAACTGGTATACAGTCTGGACCAGAAGACTTGCTTTTATTAAGTGATTTAAGTTGCTTCACTATTCCGAGGATATTTACTTCTACGTTTCTCATGTTGGCAGCTGTTCTCGATTCGAATTCTGAATATTTACTTCGTCTTCTTTTGTGAAGGCATGTCGGAAGCTGTGTTTAGTAGCTCTGCTTCGGCAGCACTGTCTTCGATAGTATCTCCACTGCTATTGCGCAGAGAGGGGATTGATTGTTTCTTGCTGCTAACATACTTCACATACGACCAGAATCGCTTTGGATTTTCTTTTTTTCTGCCAGGTTTCGAGACAAAGTTTCGTTTTCTGTTATAGGCATCTCGCATTGAAGTCCGCGCTAAATTTCGAGCTTCTGTAAAAGATCGCCAGTCTTGGGGATTTTGCGTCTATTTAAATTTGGCCTGTTTGTTTCGTTGTTTCTGCAGCAGTGTTCTAACCCGTTTTGTGTACCAAGGAGGATCAGCTCCGTCGTTTGTTAATTTATTTGGTATAAATCTCTCAATTGCTGCCGATGCTATTTCTTTGAATTTAAGCCACATGTAGTCTACACTTAAATTATTAACTTGGAATGAGTGGAGATGGTCTCTCAGGAAGGCGTCAAGTGAATTTTTATCTGCTTCTTTTGAATAGGTATATTTTTCGCTTATTTTTCGAGGATTTAGAGATTGCAATATTTCGGTCTTGCTACGACAGCCCTGTGTTCACTAATCCCTGAATCAGTTTTGATGCTCGTTATTAACTCAGGATTATTTGTTGCTAAGAGGTCAAATGTGTTTTCACAACCGTTTACTATTAGCGCGGGCATATCCTTCATAATCTGTGCATTCTTCATGCCGCCATTGGGAGCAATTATTACACTGAATGCAGTCTTCCGTGGTAAGCTCCTTGTAGACTTCACCACCGCTTGGGAAATTCAAAACATCAGATCCCTCCTTGGATCCGTACCGGTTTCTTCCTGAATATGATGGTGCGGTTAGGTCCAGCTTAACCCTACTGATTCTACATTGTTCGTTACCGGTATTTTGTCTTTTCTTGGTTTTGTCTGGTTTAGCTTGGGCATCTTACAATACATTTTTGTACGGAGACTGGGCAAAATCTCGGATTATTTTGCCATTTTCTTCTTGCTTGTGGGTCGATCGTATTTTGGCAGTGGATAAATACTTTAAAGACCTTTTCGTACATCAGCACTCTGAACTTCGTGTCACGTTCCCCGTTTTTTCCTGGTGTCGGTACAGACAAATCATCTGTCACTGATGAGCGGCATCTGGCCTTAGGCTCCTGCTGAACTCCTTTCCCCTCTCCAGTTGTTGGAAATTCGGCTCTGTTAGTGGTTTCTGATGAAGCAAAATCTTTTGCTGTGAAGACATCTGGACTGAATGGGAATATTCACTTGTTTGGACTGCGGCTACTCTGGAATATGCGGCTCGAACTTAGCATTCACATCTGCCTGCCTAATAGGCTTCCAGGATTACTGACCGTTAGAAACAAATAGGGAGGGGTGGGGGTTAAGAGTACATCCATAATCATCCCCGCTTGCCCCTGTTTGTCGTGTCATGGTAAGTTCCTCGTAGAACGATGATTCTTGTGGCAAATAATTTTATTTTCTAGTTCATACCTAGATAGTTCTTATTGTTCACGATATACAACTTAAAGATTAAATAATTTGAAGTAAAAACTTATATTTACCTGCTATAACCAATAAACCTGGGTAGCTCTTCAAGATTACATGTGATGGTGTCGGTACAGAAGCAACAATTGAATGTAGTCTTTCGCTGTCGGTCAGTGTTGCCAGTGTAGAGAAAATGTCTCTGCAAACTCTTGCCAGACGCTTCTATTATCCGACCTTATCTACATGTGTGTGTGTGTGCGTGTGTGTGTGGTATTTTAGCGGGTAACAATCTTTTTAATTCTTATAATCTTTTATTTAGTCCTTATTTTTTATTTGTATGTTTATGGTTCATTCCCTTATTTGATATCGATCGTAGAAACCTACGAAACAGCAATTCCGACATCATCGCACGAAGGCAGGTTCGCCAGTGACAATTCTTCTTATGAATCTCGCTCAGGAAGGAAACGTCTTTAAAAGTGGTAAGAATTTCACGCGATGGCAATAATTTCGCCGGCGGACCACGCATGATGGAACACATTGCCGAAAACTGGTGCCTGAAATTATGAATGAGGACGCACTACAAAAGTTTCACCAAAGACGATTTCCTACAATTTTCCCATTCATTTGTTGCATTTTGTACTTCATTCGCCAGACAAACTATTATTAGAGGAATAATTACAACCTTATTTCACTTAACATTGGGAAACGCAGGTGTAGTAATCTTCTACGGAGATGGGTAGAAAAGCGAAACAAATTATAATAATCAGGTTTCGAACATAGGACGCAAAAGTGTGAAACCGCGATGCTAGTCTCTGTGCCATCGCTTCGCTTGAACAGTTCACGCGCTAGAAGGCACACAATATCCGTCGCAAACGTTGACTGTAGTTTTCTCAGAAACGGTCGAGTATCTACGTAGAAGCCGAGACACGTGTGCGCTTATTTTGATTCCTTATCCACTGAGCGAGGTTCCTGGGAGATAGGGTATTGATACTTGCCGTGTTCCCCTCGTGAGTTAATGCTGATGTACCCATTCCGGGGTGGGGCCTGCACTGGAACACGGTGTGATGGCTACCAAGTGGCCACACTAAACTTTGTAGGGAACTGGCCGGTATAAACGCGTTGTGCAGTGGTATTTGTGGTTCAAAGTAAAAGGAGTTTGGTGGGTTGAATTTGGATAACTGAAGGCATCTGCTAAATTCTGTCTTCATGGTTCTAGAGCGCTCGCAGTGGATAGATAACTGCCTCATGAAACATATTTGTGGATGCCCTACGGCGCAGAATTTTTAAAAAGCTGAGCATCGATCAGTTTACTCGTAAATGATTTTTTGTCTACGCTTTTGAGATAACAGGGGGAAAGTGGTGCTTTCTTTTAGCGTCGTCAGTGTCACGCTTTAATTGTAATGAACTTCCCGGAACTTGCTTCCGTGTAATCTTATGGCACTTTGATGCTTGTGCAGCATTACTGGTTTTGAAAAATTTTGTTGTTCTCTTGAAACTATACAGCAGCAGCGGCAAGCCGCGTGCAAATTTGTCTGTTATTAATTTAAAGCATATTCTGGCTCATTTAATTCACAACTGTGCTACTCACAATTTGTTTGAGGACAGAGCGACTACCAGTTGCTGTAACTATTTAAAATTTTAGATCTCAGCCATTAATTTTAATTGCTGTACTCACCGACTTGGTTTGATGCGTGATTTCAAATGTTCAAACGTGTGTGAAATTTTGTGGGACTTAACTGATAATGTCGTCAGTCCCTAAGCTTACACACTACTTTACTTAACACACACACCTATGCCCGCGGGAGGACTCGAACGTCCGCCGGGACCAGCAGCACAGTCCATGACTGCAGCGCCGCAGACCGCTCGGGTAATATCGCACGGCCACGTGATTTCTTGTATAGATAATTTTTTTAAGCTCGTGCTAATCCCTACACGTTTTCGCAGTCTATGTGTTTTATCATGATTAATTACGTTAATTAATTAGCTATTTGTTGTTTATAAGTCACATGCAGATCCGAGCTTAGGTGAGTTTTCTTCTAAAGGGCGTTTTATATCAACTCAACGGTTTATTCAAATATTTCATGCGTGGTAACTGCTTTATTTTACGTGTGTTTCAGAAATTCGTGGTAATACTGTAGTAACCTATTGTGAAAAGCTGGTTTCCGGCTGCTGTTGTTGGAGTTGAATGAGGGTCCGTAGCTGGCTGCTTCCGCTCAAAAATGGCTCCAGGCACTATGAGACTTAACATCTGAGGTCATCAGTCCCCTAGACTTACAACTACTTAAACCTAACTAACCTAAGGACATCACCCACATCCATCCCCGAGGCAGGATTCGAACCTGCGTATGTAGCACCAGCGCGGTTCCGGATTGAAGCGCCTAGAGCCGCTCAGCCACAGCGGCCGGCATCTGCTTCCGCACCTGGAATCACTTGTAGACTGCAGTGCCATAATGACTTAATTGCTTGGGTTTCTGTTATTCATTAATTTTGAAAATGTTTTATATAATAAAATTTTGAATTTAAATGCTGCTTTCTCTGGGTGGTCTTCGTAAGCGCCTTACGCCACAGAGCCTGAGCTTTCACTCATATGTTCCTTTTCTGGTTAATTATGTGTTTCTATTTGCGTGTTTGCTCTTTTCATTAAGTTACTCTGTCGTGCTTGAAATTAATTGAATTAATTAAGTAATTTGATTAGGGTAACGTAATCGAAGCACAAAGTAAGGTGATTCTGAAGCTTAAAGTACATCTACCACAGTTTAAACTGTAATAACTCATTCCAAAAATAACCACCAGTAATTAATGACTACAATGTTAAAATCGTCTTCTTCCGAAGATTATATCTTGTCATTCAGTCAACATTCAGTATTTTCAGCACCTCTCTCCACTTTTTGACAATTTTGACACCTACCTCTAGGTTTCTTCCATTCACGGCTCTTGCACTGTCTTGCTTAGTTCTCTATAGAGAAAACATATTAATTAAGATCATATACCTAAACAACCTTTGATGAAGTTAAAAGAAAAGGCTAACACACTTATTTTAACGAGAGGTCAGTTTATTGGTACCTTCAGTGTACAATGCTTCACGTCACTGACGGAGCCGAAACCTCAGTACTGCTTGAACAGCTTATCACTCTCTCTAAGTTTTTGAATCAAATTAAAATTGCCAGGGTTGTTTGGAGGATGGTCGATAACGCTCAGCCCTAGACGGCCAATGTAGCAGATGTTACTGTGCTCGTGTATATACTGGCAGTGTCATTCTGAAGGAGGACTGCTCCATATGTGGACAGGCTCTTAGAAATCGAAACTCGATAAAGTATGGTGTTTCGCACGCACCGACACTGTTACGTTACACACTGACGTGTTAAACGCCACAATTCGGAGCCCTCTATCGGCAGAGAGCTGTAAATACACTAATGCCCATTAAAATTGCTACACCAAGAAGACGTGCAGATGATAAACGGGTATTCATTGGACACATACACTCCTGGAAATTGAAATAAGAACACCGTGAATTCATTGTCCCAGGAAGGGGAAACTTTATTGACACATTCCTGGGGTCAGATACATCACATGATCACACTGACAGAACCACAGGCACATAGACACAGGCAACAGAGCATGCACAATGTCGGCACTAGTACAGTGTATATCCACCTTTCGCAGCAATGCAGGCTGCTATTCTCCCATGGAGACGATCGTAGAGATGCTGGATGTAGTCCTGTGGAACGGCTTGCCATGCCATTTCCACCTGGCGCCTCAGTTGGACCAGCGTTCGTGCTGGACGTGCAGACCGCGTGAGACGACGCTTCATCCAGTCCCAAACATGCTCAATGGGGGACAGATCCGGAGATCTTGCTGGCCAGGGTAGTTGACTTACACCTTCTAGAGCAAGTTGGGTGGCACGGGATACATGCGGACGTGCATTGTCCTGTTGGAACAGCAAGTTCCCTTGCCGGTCTAGGAATGGGTTCGATGACGGTTTGGATGTACCGTGCACTATTCAGTGTCCCCTCGACGATCACCAGTGGTGTACGGCCAGTGTAGGAGATCGCTCCCCACACCATGATGCCGGGTGTTGGCCCTGTGTGCCTCGGTCGTATGCAGTCCTTATTGTGGCGCTCACCTGCACGGCGCCAAACACGCATACGACCATCATTGGCACCAAGGCAGAAGCGACTCTCATCGCTGAAGACGACACGTCTCCATTCGTCCCTCCATTCACGCCTGTCGCTACACCACTGGGGGCGGGCTGCACGATGTTGGGGCGTGAGCGGAAGACGGCCTAACGGGTACCGTAGCCCAGCTTCATGGAGACGGTTGCGAATGGTCCTCGCCGATACCCCAGGAGCAACAGTGTCCCTAATTTGCTGGGAAGTGGCGGTGCGGTCCCCTACGGCACTGCGTAGGCTCCTACGGTCTTGGCGTGCATCCGTGCGTCGCTGCGGTCCGGTCCCAGGTCGACAGGCACGTGCACCTTCCGCCGACCACTGGCGACAACATCGATGTACTGTGGAGACCTCACGCCCCACGTGTTGAGCGATTCGGCGGTACGTCCACCCGGCCTCCCGCATGCTCACTATACGCCCTCGCTCAAAGTCCGTCAACTGCACATACGGTTCACGTCCACGCTGTCGCGGAATGCTACCAGTGTTAAAGACTGCGATGGAGCTCCGTATGCTACGGCAAACTGGCTGACACTGACGGTGGCGGTGCACAAATGCTGCGCAGCTAGCGCCATTCGACGGCCAACACCGCGGTTCCTGGTGTGTCCGCTGTGCCGTGCGTGTGATCATTGCTTGTACAGCCCTCTCGCAGTGTCCGGAGCAAGTGTGGTGGGTCTGACACACCGGTGTCAATGTGTTCTTTTTTCCATTTCCAGGAGTGTATATTATACAAGAACTGACATGTGATTACAAAAAAATGGTTCAAATGGCTCTGAGCACTATGGGACTCAACTGCTGAGGTCACTAGTCCCCTAGAACTTAGAACTAGTTAAACCTAACTAACCTAAGGACATCACAAACATCCATGCCCGAGGCAGGATTCGAACCTGCGACCGTAGCGGTCCTGCGGTTCCAGACTGCAGCGCCTTTAATCGCACGGCCACTTCGGCATGTGATTACATTTTCACGCAATTTGGGTGCATAGATCCAGAGAAATCAGTACCCAGAACAACGACCTCTGGCCGTAATAACGGCCTTGATACGCCTTGGCATTCAGTCAAACAGAGCTTGGATGGTGTGTACACGTATAGCTGCCCATGCAGCT
Organism: Schistocerca americana; assembly: GCF_021461395.2. Taxonomy (NCBI): domain Eukaryota; kingdom Metazoa; phylum Arthropoda; class Insecta; order Orthoptera; family Acrididae; genus Schistocerca; species Schistocerca americana. The sequence goes on along the minus strand of NC_060120.1, from coordinate 993,664,565 downwards.
TCAACACTGTACCACAGTTCATCAAGAGTAGTGACTGGCGTATTGTGACGAGCCAGTTGCTCGGCCACCATTGACCAGACGTTTACAATTGGTGAGGAATCTGGAGAATGTGCTGGCCAGGGATGCAGTCGAACATTTTCCGCATCCAGAAAGGCCCGAACAGGATCTGCAATATGCGGTCGTGCATTATACTGCTGAAATGTAGGCTTTCGCAGGGATCGAATGAAGGGTAGAGCCACGGGTCGTAACATATCTGAAATGTAACGTCCAGTGTTCAAAGTGCCGTCAATGCGAACAAGAGGTGACCGAGACGTGTAACCAATGGCAGCCCATACCATCACGCCGGGTGATACGCCAGTATGGCGATGATGAATACACGCTTGCAATGTGCGTTCACATCGATGTCGCCAAACACGGATGCGACCATCATGATGCTGTAAACAGAACCTGGATTCATCCGAAAAAATGACGTTTTGCCATTCGTGCACTCAGGTTCGTCGTGGAGTACACCATCGCAGGCGCTCCTGTCTGTGATGCAGCGTCAAGGGTAACCGCAGCCATAGTCTCCAAGCTGATAGACCATGCTGCTGCAAACTTCGTCGAACTGTTCGTGCAGATGGTTGTTGACTCAAGGATCGAGACGTGGCTGCACGATCCGTTACAGCCATGCGGATAAGATGCCTGTCATCTCGACTGCTAGTGATACGAGGCCCTTGGGATCCAGCACGGCGTTCCGTATTACCCTCCTGAATCCACCAATTCCATATTCTGATAAGTCACTGGATCTCGACCAACGCGAGCATCTATGTCGCGATACGATAAACCGCAATCGCAGGCTACAATCAACCTTTATCAAATTCGGAAACCTGATGGTACGCATTTCTCCTCCTTACACGAGGCATCATAACAAAGTTTCACCAGGCAACACCGGAGAACTGCTGTTTGTGTATGAGAAATCGGTTGGAAACGTTCATCATGTCAGCACGTTGTAGGTGTTGCCACCGGCGCCAACCTTGTGTGAATGCTCTGAACAGTTAATCATTTGCATATCACAGCATCTTCTTCCTGTCGGTTAAATTTCACGTCTGTAGCACGTCATCTTCGTGGTGTAGCAATTTTACTGCCCAGTAGTGTATTTAATAACATCTGTTTTATGTAAAAGTCTCTAAGAATTATCGCATAAAAGATTCAGTTGCATTACTTTTCAGTACGTCCTCGTAGAATGTACACTCGAGACGGAACTCTGACAACCCCGAAAACAGCTAAGACAGATAGAGCGGGAACTACAGCACATTCAGCTTAACAGCTGATGTAGACGAGCTACTGGCAAGAATACTGTGGAGAAGAGCGAAAAAAAAAATAAAGGATCTGTTGGATGAGAATCTATGCTTTAGGAAACGTAAAGGCATTAGAAAAAGACTTCTGATGGTGTGCTTGATACGCAAGACTGAAGATAAATTAGGATGTTTTCATACGATTTAGACAAAGCGCTCGATAATATAAAATGGTGCAAGATGTTCGGAAGTAATATACAATATCTACAAGAACCAAGTGGGAAAAATAAGACTGGACAGCTGTGTTGGGACACTCAGGCCAAGATATAATAGACAAGTGCAGTGGGTAGCTAAAGCATGGACCTGTAGGCGCCACGCCATCATGAAGAAACGAAGTTTCGGAAGATAACAGCAGCACTGGTTTGTTGTCATGTGCAACTTTCGCAGGAGCCGCCTTTACCAGATGTGCCTACTTTGCTAGCAGGCAGCGTCCATACGTACTTCTATTTTTATCATACACGCATGAGACTGTATACACTGTCATACGAAAAACAACCATAAATAGTTAATACAGTGCACAAAATAACAGCACACATAAATACGATTCCGAGTGAAATATTAGTACTATTACACAGATGAACTTACCATACCTACGTATTACACAGGTAAACATACTTATAGCTAGTGTATCACAAACTTACTGTATAGCAAGTTCAAAGATTAGTACAAGAAATAATGAACTGTTGGAAATCGTACATATTGTTATTATGTCTCATCTTAAAATTCCTGTGTTTATTTTATAACCCAATAATAAAAATGAGTAAGAAACCGCCTTTGGGAAAACTCACGAGATGAAGTTTGTCACGAAATGTTACAACAACCAATCCGAATTAAGTATGTGTATGACTGACTGAAGGAAGCAGAAAAACGGCGAATCAATGTACGCACGACAACGTTCTGTCAACGTTTCAATACTGTACGAAAATTGACGAATGTAAGCTCGTTTTGTCCAAAAATTAATTTCCTACGAGACAGTATATTAGTTTCTGAAGAGAAAGCAGTAAACCGCTTTCTACTCGTTGAAAATAGGGCTAACTTCTTCCTGACAATTATTTTTATAGTGTTTTGAGGGTTAGTTTAATTTCTTGCTTGATCTTCGATAAAGCTTTCAATGCCTTATCAAACTGTGTCATTTTGTACACGGTTGGGCATAATTCTGATGTGGTACATGCATTGTCTCGCACGTCAGATTTTTCGACCGTTTGAAACTACTGGTGAATAAAATCCAACGTATAAACGACGACATGATAATCAACTTTAATAACCAGTTTTTTAAATTATATCCGTATGCGTAGCTTCAACTGCAACGCATTTCCACGAAATACAGTTTCTTGTGCAAAACAGGTGATTCTTCTCAAGTATAGCCCGAACGATGACCGATTTTTGCAAACGCTTCTTACAATTACCGTAAGAATATATTTTTTATCATAATATAAATCACTTTAAACCGTCTCATAACATGCGATTCATGTACAGAATGTAAACCGAATGGCAGAAATTTGGAAAACAGTTGTAGGACGAGTAAAAAACTTATTTTTCGTACGTAAAATCCAAATGAAACCTGATTTTTTAAAATCCAGGTCTTACTTTTATAGTAACAAAGCGTTTTCATTTATTTCGTTCACTTTACACCATTTCCTCGCAGATAGTTCAACAAGAACGGATTTTACGTGCTACATGTAGCTTGAATTTAAGCCATCGCATTTCGACGACAGATAATGATTACTCGATAAAAAAGTTTCGTTTTGGCTTTATTCATTTATTTATATTCCTGCAAAGTTCGAACCGATTTGCACAAGTTTAAAATATAGAAGTGACGCGCTTCAAAAATCCCCAAGAAAAACGTGTTTTTCCACGTAAATTCCAAACGAAGGAAGGTATTTATCGACCAAATTTGAACCATCAGTATCGTTCCAGTCGTGTCTTATTTAAGGGCGGCTGTTTTTGCACGTAAAGTCCGAACATTGCACATACAGATGGTGGCATTAGTTGATCATTAATTTGAAACCATTTAATATCTTTTGCAAAAGGAGTTAACCGATTCGCATAATCTGAATGAGCGCCAGCTCCAGTTCATCATTCAAACCTTGCTTAATACACTGTTACATACCCACAGGAAGACAGGTGTTCGAAATAGCTTTACAAATGGTAGCTGGTACAGGCTATTTCTAGTTAAAGTAGGAATCGAGCCCACAAACCATAATTCTGAGTACAGCATTTTCGTAAATATTGGTTTCAACGCTTCCGTTACGATAGCACCTGGCAAACTTTCAACTTCGCCACGCTTTGTAGAAGTGGCTGTAACTGTATAACTGCAGTGTCAGTTAAATATACTGCTAACATTTGCGGACGTATGATGTGTAACCTATGACCTTCAAAGTCTGCCAGATTGTGACAAGGTAGTCGAAACTAGCTGCAGCAAAACAGAGTTTAATATAAGCTTATTGGTCTTCTGCATTAGTATACAGGGTGATTATAATTAAAGTTAAACTTTCAAACCGCTGTAGAAATAACACCACTGGTCAGAGTAACGTCAAATTGCAAAAGAATGTTATCGGAGAAGAAGGATACATAGGGCAGAAGAAAAATAAATAGTTACAAAATTTAGCAATAAATGGCACTATAAGTATTATAATTTAATAGTGGTCAATTATAAATGACAAGTGAATCATACAACAATGCATAAGGTGTACGTTTGACGCTAAAAATACTGTACTGCACAGTATGCATGGGTGTACAGGTGTGATAATATTAGTTTCGTAAGCCCATACACAACGGCAAGTTCATATCACACCGGATGGCAAAAATCTGTTTTTAATTGTCCTGAGGCCAAAAACCGCATAAAAAGCATCATTCATGTCGGTTTAATTCTGCTGAGGCCAAAAACGGCATAAAAAGAATCAATCAAAATCAAATCGTATTATTAATTTCCATGTGACTGGCGCAAAACATGTTCGATATGCTGTCCACCGTTTACTGAAACAAGTTGAAATCGAGAAACAGCATGTTCCATTACTGATCGAAGAGCTTCTAGTTCACGTCCAGAATGTGTTGCGCAATGCGTGCCTTCAATCCAGCTAAGTTTGCAATCGGAACACTGAACACAACATCTTTCAAGTAGCCCCACAGCCTGAAGTCACAAGGATTAAAATCAAGTGATCGGGATGGCCAGGCTGTAGGGAAATGACGGCTAATAATTCCAGCAATTCCGAAATGGCGCTTTATCAGCTGCTTAACAGGATTTCCAATGTGCGGATGTTCGACGCCTTGCATAAAAATGATCCCATCCACACATCCACGCAGTTGGCGAGCTGGAATGACGTGGCTGCGCAAAATACACTCATAGCGCTTACCAGTGACGGTACAGGTAACAGGACCGGAGGCACCCGCCTCTTCGAAAAAATATGGCCCAGTGATAAATGGTTCAAGTGGCTCTGAGCACTATGAAACTTAACTGCTTAGGTCATCAGTCCCCTAAAACTTAGAACTACTTAAACCCAACTAACATAAGGACATCACACACATCCATGTCCGAGGCAGGATTGGAACCTGCGACCGTAGCGGTCGCGCGTTTCCAGACTGTGGCGCCTAGAACCGCTCGGCCACCACGGCTGGCCTGTGATAAATGATAGCGTAAACCCGCACCACACAGTGAGCTTTTCAGGATGAAGTGGTACTGGTTGATTTGCGTGTGGATTTTCGATTGCCCATATTCGACAAGTGGGCTCCGTCTGTGCGCAAAATCTTTCACGGCCAGTCATCGTCCATTCCCATACGAGCAAGTAATTCTAAAGCAAAGGTCTCTTGCTGAAAGGCCAACAGGAAGTAACCCGTGCACATTGATAACTTTGAATGGATAGCAAAGAAGGATGTTTGGTAGGATTTTACGCACCGTGCTCACGGGTATGTCCATTGTTCGGGGAATTCTCCATACACTACACATTTGCGCACCACCACTCGTCTCCTCTAACATTCCTGTGGCCACTGCTTCCACTGACGTCGAATCAATTCGTTTCCTCCTTCTACCAGGGTGCACACCAAAAGAACATGTCTTTTCTAATTTCCGAACCATTTTCTCGAGATTCATGGCAGTCATCGGACCAACGCCCTTTACCAAACCCTTCAGTGGCCGGAACTTCTGCAGAGCGTCGTGTGCACAGTCATCATTCTGGTAATACAGTTTTACAAACACAGAGCGATCTTGCATTTAGATAGCCATGGCGAACGTCGCAAACGCGGTAGGAGAAAAAGTCCTGTACCCGGCTTGTTTATACCAACTTCAATGGGTCGTGCGCATTTCATCTACGTATTCTGACACAAATCGTGCCATCTGTTGATCAATTTTCGCACTATTTTTTCTCCTGCCACACCTTTTCCCCCTTCTCCTATAATATTCCGTTGCAATTTGACGTCATTCTGATCAGTGGTGTTATTTCTCCAGCGTTTTGAAAGATAAGTTTGATTATAATCACCCTGTATAACTTGAGAAGCTTCTTGATAAAATTTTGTTTCCTTCACTAGTTTATTGGCTGTTGTATTCTTCTGGAATAGAATGTTCTGTTATTTCGCTGCAACATTTATTTGGTTCGACCATAAATCATTTATTTCCAACAATTCTATGCAAGTATTAATCCCATTGATTTACCTCTGTCATTAATTGATTTCTATTAGTGTTTTATTTATAATTTTTTTAGCATGTAAATGTCAGTAATAAATTATTATCTTAAAAATTATCAACTTTTCTATTTTTAACAATGTTTGAAGAAATAGACATTGGTGACGACCTTGCATCTGTCCTAAATGTATGAAATTTATTCGCAATTGTGGAATCTTTCTGACATTAGCTGCATTGTGCAGGGTGTTCATGTTAACTTAGGACATCGAAATATCGTGATAACTACTGTCTCGGAGGTGGACATCCAATGATGGCACACTCGACACGCCCTCCCAACCCGTGTGTGGTTGGCGTGGGGCAACTTTGAATTCTTCAACGGGAAACCACGTTTTTTATTGCTGGTTACGATTCTACAGCAAGATCTAAACCATCTTCTTCCATTCGCTGTAGATGGCGCTATAATAGGAGGAATATAAATGGGTACACATTAGTAATTTATAACATGCTAGTCAAATGTCCTTGAATGTCCAATAACAGGTGGGTCCCACTTCCATGCTGCGAGGTTAGGACTGGCCAGTACTTCATAGCTTCTAATTGGAAACCTCATTCGAAAATTTGCATTCCTCTTACATATCGAACAGGGGATTAATCGACGCCTTTACTCAAGAGCGAACGCTACTCTGCTTTTCCAATTAGAGTAAGTGCTCAAACGTAGTACCGCCAATTTCAATACACTTAGAATACACATTTCAAATGACCGTACACGGGAAAGAAGTATATCTTCTTGAATTTCAGCACAGGCGTTTCTGATGTGGCCGACCATTTCTTCACAGCCTGTTGGTACTTGCTGGTACACCATGTCTTTTAAATATCCCCAACCTGTGACCACTGGAGGTACTCTAGTTTGCTTATTTAATGTTTACCATTAGATATCAGTTTAATTTTTTGTCAGAAGAAGTCCAAAAACATGTTCTGAAATAGTGTCTTGTTTCTCCACTAGGCAATGCCACAAGTTCCTCCAAAAAAGTGTAACACAACACACACGCAAATGTCATACTAACTAATGTAAATCCACCCGATGATGGAGGTTTAAACCTTTGAAACGCGTTGTGGAAATAAATAAAACGGTGACTGGTAACAGTAAACTTGTTTTATTTAACTATCCACCTCATATTACGCCCTCAGATTTGCACTTTTCCCCGCTCTCTATAGAACAACTTTCAAGGAACTTCCTTTCCGACTGACAATGCGCGGCGAATACGGCTCGACGTCGTCTCTAAACCAAGTTATTTCTACAGTCACGGACTCGAAAAGGTATCCCAGCGTTGACGGTCTGTTGTAAATACTGATGGAGAATATATTATTGATGACCAAAGTCTCTGTTACGTATATCTGTTGTGTCTATTTAACTTGAAAAACGCTATGAAGTTGTACGCCAACCCATTAGAAATTACCAATATCTTTGGCCAGATGATTCACACATGTTGAAGTTTTATTTAACAAGTGACAACGAAGACAAGGCTAATTCTATAAAGTCGACATAATTCTGGTGTCGTTGTATTCTTAAAGAGTAGCTGCTGGTGTCGCGGGAGGTGTTGTTCCCGGCGGCAGGTAGGCATAGTAAATGCTGGAGAAATCTCGCCTGGAACTCGCAGGAGCTGTGCCAGCAAATCCCACTTCCGCGGCCACGAAGACGAAAGCTGCGAAACAGCGGGCTGTGCAGTACTTCAGGAGCCTCGCGATTGGGAACAACGACTTTCACCCACGAGGCTCACTTTCTGCAAAAGAAGTTACTACTCAAGAAGTCTTGACATAGCAAGCTTTCTATCTGTTCCACCATTGGCTGACCACGTAACATATACTATCATTTGCACTAGAATCAAGTACAGGCTAACTCCTGCCGTCTGTTGGCTTTCACAAACGCTGTAGTATGTCAGACTCATCCATTATGGATTATGTTTGGTGGCTGCGACTGTCAATTTGAGTGGAAAGGTCCTATTTATTTTATCCACTGTGCGTTTTGATGGTTATCCGTCATCATCAAGGGGAAGTCACATTCTACACGGCCCCTGTTAGTAAAAAGCACTAGTGGTATTCTTCAGCAGAACGTGAGGCAACCGACAGGTTATGAAGTGATTTGCACTGAGGGAATTTATAACAGGAGTTATACACTGCCCTCCACAAGTTTGTAAGCGCCATGCTGCGTATTACAACAGAGCAAGATGGAAGTGATCTATGTGAGTTATTGGTTAGAATACGGAGTAGCAAGCTCAAATAACGGTTAATAATGACACGTACAGTAGTGTACACTTAATTATTGTACATATACATATATACTGGAACGTACTAGTATTGCTTCGTTTTATGTAAACCGACGTTACCTGTCCAAGCAGTTCTACTAAGCACGCCATGTGGCTCGAGTAGACCGCATGGATTTGTAGATGTACGATGTTTACATTTCTGTTCACTTGTTGTTGCGTTTGCATAAAGGTATAACATTCCGCGAAAGTAATTTAAAATGGCCCCAAAGTGCCAGATTCCTTATGAATCAAGGGTAATGATAATTACGCTGCGCCGAAAAGGCAATAGTGTCTGACAAACAGCAAAGAAGCTGATGATTTCCATCAGCGGAGTTGTCAAAACCATACACCGGCATCGAGAAACAGGCTCCTATGGAGATCGTCCTCGCTCAGGAGCACCCAGCAAAATATCAGAACGCCAGGAAAAGTATTTCGTACTGACCAGTAAACGTAACAGATTAAAAACTGTCCGTGAAGTAAACGCAACGAGGGATACACCGGTGAGTGAGTCAACAGTGAGACGACGCTTGGCATACAACAACCTCCGAGTTCATGTAGCAACAAGGAAACCACTGTTGCCGGCCGGGGTGGCCGAGCGGTTCTAGGCGCTACAGTCTGGAACCGCGCAACAGCTACGGTCGCAGGTTCGAATCCTGCCTCGGGCATGGATGTGTGTGATGTCCTTACGTTAGTTAGGTTTAAGTAGTTCTAAGTTCTAGGGGACTAATGACCTCAAAAGTTAAGTCCCATAGTGCTCAGAGCCATTTGAACCAAGTCACTGTTCCGTCCTGTTAACAAGAACAAAAGGCTTCAGTGGGCTAAGACACACCAACATTGGACATCGGGGAAATGGGAAAGATTCTTATTCACTGATGAATCCGAGTTCGAAATATTTGGAAGTAAACGCCGTCAATTTGTACGCCTTTTACCCAATGAACGCTTGATTCCTTAGTGAGTAATTCCAACTGCAGAGCACGGATGGGGTTCTGTGATGGTATGGGAATCCTTTGGAGGGAATAAAGTAGGAGATTTTGTGAAATATAGATGGAAAACTGAACCAAAAGCATTATCATGCATTCTCAGCGACAGGCTAAGACGTCTGGTTTGCGTCTGATTGGGAAAGGGATTGTCTTGCAGTAAGACAACGACTCGAAACATACGTCTCGCTTGTGTCAGAACTATATGAAGTCTCTAGAGATTCGTAAAATATTGAAAAACATGGAATGGCCACCCCAATCCCCTAATAGTTTCCCAATCTCGCTGCTATGGGATGAATTGGACAGGAGGTTCGAAAACTGGAAATCGTGAATGGGTCACAATTGTGGGAGGTCCTGCAGCAAGAATGGAGATTAACTCCAACTGAAACCGTGGCAAAACTGACGCAGCGCATGCCGAGAGCGTGAAAGGCAGTGATGAAAGCAAAGGGTGGCTATTTTGAGGAATCGAAAATTTAATTGTTGCATCGTCCTGTGTATTATTTGAGCTTAATAAACATTTGGAAAACAATAAAATGCATTTTTATACTGTATTTCCTTTCCATTGTCTGTAATTACTAGGTGTCTCCAAACTTATGGAGGGTAGTGTAAATGTAACATATCACACTGTTTTAAGACATTAAAGTGCATGCAGCTCAAGTGGAGCAGTATTTATGGTCCATTCTGCCACTGAAAATACCAGTTACTTCCCACTGTACATCAGTCGCATAACGTTGCGTTTATTTAACGAAGAATATACATTTTAAGCCAAAGAAACTTCGACCAAAGATTTTATGTAACAGAATTATTGCAACATCAATACTTCATTTCCATTGTGCTACTGCACATAAGTATACGTGAGCTGAATTGTGCAACATTCGTAAGTGTTTTAATCAGGTCCTTCTGTTGTTAAGTACATATAAAACTTCATCGTTGTCACTGAGTCACATTAAAGAAATAAATATACATACATGTGTTAAGTAGTCCCCTGTTGGCATGATTCTTTTATGGAAACCGTTGATTTTTTAATTCCTTGGGCGAGAAATGCAACTATTTCACTAAATGACAATATTCTGTTACTGATGAGCAGTCAGAAGTAACTATAATTTTTAGCGTCGGGATACAAATCAAATACTTCTCCACTATTACCGTAAGTACCTGTACTTTTAATATCTTTAAACCATCGGCCAAGTAACACTTATAAGTTACGTGGATAGTTGGCTCAGTTAACAACAGTGCACATCACGAAATACACTACTGGAAATGGAAAAAAGAACACATTGACACCGGTGTGTCAGACCCACCATACTTGCTCCGGACACTGCGAGAGGGCTGTACAAGCAATGATCACACGCACGGCACAGCGGACACACCAGGAACCGCGGTGTTGGCCGTCGAATGGCGCTAGCTGCGCAGCATTTGTGCACCGCCGCCGTCAGTGTCAGCCAGTTTGCCGTGGCATACGGAGCTCCATCGCAGTCTTTAACACTGGTAGCATGTCGCGACAGCGTGGACGTGAACCGTATGTGCAGTTGACGGACTTTGAGCGAGGGCGTATAGTGGGCATGCGGGAGGCCGGGTGGACGTACCGCCGAATTGCTCAACACGTGGGGCGTGAGGTCTCCACAGTATATCGATGTTGTCGCCAGTGGTCGGCGGAAGGTGCACGTGCCCGTCGACCTGGGACCGGACCGCAGCGACGCACGGATGCACGCCAAGACCGTAGGATCCTACGCAGTGCCGTAGGGGACCGCACCGCCACTTCCCAGCAAATTAGGGACACTGTTGCTCCTGGGGTATCGGCGAGGACCATTCCCAACCGTCTCCATGAAGCTGGGCTACGGTCCCGCATACCGTTAGGCCGTCTTCCGCTCACGCCTCAACATCGTGCAGCCCGCCTCCAGTGGTGTCGCGACAGGCGTGAATGGAGGGACGAATGGAGACGTGTCGTCTTCAGCGATGAGAGTCGCTTCTGCCTTGGTGCCAATGATGGTCGTATGCGTGTTTGGCGCCGTGCAGGTGAGCGCCACAATCAGGACTGCATACGACCGAGGCACACAGGGCCAACACCCGGCATCATGGTGTGGGGAGCGATCTCCTACACTGGCCGTACACCACTGGTGATCGTCGAGGGGACACTGAATAGTGCACGGTGCATCCAAACCGTCATCGAACCCATCGTTCTACCATTCCTAGACCGGCAAGGGAACTTGCTGTTCCAACAGGACAATGCACGTCCGCATGTATCCCGTGCCACCCAACTTGCTCTAGAAGGTGTAAGTCAACTACCCTGGCCAGCAAGATCTCCGGATCTGTCCCCCATTGAGCATGTTTGGGACTGGATGAAGCGTCGTCTCACGCGGTCTGCACGTCCAGCACGAACGCTGGTCCAACTGAGGCGCCAGGTGGAAATGGCATGGCAAGCCGTTCCACAGGACTACATCCAGCATCTCTACGATCGTCTCCATGGGAGAATAGCAGCCTGCATTGCTGCGAAAGGTGGATATACACTGTACTAGTGCCGACATTGTGCATGCTCTGTTGCCTGTGTCTATGTGCCTGTGGTTCTGTCAGTGTGATCATGTGATGTATCTGACCCCAGGAATGTGTCAATAAAGTTTCCCCTTCCTGGGACAATGAATTCACGGTGTTCTTATTTCAATTTCCAGGAGTGTAACTTCTTGGCCACCTAAGACACTGCTGCAAAAAGGTTGACAAGGCGTTCAAGTGAGAACAACCATGCAGAAGACGTCTTCCATCTGATGATGGTCAATCATCGGAATGCGTAGTGGATAAAATAAAACTTCTTGACTGGCACTAAATTAAAAATTTTTTTGTCTTGAAATATTGTATTACTTATGCCTGAAATAACAATTTCATTAGAAAATCGATTAAGGTCTGCTCGACTCTGCAGGTTATACAAAGCCACACACACACACACACACACACACACACACACACACACACACACACACATATATATATATATATATATATATATATATATATATATCGAATTTCTACGTATTTCGACTGGCGTTGATAGGTATTTCCATGCATCCTGCTACCATTTCTTCCTCAGGTATTTTTTGTTTACTTATAGTTCCATACTTCCACACTATTGTGTCAAAATGGAACGATCAGAATTTGGATACCAATAGTATTGTAGCTACTCCTACTACACCTTCCTGGGGTCCTACAAAACCGTGTGGTACTGGTACCAGCCAAGCGACGAGGAAGAAAAAGAAGAATAGATGAAACAAGAAAGAGGAGCGGTGTAGATGGTATATATTAATGATGAGAAAGGAGAAGGGGGAGGAGTAGCACCTCGTAAAAAAACTGGGTCCATCTGGCTCCGGATGGTAGCACCCTGTGAGGGCCCCTGCCCAGGGTTGCAGGTGAAGCCTCAAAATCCAGACACATCTGTGTGGTAGCCACCGGTACTCCTGTCAGCGTCTGTTGGCTCTGTGAGCTCGGCTGTGATTCAATCTTCTAGAACTGAAAACTACAATAGAAATTATGTGAGATCCATCGTGATTTTCGCCACCAAAACCTAAATACAAACCAAAAATCATGACAGAACAATGGGAAAGAATCCACTACTCTGGCCCCAGTCAGTAAGACTGGGTAATAGACCTGATCATCTCATTCCAGGAGATCTGGCTTGTCATGAAGAGAAGAATCGGAGCCTCTCAAAAACCCTTAAGATTAAGATAATGTTTTACGTGGAAACACTCAACACAAACACTACTGAAGCCAGATAAACTGAAACGGTTAACAAACACCTTGGTTAAATTCAACATCAAAATTAGGGAAATACAGGAAACACGATTCGCAAATGAGAACCACTTTGATTCGGAAAATTACAGAATATATACGGGAAAACTAGTCATAATAATTCCAGGAAGTAACCTCAAACTCTTCGGAGCAGGATTTGTAGTACATAAATCGATACTGGACTCGTAATAGATTTCACCTCAAAATCAGAAAAAATTTCAACACCATTCATTGAACCCTCTGCCAGGCACTTTATTGTGAACAGCAGAGTAATCACGTACATGTAGATGTAGATACGATCTGGAAACAAAGCCTATACACTAATTTGTGCACATGCCACACAAATAATTATAACAAGAAGAACCCAGAGATGATAGAGGAATTCTGGGGAGATCTGGAAGAAACTACCAGTAAAATCCTCAGGAATCATGTAAAAATGTTACTAGGGGATTTCAATGCCCAGTTAGGCAAGGAACGAAAATTACGAGACACGACAGGGAAACACACGGCCCACAAGAGAACAAACAAAAATGAAGAGAACTTGATAAATTTGTGCAGGAATTTTGAGCTGAAAATAATGTCACTGCAATTCCAGAAACCACACAGAAAACTAGTAACTTGAAAATTCCCCAACAATGCCGTAGAAGAATTTCAGATAGACCACATAGCAATATCCTTGAAAAATGCTAGAGAAATAATGAACGTAAGAACTAGGAAAGGAGTTTTTGAGTCTGATCATCTTCTCCAAAGCAAAGCAAACTTTATACACAACAGACAAATCAAAACACAAAGATATCTTTCAGAAACGATCCAGAGTACCTGCAACTAAACAAGAAAGAAACACTAGGAGAAATTATGAAAATCAACAGTAAGAACTGGACTGAACTGTCAGAAAAAAATGAGAGAACTGATAAAACTGGGGCAACCACCGAGAAAAAGGAAACATCGATGGTGCAACATGACACGCGACAGAGGCATAGAAGACAGAATTGAAGCCTGTAAAAAATTTAACAGCCATAGAACACAAGAAAAATGGGAAGAATTCAACAGGATACAGAAAAAAACATTTCAAAAACAATGCGCAGAGACAAAAATAGAGATTACGAAAACAGGTTGAAGGACGTAGAAGAGGACTTCACCAATAATAATACACGGAATTTTTACAGTATATTCCGAGAAAATATGAAACGATATCAAACTCCAAATTTATGCTTCAAAAGACAAGATGGAACACCGGAGACAAATCTGACGAAAAACTATGAAACATCAGCTCGAAACTTTGACACATTACTCAACTGCGATGAACCAAAACAGAGATTACAGTTTACAAAAACAGAACCTAACCAGAACTCCGAACCCCAAACACATGCAGAAATAGTGAAAATAATAAAATCATTGAAAAATAGTAGAGCACCAAGAGAAGATGGACTGATTGCAGAAATATGGAAATTACACCATGAAAACTTTACAATCAAAATACACAGAATAATCAAGAACATCTGGCAAACAGAAAAGATGCTATAAGAATGGAAGTAAGCCCTAATACACCCACTCCACAAGAAAGTAGACAAAACACACTCTAATAACTACAGAGGAATTTCGTTACTGACTGTGACATTCAAAATTCTATCCGAAGCTCTGTTAAATCGCCGAGAACCTCAGATAGATTCCCATATCGGAGAGTAGCAAGCAGGATTCAGAAAGGGAAGACTGTGCAGTGTACAGATCCGTTGTATTAGAACAATATTAACAACGAAAAAGTCCATGTTTTGATTTCTAGAAAAACTACGATTCCTTATACAGGGAAAGACTTTACTGTACACTGGAAGAAATGAAGGTAGACAACAAGGCCAGAAAACTAATCCAGGAAACATTAACAAATACAAAAGCCAAAGTGAAGTTCATGGGAGAGATCTCGGAACGTTCGAAATCAAGATGCAGTTTTAGAGAAAATAATCAGGACGTGGGACAGAAGAGTCAATGGGGTGAAGGTGGGGAGTCACAAACATAGAACCATCAATATAAAATGTCTGGCCTTTGCCGATGATACAGCCATCTTAACAAATAACAGAAAAGGAGCCAAAGAAGCCCTAGAGACACTACGTGAAATCGTAGACAGAACAGGACAACAAATTTCGTATGAAAGAAACAAGTATATGGACACAAAACCCACAGACACAAACCCATTGGTAACGAAGCACAAGTAGAAAGTTTCAAATACCTGGGAGAGATTATACAGAAAACAGGACTAAATTCGACAGCCAATGAAGTAAAAGTTGCAAAGCTACAAAAAGCTTACTGACTTACGTGAAACCATTACGACAAAAGAAGTATTTCCGTTAATGCCAAATTAAGACATTACAAAACAGTAGTCTTGCCAGAAGCCGTGTATGCCCCAGATACGACAGTAATCAGGGGAAGAACGAAAATCAAGGAAATGGAAAAGCTAGAGAAAGATCTATGGGCCAGTTCAGAGACAGGGGATATGGATAAAAAAACCGACAAAAGAGCTGTACAAACAGACAGAGGTAATTACACACAACAACAGAAAAAGAAGGGCTATATTCTACGGGCACATTTATAGAATGAACGAAAATAGGTTGATCAAGAAGATTTTTAACATAGTCATGAGTAAAACGATGAAAACTAAGTGGGCAAAGGAAACCATGGAAGACCTCCAGATACTAAATATCTCCCCAGATGAAATAACAAACAGCGAAAAAAATCAGGAAACAGAAATTCGAGGGAACACCAAAAGAGACGAAACCAGGAAAGAAGTGGACAGAAGACAGGAAGAAGAAACACATTGAATATAGGAGAGATTTTTGGGAAGAGAAAAGAAAGAGACAAATAAGTTCCATGAAGATTGATTGTGTTTTAACGCTATATATATATATATATATATATATATATATATATATATATATATATATATATGTGTGTGTGGAGTTAGTTTTGTCCATACTGATTGCGGTTAGCACACTGGACTCACATTCGGGAGGACGACGGTTCAAACCCGCTTCCGACCAACCTGATTCAGGTTTCCCGTGATTTCCCTAAATCCGTTCAGGAAAATGTCGGGATGGTTCCTTGGAAATAGTACGGCTAACTTTCTTCTCCATCTATCTCTAATCTGATTGGAACGATTACCTCGTAGTTTGATCCTCTCCCCCAAATCAACCGACAAACCGTCTATGACTCGCTACTGAAAGCAATGACGATAACTGCACTGTAGCTGAAATCTACCTAAATCAGTAATAAAATACAAATTGGTACGCAACCGATTGATGCGTTCATCCCTGATTATAATCACAAAACCTAATATGAGCCATTACGTTTTGGTATCGTACTGACCAGTTATACAACCCGGAATAGTTATATAAAGCATAAATGTCTGATCACTGTATTCCTGATGCCAAGTGTCTCCCTACATTGGGCAACACTAGCGTAAACATAACGTTCCGTGTTTACTGTGCGACTTATTAAATACCCAAGGTTGACATTTCTAGCAAGTGTAACGTGAGCGTTAAGGGTCCATAAGTTACAACGGAAATTTCAAAAATAACCAAACTTCGTACACACATAATCGATGTAGAGTGTTACTTTCCCAGATCGCATCAGACTGTCAATCCAATTTCATGTGTGCACTGTAAGCATGTGAATCAATATTAGCTTGGTTCATATTTCTACTAGATCTTACACTAAACGAACTTACGATACTCACCACCCTATGTCCACAATACCACACGAAGTGACTCCTCAGCAGTGGATAACAGACTATGTACAAAACATTGTGAACTGATCTGCGTCCAAATGTCCTGCCAAAGATCTCGACAATAGATCTAAAGATCAGCCTACCATCCAGCACAAACAACAACTTCGGAGGAGCAAAAAGGAATAACGTTTTAGTAGGCGTACCGTATCTGACCCATTCGGATCTTACATTCAGCATCCATGTTACATGTCAGAAAGCATTAATTAATTTACAATACTGCACTCAGTGATTTAAGATCAAGTCATGAAATAGAGCTGGTAAATGTCTTGTACATTGGAAAACGCTAAACTGTTACCTTCGTGTATCTTCATGTCACTTCAAAAATATTTATAATCGAAGACCTATGTCATTTAAACTGCGTACTGATAGAAAATACCTAAGACATGATTATAATGCCATTAATATATGTCATGAAGCTAGCTTGTGCATTACGATAAGCCGAAAATATGCAGTTTAAATTAGTTGATCCTGATTACAACTAATATTGACATAAAATATAGAGTACAAAATATAAAGTAAAAATAATAATTGAAAACAGTAAAGAAGCGTCTTAAGCCACAGATGCCCGTTGGCTGATGCACACACGTCATATAGCGCATCCATCTGATTGAAGGAAGCTAGTCATATTTAGTATATATTCCATCTTATATTAGAATTTGTGATTTAGAATGCAGCAATGAAATAAAATCCTAATAACAAAGTTTTCTACTGCAAGCATATAAAATCATGGTACAGCTTGATGAATATTAGACCTAGGTAATTACTGTATTACATCAAAAGCAGACTACCATGACAAAACGGGTATTCCTGGCGAAAAGAAGTCTACTAGTTTCAAACACAGGCCTTCATTTGAGGAAGAAATTTCTGAGAATTAATATCTAGAGGACAGAATTTTCTTGTAGTGAGACGTGGACTGTGGGAAAACCGGAGCAGAAGAGAATCGAAGCATTTCAGATGTGGTGAAAGTTGAAAATTAGGTGGACCGATATGGTAAGGAATGAGTAAGTTCTGCGCAGAATCGGAGACGAAGAGGATATATGGAAAACGCTGATAAGGAGAAGGGACAGGATGATAGGGCATCTGTTAAGACATGAGGGAATGATTTCCATGGCACTAGAGGGAGCTGTAGAGGGCAAAAACTATAGAGGAAGACAGAGATTGGAATACATCCAACAAATAATTGAGGACGTAGACTGCAAGTGCTATTCTGATATAAAGAGGTTGGAACAGGAGAGAAATTTCGGCGGGCGGCGACGACTGGTGAAAAAAGAAAAAGAAAAGCATTGCTACATTTTATGTGTTGATGTTAACTTCTTTCTGAAAAAAAAACCTCTGTGTACATGTTCATCTGAGGATAAGACGCTAAGTCCCGAATTCTATTACGGAATAAAGAAGTTGTAAATCCACCCATGCGACTGAAGAATTACTTTGTTATTATTAGAATAAGCGACTGCGTTTACACAAATCCATTTCGATAGTTAGTCCAGATGTAAATGACGCCGTTTAAAGGCATTACTGAAGTACAGGGAACTGTCTTCGTTCATTTGTTTAAAAGACAGTCAGCTTGCTGACTAAGAAAGTTTTAGAGTAGTCATTTCAGACTGAGACAGTCTTAAGGTAACAGTTGTAGAAAAAGAATATGAAGCCGTGTAATATTGTAAACTTAAACGATTGTGATTTCGCTAAAGCTATATTAAAGCTATGTCATATGCTAAAGTTAAACGATAGTGAATCGCAAATTTTCTGATTTCCATTGGGACTGCAAGATGCTTCAGTAATCAAAGTGCTACGCCTGAGGACGGTTGGATAACTGACGGTCGGGGGTATCAGATTCAGATTCTTTTCGAGAAAGGGAAAGCAGCTACTATTCTGTGTAAGAGTACATTCACTGCCACGAAAGCTTGTTTATTTTGATTATATTTGCTGTATTGTAACCTACGACATTAATTTGTATGGTACTTACGTGCACTCTCAAAGACTATTCCTAGCCAGAGAAAAACCGATGAGGACAAAATAAAGTGACAGTTCGTAGAATTCGTACGAACCGTGTTTTAAGTGTGGGAATCCCAGTACATGTAAGCTCCGGAGGCACTGGTGGTTAATAAAACTGCATAACAGTTCCTTAACAATTATACAAAGGTATTTTTTATCCCAGGGAATAAATTATGGGTAAAATTATAGGAAAACTGAAACATGTGAGGAATAAGCTCCTAATTTTCGTGCCTAAGTTGAACGATTTCCATGGGGCACACACATTTAATCCCTTGTACTTTACTGAAATAACTTAAAAAATTTCTCTGCATGATTCCTTTGTATACAATACTGGATATAAGTTGTTTTTGTGTTTATAGTTTCATAAATTCTATCATCGAAATTATGTTAATTATATAGAGACATATTACTAGTAGTTGTGGCTCAGATGGTCCCCCAGAAAGTGAGGAAAAGATAGAAAATAGCAGACGAATTGAGGAAGGCAGTACATAGCACCCTCCAGTAATATAATACTTACGTACTTTTCAAGTGGGCTTTAGTGAAATTGCATTGCACGGGGCATAGATATCTCATTTCATAACTACAAGTCACATTAACGTGACCACCACGTATGTTCGCCGTCAGCGTGCAGTAACCAATCACAGATGACAGACGGCAGGTGGCACCACTAGCGGTGGAGGAAACAATGAAAATAGTGCAGTCGTTGCCGTAATCCAGAAACAGAGCCATTTATCTCACGTCCAAAAGGGCATGATCACAGTATTTCGGTCCAACGGTCGAAGCATTTCTGAAACGGCTAAGTCTGTAAAGCGTTCGAGTACCGTCGTGATTAAAGTGTACTATGCATGGCAAACTGGCCTATCCTATATTGGTGCCGAGAAATCTGCGATGCACCAGGTGTCGTAGATGGCAGCGGTGAGCAACGACTGTAGAAATGTGTCTGGACGAACAGACGTGCAACTGTCGAGCAACTAAGCGTTCAGATGAACCAAGCGACTCCCAGGGATCGTTCAGCGAACATTACTGCGTGTGGACTTCAGCAGCAGGTGTCTGGTTCATGCATCCTTGCTGACTGCTGTTTGTTGATTGGTGGCGAAGGCTGGAATTTGCATCCAAATACCGCAACTCGGCGTCCTCTGAATAGCGAAAGGTGCTCTTTTCAGACGAAAAACATGCTCGGACAGTTGGCCGTTGGCGTGTAAGCAGTTGACATCTGAAGGCAAACACACTGCAATAATCGTCGGAAGGGTCCAGGTTGAAGGGCATACCATGCGTGATCTTATTATTCTAGAAGGCACGATTAATCAACGCAAGTACACATCTATCCTCAGGGACAGTGTCCAGCTCTACAAGTAGTTTCTGTTTCCTTGGCACGATAGCAGCTACCAGCAGGACAAAGCAATGTGTCACACGCGTAGTTCGAAGAGCAGCAGGATCAGTTTCCGTAGTCCCCAGTCCACCAAAATCTCCGGATTTAGACCCAATCGGGAATCTGTAGAAACACTTCCATCGGGATGTTTGCATCAGGGATCCTCAACCGAGAAACCTAACGCAGCACTGGAATCGTAAGGCTCCACACCACCGTCTGTACCTTCCAGGACCTCACTGACTTTCATCCTGTGCGTCTCGCAGCGTTTCGCACTTGAAAAGGTGGTTATTCAGGCTTTCGTCAAGTAGTCACATTAATTTGAGTGGACAGTGTATTTCTCAGATATGTTCCTTTTGCCTTAAGTTTTAGTTCCACTTAACAGTTCGCTACACCAAGAAATAAACGTAAAGCTGTCACCAACCTGAAGATTGTTTTAAACACTGAAGACTTTTCTAGGCGTGGTTCTATAGGAGACACTATGCCCTTCCGTTCCTCCAACCTCTGAACTGACTTACCCGCCAGTTATCTGAAAAACTGCAGTTTGACGTGAACTCCGATCCGCGGTGCAAGTCGGCCTTTTCATATTAAAAAATATTGCCAAAGTGTTTACCCTGATTGCTCGTCAAGGTTTAAATTCAGCTTCAAAGCTACGCAAGTTTCTCGCTTCAATCAGTGGGTGCGGGTATCAGCTATAGACTCCACTGCCTGCGCCACCCGTGTTAACGAGTGAGCAACTTCCATTATCGTGGGTAGTCTGTTGCGAGAGAGCTGAACCCGCACACAATGGGGAGCCACAGCCGGAAGAAGCCAACTGGCGGCTGGCCGTTGAGCGGGAGGACAGGAAGTGGTTCGGGTGGCCAACTACACAGAGAACTGACTACCCGATGTTTTGATGCTTGGAGAGCACAAGCAATGACTGCACATTGTTCTGCAGGTGCCGCCTGCCGAACGGCGCAAGAGAAACTTTGCTCTGTTGTTCTGACAGTGAAGTGTCTGAAAGTGACACCTGACTTCCTTAACTTTCTTATCCCCCTGCCGTACAACATAGTTCGACGGAATTCGTGCCCAAACTATTGGAGACGACGCTTGCGAAACTACTGAGAAAATTTAGAGAACCAGCATTTGAAGCCGACTGCAAAATCATTGTGTTACCTCCAACATACATCACGCCCATTCAGAGGCAAGAAGACAGTCATTTTTCCTTCGTTATATTTGCGAGCAGAGCAGGAAGGGTTCAAATGGTTCAAATGTCTCTGAGCACTACGGGACTTAACATCTGAGGTCATCAGTCCCCTAGACTTAGAACTACTTAAACCTGACTAATCTAAGGACATCACACACATCCATGCCCGAAGCAGGATTCGAACCTCCGACCGTACACTAGCGCGGTTCACGACTGAAGCGCCTAGAACAGCTCAACCACAGCGGCCGGCAGCAGGAAAGGAAATGACCAGAAGTGGTACAGGGCACCCTCCAACACGCACCGTCTGGTGGATCGCGGAGTGGACATGTATACCTTATGTCGCTAGACGTTTATTTATTTCGCCTGTTAGCGCTCTTCTGATAGCCAAAACTAATTTAATTCACATTCCTTTTCATACACATATTTTAATACAATACTTTAAACAATACTTCAAAATATAAATATAAGGTTTTGCCCGTAAACAGCACTGTAATAAATATTTTCTATCTTCGTGGGCTTCTTCATTTGTGACTTCTTCAGAAGGAATGCAATAACACGACGCCTGAGTGTGGATATTGTGAACTAAATACGCAATTACAGAAGATATACTCCTCTTGAACGAATTTCTATTAGGAAAGTACCTACAATTCTAAAAAGTAATACTTCCGCTTGGTATGGTAGTTTCGAAAGCATTGTAATAGATGTAAAGTCACTTTACTTTACGTCCATTCCCACGTCGTTTCGCTTCGTATTTTGTGTTTTACGCAAACTTTTCTCATCCTTGTTAGTTTTCCTGTGCCGGATCGATATGTTTTGAGAAATGGGCCCAGTATTGAGCTTGGAGTCGAAGAGTTACATAGAATTTGCGTTTTGATTACATCTACATCTATACTCCGCAAGTCACCTGACGGTGTGTGGCGGAGGGTACTTTGCGTACCTCTATCGGTTCTCCCTTCTATTCCAGTCTCGTATTGTTCGTGGAAAGAAAGACTGTCGGTATGCCTCTGTGTGGGCTCTAATCTCTCTGATTTTATCCTCTTGGTCTCTTCGCGAGATATACGTAGGAGGGAGCAATATACTGCATGACTCCTCGGTGAAGGTGTGTTCTCGAAACTTCAACAAAAGCCCGTACCGAGCTACTGAGCGTCTGTCTTGCAGAGTATTCCTCTGGAGCCTATCATCTCCTTAACGCTTTCGCGATTACTAAATGACTCTGTAACAAACCGCGCCGTTCTCCGTTAGAGACATATGAGACATAAAAATTAAGTTTGGACCGACTTTCGTTCCCACGAGGGTGACTCGTCCAATTAGGAAAAAGTTTTAATAAACGAGTGTAGTTTCCCGTTCAAGTTTTTCGAGTACATAGCTTTCATGTTGTTGTTTCTCTTCCCATGTTGACTTTTCTAAAACTTCGAGGTAGAGCTCAATTATTCTTTGCTTTATTTTCTTTCTTTTTTTTTTTTCTTTTTCTTTTTTTTTTTTTTTTTTTTTGATAGACTTGTTAATTTCACCATTACTAGATTTACCGTTTCAAAAGATACTGCGTAATGGATCTGAGAATTTTATTAAAAGGGGAACAGATATGATGTTTGTGTTTACTGTGCTTATTTTGAGATAAAACTAGCTTAACCTTATTTTCTTGATATTTGCTAATTGTGAGCCAGTAGAAAGGTTTGGTAACTAAATTTTTTACTATGCAAATATATTTGTGCCGCCATAACCCCCAGTCACTTGCACTCCTCAGCATATTCCTGCTGAAAACCAGCGTCTCAAGTGATAAGTTACATGTTTAGTACTGATCGGGCATCGAACACCTGACTTTGGAATCCGTGTTGTCTGACTAATACATCTAAGTTACAGAGTGACCAACCATTTTTCTTAATAGGTGTTCCCGGTCGGTCTATTCATTTCTGCATCTCTTTCAGTCTTACCATACGTAAAAATAGACGTGAAAGTTGTATTACTATGTCAACACCATTAACTTTCAAGATGGTCTCTCAACGTCTGTTACGATTACGGAGGTAGCGAGGTCAGAGTAAACAGATCACTCGATAAGTAACAATTCTGTCACATAGATATAGCAGCTGTGAGGAGGCAGCAGTATGACCGAATATGCCAATTGGGATAATAGTGGTAGAATGAACACAATGAAGACGAAAAATCAGTAGTCTGAAGCCGAGACTCTGAAAACAAAAGCGTAAAGGGGTTCTTCCATTTTCATTTCGGTTGCTCACTCTTGACTCTAGTTCCCAGAGTCACGCCGAGTGCGTATTGCGGTAGTCGTGATGTATACCTGTTGGCCGCAGCCGTTGCTCTCATAACAAAACTTCTAAACCCTCGTACTGTATAATGGACGTTAGTGAACATAAGCATGGTTTCCTTGCGCCCAGTAACTGAAGTTCTCATTTACGTAACCACTTAAGTAGAGATGCACCTCATAGGATAGTCAACGATTTTGAATGAGGATTTCGACAACACAAAACAACAACTGTTTGCTAACCTTCAGGTACACCACACAGTCATTAGGTTTCAAATGTTGCGTTGTGAAACGCCCGGTAAACCCGCTAGGCAGAACAGATGATTAGGATTGTGGAAAGGCCCAAAGAAAGTGTTGGTCAGGTTCACTCAAAATTGTAGTTTATTGGAATTTAATAACACCTTTAAACCAAAACGGCACATAGCCGAACCTTTACAACTATGAGTTTCAAAAAGGCAATTATTTGACGGCTGAAGGCCTCCAAACAAGAAATCTTAAGGCAACAAGATAAATCTCAAGCGGTAAAAACATGCAGTTAAAATTTCAAATAAACAAGATGGAATACAAACGGCTGAAGGCCCACAACCGATTTTCTAAAATTCAAAAACACATAGAATCTAGTAAAAGCAAGTATTTTTAAATAATTGGCTATGATACATTATAATCAAGCAATTAAACACTGGTGGAAAGGACAATAAAGAAAACCGCACTCACAATCCTCCAAGGAGGTTGGTCTGCCCTCATTCACTTAGCTGAGAAAGGTGGTGAGCCCAATTGGTCCGTCGGAACCCAAACAGGGGACAGCCACGGACTGACAGACAAAACGACTTGTTTTCCACCAGTCGGTACATGAGAACTCAAACACAAAAGTTACGAACGTGATAATCCACAATGAAATACGTATTAGCTGTCAAAACTACACACCATGTTGGACAGCAACAACAGGCGAGGAAAGGACGCTGCCTGAAGTTAGTTTAGTGGACAGTGCAGGTCACCGGAACACTAAAGGCCACGAGGCAGAAAATTCTGTTGGTACATTTGAATTTGAAATACGGTAATATATTTAACTTCGCAAAGGAACACTGCATGAATTTACGTCAGTGGCCAGGGCAGGTTACCAGAACACTAACGGCCACAAGGCAGAAAATTCCGCTGGTGCACTTGAAGTGTAGTCAACCAATATAGTTAATTGCACCGCATGGCAGCTAAGTTTCAGCAATAGAAACACCGGGTGTTGCTCACAGGAAAACCTCCCCAACAGTGAACCACCGAAACGAACCACACAACATGAATGGACGTGGTTGAAACCACTACTCAACTTTGACGTCCTTGGTCGATGAACCACGAATCTCGTAGCGATCGGACAGCTCCACACACGTTCCGACACTGCGCAGGGACCGCCAGCGGACCCAGCCGACTGCACCGCGCGGAGATAACTTCCCTGGTCCTCAGCAACTGACCGACTCACTGCAGAGTCCCTAGCCGGAAACTATATGCACAAAACCAAAGATGGTACCCGGTGCAAATATCGATACACATCGCTTCTGCCACACGTAGAAGAAAGAAGAACCACGACGTAACCGCAACAAGGGAAACCAAACACAAATAGACAGCGAAGTTCACGAAAACGCATAGTTGGGAGTGAGCACAGCTGACGTTGCCTGAAATTGGTTTGGATGAAACTGAAACCGGATTTTCTTTGGAAGGTCCGACGTCCAGTGAGGACACTAAGTTCTCGTAGCACCGAGGACCCTTTTGATGGTAAAAAGTTTTGCATCCTTTTTTTACAGACCAAAGAACCCAACAAGGCTTCTCCTTGCAAGCTGAACCAGTAACTTCAGAATTACGAAGCCACGTAGCTAATGCGTGTAACGACAGGACTTGACAGCGGTGAGTGCTCTGATGATGGCACAAAAACTCTCGGCATTCGACTGTCGAACCGTCAACATGTCGGTTAAATGCATTTCTTCGAGTGTGTGAGAAAGGTTAAACTGAAAAGAGAATAATTGCAAAAAGGATAACTACTCTTAAGTAAATATAATTCAGAGAGGTACAGATAACATAAAGAGGCTGCCGCACGATTACTTTTGTAAGCTACACAGGTGCTGAACTTGTTTAGGAATCATAATCGTCGGTGCTCAGAGTATAAAGCACTCATATGTGTAGACGAAAGGTTGCAGGCTGTGCTATATTTTTACATACGTTCTGTGACTGCCGCGTTTTTTGTGTACATTGATGTATTTATTCGTTTATTAGTCTGGTCTTATCCTAGTTCTCCTTGTCGCATACATGAAGCCACGTGATATTTCCTCAGTTTTGTGATAACGCAGAACATCGACAAAAGCTTGCAGTATAATTTGCAACAGTTCGAAAGCCTGAGAAGGGTAAGAGCGTACGTCTTTTGTAATTCGAACTTCGTTGCTGGATGGAAATCGCTACGAACTACGTCTCTAATGTAGGAGTATTCTAAACAAAATGATTTAGTTTGTGATAGATTCATTAGGTAATACTCCGTTGTATAATTTCTGTAAAATTGTAATTCATTACGCTCTCACACTGGAAACTATGAATTGTAGACATAAATGCTTGTAGCCCCTGTGGCAGGACTTGCTACTAATTTCAATTTGTATCTTCACATCTTTATAAGAGTCCTTTGTATGTAACGTAAAATTTGCGAAGCATCACTATACTGCTGCGTCACAGTAACTTTTTGTACATGATTAGTCACTCTCCAGAATTTGGCTCTATACAATGAGCAAATGATAACCTGACTCAAGGGAAAGACGTTGCAAAGATTTAAGTATAAATTTCATAAACTTAGGACGAGTTAATAGCTTCGTTGCTTATTTAATTGACTGGGTTGGTTAGGCTTTACTAAACCTGATCCATAAAACAAAAAAAATTATTTCACTTCTTTCATACTCAAGAGTGAGTTAACTACATACTATTACAATATCTCTCTCTGACCTCTCTGTCCTAGTCCGAAAGTTGTGGACTGCAGATGCAGGGTGACCAACAAACAGTCCCTGATTTCTGAATTCAATATGTGGAAAACTAAGGTCGATAGACGAGTGCAAGGAACGGCATCTTTATTGTGAAAGCTGAAATAATTTTATACAAAAGCTATACAGATGTTTCTAATTAGTTCGAAAAGTTGTAATCGCAAGACGTAGCGCTTATAAATAGCGCGTCTCAACTTAGAGCGATCAATTCCACCATCGAAATGTAAAAGGAGTTTACCGTATAGAAGGAAGAGGTTGAAATCATTCCACTGAATAACGTGTTCTTCTGGTGCTGAAGTATCACAGTTGTAACACAGTACTAAGGCAACACGGCACAATTTTTAAACACGATTCGATGTTGCAAAAGGACCCGACGCAAACATCATTCGCAAGCTCTTCGCCAGATTTCAACTGACAGGCAACGTGGCTGATGATCTAGCGTGGAATGTCGTCCCTTAGCAAACTATAATTACTGCTTGAAATGTTGCCACGGTTTCTGGAGTTACTTAGTAAAATCCAAGGAAATCCGTCGGCAGAATTGTAGCAGAGACTGGTTCTAAGCTTTCCAGCAGAAAGAGCCTACACATGTTTCAGTTCAAAATTCAAATCCCCGAGGCCATAACTTCACGAACTGTGCGGCACAAGGATGACTTAGCTAATCAAATTCTCACAATTATTGATGATGAATTTGCTGTTGGTTGGTTGTATCTGGTTCACCGATGAAGTATACTTCCACCTGAATGGAGACGTTAATAAAAGATTGAAACCTGGAAGTCAAGAGAAGGCAGGATTCGGTTACGACTGTGGATGGGGCCGTAATCAGTAACTATAGGTTGCCTTTTTCAGTAACACACAATTTATTTTAAACCAGTAATTCCAGTCTCAACAATAAAAAAATACCACACGTTATTAATGAAGGAAGAAACAGCTGTGTAAATAATAGTGTTTTCAGTGAGTTACAATTTAGCAAATCACCATTAAATACAGATACGGCAGATAATGTTTATAATGCAAGCCAATGTGATCTCTGCAGAAGGCCTTACACGCCAGGAATGGCAATAAATTAAGAATTGTTTAAAACTCAGGGCAACTTACAAATTATAGGTATTGAAATATTAAAGGCAAGTCGTCACAAACACAGGAGAAGGCATAAGACGCCAGGAATGGCAGTAAATAAGGTTTTAAGGCTTACTGGTAGAATACGAATACCAAACTAGAATTTTGAGGCAAATACCCAGAATCACGGCCAGTAACGGCAATAATATAAAACAATTGAGACCTGCTGTAAAACAGCAAATACAATATCAAAGGTTAATTAAAAAAACAGTAGCTGATCACCAAATAGGTGAAATAAGATGATGGTAAACTTTGTAACACAACCCTTAACATCCACTGAACACTACACTGCTAGATTTATTCCATAAGGCGACCAGAGCTATCAACTAGACATATATAACCTTTAATGTAGGCATTACAAGGTATTGTAATAAATAATACAATATTTAAACACAAGGACCAGTACATGCGTCCCTTAAAGGGTACTGAGGCCGATTATACCCGCAGACGGCGTGGGATGAAGGAGCGTTACACTGAACTACTGGCCATCAGATCTCCTTTTAGAACACACATGTCTTAGATGAACCAAGGGGTCACAGACGGTGCTCCAGGAATCGACTTCTGAGAAGGTCCGGCAACAAACACTTTCGCGAGTGATGAGACAGGCAGCCAAGAGTCGCATTAACTTCACAAGATGATAAGTCAGACTAATGGCAGTCAAACGAATGTCTGATGATAATCTTGCTGAAGCTGCCTGACGTCCGATAAACCAAATGCAACGATGGAACAACAAAATCTAATCATATCCGCCTTCCCCAAGCACTTCACTCGCTTCTCTTCGCCTTGGCGATACTACGAGCAGCAACACGAACCCAAATCACTGGAGCATCGCGAGATATCACAGTGGTGGAGGTTTCTCTACTTGGATTGAAATGCACTCATCTTAAAGATTGCTGAATCTGGTTTACGACGAGGTCGTGCACCCTCGTGACCACAGCCCTTCCATCCGGCAGTCCACGCGCGCAGCCAGCGGTCCCGGCGTGTTCTGGCACTGGTCGAACCTGGCTCCTCCTGAGTCCCCAACCAAACTCACCTACTCACACGACCCAGAAAAACAACGACTTCGCCCCAAAGATAGGTAAACAGTTACTACATATCGATAACCGCCCCTGCTGCCACTAGCGGACAGGCAACGCTTGCGAAACCGAGTGGTGCCGGGCAACACGAGAAGAAGACAAACAACCGCAACCATGCTAACTAAACGATACCGTCTGGCCTCCAACAGATGCCTCCAACGCGAGCCGCAGCACGGCTCAAAGATACTGTCGTTTTTAGGGTTACGAAAATACCCAGTTGTGCGAAACGGAACTACCGTATTCTACCAATGTTACAGATAGGTTGCGGTATGCATCAGAGGCATTACTGGTCTTTTTCATGCAAGAAACTATTTATAGTGGACGTTACGTTGCAATTTTTTAACAATTTGTTACCACATAATTAGCATGGGAGGGTCGACCAGGCATTGAGGGATTCATGCATGCTGGGGCCAAACGACATCGCATTCAACAGGTGTTTCACTTTCATGTTGACTAGTTCGAAGACGGAGTCATTTGGTCGGACTGTTGTAAATGTAATGTAGTAGGAAGGCAGTGGCTTTCACTTTTTCCAGGTATGCCACCTTGAGTATACTTTGGTGGGGCATAATGAAGGCCATTGATTACCAGAGCCATCCTACCACGCTGTACGATATGTACGACATCTGAATCCGTTTCATTCGAGACACTACAGCATGTGATGGCTAATATCGTCATTCGTGCTCGCTACCTTCGTACTGTGATTGGTGGTCGTTTCGAGAAGACTATGATGTGGTTGCAAAGACTGCTTGGAGAGGACCAGTTTAACTATGCACGCTGATGTTGTACGAGCTGCACAGTTTACAAAGCCATCTGTCAGCAGTTTTTCGGACGATTTCGAAAATTCTGAATAAAATCCTTACAACTTTCACTGCAAGCATACGTTTCGTTGCATGCGTCTATCGATCTTAGTTGTAGCGGTATCTAATTTTTAAATCATGGACTCCTTAGCTGGACAGCCTGCACCTCATGCACATCGTAATGTGCCAGTTCGGTGAACTAGCTCAGTAACATCAGAAGAGTTTGTGTTATTTTTAAGAAAAGCCTTTAATTTATTACGGTGAAATTGGTAAATGAAACAACATAATGGTGTTTATTTTGTTTCCTGCATGTCACTGAACGAAAGAAGAGGAGACAAGCGTTGTATACTTCTTTTGCGACGCGTCTGCTTAGCGCCAGTCGCATAAGAGCTCGCAGCAGACGACGAGCCCAAGCAGGTATATGCCACAGGATTCGTATTTGTATTAGTAGCTCGTCAAAGTACAAACAGAGTAAACATGTATAAATATATCGTTGAAATTAATAAACTGCGATTAAGATTGTGACCATCTTCATACAAAAGCACTCATTGACTAATGGTTTGAAATTTATTGTTTGAAGAAGAAGATAATAGAACTACCAGTGAACATTAGGAAGATACTCATGATAGATGTAGTAATATTTGCAGTAACCTTAAATAATCAGAAACACATCATCTGCAATACGATACGACCTCTAAAATGGCTTTGGAGCAGCAATTGCAAGAGAATCAGTACACCTGTCTAGAGCTGCAAAAAGCTCACTAAGACGAAAATTGTAATTAAACGGCAAGATGGCTCCTCTTTCCATTAGCTCTATTTTACGAGAGCCTAAGGAGATCCTGCCGTGTGGAGTAGTGAACACAACGCCGAAAGTTTGCATCCGATCCCACTGCATTCTCCAGCTTATAGCTACAGTAGTGCCGCTGAACCTGGTGGTAAACAAGAATGCAACACTACAATATTTCGGTATTTTTGTTGTTGGACATATCTTTTATAAGGGTCCATCAAAAAGTTTCCCTTAGAAGGCTGTACATTGCAGAATCCATATGCTAATCTGCAAACTCGCCGTGAGCGTTGAGGCAATCATCCCACCGACTTACCAGGTTCAAGATACACGTTTGGTAAAAACACCGTGTCCTGCTGCTACACATCCTTGTCCGTCAGGAATCGTCGACCCTTCATTGACATTTTCAAGAGTCCGAAGACGTGATATTACACGAGGAGAGATCAGGACTATACTGCGGGTGCTCGATTTTCTCTCACTGAAGTTGGCGACATTTGCGATATGGAGATGTGCGTTTATCATGAAGCACCAGCATCCTTTGTCACAGAACTGGCGCACTATTCCACAACGGTGGTTTTCCACAGACCTGCTGTCCCATACGCATTTATCAATCTCCGACGGATGTGTACCAGTGTTTGTTCCTCGGCAGAGAAGGGAAGAATACCCGCGGCTTGGTCCTGTTTGGACGCATTTGGTAATAACGTGCGCATGGTTCACGTTTCCGCATTTACCGTATGCGTGTCGGAAAGACAAGAACGGCGCACTAATCCCTTGCCTACATACTTGCTTGTATATCCGCCTCAGGGGAGGTTGTGTTAAACCGTACTAAAACCGATTCTATACTAAATTTTCTTCTCATTGTGACGTCAAACAGGTCTTCTGGGACTACAGTGTTTATACAGGGCGAAGAGAAAATGGGACACTTCGCGTTCGGTTAGCGAATCGTCATCCCGACTGAAGATAAAAGAGTGTCTAACATAACCTAGTCCTGCAAATTGGTTTAAGTGAGGTACGATTTTAAAAAAAAACGAGTCTCTGGCAATGCTGTAACTGTGTGCAACGTGGCCAAGAACGGGTACAATGAACTGGGCACGGTGCTGAAGCTGTGAGACGAAGCAATCCCGTAGTGAGCAAATATGCAGACTTGCTGAAGTTCGAGCCACTTTCGCGCCAAAAAAAATTTTTTTTTAGGAAAAGCATCAAATTGTATCCAATTTACACGTCCACAGTGCCGTAACCTGTGTATTCCCTTTTGTTAATGTTATATTTATTTAAAGATTAAGGCATAAGGTAAAATTCTTACGGACATAAATGATCAATTTATTTCGTCGACGACAATAAAGCCAGGAGGAAGTAATAGTTGATTCAGTAACATCGTTCGTATCCAGTGCGGTACGAAAAATACAATAGGTATGATACACTATATTGGAGATTATGCTACGCTCAATAATACCATTCTGTAAAAACGCGTACGAGCTCCTTTCACTTTAGAGAAGGTGTTCATAGCGACCACCTTAATTTACACTTTGCACTCGCTGGATCATACGTTACTGGATCGTACGCAATGCACCTGCATCCATCACGGCTGAAGTGACACGCACGCGAGCTGTTAGGTCGTGTACATCCATGGGTAGCGTACTATAAACTTCTTCTTTTAAGTGTCCCTACAAATAAAAATCTACTGAACTGAGGTCCGGGCAACGAGGAGGTCAGACCATTGGACCCCCACGACCAATCCATTTCATTTAAACAGTTACGCTCAATCATTCCAAAGTGTGGCAGTGAGCCACAATGCTGAAACCATAGCTGTCGCCGAACACCAAGTGGAACGTTTTCTAATGCGTCAAGCAATGTACTGCAAAGGAACATACGATACAGAGGCGCCCGGCAACAGAAAAGAGTCCAAAAGGCATCCTCCCATGATTCCAGCCCACAGGTTTAGGCCAAAGCGTGCCTGAAAGCCACTTTCACGGGAGGCATGTGGGTTCTGGCATTAATGGCTGTTTTTGTAGTTTGAAATACCTTTACCAGTAAAGCTGGACTCTTCAGTTCACGTTATTTATAAAATGTTCGTTATCTTTCGGTTGGTGTAAAAGCCATTCACAAATCTGTACTTATCGAATGTGGTCTTCTGGCCGCTGGTGTTAACGACTAATAGAATGAATGCAATTATCCATCATGCAACACTTGAACAACCTGTCTTTGAGACATCTGGAACTGTCTTGCAATGTCACTAGTACTTCGCCGAGGTGATTGCTGAACGGTTTCTAGAATTGTGCCCTCTGTTTGTAGAGTACGTCCAGTCTCTGGACGACCACTGTTCATTCCTTGTGGACGAAAACTACCCGTTTCCCGAAGGCGTTGCTCCAGGCGACGAAAAACGCCTTTGAGCATATCAAGCAGCATACACACAAACAACAGCAACTGCTTGGTTATCGGATGCACCCAACACCGTAGGCATATCGACGTATTCATCGTACCTTTACTCCAACGGGAAACCGCCCTACATGAACTTGACCGGATCGGTTTTGTTCGTGCGTTGCACGGTTAGAAGACATACATGCAGTTTAATGGATCTCACTGTCATGTCATAGGTGCCTATCATGTGACAAAATGATGTCATACTTATGAACGACAAGAAACAGGCAACAGATGTAAAAAATAATAAAAACTAACCTGACAAGGATTCGACCTATAGCTTTATGGTGTCCCATCATCTTGCTCTTTGAACTACGACGGCTGGAACACAAGTGCGAGTCGATAATACATGTTTCTCTGTACATTCCAATGGATTGCAGCATGTGACAGTGTTGCCACCTCCTGGTTTTCATACACACATCAAAAAAAGTTTTGCATCAACCTGGTTCCCAGAATTCCTGAAGATAAACGTTGGCTGTGGATATTGTATCACAGACACAGTCACTTTGACTGTTCAGAAATGTCACTAAACCCGCCCCAAAGATGTAAACAACCGTGCATGAGCAGCGCCTATTAGACGGAGTGGGTCCGACGACCGATCAGTTCCAGTCATTTCAGCAGGAAGGAGGTACACAGCTCGTGTCGTCTGTAGTTCAACCATGCATTGACGGTCAATACCGCCGTTCGATCTCGTTCGCATTGCTACTTTGTGCCAGGAAGGGCTCTCAACAAGGGAAGTGCCGAGGCGTCTCGGAGTGAACGAAAGCGATGTCGTTCGGAGATGGAGGAGATACAGGTAGACAGAAACTGTCGTTGACATGGGTCGCTCAGGCCACACAAGGGCTGCAACTGCAGCGGATGACCGCTACCTAAGGATTATGGCTTGGAGGAACCCTGACAGCAACCCCACTATGGTGAATAACGCTTTTCATGCAGCCACAGAACGTCGTGTTACGACTCTATCGTTGCGCAATTGGCTGCATGATGCGCTGCTGCAATCCCGACGGCCACGGCGAGGTCCATCTTTGCAACCACGATACCAT
This sequence comes from Schistocerca americana, assembly GCF_021461395.2. Lineage (NCBI taxonomy): Eukaryota > Metazoa > Arthropoda > Insecta > Orthoptera > Acrididae > Schistocerca > Schistocerca americana. Next base: position 993,630,753 of record NC_060120.1, on the reverse strand, counting down.
GCAGTGTGGTACAGATGGGCCCAACAACATGCCAAATGGACAGCTCAGGGTTGGCATCACGTTTTCTTCACCGATGAGTGTCGCATATGCCTCCAACCAGACAATCGCTGGAGACGTGTTTGGAGACGACCCAGTAAGGCGGAACGCCTTAGACACCCTATTCAGAGAGTGCAACTGACGAGGCATTCGTCCTCATGAATCACAATTCGTGGCCCCAGTGGTTCAAATGGTTCAAATGGCTCTGAGCACTATGGGACTCAACTGCTGAGGTCATTAGTCCCCTAGAACTTAGAACTAGTTAAACCTAACTAACCTAAGGACATCACACACATCCATGCCCGAGGCTGGATTCGAACCTGCGACCGTAGCGGTCTCGCGGTTCCAGACTGCGGCGCCAGAACCGCGGGGCCACTTCAGCCGGCGTGACCCCAGTGCACATCTTCTGAATGACTTCCTTCAGGGAAACGACATCGTGCGACTGGAGTGGCCAGCATGTTCTCCATACATGAACCCTACCGAACATGCCTGGGATGGACTTGAAATGGCTGTTTATGGACGATGTGATCCACCAACCACTCTGAGGGATCAACGCCGAAGCGTCGTTGAGGAGTGAGACAATCAGGACAAACGGTGTCTTAATGTACTTGTGGATAGTATTTCACGACAAATACAGGCATGCATCAATGCAAGAGGACGTGGTACTGAATATTATTGGTACCGGTGTACAGCAGTCTGGATTACCACCTCTGCAGTTCTTGCCGTATGGTGCTACAACATACAATGTGTGGTTTTCATGAGCTAAAAAAGGGTGGAAATGATGTTTACGTTGATCTCTATTCCAATTTTCTGCACAGATTCCGGAACTCTCGGAATCGAGGTGATGCAAAACTTTTTTGATGTGTGTATATGTGGCCAAGCAGTCTAATGCATTTGTGACTTGTGACGGTTAAACGAACATGTGCACTTACAGATTACGTTGTTTTACAACGTTTGAATACGTGTGCTCGCACTGTGTAACAGCGTCACGAGTGTATTTAACAGTATTGACAACGACATACAAATGTGTCAGCTTACATTACGTTGACATGGCTTAAAACCATAATTTCGGTACTTGATAATGGCCTAAGGCCGAAATTGCAGCAGTGTAATAAAATTTATAGCAGTCACTGGCGTAGAGATGATGTCCTTCAAAATAATTTTTTATGACTGAATCCCAGCTACAACAAGTTTGTGCCTTGACCTCTTTCGTCGAAAGGCGGATCTTTTTTGTGAGTGTGTCGCAGTAGCGTGCTGCATTGATAGTTCCTTCTCGGAGGAAGTCAAGGAGAATCACGTATTTTACGGTCCAGGACTCTGTGGCCATAATCTTTCCTATCTTTCCTGCGGAAGGTGACGATTTGAATTACTGCCTCATTGGTGAACTGGGTTAATTAACCTCACGGAGTTTGATCTGCGGTGCCCTCAGGGCCTCAGAATTCGTTTTCTGAATACATGTTTGGCGTCCCTGGGGTCCCTGAGTTGTGGACCGGTAAGTGCCCCAGTCCGCTGTCACTCTGGACTTGCTTTAGCCACCACTGACAGGCGCGGCAGGGGAATGGGGATCTTGGCTTGACAGCAACCTCTGGGGAACCTGCTGCACCCCCATTGTATAGGCATACCTAGGCATTTGAGGTTCTGTGTGGGTGGACTTTTATTTCCCTAACCACCCGTGGTACCAGGACGGATCCTTCGAAATATTCCCTTCCTCCTCCAAGCAGACAGAGTGGGCAGCTGGAAGGCACTAACACTCCATCAAACAAGAGGGCTCGGTTAGCCAGTCAACCCAGCTACTAGAACAGAATGCGTACTGGTTGTTAGAGTTTGTTGATCAAAGATAACAGAAAATAGGGCAGCTTTGAAAAGGTTTCGCCCTTCTATGTACAGAAAGGTGTAGAGGGCATTATAGGATCACTGAAGTCGATTAAGCGCTAGCAGAAACTTCTAGCTCCCATCGAACGACGAATCTCCAAAAGCTTAATGCCTCAGAGAGTGCGCAATTGAAACCTTGAACTACAGCAAAGATGTTGTGACTTGAAAGAATAGTTGACATTGTTGTGGGTTGACAGGAGAGCCGACACAGTATTCATAGAGGAAGCCGAAAGGCAAGCGTTTTAGCTTACGCAGGCTGGCGTGAGGTCTGGAACAGGACAAGGAAATTATACTTTAGAAAAAACGGACGTAGCTGGTGGAATACTTAACCTTTAATCCATAAATGGTGAAAGTCGCTCTTGACTGTACATTAATCACAAGATCAATAGCAACTGATAATGGCGCCTTGCTAGGTCGTAGCAAATGACGTAGCTGAAGGCTATGCTAACTATCGTCTCGGCAAATGAGAGCGTATTTTGTCAGTGAACCATCGCTAGCAAAGTCGGTTGTATAACTGGGGCGAGTGCTAGGAAGTCTCTCTAGACCTGCCGTGTGGCGGCGCTCGGTCTGCAATCACTGATAGTGGCGACACGCGGATCCGACGTATACTAACGGACCGCGGCCGATTTAAAGGCTACCACCTAGCAAGTGTGGTGTCTGACGGTGACACCACAGACATTACCCAAGAATAACTGAAAGCTTAATTGTCCTGAGAAGGCTTTGTGGATTACCAAAACATTATGAAACGCGTGGATGACGAAACTGTGAAGTCAGACTCTTTTATTCTTACCTTTTACAGCACAAGACATCCAGGATATGCCAAGGCCGGTTTCATTTGCCTAAGCGTACAACCTTATTTCCCAAACCCGATGCGCTCTTTTAAATCCCGTCACCTTGGACAAATACTCTTGGAAATATGGGAGAAGCCAATTTGGCAAATGTGGTAAAGCCACCCACGTCAGAGTTGGGTGTTTCTCTCTTCCGAGTTGTGTCAACGACTCTGAAGATCACTCCTTATGAGTAGGGACTGCAGTGTCTTTCTTGAAGAATGGAAGATCCAGGAGGTAAAAACAACAAAGCATATTCCATATCGTGAAGCCAAAAAGATATAAAAGGCAATGCAGCAGCCCATGTTGGCTGACCTGCTTCCTCTCTCAAACTGCCGGTCCAGAAAACCAATGCCACAACAAAAACGGAGGTTTCTATGGTTCAAATGGCTCTGAGCACTATGGGATTTCACTTCTGAGGTCATCAGTCCCCTAGAACGTAGAACTACTTAAACCTAACTAACCTAAGGACATCACACACATCCATGCCCGAGGCAGGATTCGAACCTGCGACCGTAGCGGTCGCGCGATTCCAGACGGAGGTTTCTAGTGTCAGCACTAGTACCTGCGTTTGTCAATGTACTTATGCTACGGCAGTTACGTTGAAGCCTACCTCTCACCCCAGAACCTCAGAGAAGGTCATGGCTGCTGACACAATGGAACTTCCAGCCCCTTCAAAGTTCAAGTCTTGTCCACTGTCCAGCGCTGCTGATACCACTTCAGCAGCTGTGACCCCCAAGCTGCCTCAAACAAAAAAATCCATCCACTGATGGAGACAAGACGTACACAGTCTGACAATGTGGATGCCATCCAGCCAGATGCCTCTTTGGAATCTTTAGAGTCGATGGACCTTGATGTCAGGTGGGCAATCAACTCGCCTCAAGACTGAACCTCCACCCATTGTGGGCTCCCCTCCCTGGCAGAATGGAAGTGCTAACGCTGTGATGCATGGATCCCATCCTACAGTATAACATTAATGGTTTCAGGACCCATGGGGAGGAACTGAAAATCCTAGCACGAGAACGTCCCCTGTACTAGTGTTTGCAGGAAATGGTTTTGGTTCAAATGGTTCAAATGGCTCTGAGAACTATGGGACTCAACTGCTGAGGTCATTAGTCCCCTAGAACTTAGAACTAGTTAAACCTAACTAACCTAAGGACATCACAAACATCCATGCCCGAGGCAGGATTCGAACCTGCGACCGTAGCGGTCTTGCGGTTCCAGACTGTAGCGCCTTTAACCGCACGGCCACTTCGGCCGGCCGAAATGGTTTTCAAAGCATCTGATGATCCTGTAGTATGGGGCTATATGCTCCTTCGAAAGGATGACCTGGCCAGGGGAAGGTCCTGCTTATGTCAATAATGCACACCACTCCTCAGCTCTCCCCCTGGCTTGTGACCTGTAAGCAGTTGCCACTGAAATATGTTTCCAGGATCACTGTTTGCTCACTCTATCTACATCTGCATTATGCAATATACTCTGAGACTCTAACAGGTCTTATGGAACAACTCTCCTGACCATTTCCCCTACTGGGAGACTTTAGTGCCCATTTGTCTTTTGAGACACAGCCACTATTTTCTCTCAGGGTATGGTTTTGGAGAGCCTCATGATGTCTCACAAGCTGTGCCTCCTCAACACCAGTACCCCCACCTATTTCTGTGTTGCTTCTAGGTCATTCCCTGCCACTGACCATTCTTTCTGCTCTCCAGACCTCATAGACTCAGTTTAGTGGGAAGTCATTGACGACTTTCATTCCAGTGACCAGTTCCCACTCTGTGTTCACCTACTGGATGAAGCATTACTTGAACAGAATCCACCAAAATTGATGGTCATCAGAGGTAACGGGACGCTGTTCAGCCAGCTGGCTGTGTTTGAGCACTGTGACAGTTCCCAAGAATGGATGAGCCACATCACACAAGTGATCCATATTGCCACTGAACTGTCGATCCCAAAGTCTTCAGGGTGACCTGTATCTTGGTCGACAGATGAGTGACATTCAGCAGTCCGCAACAGATGTGCAGCTCTTCGGCGGTTTAAATGCCCCCCGACAACACACAACCTCACAGCTTTTCGAGTCGTGAGAGCCAAGGCATGACAGGTACTGAAGGAGACCAAGAATAGGTCATGGCAAGCGTTACTGCACTTTCTCAATCGTTCCACGAGTTCTACAAAAGTATGGGAAGCCGTCCGTAGGATTTCCGGTAAACAAAGTCGTTCATAAATAGCAGTAGTGCTTAAATAGGGGTATCTCCAAACAACGCCCGGAAACAAAGTCCAGATGCTGGCAGACCATTTTACGAAAACCACTGCCAACGCCAACGAAGCTCTGGCTTTTTGCCGCTACAGTACGACTGTAGAAAGGGGAAAGTTAGACTTCAGATCCCACAAACCTGAATCTTACAACTGCCATTTCTCAGTGTGGGAGCTGCAGTCGCCTCTGTCTGAGACTCGTGATACAGCATCAGGTCACTATCAAATCCGGCACTACATTCTTCGACATTTGCCAACAGTCATAGGAAATCTTCCTCGACTGTTTTAATCTGATAAGGCGGTTAGGTCACTTCCACAATTACGGGAGAGAGGCAATTTCGATACCCATTCTCAAACCAGGAAAGGACCACACATGCCCCAGTAGTTACCAGAGCATCGCCTTAACGAGTTGTCCGGTAGAGACCCTAGAGTGAATGGTTAGCCGTTGTCTGGTCTGGTTGTTAGACACCAAGCAACTCCTTACCTGCACTGATTTTGGATTCTGGAGAATTTGGTCCACTGTCGACAACATGACGCTGCTAGAGGATGTGGTTCCGCAGACATTTCTACGAAAACATTGCTGTGTCAGAACATTCTTCGATATCAGGAAGGTGTATGATATTATTTGAAGACAAATCTCATACAACTGTATGACTGGGGCTTTCGTGGTCATATCGTCATCTCCATATGGTCTTTCCTGTTTCAGCGGCTTTTCAGGACCCTAAATGGTGACACGCTGTCAGATCGTTTTGACCAAGATAGTGGTGTCCCTTAGGGCAGTGTTTTAACACTTATGCTCTTTGCCACAGCCATAAACAGTATTGTGTCTATGGTAAGAAGTCCTGTGCAGTGCACCTGATTTGAGGACTATTTTGCTGTTTTCTGGTCCTCTTCCAGTGCTGCAACAGAGGATCATCAGTTGCACCTTACTGTGTGGAGTTTATAGGAGTGAAATGCAAAGATAAGTCCTTATGAGTGACACCACTCTGCATTTTAGAGACTCGGTGAGGTTTCTGGGCCTCATGTTTGACTCCAAATTGTCATGGTTGCCACATTTGTGAGACCTGAAAGCCAGAATCCTGAAGGCAAAGAACACCATTGCCACACCTTAGGTCGTGGGGAGCGGACAGGGCGTGTCTGCTACAGTTTTATGGGGCCTTCGTGCATTCATGGCTAAACTACTGGTGCACAGTATATAGATCAGCGAGGCCTTCTTATTTTAAGGTCATTGAAGCTGTTCACCATGAGGTAATTAGGCAGGCGACTGGAGCATATAGGACCAGGCCCATACCCATTCTCTGTGCTGAGGCTGGTGAACCGCCACTCCTCATGGTGCAACCGGCATGTACCTTCCCTGCAATTCTAAATTCACCTACGTACAATACTATTGCTCGTAGCCCTTTGGAACGCCTTTTCTCCCTTGGTCTTTGAGCAAAAAAACACTTGGGATATGTGTGGGGCATGGGGTGCAGTCACTTGGAAAGGAGCACGTCCAACCTCAAGTCCAGGATTTTAATCTTCTTTCACGCTGAGCCGCAGAGACATTTTAGATCAGTGCAGTAGAGGAGAGATTCCGCTCCTGCTTATGTATTCAATACTATATTTCTGAAGTTTTATGTGAGCACCTCAACTATCTAGATGGCTTTACAGATGGGGCTAGCCAGGAGGATCTATTGGTTGCTCTGATGTTTTCTGGGATAGTATCCTCAAGGTCGACTGCCTCGAGACTTTACTGTTTTCGGTGCAGCATTATGTGCGATCTTTGCGGCAGATGAGAAGTTCTTCTGCTGCTAAATTTCTTGCCTTCACTCTCTACAACGTTTGTACCTAGAAGTCACATAACTTCTTGGTCTGGCAAGAAGACTCTCCAGTGTGTGGTGTTTGTGTCATACAGTTCTCTGTGCGCCATATTTTATTGGACTGTGTTTTATTTTCCGACCAGCGGGCCACGGTGGATATGCCAGAGGGTTCTGCAATCTATTTTAAGTAACGTTCAAACAAATGTGTTTCGAGTTTTAAAGTTCTGTGAATTGTCTAGTATTTTCCTTAACAATTTAGGGAGGCGGTTTCATTATGTTAATAGGGTCATTGGCTTACCCGTGTTATTTGTCAAAAGTCAGCCATTGTCATTTTCCTGTACCTTCCTTTTAGCTCCTTTATTGTTTTACTTGTGTTTTAATCTCATGTATAACTACTTTTACTCTTTCTCCGATGCTTTAGCGAATGTGAGGTAGTGATTGCGTGGTCAATTCGAGTGAGATGGGAGGGAGTGCATGAGTATGCAACAATTACGGAGCTTTATACACATTCGTTTGCTTTAATGAGTGACAGTGCTTATAACCTCCTCGCCGCTGAGCGCCCATACGCTCTAAACACGCACACAGACACACACACACACACACACGATTCCGAGGTAATGTGGTGCACCTATCTCTCATCGCCTGTGATGTTCGTGCAGAGGAACTCTTTCCCATTCGCATGAACCGCATCAAGTGATCGAGACTGATTCCCTTTCTGGCACTATTGTGATCTGGTTTCCACTTTCTCAGCACCCATCTTGCAGACATCTGCTGGTAACCCAACACGTAATGGAGCATGCGGTAGGATTGAGCACAGCCAATATGCAGTGTGGACTCTACGTCTGACGTACTTATGCACGTGTTCTCAACCACCATGCCTTGTAGTCTAGCAATGTTGTCTTCATTCGTGGATGTGGAGTAACGTCCACTTCGGCATTCATCCTCACAGTCAGCTTTTCTTCCCAGAATATACAACACCAGCGACCACCCATTGAACGATGCATGGATTGTAGGCATTCGTGGATGACGGGCACACTATGCCCAGTACGGCAAGAAAAAAGGAATAAATGGTGAGATAGTGTTAATACTTTCACCCTCTTTACCTCCTCTGCATTACTGCAGATGACGTGTCACTGAGCACATTTGTACTGTGCATGCAAAACACGTGAGGTGCCTAGTTGTTTCCACTGCCCTGTGTGGAATTACATAAGTTCTTGTACACTTCACTAACCTGCTGTTTTCATGATGATGATGTCCTCAGCGCAGAAAACAGCACGCAGGTCGTGGATTCTTTTTCTTGAGGCTGGAATTAACTTCGCAAGGAACTACTGCTACGAATAAACTGTAACTCATTTGGGATGCCACTCGCGTTTTTTATTGATATAGACACGAGAAACTATTCTTGATCACAACGTATTGAACATATCTTTCCACAGTCATTATTTCTGGCTAAAATAACATGAAATACATCCTGCCACAGACAACACGTGTTTCTACTGGAACCGTCAGAACTGGAGAATAAAATTACATGAATCAAATGCTGCTATTACAGACAACACGTCTGTACCTAGCGACGGTCTTAACTCTAGTAAAAAAAATTGCATGAAACAAATACTGCTATAACAGACAACATGTCTGTCTACTGGAACGGTCAGAACTGTAGAGCCGGACTGCCCGAGACACTTCGCGCCAAGCCAGCAAGGCATGACCCGAACGCCACCGAATTGCATCCGCAGTAATATCGTCAGTCGTTTATTTTAGTAATACTTTGATTTTAATAATTTTGAAAAGACGGATTGATAGCTGACTGTTGAGAGATGTTTACTTAAAAAATGAAGTAATTTGGATGACAGGTTTAATTAACAATAGCAACTAAAGGTTAACGTTTTGGCGCCCTACCGCCGAACACAGCAGCCAATCACAGAGCAGCAGCATCATGCAGGCGGTCTTTATCACGAGAATGGTACCGAATCTAACATCTGTCACCTTTACCTCATCCCACATTGTGTCATCTCTATGCTTCTTGCATCTCCACTGGCCTGGGAATAGCTTCCTGGAGCCTAATATGATGGCTGAATAAGGCAGAAATATTACACCAGGTGTCCATTCATACTGGATAACGCCGACTAAGTTGTCAGTAGACATACCACTGCCATCGTGATATGTACTCGAATTAACTGGGGCATGCCATCCGTTGCTACTCTCTCTTCTTGGTCTCTCTCCGCAAACGTCATTCCTCCTCCGTTGACCCCTTTCTGTCACTGTACCGGCAACGGGTGTTAATTCGTATGGCCTTTACTTTTCGCACCTGGCGTACCATCTTCTCTTTCAAACACAATGACAGAACTTGCTTTCAGAACGTCTTCGTACATCAAGTCTTTCTCTGCTAAAATCAGTGGTTATGTTGTACTATAAAGGTAAATTTACGTACGGATGTTCCTGTGACGACATAAAACATGGCGGAGGCATGCACAATTTGCTTCTCTGACGTCGTAGTGATGCACCATTATGGTATGTTGCGTGCACGCGAGTGACATCTTCACTGACGTAAACATGAACCTTTGATCCCTATATGGAAACGATTTGCGCGTTTTGATTTTCTGGCTGCTGCTAAACATGCGCTTGCCTCGAACATGCGAAACCACGCTCCCGCCGAGGAGGTCATTAATAATGCATGTATGCGGGCAAGATGCTAGGAGAGCTACGGCAGCTTGTCAGTAACCTCTCATGGTGGGCTAAGGAGGAGGGGGGGAGGGAGGGAGGGAAGGAGGGATGCAAATCTGGGAGCGCACCGCCTCGGCTCGTTGCTGACCTTCTCGGCCAGTCGCAGGGCGGACTCGACTCCCAGGGAGTCGAAAATGCGGAGGCGGGCGATCTACAAATTGAAATTCCTTGGCCGTTCCGAACCAGACACGGCTGACTAGCGATCGTCCCCCCTACCCCCGCCTATCATCCTCCCACCCTTTGCAAGCCATCCCCCGCTGGGATCGGGCTGTGATTTCGGTGTGGGAACCGCTCGCAGCTGCGCTGAAGAGATTTCTGCATTACTTAATATTGAAATAAGGCCGTCCCGGGCGAGTTTTTATATTACGTTTTGGGACGGACAGCGCCGCCATTATTAAATGGCGCCGTTCCGCTCTCAGGGGTCGTTATCTGCTGTAGTCGATCTCTCTCTCCATTTCCCTTCTCTGGCTCGGTATCAATTCGCAAGACGAAGGATTTCCTTGCAAACTGAAAGGGCAGTACATCAACCAGACGTTGGATATAAGACACACTTTCTCCCACACATGTACACACAAGAATAAAATCATGCAGAACAAACAGGAACGCATATATAGGAGCACTGATTTCTGTTAAAATGTTCAAAACGAAGACAAGACTGAAGATTTAACAACCGGTACATGTAATTTTCGGTCATCTTCTGCAGGCTACCACTGCTGGTGCATACTGGGTAAAGTATCGTGAATGTATTGAGCGATGGATGATCTAGTTGACCACCTAGTTGGTAACGATGTTATGACATGGAGAATTTGTAAGTCTCTTTCACTATATGATGACATGATGTGTAATTAACTGACAAGTTCTACCCTATTTCATTGTGTTCAGAGTCCAAAGCTTGAAATTTTTATGTGACGTGATGAGGCTGTTAGAGCATTTATTATTATATCGGAAGATTGTAATATACTCCCGAAACTACTAATCTGATTGTTGTAGTAAATAGATGCACTTGATTCACAAGCTGCGACATCGTCGCGAAAAAACACAGTGACCCGTATATGCAATAAGTTTCTTTAATTTACGTCTGTGGTCACAATCTTTTTTGTTTAGATTACCGGTTTCGGTCTTTAATGACCATCATCAGATCTGTTTCACGAAAACAAAGTCCTAATGTACTGCAGCCACTATGCCACTGTGGCTGCAGTACGTTAGGACTTTGTTTTTATGAAACAGATCTGATGATGGTCATTAAAGACCGAAAACGGTAATCTGTTAAACAAAAAAGATTGTGACCATAGACGTAAATTAAAGAAACTTATTAGACGCACTTGACGTAATGATTTATTATATACACGTATAGCGGAGGTTTGATATCGAATCCAACTCACAGAAAGAGCGAGAGTTTTAGATCAGTCGTTAATGTGTGTACTCCCGAAGTTCATTCGCATATGTACTTTTTGAGAACATTTCTCGTGCTGAAAATCAGCGGCCTAGCTAAAATACGTTAAAACGGATTAAAAACTTTTTCGACAGCCATAAATATTTATCTGGAATGACAATCAGTTTCGGTCAGACTGTGATCATCTTCAGGCCACTTATACAATGATGGTAGGCGGTGGTTGTGAATGAAGCATGTATCGCGGCTCCGCTAACGTCAACTGCTGAATCAGCATTTAATGCGCATAATTTATGAGGTTCGTACTTCAAGTGCTGTGTCTCCTAAGTAAATTCGAAAAATTGTTCGTACAATTCACTGTGTTCCACCTTTATTTACTCCATACTAGTTGCAAATGACTAGATGATTGCTCGGCCGCAAATGTCGGAAATAAAATAAGAAGATGACGGTTGGGCTGTGAGGTACGAGTACTGCGAAACACTGTCCCGTATGAATTTTCCGATTTGGTTCTCAATTCTTATCTGTTGTGCTTACAGACATGTTGACTAAATCGTTTTGTTATGGATGAGCTGGATAAAGCTTATACGTCCCCTGCACAATGAGGTAAGGAAAGGCAACTACGTGTGGGTTACAACTGGGAATGAATCAGTTTCTCTACCTCTACTATAGAAACACTAAGAAAATTTTAAAAATCCGCACTTAAATTTCTGCGAGCCATCTTGGGCTGAATTTATCAGGTTGACTAAATCGTTTTGTTATGGATGAGCTGGATAAAGCTTTTACGTCCCCTGCACAATGAGGTAAGGAAAGGCAACTACGTGTGGGTTACAACTGGGAATGAATCAGTTTCGCTACCTCTACTACAGAAACACTAAGAAAATTTTAAAAATCCGCACTTAAATTTCTGCGAGCCATCTTGCGGTGTTCGTAGAGCTATATCTCTCAGCACCCCCACCCCTTTCTTTACCAGTCCATTCGCCAATGGTGGGTGAGAAAGTTGGTGTTGGTAAAGCTCCTCAAGACAGATAATTTTGCAAATTTTCTCTTTGTGATGCTTTCACGAGACATGTAAAATGTTGTCGAATTTTTATTGGAAGGTATGTTCTCAAAAATTCAGCAGTAAACCTCTCCATGATACACAAGGCCTTTTTTACAGCTTCTGCCACTGGAGTTTGTTGAGCATATCCGGAGCGATAACATAACCGTTGAGATCCCTAAATCCATAAACACACACACACACACACACACACACACACACACACAAACACACACACACACACACACACACACACACACACACACACATACACGTACATGAGCTTGCAATACTCTCCAGCCAAGTAAACGAACCCGTGATGAAACGCACCATTCGTCGTTGGATCTTCTCTATCTCTTCTGTCACTCCTAACCAGTAATGGTCCCAGACTGATAAACAGTACTCAAGAATCGGGGGTTTGTAAGCTATTTTCCCAAAGAATCTTAATCTGACGTCAGCTTTTACTACTACTTATTTTGTGTAGTCAATTCGTCGCTTCTAATGGTTACCCCTAGATACATTAAGGGTCCAGTGTTTTGTCGTCTATAGCGTAGTCGAACGTTAGCGGAACTCTTAACCTACTTATGTGTAACATGCTACATTAACGTAAGTTCAGAATCAATTGTCCGCTGTCTATTACTCATATTACCATCCAGTATACGCGTCCGGTTTCTTCCATCAGTTTTCCAAGTGAGTTACTTTTTCCAACATACGAAGACACAAGTCTCTTGCTGGGGAAGTAAGGTAGTGGGTCTTCCATCTTAAGGTTTATTTACGAACCTCCAAGAGTTAATGTCTGCCTGGTATTTCTATGGAGATTTGCTCCTTTGACCGAAAAGTGCCGTTTAAGGCGACGGGAATTCGCCTGTCACCCTCTCCCGTTTTTTGCACTCACAGTGAGAGGAGAAATATGGATTTCGTCAGGCAGGTCCTGAGAAGACGCCACATTTGTTTTGAAACAGCTGATGGAAAACGGAAGAGAGTTCAACAAGCAATTACACCTGCTCTTCCTAGGCTATGAGAAGGCCATGGAAAAGCGAAAAAGGTGGTCCAACTAAAACATTAATATTTCTTTACGAGCTATACGAATATGTAATAAAAAATGAGGGTTCCTATTTTAAAAAACGCAGTTGATATCCGTTTGACCTATGGCAACGCCATCTAGCTGGCCAACCATAGCGCCATCTGATTTCTCCCTTCAACCTAGACAAGTTAGGTTGTTTGTAGTTTTTTCGTTTGACGCTTATTTCGTGAGATATTTGGCCCGGTTACGGTCAATGGACCACCCTATATATACCAAGAGCTGAAGCAGCGAAGATGCGTTTCCTGAGGTCACTTCAGCTAATGATAAGCGTTAGAGTGTGGAGTGCAGATGTAAGAAAATAACTAGATGAAACAACAAAGACTGAAGACGTTAGACATTACCAAAGAAAGTTATGGTCTCATTGGAGAGAGAGAGAGAGAGAGAGCTGAATTCCAAAAGCAGTAAGAAACTGGACCTAGGTAGGAACAAGTCTATTGATTCTGTCTAAGTTGTGGACGACCAAGTTCTCCTAACAGACAATGAGAACGTTTTACAAGGACATGTTTTTAAATAACGTTTTACAAACTTCAAATGGCTAGACCTGTAAATAAAGCAAAAGTGCTGGTAATGGAAGGGAAAAACGTAAGATGAGCGTAAATACTAATAGAGAACAATTTAACGGAACATATAGTTTCATTTAATATCTCAGGACAGACATATCAATAAACGAAACAAACTGAGATATGGTTCAGAATATACAAAAATATAATGCTGTAAATGGTAGTATAAGGACGTACCTTGGAAGAACTACGATGAAAGAGGTAACATTAAGTCCAAACAACATGCCTAAGCCTGCTCTTATGTGTCTTAGTGAAAACTATATCCTAAGAAAAGATACGAACGAAGAGTTGAAGCAGCTAAGTTGCGTTTCCTGAGGCCACTTTAGCTAATGATAAGCGTTACAGTGTAGAGTGAAGATATAAGACAATAACTAGATGTAAAAACAACAATGACTGAAGACATTAGACATTACCACAAAAATTTTATGGCAACATCAAAATGCTGGCGCTTGAGCGCCTGCCATCGCAACCGTTACATTTCGGATAAACTGGAGCACCGGTTATAGGACAAGTAGTGAAGGAAATTGAGACAACAATTTGGTTAATTTCATTGAAATGGAAGAAGAAGAAGAAGAAGAAGAAAAAGAAAAAGGGAATATCCACTGCCAGTCTAAGCCCAGCCGTCGACCCTCTGCAGGCAGTATTCTGGCGTTGCAACCTTCCTATAGGCAGCAACGTCGTCCGTGAACGGCTTCCGTCGTGATCCACTAGATCGTTAATATAAGCAGATAATATCGGCGACCTTATAACACTCCCCAGGGGTAGTCACAACACTACCTTCCTACTTGTGGATATCGTTCCGTTAATAAGGTCTGCAAGGAATTTCTGTAACCAATCAATCTGATCCGATACTCGGTAAGTCCCCATTTTATTTTCTAAACTACGGTGCGAAACAACGCTTTCTGGAAATCAGGGAACATAGCATTAGCCCGAGCGCCTTTGGCTACGGTACCCCGGATTTCAAGGAGAAAAAGAGCGAGCTGAGTTTCGCAAGATCCCTGATTGCAGAATCCGTGTTGATTTATATAGAGGAGCTTTTCGTTCGGTAATTTCGGTTTGACAGTCACTACTTAGACGGGAAAGCTAGTTTCGTTGATCAAAAGGCAGAATAAGGCATACGAAACGTTCTGCGTTTTACTCTGTCACAAACTTCACAATAGCAGTAAGGCTGTAAGGGATGATAACACGATCATCATCAAGATTCTCAAGCGAAATGTTATTAACTACAACAAGATATCTATGCCTGATGCTTATAATGACAGGCTGAATGATAGAGTATTTACTTGGTGTACACAATAAAAGCAGATACGTGCAGGAGCAAGATCAAATTGGAAGTGGCAACAAGAAACAGAAAGAACACGATATTAAAAGATTAAAAGGTTAGTAACACACTTCAGCATTTTTCGCATGTTTAAATGAATAGGATAATTACAAAGCTACATGTTGAGACACCATTAAAACGTCTCGCCTCATCCAATTTGCCTAGAACTCACACTATAGTTGAAAGACGTCCTCAAACTATCCAATTACAGATAGATGCAGAGAACATTCACTCTTGTTTCCTGTAGGATACGTCTATCAAACTTACGAAGAATTTAAATAAAGATAGTTTCCTTTGTGCTGGACCCTATTAGGATTTATCTTCTTGACTACCAGAGTTATGGAGAATTCAGCTCAACGTAGTTTCTTTCGTGCCTTCAGAGCAACAATATTAGCACTCTTCTTGATTACCAAATCTATGGCGGGTTCAGTTGAAGGTAGTTTCGTTCGTTATTCGAGGTATGACCCTATTACGACTCATTTTGATTAGCAAATATACGGAGAATTCAGATTAAGATAATTTAAATGGCGTCCCAACGCTTCACCATATTAGGAGTTACTGTGATTTTCAGAGTTACGAACAATCCAAATCAAGGTAGTTTGCTTGGTTGCCCGAGGCCTGAAGCACTTATATCTTGATTATTAAACTTGTGATGAGGTATAATCTGTGTAGTTCCCGATGTGCCTCGAAGCCAGACCCTTTTAGACCTCATTTTCACTGCCGAACTTACGGTGAAATGAAACAAAGGTAGTGGTTGGATGGTTTATTTTGTGTTTTTAGGATGTGGATCGGCCACTGTATTGAGGTAACGGATTCTTTCCCTCTGGAAACTTATTCAAACGTAGTAGATGCTTACTTTGCGCAACGAGATGAAATGTGGGACTTTATAAACGTGTGAAAGGATTTAAAATCACAATTTTCTTAGCCGGACTAGATGAGCGTGTAATATGTGTTCCTTATAGGTAGACAAGGTGCTATGAGAACGAGAGCCCTCACAAGATTGTGAAATATCACATAGAACGTAATCTGGTGGACACCAAGTAGCCTCGGGGTCACAGCACCACAGCTCACCTTCTGAGCTGTAAAAGCTTTAAAAGACTTCTGCTAATTACGGTTTGACCTCATACTGATCAGCGTTTCTGCTGAAGGCACCTCTCTCAGTGTAATTCATACTAAAGTTAAGTGAAGGTTCGAGAGTGAAACCGAGAAAGGCAGTGGTTAGCACACTGACTCGCATTTGACAGCACGACGGTTCATATCCGGCCATCTAGATTAGATCCACGTATTTCATGATTTCCTTACATAGCGTCAAGCAAATTGCGGGATGGTTCCTTCGAAGAGGCACGGCTGATTTCCTTCCCCATTATTAACACATTTCAAATGCATGCTCCATCTCTACTGATAGTGAAAAAACCAAACACGTATGTAAGCAAATTTTAACATGGATTTCACTAAGTGACTAGAACGGAAGACACATCGTAGATATTTTAGTTAAATTACTGATGTCCACTCCAAAAGTAATAACACATGAAGCTTTACACTTCTCTCATGGGAATGGACCATGCGGTGTCACAAGGCTAAAATATATGAATAATTGAACGAAGGGACATTTTAGAAACATCATAAAATCCGGAATACATTTAAATTTACAGAAGTTTGATGTAGTCTGTATTGTACGGGTGGATGAGAGGAAAATCGCCACTGTACACGTGCGTAAACAGCTGCAGCAATGGAATTTTGAACACAAGTGAAGGCACATTTAAAGACTTGAAAATACGGCAGACAAGTAATACGTCAAGCTACAAAATGCCTGCCCAATCTCGCCTTACTCGATTTAGTTTGTTACCTGAGATTAACAATCAGAAATTAGCCGCAGAGCAAGTTGCAAATCAGTCGTCCGTAGCAGGAACGTGGAAGCGGTAAGACGACCCAGCAGCCAAACATTCCATCTGAAACCGGGTCACCAATTAGAACTTCCACCCGAAAAAAGATCAGAAGCTTTTCCCTCGTTCAGTGGGGCTCACAGTACGCTACACGCGACTCAGGACTGGGGGAAGAAAGAAATCACTTTTAAGTAATGACAAATGAGACTCCCTCTACGCCTCATCTGACTATCGTTTCTTGAATCATTCCATCATCTCTGAATTGTGATTCGTCAGCCTCATAACAAACATAATGTAAAATATTCTGTTCGGGTCAAACAGTTGCAGTAAATGAAACTTGCTGGTAGATTAAGACTGTGTGCCGGACCGAGACTCGAACTAGGGACCCTTGCCTTTCGCGGGCAAGTGCTCTACCAACTTTTTTTTTTCTTTTTTTTTTCTTTTATTTACCGCACAGTCCATGACTGCAGCGCCCCAGACCGCTTTTTTTTGTTTATTTATTTATTTATTTTCAATAAGGATCACTCTGTTAAAAGGAACATATATACCATTTCATCATATAGTATGTGCATTACATAGTGAGTGGTGAGAAATGCGTGAGGTTCATCATCAGCTGTCAAATGTGCACACCGACTGCACCCGGCACATTCCAACTGCGTGGGGGGTCAAGGAAGACTGCCTGAAGATAATTGGCAAAGGTTTCCCGATAGTGTGACCATCTATGAACCTCACTGTGGGCTTGCTGCAAGAAATACCAAAAGTCAAGTCGCGACGTGGCAGTATCCCCATAGAGGTACGCGATCGTCCAACCTTTGATCCAGATGATCGACTGTGATTTAGTCGCCGGAAAGTAGTCACTCTCCGGATGTAAGAAGGAAGCAGGTGTAATATGTTGCGGGGTCACACGGAGGTAGCAAGCCACCATCTGTCTTCCTAGGAGCCAGACGTCCTCCACCGCGATACAAGTTAAGCGGTGATGGTCGTCATTCACTTGGTGACATTTCGGGCATAGTGGAGTGTCCACTAGTCCAATTGCATGGAGCCGTTGGTGGGTGTTGAACTTGCCACAGGCGACAGAGAACCACAGTGCCCGAACGAAGGTAGGAAAGAATGAGCCACCCAAGCACGACTCACGCCCGGTACCCACAGCTTTACTTCTGCCAGTACCTCGTCTCCTACCTTCCAAACTTTGCAGAAGCTCTCCTGCGAGCCTTGCACAACTAGCACGCCTGAAAGAAAGGATATTGCGGAGACATGGCTTAGCCACAGCCTAGGGAATGTTTCCAGAATGAGATTTTCACTCTGCAGTGGAGTGTGCGCTGATATAAACTTAAATTTTCACTACAAACAGAGAGCTGAAGCTAGTCAAAATATTCTAGTAATACAGTTTTTTCACAAACGAAAATGTAATACAAATTCAGTGAGAAGTTGAAGTATGAAGTCATCCACACCAGTATTAAAATGAATCCGCAAAATTTTTGTTACACGATAAAACACAAGACTTAAAATATTGCAAAATTCAATTAAAAATAATTCGCTTCTTATTCATTATGATGGTGATTGATTATATCAGTCTATTTTAATGCAACCCAAGTCTCCCTTACGGATTGCAATTACGAGTAACTTAAATTGGAGCGATCACATAGATAATGTTGTGAGGAAAGCAAACCGAAGACTGTCGTTTATCGGCAGAACACTTGGAAAATGCAGCATGTCTACTAAAGAGACTGCTTACACTTTGCTTGTCAGTCCACTTTTGGAGTATTGCTATGCAGTGTGCGATCAGCATCAGATGGGGTCGATGGAGAATAACAAAAAAGTTCAAAGGACAGCAGCTTGTTCTGTATTATCGCGAAACGGGGGATAGAGCGTCACGGAAATTAGTATGACAATCATAAAACCAAAGACATTTTTTTCGAGGTAAGATCTTCTCATGAATTTCAATCACCAGCTTCCTCCTGAGAGTGTGAAAATATTTTGTTGGTGCCCAACTACATAGGGAGAAATTATCACTGTAATAAAAAAAAGAGAAATCAAATATCGTAATCAGATCCCAGATTTAATATTCGTTCCCTCTCGCGAGCTGTTCGCGAGTGGTACGGTAGAATAATAGCTTGAAGCCACTACGATGAATCCTTTGACAGTCACTTTGCTGTGAATTGCAAAGTAAACGCGTAGATGTACATGTAGATGCAGATGTAGATGAATGTGTTCAGTTCATCTGATGCTGACTTGTCTAAACCTAATGATACGAGGGACGTTCAATAAGTAATGGCACAATGGTTTTTCTCTGACAGTTCCGGTTGAAAGAGTGCGGAATGTTGTGGGACATAGTGGAATAATGCCGCCTCAGCACTGAAGTTTCATGAAGTTCCGATAGGTGGCGGTGCTATACATTGTCTTCAAAATGGCGTCTGTAACGGAGGTGCACTGCAAGCTGATAATCGTCATTCAGTTTCTTTTGGCGGGAAACCAGAGCAGTGCAGATATTCATAGGCGCTTCCAGTACGTCTATGGAAGACTGACACTGAACAAAAGAAACACGGTGGGTCGTTGGCTGAGAGTTGTGTCATTATCGCAACAAGGTGGCTCAAACATGTTCGATATCCCTCGTGCCGGGCGGCCGCATACAGATGTGACTCCTGCAATGTTGGTACGTGCAGACACTCTCATTCAAGGTGATCGACTGATCACAGTCAAACATATCGATTCTCAGCTGAGCGTCTGTGTTGGTGGTGCTGACACACTCGACCATCAGCTAGGACACTCAAAGGGTTTCTCGCCGCCTAAAAGAAGACCAGAAAGAGCAGCGAAGGACCATCTGTGCGGAACTGTTTGTGCGTCACGAAGCAGATTGCGAAAATTTTATTGATGCGGCAAGACGTATGTTCCGACGTGCACAAGTAGGGCATACCATGCAGACATGTTGGCCCGGTAAGGTGTCTTAGGGCCGTCGCTTTGCAAGGAAGCTATGTTAAAAAATAGAGTTTTGTGGCCAAAAGAGTGGAAAACATCTAACCTTTAGACTACCTAGCATTTATCCACTTGTCAACGTTACGTGAAGTACGTTGCTCTAAGATTTTACGAAAGATGTAGTATGTCTACTGATATTATCCTTCCCAGACTAGACCCTAGAAATGACACGTGTTCGAATACAACGTACGCCCATCGGAAGGTACAAATGAAACGTGTCGAGCAATTAAGCGCGCTCGGCATGCCACGGCGGCGTGATTGTTTTTGTTGCGCACAATATCGTGTTATGGGCCGAAACAATTTGATCGGCATGCTTTTAACGGCCACACACGCACAGATTGTTGCAATGATAGCGGCCCGGGGGGTGCGCGGGTGACCGGTTATCGCATTCCGCTGAACGTGCAATAAACTAGATATAACTTCAGCCGCCCCTGCACCCCTAGCTGTTTGCAGATAATATCGATTATCAATACGGCACAGAATAGGCCTCCGGCGTCAGCAACACGAATACCTCGCAACTAAATAGCAGTACAGAGCTTTTTTAAAACAACACATTTGGGCAAAATTATGCGCTCCGTCGGTCTTGGAAACCTCAGGGGCAGTCACGTACGAATTATACTCCAAATGTATAGCTGTCCAATGCATATCGGAGTGATATAAGAGCTTTCTGATCAGTGAACTGAAATCTACGAGGGTGAGTCAAATGAAATCCTTAAACTTGTATTAACAAATTGAAATCAGGCATTTATCCTGTAAATTGGTAAGCAGGCTACAAACAGCGTGCAGAAAGGCCTGCAGGTGGCAGCATAGTGCAGATGCACACATACCGTCGCAGTATCAGTATAAAGATGGCCGCCCCACTTGCGACTCGCACCAGGGAAGAACAGTGTTCTGTTATTCTGTTTTTGCGTAGTGAAGGTGTGAAACCTATCGAAATTCATCGACGAATGAAGGTTCAGTACGGTGATGCATATTTCTCACAGCAGCAAGTCTATGAATGGAGTAGGAAGTTCGCAAATGGTGCGACTTCAGTGCAATATGCTCCTCGTCCAGGTCAGGCACAACGAGTTGTGACTCCACAGAACATTGCAGCAGTTAAAGCCATAGTGAAGGAAAACCGCCAAGTAACACTGAATGACATTGCAGCATGTTTACAAGTTAGTCATGGGTCAGCACACCACATTGTGCATGATGTGCACCAGTTTCACAAAGTGTCTTCAAGATGGGTGCCACCGCAGCTGACACCTGAAATGAGAGAACGACGTGTTGATGCTTGTGAAGAACTTCTTTGGCACTTTGAACGAGAAGGTGATGGCTTCCGCGCAAGAATAGTTACTGGGAACCAGCCGAAAACGAAGAGAGCGAGCATGGAATGGCGCCATTCCTCGTCGCCAAAACCAAAGAAGTTTCGAACAGAACCTTTAGCAGGGAAGGTTATGCTGACTCTCTTTTGGCCCGAAAAATGTGTCATTTAGGAGCATTACATGCCTAGAGGGACCACTGTCACCAGTGCATCATACACAGATCTCCTAAAAAATCATCTGCGACCTGAAATCTAATCAAAGCGACGTGGATTGCTGTGAGCAAGTGTTCTTTTGTAACTGCCCGTACAACAGTTGCAACAATCACAGACCTGTATTTTGAGTGTCTTCCTCATCCACCATACTCACCAGACCTTGCCCCAAGTGATTTCCATATGTTTGGACCACTCAGAGACGCAATGGGAGGATAGAAGTTCCGTTCTGATGAAGAGGTACGACACGCGGTGCATGAGTGGTTGCGTGGACTACCAAAAGAATTTTTTCCAAAGGAATTTATGCGCTTTGTAAGCGCTGGAGGACTTGCATTGAGCGTGGGGGAGATTATGTTGATAAGTGATACAGCTTTGTACCACTTCTGTACAATAAGTAATATTTTAAAAAATATTTAAGGTTTTCATTTGACTCACCCTCGTATTAGCAGTGGAGCATGGTATGCAACAACAGTAAAAGAAGATTAAATTCATAAATAACTGAGTACGTTGCAACCTTATGCATTCCAAGGAGGCATTCTACCACTTTTTTCTCTTTTTCTGTTTATAAGAATAAAGAACCAGTTTTTTGTAAATCGATTTTATATTTTGTTAACCGTCATAATCTTCTGAGTTTCTTTTTAATGTACGTCTGCAAATCAGAGATTTCACTGTGAAATGTACAATATTTGGTTTTAACCAATTTTTTGAGTAATTTTTGGTGTTTGAATTTAGAATTTAATTATACCCATCGTAAATGATGACACGTTCCACATCATAACGGTTTCCGTGAGATTGATCAATGTAAAACGTAAATAACTAACTAACCAACTAACTGTCAAGTCTACAGCTACATAAACGTAGATTCAAAACAGCGACGTCGATTACTTTTGAACTAGCCCAGCGAAGACTTTTTTTTCTGTTTCCTTTTTCAGGTCCTGTCACAACTTTAACTTCTTTTTCGCAATGTCTCGGTCTGTGAGACCAAAACTTTTTGGAATGTTTTTCTTGCTTAAAGTGTTGCTTATTGGAGGAAGCATATATTTTCTTTAATGTTTCTAAAGAGCGAGTATCCTGAACACATGTTTTTTTCTATAATAGTCTCTGTGTAGAATAATAACTGTATTTTGTGACACCGCAGCGGAGATTTATAGAATGATCGGCAATAACGAAATGACCTGTTGCCGAAACAGTACAGACAAGAGAGAAATTATCTCTTCTTTTTTGCTTAAGTGCGCGACTCACTCTGCCTTACGTTGTCATTCTCTCGTGGTCTGTCTTAGCAACCTGACGTGCTGTCTAGGATGTACGGAAATCATTTTTGTTTGCTTGTATTAGAGTAATTTAATGTGGCATCTGTTGAAAAATTTTTGTAATTGTTTCATATTTTATCTCCTCCTAATTGGATAATTTTCATCATTTTTTTACCACAGGATCCAGCGGAGTCGGCAGATCATTGTGAAGAGACGCAATTATCGTACGTGTAATGCGTGCGGTTATTACTCTACACTTACTCATAGCAAACAGCGACCCAGACAGCAGAGGCCGATCGTTTTAGTGTGCCTTGTAATCATTCCCGACAAGAGACGTTAGTAATTATTTGGTCGTTTGTCTCCAAAGAATGATGCTGTCATAAACCGGCCCTATCTTTTAGCATTTAGATGTTCACCCATCTGACAGTGGTATGTTGAACTCCCTGAGAAGTTT
Organism: Schistocerca americana; assembly: GCF_021461395.2. Taxonomy (NCBI): domain Eukaryota; kingdom Metazoa; phylum Arthropoda; class Insecta; order Orthoptera; family Acrididae; genus Schistocerca; species Schistocerca americana. Next base: position 993,607,781 of record NC_060120.1, on the reverse strand, counting down.
CGGTGGGTCTCTTTCATGTTCTCCGACGATGATAAGATTTTGTGATCCCAAAATCTTACAGTATGGTTCTTTACTTTACCTCATACATGAAAAAGCGATTCGTCTGAAAACATTCAAAATATAGATGAACGTGGCGAACCTGCGTTCTTCCCCTTGGATATAAAACCAACTTCCAAGAATATTTTATGCAAGTCATAAATTTGATTACGCAGAGGCGGCTTCTTGCTGAATTGACGACGTAAAAGAAGTTACAGTTGAACAATGGATTGACGGTACAAAGAATACCAAAGCGTAAAACGATTTCTCATGTTGTATAGTCGCCTTGTTCCCACAAACAAACAATAGTGCAGCTGTATCAAACCCTTGAACCTTCCTCCACCCAGTGACATGCGCGATGTGTTTCTGTCTTTTACAGTTTCTCTGTAATAAATGACTGAAATCTGTTCTTTCTTTTCGAATCACTCGGTACACGGTCTACTATGTAGGTTACATTTTACTGACGACCGGTGGTGGGTGGTAAGATCCAGATAGTGAGAAATTGATTGCTTCATCACTTTTTCAAACTTAACCCTCGCAATACCAAGCCATACGCCATTTGCAGTAATGTGTATTACCAATGGGAGGGGGGAGGGGAGGAAGGGGGGAGGTGTACTTCGTGGGCACCAAAATAATTTAAAAAATAAATAAAATTCGTTAATTGTTCATGAATTACATTAATAAAATACTTTTAAAAGATCTATTGATGCATAATCAGGATCCAGAACCTCAATACTTCTTTTAAAATTGTTTTAAAAAATGAATTTTATATCTTTCACTTACTTCGTCATTTCAGTGTACAAAGTCTAATTATCTTGAGAAAAATTAATAGCAAAAGTTGTTATAGTACCATTAAAGGACACTTTAATTAAAAATATTAGATAAACTTGAGGTAATATACAAATAGCTTAGGTACATAACATAGTTTTGTAAAAAGAATTATTCACCACTTTCCTCGGAATCTACTTCACACTTACAATATACAGCAATTTTTTTTTCTGTTTACCACATGAGTATCTCTTACAATTGTTGCAGATTATTGCTGTTTTGTTCACTTTGTTGTACTTTTCAGCTTTTGAACGTCCTTCACTAACACACAAAAGACATCTACCTTTACCTCCATGAGTTTCCTTTGCACCGAAGTTCTGCTTGATTTTTCGTCCGAGAATACCCACCATACTTGAAACTACAGCCTTTGGCAGTCGTGCAGTATTTGTAGCCCTTTCCTCAATGTATGGTTTCATGAGCTGCAGTCCCAGTTCTTGAAGAAACAGCCATCGCTTATTAGATTTTTCTTATTCCAGTCTAGGAAGTTCAACAAAAGTACTGCTAACTATTTACTGCTGCTATGTCCACAAGTGTATAGAAAACAGATAGCGGCCACCTCTTTGTGGCCCTCTTAGTTGAATATTTCCTCACCATTCGATCTACCGTGTCAACGCCACCTAAAGTGGCATTATAATTAAAATATATAACTGTTTTCTTCTTAGAGTCAGTAGGTGAACGAACTGCAGCCTCATGATGTTGAGATAGAAGCAACAAATTTCTATTATTTTCTTTTTTCACGGGGAAGAAACAATTGTGATTGGAATATTTCCAGTACTAGTATCACTGAAAGCAAATTCAATAGCCTACAGTTCTGGTCTTGAGATATCTTTCAGTTCTTGAGGTATACGTTACCTGTTAACTTTTAATGTTCTCAATAGAGTTAGCTTCTGGTTCCTCCAAAAATCTTCAGCCAAATCAGTTGAAGTGTAGTATCTATCTGAGGTGACATTTCGCCCTGAATTACGCCAAGGAACCACCACGCGTTTGACCACAGCGGCAGCGGAATTTGATTGTTGTGTACCATCATTTCTTTTCACAGCATAGCGCTCCATACTGATAATATACGTATCTGGTTTTAGCGTCTGTGAACATGCATATAAGTGTACCGTATTTACCAGTTTTTTCCTTCATAAAGAACTTGAAGGAATACTTGCCACGGAACAATGACAACATTTCATCAACAACAATGTGCATCCCAACAGAATAATATTTTGGCAGTAATTCATTTATTTTATCAAATACTTCTCGTATTGCAACAAACTTTTAATGTTTCCTGCGATAGCTGCGCGACTCCCTTACAACAAATCTTCCTGTTTTAGTAAGCTGCTGGAATCTGGTTCGGCTCATGGTATATGAGCAAACCTTCCTGAAGCGTAGGACTTTAAATCTGTAACAGATGACTTATTGTCGTTTTCCTTCCCCATAATAATAAGTAGCACTATATGTAACATGACTTCAAGTCTGTTTGCCTTGGGTATTCTTTGTCTCTATGACTCTTCATTGATATTCTTTATTATGCTGTTGACAATTTATGGAGACAAAAACTTTTCAAATGATTCTCTTGTTGTTCCTACTTTCCCTTTGTCTCTTATGCCTTCTCTTTCTGTCACTATGTTTTGTGCTACTTGTCTTCTAATGTAAGGATGTTGGACCTAGAAATTTTTCCAGTGCTTGTAATATATTCGTCACTAACCTCCCAAGCTGCTTCGCCGTCAATTTCAGGTGCCCAGAGTTCATCTTCTGCGTCTGTTGGCACTCTATCTCTGTCCACATCGTCGCGCGCAACACATTCCTCGTCAAATTCACTCACAACATCCTCAGTTTCATCAAATTCAATTTGAAAAGCTGTAGATCCTTCCTAAATCTGTGATATTTCTCTGTTAGTAAGCGATTGTCGATACAGTTTCAATCACAGTTGTATCTAACACTGGACTGAGTGCCACTGGATAGGAAACAATAAAGAACCAAAGGGAAATGGATCATTGTCGTCAGTATTGTTGCTGTTAACCCAGAGAAATATAATGTCTATGTGTTCTAAGGTCACTTCATACTATTATTTTTGCAGTAAGACGACCGTTGTGGGAAGTCGCGAGGGGGCGGAGATTTTAGGACCACTTCCCTTGAACTTAAATTTTCCGATTACGCTTTAACGAAAAACGTAAAACAATCGCAGAAATTGGAAGAAGACTTCATTAAAGAGAATAAATTTTATTTTTCAAAATTTTGAAAAATAAAGTACCTCGTTAGATTTCAATATTTTCAAAAGGTGGGCACAAAGTATCCTCTCCCCCTCCCCCCCCCCCCCCCACCAACTCTTGGTATTGGGTGGGTTAATAATAGATACCATCATCCGACGCTGTTATTTAATGAGCTGTAGTTGTTACAGGTTCTCAGATCACTTTCTGTTGCTCCATGCCACCACAACAAATACAACCAGTACGATGGAAGGCGGAAAGGCAGATTACCAAAAATTATGTAAAATCACATCAAATTAAGCAGCACGGCCGGAATATCAGGAAACATAAGGTTAAAAATAAGTAGATAAAATAATCAATTATCTTACAACGGTACATATCCAAACAGCAGCAGATTTTGCTGGTACAGATAAAGAAAAAGAACAGAATATTTCATACTCGAGGACACAGTCATTAAAGAGAGTAAAATAAACTGTAATATGAACATGAAATAATGTGCAGGATTTAACAACGCTACTCGTATGTACTGATCACCCATAACATAATGACCACTGACCTAATATCGATATAAACCTGTCCGTGCGACAGCAGCGTCACCTGGCGACAAACGAGTGCTAGTCAGACAAACGCAATGCATGTGGTATCAGTGGCCGTGCGTGCGGTCTATCTGAGTTTGACCGAGGGCGGACTGTGGTGACCCGGAGGCTCGGCACGAGCGTTTCAGAAACTGCACGACTTTTTGGGTGTACGGGGAGCGCTGTGGTGAGTGTCTTCAACTCGTAGTGAAAGCAAGATGAAGCCACGTCCAGAGACTGTGGTGCGATCGGCCACCACTCTTTACAGATGTCAGACGTCGTATGCTGGGCAGACCGGTAAAACAGGGGAGGCGGCGAACTTTGGGGGCCGGAACATCAGACTTTAATGCTGGGGAGATTGCAAGTATATCTGAACACACTGTGCATCGAAAACTCCTAACAATGGGTCTTCGCAGCCATGCATGTGCCAATGTTAACGCCGCGACATCTGCAACTACGAGTGAAAAGGGCATATGTCCGTAAGTACTGGACGTTGGCGTAGTGACAGCGCTGCATGGTCTGATGAATCCCGATGCCTTCTTCATCATGCCCATTGCAGAACGCGAATCCGTCTTCCGAAGGAACAGTTCCTTTATACCTCCAGGACAGAGACAAGCTGGGGTCGGCTACATTATGCTGTGGGGAAATCCACGTTGGGATCCCTGGGTCCAGTGGAGCCCGTGCAAGAGACTACGAAGGCCAAGATGCATAGTACACTGGTTGTAGACCAAGTACAGCCCTTCATGACGATCATGTTTCCCAACGGCAGTGACATTTTTCGGCAAGATAATGTCTCGTGTCACAAGGCCAGCAGTGTGAAGGAGAGTTTCGAGGAAAACAGGGGTGATTTCCAATTGATGTGCTGGCCGGTCAGTGAGCCAGATGTGAACCCGATCGAGCGCATCTGTGAGGTGACTGAACGTGGCATCAGAGCTCATCGTCCTCCTCCCCGGATTTTTTCGGGAATTCGATGACTTTTGCAGACATGGTGACAACCCCCTCCAGCGACCTACGGATGCCTCATTGGTTCCATGCCACGACACGTCGCCGCTGTTATCCGCGCCAAAAACGGACGTACCAGCTGTTAGGTAAGTGGTCATAATGTTCTGGTTGATTCACTGTATAGTCTCCAAGAACGTGGGGGAAGATGCAGTTAAGATCTCTTAAGAGGCCATTTTTGAACGCAATATAAATGGCAAGGAAAACAAAATAGAATCTGATACTGGACAGACAACACATTTCATTGCAGAAATTGCTGTCGGTGTAGGAATGATAGACAAAACCGTGTAAGGAATGCCATATGTGATGTACGGATCTATTCGAGGTACGAAGAAAGTAGAAACGCAGGAGAATATCAACTTTCAGTATAAATGGTTTCCAGTGGGAGGTGAAGTAACGTATCAGAAGCTCCAAAAATTGCTTACAGAATGACGTCGGAGCAGAATATTTTCTAAATTCATAACCAGTACTATAATTATTTTCCTTCACAGACACAAGACAGAGAAAAAAATTAGTAAAGGAATTGTAGATCTGTCAGCCTCCAATTCTGTAACACACAAGACATTAAGTGAAACTAATACTAATCGTATAGGAATTTAAACGTTTAAATTTCATCTAGCCAAGGCACAAACCGGCTTCTGCTGTGGATTTAGTGCAACAAGATTCCACAAGTTGTGAAGTAAGGATAAAACGGAGCAATAACTAGTAATTACCAGATTTTTATTCATAGATTTTGAGAAAGTTTTAGAGTAAGTTTCAGGAAAATAAATCTTGACAGTTATTGTGGGATAAAGCAATGTTCCCTGTATGTGAGTATAACTTAGGAATAACACATATCTGCCGCAGCTTCTATTGGACCACGTCTTGGTACAAGAAGCATAGAACTGAACGAGGAGCAGTAATGATATTTCATATCATTCAGTAAACATAGAAAACGAATAAGAAATACATGTTAATGGACTGAGCTAAACTGGTCGGACAAAACATTAGTGAGTCCTTTAAAAGACCGTACTGGTCGCTTTGGAGCACTGTGATGGTGTAATGTAGTGAAATGTTTGCGCCTGTCGGTTGTATGGAATTAGCGCATTAACACAAAAGCATAAAGGAGTCGCCGTGTTTGGACGTGCCCATGACTACAGTGTGAATGAAATTACCCGATTTGTTCGTGTATCAACGCGGACTGTCCAAGATGCCTGCAAGAAACAATGTACTACTCGCAGCCGTTAAAAAAGGCGCAAGAGCAGTGGTCACAAAAATATCGGCACCGACATAGACCCAGTGTCATCCCTTGCCAATGATAATGGGTTTCACGCCCGACACGTTATGCCGCTGTCAACGAATGCTGTTCCCGAGCGAACACAGAGATGCGAATTGTGGACATTTGGAGTCGATACTACTTTAAACTCCATTGCTCATAGCGGCAGATAAGGCTGCACTTCTTCAATGGGCGAAACAACACTTCAAACGGGAGTACCTCACAGAAGGCATATAATGTGTTGCGACAGGTTGAGATTTTGTTTCTTTTCAAATCCATGCACCAAAGGCTCCGTGATGCATTTAAACCGCAGTCTGCCGTTCTGCATCTACATCTACATCTACACCTGCATACACTGTTGAGGCAGAACATTATGACGGCGTCCCTAATAGTCGATATATCCACCTAAGACACGGATAACAGCCGAGACGTGTCGTGGCATGGAAGCACATCTGCATACACAAGTTACCTAATTCTGGAGAGGAGAGCGATGAGCTCTGACGCCAGGTTCACTCATATCCCAGATTTGTGTAGACTGGCTAAGGTCTGGCTGGAACTCGCCACTGTGTTCCTCCAAACATCCCATCACAGTCCTGCCCTTGTGACATGACGTGTTATCTTGTTGATGATGCCACTGCATGGGGAAACATGATAGTTTTGAAGGTGCACACGTGGTCAGCAACGAGTGTACGATACCCCATGGCCTTGATGGTGCCTTACATGAGCTTCTCTGAACTCATGGATGCCCACATGACTTTTCCTCAGAGCCTAGTGGAGCCGACGCCAGCTTGTCTCAGATCCCTAGAAGACGACGCATTCGCGTCCTCCCATTGGCATGAGGACGAAGGTATCGAGATTCATCAGACCATGCAACGCTCCGCCGCTCCTCCAAGGTATAGCATCGATGGTCACTTACCCATTTCAGTCGTAGTTGCCGAAATCGTGATGTTAACATTGGCGCATGCATGGGTCGTCGGCTGCGGAGGCCCAGGGATATGAGTGTCAGATGTACTTTCTGTTCAGACACATCTATAATAAAGGGTAGCCGCCCAACCCGACGACGTCTGGACGTTGTTTCCCCATGGTTTCGTCACATGTTGAAGACACTCACCACAGGACCCCTCGAACAACCAGCAAGTAATGCAGTTTCCGAAACGCTCTTGCCCAGCCTCCAGGCCGTCGCAGTTTGCCCTCTGTCGAACTCAGACTGATCGAGGGTGTTCCTCATGCTGTTCCACAAAATTTCGGGCGAACTGCGGGATGTTTGCAACTTCCTGCCACAATATTTCGGTGCAGAGTCTTCTGGCCATCTTCAGGTGATATTGGCGAAAACTCCCTGAGCTCTGGTGTTTAAGGCCCCTCCGACACATGCACGTTGGATTCACTTGTCGTTGCGCGTGTGCTACTTGCGCGCGTTCGATTGTGCTGCGTCGCGCGCCCTCCGTGGTGAAAACTCGCCGCATCGAAATCAGTTCGACTGTCTTCCTGCGGTTCCATCACAGACCTACGCCAGCTACGGAGGACACGAAGTTTTTCGACAATTGGATTCCCTGCCGAGTTCAATTGGTAACCACCGTCACGGTTAATAAGAGACTCATTGTCAGACAACCGTATTTCCACGGATTCATTAGTAATAGAACTCCAAAAGTTAGACGTATGGGCAACAATTTTTATCTCATTGTAATTCATGGCATGACCAGTGGAAATGCAGTGTTCGGCGATGGCAAACTTACAAGGCTGAAGAAGGCGAGTATGCCGCTGATGTTCTACAATGCGATACTGCACGGTACGCGTCGTTTGCCTTATATAAGATTTGCCGCATTCACACGGTATCCTGCGAACACCTGCCTTGCGCAGCTCTAGGTCGTCTTCGACAAATCCCAGTAGCGACGAAATTTTTGGAGGAGGGCGAAAGACTGCTTTCACTTTATATTTTCTTAGTATTCTGCCTGTTTGCGCTGAAATATTACCAATATATGGTAAATAAGCAGTCGTTTTAAAATCCTCTTCCTCTTCTTTGTTCGGTATTTTAAAGGTCGGCAGCGCGCTCTCCACTTGCTGGGACGAGTACCCATTCTTCAGAAATACAATCTGCAGGTGCTCCAGTTCCCTTTGCAAACTATCGGTGTCAGAGATAACGTGGGCTCGGTGAAGCAATGTCTTCAAAACACCCATCGTCTATGCCGGATGGTGGCGACAAGCGGCTTGTAAGTAAAGGTCTGTGTGAATGGTCTTTCTATATACCGAATGACCAAGTGTGCCAGGCAACCCTCCTTCTCTAACTCAATACTAAATTTTATACATTCGTGTATGGAGTTCAGACGTTGTAGGGACCTGTGGTCTAGGAGTAGCGTCTTTGATTCATAATAAAAACGTCTTCGGTCCCGGGTTCGATCCCCGCCACTGCCTAAATTTTGATAAATAATCAGCATTGGCGGCCGAAGACTTCCGGCATAAGAGGTCAGCCTCATTCTGCCAACGGCCTTGTCAAAGAGGGCGGAGGAGTGGATAGAGGTTCAGGGCACTCTCTTGTCCTAGGGGTGGGAAATTGCCCCTAAAGGCGGAAGAATCAGGAATGACCAACGACATGAAGATGCAGAAGGCTATGGAAACCACTGCATTAAAGACACGTAACGTGTATCCACAGGACATGTGACCTGTAATTGAAGAAGTGTCATGATGATCTCTCCATTGGCAAAAGATTCCGGAATAGTCCTTCATTCGGATCTCCGGGAGGGGACTGCCAAGGGGGAGGTTACCATGAGAAAAAGATTGAATAATCAACGAAAGGATAACGTTCTACGAGTCGGGGCGTGGAATGTCAGAAGCTTGAACGTGGTAGGGAAACTAGAAAATCTGAAAAGGGAAATGCAAAGGCTCAATCTAGATATAGTTGGGGTCAGTGAAGTGAAGTGGAAGGAAGACAAGGATTTCTGGTCAGATGAGTATCGGGTAATATCAACAGCAGCAGAAAATGGTATAACAGGTGTAGGATTCGTTATGAATAGGAAGGTAGGGCAGAGGGTGTGTTACTATAAACAGTTCAGTGACCGGTTTGTTCTAATCAGAATCGACAGCAGACCAACACCGACAACGATAGTTCAGGTATACATGCCGACGTCGCAAGCTGAAGACGAACAGATAGAGAAAGTGTATGAGGATACTGAAACGGTATTGCAGTATGTAAAGGGGGACGAAAATCTAATAGTCATGGGCGACTGGAATGCAGTTGTAGGGGAAGGAGTAGAAGAAAAGGTTACAAGAGAATATGGGCTTGGGACAAGGAATGAAAGGGGAGAGAGACTAATTGAGTTCTGTAACAAGTTTCAGCAAGTAATAGCGAATACTCTGTTCAAGAATCACAAGAGGAGGAGGTATACTTGGAAAAGGCCGGGAGATACGGGAAGATTTCAATTAGATTACATCATGGTCAGACAGTGATTGCGAAATCAGATACTGGACTGCAAGGCGTACCCAGGAGCAGATATAGACTCAGATCACAAAATAGCAGTGATGAAGAGTAGGCTGAAGTTCAAGACATTAGTCAGGAAGAATCAATACGCAAAGAAGTGGGATACGGAAGTACTAAGGAATGACGAGATACGTTTGAAGTTTTCTAACGCTATAGATACAGCAATAAGGAATAACGCAGTAAGCAGTACAGTTGAAGAGGAATGGACATCTCTAAAAAGGGACATCACAGAAGTTGGGAAGGAAAACATAGGTACAAAGACGGTCGCTGCGAAGAAACCATGGGTAACAGAAGAAATACTTCAGTTGATTGATGAAAGGAGGAAGTACAAACATGTTCCGGGAAAATCAGGAATACAGAAATACAAGTCGCTGAGGAATGAAATAAATAGGAAGTGCAGGGAAGTTAAGATGAAATGGCTGCAGGAAAAATGTGAAGATATCGAAAAAGATATGATTGTCGGAAGGAAAGACTCAGCATACAGGAAAGTCAAAACAACCTTTGGTGACATTAAAAGCAACGGTGGTAATATTAAGAGTGCACCGGGAATTCCACTGTTAAATGCAGAGAAGAGAGCAGACAGGTGGAAAGAATACATTGAAAGCCTATATGAGGGTGAAGATTTGTCTGATGTGACAGAAGAAAAAACAGGAGTCGATTTAGAAGAGATAGGGGATCCAGCATTAGAATCGGAATTTAAAAGAGCTTTGAAGGACTTACGGTCAAATAAGGCAGAAGGGATAGATAACATTCCATCAGAATTTCTAAAATCATTGAGGGAAGTGGCAACAAAACGACTATTAACGTTGGTGTGTAGAATATATGAATCTGACGATATACCATCTGACTTTCGGAAAAGCATCATCCACACAATTCCGAAAACGGCAAGAGCTGACAAGTGCGAGAATTATCGAACAATCAGCTTAACAGCTCATGCATCGAAGCTGCTTACAGGACAGAAGAATGGAAAAGAAAACTGAGAATGCGCTACGTGACGATCAGTTTGGCTTTAGGAAAAGTAAAGGGACGAGAGAGGCAATTCTGACGTTACGGCTAATAATGGATGCAAGGCTAAAGAAAAATCAAGACACTTTCATAGGATTTGTCAACCTGGAAAAAGAGTCGGCAATATAAAATGGTGCAAGCTGTTCGAGATTCTGAAAAAAGTAAGGGTAAGCTATAGGGAGAGACGGGTCATATACAATATGTACAACAACCAAGAGCGAATAATAAGAGTGGGCGATCAAGAACGAACCGCTCGTATTAAGAAGGGTGTAAGACAAGGCTGTGGCCTTTCGCCCCTACTCTTCAATCTGTACTTCGAGGAAGCAATGATGGAAATAAAAGAAAGGTTCAGAAGTGGAATTAAAATACAAGGTGAAAGGATATCAGTGATACGATTCGCTGATGACATTGCTATCCTGAGTGAAAGTGAAGAAGAATTAAATGATCTGCTGAACGAAATGAACAGTCTAATGAATACACAGTGTAGTCTGAGAGTAAATCGGAGAAAGACGAAGGTAATGAGAAGTAGTAGAAATGAGAACAGCGAGAAACTTAACATCAGGATTGATGTTCACGAAGTCAATGAAGTTAAGGAATTCTGCTACCTAGGCAATAAAATAACCAATGACGGACGGAGCAAGGAGGACATCAAAAACAGACTCGCTATGGCAAAAAAGGCATTTCTGGCCAAGAGAAGTCTACTAATATCAAATACTGGCCTTAATTTGAGGAAGAAATTTCTGAGGATGGACGTCTGGAGTACAGCATTGTATGGTAGTGAAACATGCACTGTGGGAAAACCGGAACAGAAGAGAATCGAAGCATTTGAGATGTGGTGCTATAGACGAATGTTGAAAATTAGGTGGACTGCTAAGGTAAGGAATGAGGAGGTTCTACGCAGAATCGGAGAGGAAAGGAATATGTGGAAAACACTGATACGGAGAAGGGACAGGATGATAGGACATCTGCTAAGACATGAGGGAATCACTTCCATGGTACTAGAGGGAGCTGTAGAGGGCAAGAACTGTAGAGGAAGACAGAGATTGGAATACTGAAAGGTGGCTACACTGAGCCACAGCGCCAGAGAGTTTTGTTTCGCCGCCTCCACTGGCAGCGATTATTGAGAAGTAGCGGAGGGCAGTGCTTGTTGAGAACTCGTAGCAGTGAGTGCTTGCTGAGATGTCGTAGTGAAGAGTGCTTGTCGAGATGTGGCAGTAGGGAGTTCTTGTTGAGATGTGGTAGTAGCGAGTCGGTGTGGAGATATTGTACTGATTAAAGTGCTTTTCATCAATATAAATGAAGGTAAAAAAAATTTCTTTTCTCTCTCATTATTTCAGTGTCCTGAATAATGCGTCATTACAGGTTCAGTCAACAAAGCATCTGGCTTGTGTTCTTGTATTAGAGTGTAATTCTGGTTTTCTTGCGCAATTATAGTATTTCTATTTTTTTTTATTACTTCAGTATAAATGGTATTTAAAATTTCTTGTCTTGTTGAAGAAGAACCGTGCCAGATGTGTACGTTGAGTCACACTCCCACACACAGAACAATTACACTTGTGCTTTGGTTTCGTAGGTTTTATAGTTTCTGGGGACTTAATTAATTAATTGTGTTAACAGGAAATTTTCATTTCCTTCTTTGTTGTTGTTCTATGCAGTCAGATTGCGTACTAAAACTAGTCATGGATAACCGTTTACGAGACACAGCGTAATCGGACATACAGCTATTAAATCAAAAAATAAAAATTATTTTCAAACTTAATAATTAAGCCCCCATGCACGTGGCGACCGCTGCTTCGGATCGTCCCTTGGAATTCTTCTGATTGTAAAAATAGTAGACCTTAGTATTGTTGTAGTAATTTGTACTTTAGTAATTGTAGTCTATTTTGCATGTGTAGATTTGGTGATTGTCATTCTTCTAATGGTATTTTTTCTCAGAATTTGATTTGTTGTCTTGTATACGCGTTTGACAATTTAGTGCAATTATTTCAATTGTTCGTTAATCGTGTTTGAGGGAAACATTTCGTGTGAATGGTATTGTTGGAGATAAGGAGGCATTGTGTGTCATTTTCGTACAGTGACCAGTTTTGTATGTTTTGTAAATGATTACGCGATCGATGAAAAAGGCAAAAATGATGGATAGTATGAATGACGAAATTGTTGACATGGCGAACTCGCCAACACAGGAGAACAGTATGATGAATAATGAAGTGGAAAACAATTTAATAAGTCGGGAAAATAGTCCGGAACCATTTCAAAATTTTTCTCAATCAGCAAATTCACAGAATACGAGATTAACGATAGAAGATTCTGTAATAGTATCGAACACAGATAGCTTTATGGCTATGCAGAAGGAAGTTAGTTTTGCGGGAAATGTTAGGGGCGAAAAGAATTTTGAACCAGCTAATATGGAGCAGTTGATGCGTGCTATATTAAATTTGGGAGCACGAATGGAAACACAGTTTAGATCTGAATTAAAAACACAGATGGGAACTTTGCGATCTGAAATTAAAACTGACATAGGAACAATGGAAACACGGTTAGATTCACAAATAGGAACAATTAGAACTGAGATGGGAACAATGGAAACACGGTTAGACTCACTTGGATCACAGTTAGGATCTGAATTAAAAATAGAGATAGGAACAATTAGAGCTGAGATGGGAACAATGGAAACATGGTTAGACTCACGAATAGGGACATGTTTCAAAAATATGAAAGATGAATTAAAGAAAGAAATCAGAGAAGAAGTACAACCGATTTTGAATTCTCATAATAACAAATTAATTGCAGTAGAGATTAGACAAAAGGAACAGGATAGAGAACAGGAAGAAAGAGATCGCGTGATAGTAGAAAAATTTTCAGAGTTAAATTTACAACGTGCGCACGATAAGGAAGAAATATTCGAGAGAATCGAGGAATCCGTACCAAATGACAGATTAAATAACCTAACACAACAATATGAACAGTTAACTACCAAATGTGTCAATACTGAAACCCGAGTCGCGACACTTACGGAAGACGTAAATAAACAGAAAGAACAATTAGGTGACTTATCGGAAAGAGTTGAGGAGATTTCAGATAAATTGACAAGTCTTAGTTTAAATGGGGACAGAGATGCAGATGATACAGCACCATTGCCATTTGCAGAAACCGAAGAGTACCAGAGCATAAATAAGCATGTTGAAAATCAGGGAAAATTTAATGAACGCGTTAAAAGGGAAGTTGAGGCATTACGAAAGCAAGTCAAACAAATTGAAGGCGAAATCGTAGGAAAAAACAGCAGAAGAAATTTAGAAACACAGATAGCAGAGAGCTTTGAAGAAAATAATTTATTTCATTTACGGGATGCAACAAGAGAGCGCCAGGCGCGTGAACTTGACAATAATCGACATTCAGACTGGGACAGACGTGGTAGGTCTTTGTCGCCACGAGGAGAAAACTTTGACTATAAACACCTTTTGACTGTTCGGAAATTTAAGATCTTTCGCAATTCAAAGAATGGCATACATCCGTGTGCATGGTTAGATCAATTTGCGTACGCACTTCCGACAAATTTGCCACTAAGTCACAAACTGGAAATTATGTGCGGCTATTAAGGTCCTCAGGGGATTCACTACACTAAATGAATTTGTGCCGTAGCGTGCATAGGGCCCCGAGCTGTAGTGGTGCTATTTCCGTTTTAGTTTTCTGCACCGCTGCCTACTCTTTTACTATTCTTTGCATCTGTCAAAAACAACTCTTCGACTATCAATCTATCTAGTGAGTAAGTAAACAATAACCGCATATGACTATTTTACCCAAAAGTGATTTCGGAAATTACCATTTGGACTTACTGTATCTTCAGCAGCATTCATTCGTAGTTTAAACGAAATTTTACCTGTTCATCTTCGTGACAATATTACTTCATGTGTTGACGATATTCTTATTGCTAAAGTTCTTGGAGTGAGCACAACAAAATTTTGGATTCATTATTACGTATTTTTGCAAGAGTTGGCATTAAAGTGAACTTGGAAAAATCTGAATTTGGTCGTTCTCAGGTAAAATTCCTCGGTCACATTATTTCTACAGAGGATATTCTTCCTGATACAGAGAAACTAGACGCTATTCGTAATTATGCTGTACCTACCACATAACGTGACGTTCGTAGTTTCCTTGGTGTCTCTAATTTTCCTAGACGCTTTGTTAGATTGGACAATTTGGCCACACCTCGTTTTTGCAAACTATCTGGAAAGTTCTTTTTAAATGAAAATCGGTCGACAACTCTGTTTGGTTAGTTTGTATTCCTGATGAGTGGGTCAATAAATTGATTTGGTACACACATTTCAGTCATGCATACTTTGATCCCAGAAAATGCTTTCATAAGTTACGGGAAAATTGCTACTTCAGTAATATGGAAAAACGTATACGATCTGTTCTGGCCAAATGCAAATTATGTCAAAAGGCTAAGCCGCCAACAATTTCTCACTGAGCACCGTTGTTTCCTATCATTCCAGCGAAATTAAAGGACATGGCTGCAGTCGATTTGTTCGGTCCAGTGGTTCGTTCTACTAATGGTTTTGCGTACATTTTCGTAGCAGTGGAGTTGACATCAAAATATGTGTGGTTTACACCGTTACGCAAAGCAACAGCTCGTTCAGTATCTAATGCTTTCATTAACCATTTTCTTAAAGAAGTTGGTCATGTTGATAAGGTTATATCAGATAATGGATCACAGTTTCGTTCTAAAATTTGGCTTCGTACTCTACGGCATCGTAAAATTAAACCAATTTTCATTTCACTTTTTCACCCTCAATCTAACGCTTCAGAGAGATGGATGAAGGAAATCAATAAATTGTGTCGTCTTTATTGTCATCAGAATCACAGAACGTGGGATCAGTATCTTCATATTTTTCAAAACATTCTGAATGAACTTCCTAATGACTCAACTTCTTTACCGCCTATTCTGATATTAAAAAACAAAGCACCGACAAATCGCATATCTGAAATCGTTCCTTTTCCGCCTTCACGAAAACTGCGGCATTCTGAAGTTGTCAACCTGGCTCTACAAAATATTGCATTTGCGGCTGCTAGAAGAGAGAAATCAGCTAAGCGTCCTGGTCGTTTAAAAATCTTGTCAGTTGGTCAAAAGGTGTTAATTATGTCTCACCGTTTGTCTCACAAAGGAAAGGGCTTGTGTCGCAAATTTTTTCTGCTTTATAACGGTCCATATAGAATTCGCAAAATTATTCATGATAACACTGTTGAAGTAGAAACTCTTAAATCACGACGCTCTAAGGGAATACATCATATATCTAACGTTAAAATTTTTGTGGAATGACATACTTTTGAGAAACCAACAGCTACATGTAAACATGCAGAGAATACAAGGATACCGCGCTGTGTTTTGGCGGCGGCACATACTCAAAGCAACAGTCAAGTCTGCGCGCCGCACAAGGCAGTCGTTGACCGCAAACAATCACTTCCTACGTCACGCGCCTACAGCTGATCCAGTGCTCAGTGCGAATGCACTGACAGCTGTAAACAAATACACAGTCTAATTTCTCCGACTAAATTCAGTATAAATCTATAGTGACTTGATGAATTATGTTATTAACGTTCAGTATTTTTCAGGATACGGTTGTATAAAATATTTTAAAACTTCAGGTAAATTCTGTGTGTCTCCGATGTTAAGAGGACTTGCTATCGAGATAATTTCAGAAAGAATGTAATTTCCAAGAAGAAACTAATAAACTAAAATGGTAACTATTAATTGAGTTTATTTTTCAGGTAACATATTTCCACGTAGGTACGTACTTTAGACGTAATTTGCTGCTCACAATTACGTGATTCATACTTTGTGCTAATTTCATTTTCTATGAATTTACTTGTGAAGCAACGTGCTTGCGTACATTTGCTGATTTTTGTCAATGTTTTATTAATGAACAGGGTTGTTATTTGTATATATTATGCATCGCTTGGCTGCACTGCTTTTTCATTGATGTCATTTTTTTTATTATGTGCCTGCTGTGCTTATTTACTTAAGTTGTAATTGTCACCTGATTAGTTGTGCTGATATGTATGTAAGTTATACTTTGTGATTTATCTGCTTGCGCCTTCATGTTTACTTATTAAGATGACATATGAACATTTATTTGCTTATGCTGATATGATGCTAATGACCTGTTTATTACGTAAGATATATGTTTGCTGCTATGCATATGGATTGCATATTTATACATTTCTGTTTGTTGTCATAACTACTCTTTAATTTGGTATATACAAATGCTGATATACTGTGTACAAACATAGAGTTTAGGTCACACTATGGTATTAATTATAGATTGTTTGCTTGGCAGAGCCTCGTTGTAAGAATTGTGCTGCATCCACTTGTTGACATTCTGTTCTCCACTGGTATATTTACTCGCTATTGCATGTTTTGCTTACGCTCAGTGCCTTATATTTTTAAAATAAGAAAATGAACTGCTATAATTCGACGAACGACATTAGTACAAGAAACTTCATAGAAGTCACATGAGCAGGAGGTTTTGTGGAAGCTGTATAAATTTATGCTAATAGGAAGGAAGCTAACGACATGACATACCAATACTAGGTTTAGACCATTAACAATTATTACACTGCATTTTTCGTGAGCAATTGAAATAGGAAGTGACACTTGACACAAGAAATACTCCACATGTTTGCTTCTGTTTGCCATAATTCTTGAAGTGGTGTACACACTGTGAAATATTATGATCATTCACACTCCGTAATCGTACTTAATTACTGAGAGTTATTCGAACTAAGTCTGTTAGAGGTCATGTATGCATTTCTTTTATTTAATGATGGACAAGATAACCAAAATCCATGTTATAATTTATAATGAGTAGAAGATTTGGGTCAGATGGATTACACAGAGGTTGTGTGTTGACAGTGTGTCTTCGGATTGTATGGGATGATGAGGTTTGCATTAGGATTTTATCTGTACTTGTTCGAGGAGACTGACTAGAAGAAAGAGTTGTTATGGAAGTGAAATGATATTGGTGCTAAGGTTTATATATATCGACGTATTGAAGAGGTATTATTGAGGCATTATTGAGATTGTATGAAGTTGATGATTATTGGAGTTTTTGTGGACAAGAGGTAAGGTAAATGATATTGATGATAAGATTTATATGTGTCGACGTAAGAGGTATTATTGAAGTATTTAGATCATGTGATGCTGATGATTATTGGAGTTTTGGTGGATAAGAGGTAAAGTAAGTGAGGTGCATATTTTTTTTGTTGGTCTATATGGAACAAGGAGGATGAAGATAGCAGACTAGAACACTCAAGTAGAAGGAAGATTGTCTACACACACTCTGTTAAATCAATAAGCAGTACATATTTATTTATTTTTTGGAGAGAGGAAGTAATTGCTTATCTTGGCTCACTGACAGTTGTTCAGCAACCGTACATTTTGATCTAGCTTGGCAAACATTGGTCTTGACATGATGACTATGACGTTGACTTAACTATTATTGACTGTTATACATTGCTGCCACTACTATTTGATACACATGATGAACATCAAATTTTGACAGAATTGCATTTACACAGTTAACACTATTCAATTACACAGTTGTACTTAATGTGGATGAAAGATGAGTGAGTGTGTTTTGTGTGTTTTCCTTTCCTAATCCTACCCACCTATCTCCTAAATATTATTTTATTTGTTTGTAGTGGCTTGCACTGACACCCATAAATATTATAGGTTTACTGATATTTGAGTATTTGTAATAGTTAATATGACAATTATCTGATATCATTTGTGTGTTTATTAGAATTTGTATGTTTAGTGTAAGAGCATTGAGAATAATTTCGTTAAAGCATTTGTATGTGCATTCAAACTATTGTTGATGCCTGAACTGTCTGATTAGTGATGGTGAATATTATGAACTGTTACCTGCACTTGTTCAACATTGATGTGTGACACTTAGAAATGATTAATTTCTGCTGATGAACTGTGTGATTAGTGATAGTGAGTATTATGGACTGTTACCTGCACTTGTTCAACATTGATGGGTGCCACTTAGAAATGATTAATTTCTGCTGATGAACTGTGTGATTAGCGATAGTGAATATTATGGGCTGTTACCTGCACTTTTTCAACATAATGGGTGCCACTTAGAAATGATTAATTTCTGCTGATGAACTGTGTGATTAGGATAGTGAATATTATGGACTGTTACTTGTACTTTTTCTACATGATTGGTGCCACTAGGACATGTTGAATTTCTGCTTATAAACTCTGATGAACAGTGTGATCGGTGATAGTGAATATTATGGACTGCTCTCTGGACCTGTTCAACATTGCTAGGTGCCACTGATGGACTGCTTCTACTGAAATGAAGTCACTTGTTGGGGGCTGCACCTGCTCAACATTGCTGGGTGCCACTGATGGACTGCTTCTACTGAGATAATGTCACTTGTTGGTGCCTGCACCTGCTCAACATGACTGGGTGCTACTGATGAACTGCTTCTACTGAAATAATGTCACTTGTTGCTGTCTGTGCCTGCTCAACATTACTGGGTGCCACTGATGAACTGCTTCTACTGAAATAATGTCACTTGTTGCTGTCTGCACCTGCTCAACATTGCTGGGTGCCACTGATGAACTGCTTCTACTGAAATAATGTCACTTGTTGCTGTCTGCACCTGCTCGACATTGCTGGGTGCCACTGATGGACTGTTTCTACTGAAATGATGTTGCTTCTTGCTGTCTGCACCTGTTCAACATTACTGGGTGCCACAGATGGAACTGCTTTTACTAAAATGATGTCACTTGTTGGTGTTTGGACCTGTTGACCATTGCTGGGTGCTGCTGCTGGAACTATCAACTATTTGTTTTGTTTTTTTGAATAATTAAAAGTATTTTATGTGAACATTTCTATAAACTGATTTTTTTGTGTATTGTGTAAACTATTATGTAAAGTCACATGTATGAAAGAATTTGTATTGCTTATTGTAATTTTTATATTAGGTTATTGAAAGGTTAGTGCAAAGCCAAAATTTTATCTAATTATGTGATATTTACGTATTAATATTATCTTTTATTTTTGTCTGTATTTTTTTTGACGAATTTGGTGGTATTTTCACCACCAATGCTGGCAAAAAAACCATCAAATTCTAGCCCGTGGAGGAAGGGCATATGAAAGGTGGCTACACTGAGCCACAGCGCCAGAGAGTTTTGTTTCGCCGCCTCCACTGGCAGTGATTATTGAGAAGCAGCGGAGGGCAGTGCTTGTTGAGAACTCGTAGCAGTGAGTGCTTGCTGAGATGTCGTAGTGAAGAGTGCTTGTCGAGATGTGGCAGTAGGGAGTTCTTGTTGAGATGTGGTAGTAGCGAGTCGGTGTGGAGATATTGTAATGATTAGAGTGCTTTTCATCAATATAAATGAAGGTAAAAAAAATTTTCTTTTCTCAGTGTCCTGAATAATGCGTCATTACAGGTTCAGTCAACAAAGCATCTGGCTTGTGTTCTTGTATTAGAGTGTAATTCTGGTTTTCTTGCGCAATTATAGTATTTCTATTTTTTTTTATTACTTCAGTATAAATGGTATTTAAAATTTCTTGTCTTGTTGAAGAAGAACCGTGCCAGATGTGTACGTTGAGTCACACTCCCACACACAGAACAATTACACTTGTGCTTTGGTTTCGTAGGTTTTGTAGTTGCTGGGGACTTAATTAATTAATTGTGTTAACAGGAAATTTTCATTTCATTCTTTGTTGTTGTTCTATGCAGTCAGATTGCGTACTAAAACTAGGCAGGGCCAACCGTTTACGAGACACAGCGTAATCGGACATACAGCTACTAAATCAAAAAAATTAAAATTATTTTCATTATATATAATTAAGCCCCCATGCAATACGTCAAGCAAATAATTGAGGACGTAGGTTGCAAGTGCTACTCTGAGATGAAGAGGGTAGCACAGGAAAGGAATTCGTGGCGGGCCGCATCAAACCAGTCAGTAGACTGGGACTCTCGCAGAAGATCCAAACCATGAGGCCAAACTATAAAAGTATCATCAACATATCGCCAAAATACTTGTGCCATGGCGGTGATATTCCCGATCGATTCTCTATCGTTGGGCCTCCTAGTTTTGTTTCTTTCACGGTTGCGGGGCGCCTCCTGGCGGTGGGTGGCGCCGTCTCTCCCCGGTGGCGTGTGCGCGGCCAGTCAAGTTTGGACGCGAGCGGCGAGAGGATTGCCTTCCGCGTGGGACGGTGGGTCCCTCCGCGCTGTCGCTGGCCGGTGCTGGTGTTACTTGCTGCTCCCCGGGTCGGGGGTTGGAGCTGTCGCCTGATTACCAGCTTTCCTGCCCTATGTGACTGCGCTTGCTGTCTGGATGACGATACTCGTGCTGGATCATCGTTCTCGCGGCGATTTCCCTGACCGCGTCTTGGCAGGAGCTTGTGGCTGTGCTGCTCCCGGATATAGTTTACAGGGGAGTACTTTTCCGTCCTCTGAAGTTTGGTGCTGTTTGTGTGTTTCAGCGTGCTATGGCTGAGAAGATTATCTTCGTTATTATGATTGTGTAGGAAACGTAGGCAAACCGCAGTGTTCGTGTTTCTCGGCTTTCTGTGGGGTGATGTACGTTACTTAGTGTGTTTTTCTTGGCGTTCTATTGTGCCGTTGCAGAACTTTGCTTAACCTTTTCCCTCCTTACTCTTCTGCAGAGTGCCTTTGGATCCTGTGGCCTGTAATTTTGTCTTGTGCCAAGATCCGGGGTTTGGGGGATAATTGATTAAATTATGTTTAGGAATTTATGGGATTCTGTGTGTTTGTCTCGAGTTTTTGCTGGCCTGTGCCCGTACGATTTTCCGTTTCCTCACCCGGGGGTCGTACGTAAAGTTTAAGGTGAGTGAATTGTGGTAGTTCCCGTCCAGTGGTTCTGTGTGCCCCGTGCCGACTTTTTTTTTTTTTTTTTTTTCCGCCCTGCCTGTCCTATCTCTCTGGCTTAAGGTTGGCTTCTCTGTGCCCGTGCGCGAGTGTGTATGTGGGCGACGGTGATCGTTTCCTGACTTATTTACCTTTTCTTGCCGACTTCTCTGCATAGACTGCCGAATGTGTAATTTGCTCTACGCCATGTTATAGTTGCTTCAAGTCGGTTCGCACACTCCCCTTGGTAATGACATCTGCGCACCTATGAGATTGACTTATGTTTTGAACTATTGTAAGCTGGCGGTTGTCGCCGTGTGTGTTAAATTTTAACTTGTATTTGAGTTTTGGTGTAATTGTATTTTGTTATCTGAGCCAATTTTGTCTTGCCTACAGCTGCGATGTCATAAATCTTAAAATCTAGCCTTGCGCTGCTTGTGAATTTTTATGTTGATAACTGATGCAGCATTTTAGTGTAATGATTTATCTTTTACGTTTTTGGGAAATTTTATCTTGGCAGATCCTTGAGGTTAAATTGTGCAACTTGTATCGAAGATCTATGGAAATGTTGGGGTGGATTGCACTTTCTCGTTAGGCCTATCACTTATTGTTTTACTAAGGGCATTAAGGCATACTTATTGAAATTTTTTTTTAATTTAACAATCATAAATTTAATCTTCCCAGCTTGCCCTTTGCTACTGTATTAAAAGTGTCTGTTGTTTAGCCGGCCGAAGTGGCCGCGCGGTTAAAGGCGCTGCAGTCTGGAACCGCAAGACCGCTACGGTCGCAGGTTCGAATCCTGCCTCGGGCATGGTTGTTTGTGATGTCCTTAGGTTAGTTAGGTTTAACTAGTTCTAAGTTCTAGGGGACTAATGACCTCAGCAGTTGAGTCCCATAGTGCTCAGAGCCATTTGAACCATTTTTTTATCTGTTGTTTTGATTAATCGCAGCTGCTTGCCTCAAAGAACTAAAGCCGATTTTGAAAGATTGAGAATTAGTGTAACTGTTCACTCCAATAAAGCCACCCTGTTAAAATAAAAAGTTTGGTGCTACCATTTGTTTCCCCTTTTTTCCCCTTCCACGGCTCAATACTGTTGGTTAAAAAAGTGGCTGAGGCGAGTGCTCGCTCCTCAGAATCTTCCATAAAAAGATTGGCCACCAGGGGAGATAACCGTCTCCCCATGGTGACACCGTCTGATTTCTCATAAAACTCGTTGTTAAATAAAAATATGTAGAGGAGAGAGGGTGCTCAAACAGCGCTGTAATGTCAGCTCCAAACCTACTGCCAATGAGATGTCGCGAGTCCACAAGAGGCACATCTGTAAAAAGTGAAACTACGTCAAAACTGACCAACAAGTCATGACTTTGCAGCCTCAATAACTTAGGTCTGCTGATAAAATCACTACAATTCTTTATGTGACCTGGACACTTTCCTACTATTGGTCTCAGCAAAGACGCCAAATACTTTGCTAAGTCGTAAGTCGCTGCTGCGATACTACTCACAGTTGGAGGTAATGACAAGTTATCCGTGTGAATCTTCGGCAATCCATATGGCAGAGGTAGAACTGGACTATTTGGTTTTAGTTTCTTAACTACCTCCTTTGGTAAGGAACTATTAGTCAGAACTTCTGCTGTCTTCCTCACCACTCGGTTAGTAAGATCCTTATCTATTTTGCAATATGTTCAGTCACTTAATGAAACATTAATCTTATTAATATAGTCCTCCCGTAGCATTAAAACAGTAGCATTACCTTTGTTCGATTTAAGTACCACTGTATCCGGGTCTGCTCGCAAGTTCCGGAGGGCTGCCCACTCCATAGGCGATATGTTGCTCTTCGGCGGTGTAGCTCTTGTAAACACACGACAAGACTCCCGGCGCACTTCCTGAGCTTCGTCTGTAGCAAGACGACTCACAGCTTCTTCGATGGAACTGACAAAGTCCATTAGTGGTGGTGAAACAGGTGTGGGAGCAAAATTGAGACCTCTTGCTAACACGGACATAGTTGCGTCAGCTATAGGTTTCCCCGGATCGTCGAGGAGGAACTTCCTCCAGCATCCGTGTCGAAAGTCGGTCGAACTTCGCTATTTGCCTCGTCGTAGCTTTGTCATGGCTCCAGTTTGCTTTGGCCCATGTCACAACATCCACCCAGTCCCAAGACATCGTAGACAGTCTTGCTGCCAATTCTAAATGAAGATAATAAATGTCCTTCGATACGGAATCCAGTTCACGCCGACTGAAATGAATCCTTTCTCCCACTTGAAAAACGTCGTTTCCCCTGTAGCCGGCGTAGGTCTGTGATGGAACCGCAGGAATACAGTTTCGATATGGCGAGTTTTCACCACGGAGGGCGTGTGACGCAGCACAATCGAACGCTCTCAAGTAGCACACGCGCAACGACAAGTGAATCCACCACGCATGTGCCGGAGGGGCCTTAAATACCAGATCTCAGGGAGTTTTCGCCAGTATCACCTGAAGATGGCCAGAAGACTCTGCGCCGAAATATTGTGGCAGGAAGTTGCAAAAATCCGGCAGTTCGCCCGAAATTTTGTGGAACTCTGCGCCGAAATATTGTGGCAGGAAGTTACAAACATCCGGCAGTTCGCCCGAAATTTTGTGGAACAATATGTACGCCGGGAAAATTTTAAATCTCACTTCCTCATCCTACTCAAGGGCAGCACGCTCACTGATACTACATGCGAAGTGCGTGTGTCTGATTCGTAGTCATTCTGAGTAGCAGTCATTACTCGTCAGGTGACGCTGCCATCGCCTGGACGGATTGATATCGGTAATAGCTCATAATGTTCTGGCTGAACAGTGTACACTCTCCGCAAGCCACCGTATGATGCGTGGCAACGGTAACATCTACCGCCAGTAGTCATTTCCTTCCTTGTTCTACTCCTTAACAGAGCTAGGGTGAAGCAGCTGTCTGTATGCCTCCTTCCGTACGAGCCCTAATTTCCCTTATGCTCGCGGGCCTTACGCAAAATGTACGTTGACGGCAGTTGAATCTTCTGCAGTCAGCTTCAAATGCCAGTTCTCGGAATTTACTCACAGTGTGTCTCGAAAAAGGCGTCTCCTTTCCTCCAGGGAGTGCTATTTGAGTTCCTGAAGCATCTCCGTAATACATTCGTGTTGATCGAATCTACCGGTAACACTTTTAGCAATTCATGACGGATGTGGTTCTCTGATGTTTTTGTGATCTCTTGTTCATGTTGCTGTGCACATGAACAAGGATAAGTCATTAAGCTCGGTACCCAATTGTTTCTCCTTCCTTTTAGTTCTTCATGATGTATGTGCTCCGTACACTCTCATCTTCTAAGCTGACAACATCGGTGTTCAGAGGGTTTCATGCTCAATTCACAATGAAGTGCCTGACAGAGGGTTCATCGAACCACTTTTCAGCTACTTCTCTATCGTTCCACTCGCGAACAGCGCCCTGGGAAACCGAACACTTGAATATTTCTGTGCGAGCTTTTTTCCCTCTCATTTTGTTACGGTGGGCACCAAAAGAATATTTTCACACTATGAGAAGGAAGTTAGTGACTGAAATTTCGTGAGAAGCTCCTGCCACAGCGAAAAACCCCTCATTTTAATGTTTGCCACCGCAATTCGTGTACTATATCTACGGCACACTCTCCCTTATTTCACGACAGAACAAAACGAATTGTCCTTCTTTGAACTTTTTCGATGTCCTCTGTCGACCCTTTCTGATTCGGATCCCACACCAGACAGCAATACTCTAGAAGAGGGATGACAAGCGTAGTACTTTTTCTAAATATTCTGTCCATGAATCGCTGTCTTTCTTTTACTTTCCCCGCAACGTTGTTTATGTCATGGTTCTAGTCCAGTTAACTCCAAATGTGTTCCTTAAATCTTTAGTTAAATTTACAGCTTTTGGATTTTTGTGATTTCTCTTGTAACTGATATTTAACGGATTGTTTAAGTGTTCTTGTGGATGACTTCACACATTTCATGATTTAGAGTCAATTGCCCCCTTTTGCACCATACAGATATCTTGTCTAAACGATTTTGCTAATCATTTTGATCGTCTGATGACTTTCGATGACGGTAAGTGACAGCGTCATCAGCAACCAGTCTAATATGGGTGCTCAGTTTGTCTCCTAAAACGTGTATGTAGATCAGGAACAACAGAGGGGCAATAGCACTTCCTTGGGGAACGCTAGGTATTAATTCTGTTTCATTCGATGACTTTTCGTCAGATGTTATGAGCTATAACCTTAAAAGACAAATTGCTGCCTACTGTAAAGATGTTGCAGACAGGCACAATTAAAAGACACTTACATAAAGCTTTCGGCCACAGTCGTCCTTAGGCGAAAGAGAAACACTGTGACATTTGTGACAGGAAATCATGACTCCAATCACACAACGGAGACAATACTCCAGATTTATCAAACACTTAGACATCCTGCTAAATCTTTGACTGATCCGCTGTAACACCCGAACGTAGACTCACAGAAAATGAATGGGACTTCTTGTCACGCCACGTGAAACGTAACAATGAACACCTTCGCAGTTTATTAGGTGCTGTAGATCTAATCATCAAGAAGTGGATTCGGCTGTTGTTGCAAAGGAACGGAGTAGATAAATAAGTAGACGGGCAGTTCAATATCAGGCGCTGTGAGATCGATGGATGACGGCATGTAGCGAATCGCAGTAGAAACCGGTTCGCCTTGTAAAAGGAGCGGGAATGTTTCACATCGAAATTCCACCGACAGGCTGGTGGCAGGATCCCCATGCTGATATAAGTAAAGGCCCTTCCTGACTTTCGCTCCTACAACAATGGTGGCTGCCAGAATCGAAATCAACGAATCGCAGATCCACATCTAAAATGTATATATCCTCTTTGCTATAAAGAAAGGGTCTGACTTCAACCAAGTTACCTGTGGTTGTTAAATGCTTTCCCAAACGCCATTTCAATAAAATTATATTGAAAACTGAAGCGGCTGTTGGAGCCAGTATGGAGTCGATGTCACTTGAAAATGACACTTGTTGCTTAGCCCATGTGATCGGCGAACGCGCAAGACTTCGTTATCGACATTCGCATTTGTGTATAATGATGGACAGCATTGTTGAGAAGTTGCTTAACAACGACCTTCTTACACTATTGCAGTGGTTTTCCCTATCCAGAAACAGTTCGTGGTCTAATCGTTTTAATATGTAATCAGAAAACCCCAATTCTGTAATGAATCGAAAAAAGCTTCAATTTTCTCGTTAGATACGAGCTACTCTGTTAAATATTCAACGTTAGCTAGTAAGAGGGAAAAAGTGTAGAGAACATTTCAAATTATGTTCAAAGTTTCTTGTAAGTCCGTATGTACTGTCATAATCAATCACTACATGAGTATAATCTGGGCACTTTGCGCTCCTTTCTGAGCAAAAGCTCGTGGAAACGCATCTCAGTGTTTACGACGTCAAGTCTCCTGAAGCGTATGTCGTACAATGATATAATATTGTTGGTTCACTCAGTGCTATATGTGGACACTGTCTGCAAAACTTTTTGCGAATAGAATTATAAATAAAGAAGAAATACATTAAAACGTAACGCCAGATGCGGCAGTTTCACTTCATGAACAGCGGAACTGTAATTAGCGATGAACATTTTCCATTTTATTACTCTGTGTGTGGTGTCAGCGAGAGAAAGTTTCGTAGAATTATGAAATTTTGTGTCACTAAGTGCTCCCATTCTCAAACACTCGACGGGTGTACTCATGGTATTTGCGTCTATGAGTTACGCTGGCTCAAGACATTTACTCAATTTATCATTATAATACTTGTCTCATTGAGTTGAATTGTTCACATAATATTATGTCTGTTGACGATTGGATAGCGTCAGCATTTCAAGTTTTTCAATTCCATCACTGTTTATATGAAATAATGATAGTCAATTTTTGTAGCCCCTGGAAGCCGTTAGATATGCAACCTGCTTCTACATCTTGGTTCTGTGCCCCGAGATAGTTATTATTACCCTGTACAGTCACATTAATGAGATCACCTGTCGAAAGCCTGAATAGCCATCTTTTGCAGCGCGAGACGAGCAGGAAGAGAGCAGTGAGGCTCTGGAAGGTACCAAAAGGACTGTGGAGCCATCCCGACTCCAGTGGCGTGGCTGGATGCCCTAGGGTCCTCTGTGCAGGATCCATGGCACCAACAGCCCGATCGAGGTAGTCGCACAGATTCTCGATTCGATTTAAGTCTGGGGTGTCTGGTGACCAGGGGAGTAGGGCCTACGGTAAACTCATGCTGGTTGTCTTCGAACCACGCAAGTAGACTCCCGGTTGTGTGACACGTTGCATTATCCTGCTGGTAGAGGTCACTGTCGAGGAAAACTAAACTTCATGATGTGACAGACGTGGTCTCCATGGATAGGTGCATGCCTGTTTAGATTCGTTGTGCCTTCCAGCATGACAAGACCACCCAGCCAATGCCACAAGAACATTTCCCAGACGATAACGCTCCCTCCTGATTGCACGGTGTTTGCTGTCAGAAGTTTCACGCTATCGAAGCCAAAGACCATGTGTCCGAGGGAACATAAGACTTATGTCATCTGAAAAGGCCACCTGTCACCACTCAGCAGACGTGAAGTCGCGATAGTGGTGTGCAAATTCCAGCCATCGACGTCTATAAGCAGGAGTCAGCGTGGGTGCCTGAAGCAGGCGCCTACTGTTGGGGCCCATACACGGCAATGTGAGCTGAACGGTCATTGAGGAGAGCTGTTGGTAGTCCCTTAGTTGATGTGGGAGGTCAGTTGACCGAAGTCGCAAGTCTGTTAACCCATACAGATCTCTGATACTGTCGTTCACCAGTGCCATCTCTCGTCCGTTGTGCACCACTGCTCCCTCGGCGCCGGTTCTGGATAACGCCATTTTGCCATGCACAGTATACTTTAACCATGGCAGCACGCGAGCTGTTTTGAAACAGCCCTTTTGGAAATGTTCCCACCTTTGGCCCGAAAGCCAAACATAATACACCTTTGGAAGTCATATAGATAGCTCTTTTTCCGCATTACAGCAACGAGTGCACTGTTTAGCGCCTACTCCCCGACACGCTTTATACTCCCTCCACTGCCAGTGCTGCCAGTCCATGAGTGGTTAATGCGCGATGACGTCTAACATATGCAGTGGTGGCATTAATATAATTAGACTGCGGATATAGATTAGCGTAAGGGTGTTACATGTGTCTTGGTAAAGTCAAGTCTACTTCTGTAATCGAGTGATCATAGAAGACAGCTACAATGCAAAGGATCGGGATCGACTCGCAGTAGTGACCGAGATTTTTTCTTAGTGAGCGAACTGTAATCAGTTCCGCTCATAATGGCAACTGAGGAGCTACTTGAGCGAGTAATAAGGAATGCAGGTGTACTGTCGACGACCGGGAGAGCCGTGTGCTGAGACGACGACCGTCGATATCGCGTCAAAGTGAGACCACTGGCTGATGAATGACATGGCCGTCAGTTCGTCTCAATTGGCCCGTCTGTAGCCTGAAGACATGAGCTTTCCCTAAAAGCGAAAGTATTCTACGTAAATACAGGCTTTGTTTATTTCGGGTACGGATACGGTGGCTGTGCTGGTTTCTTATCAGTTTCTCCTGATGCTGTTGCACGTTCAGTATGCAGAATGCTAGGTGCATCCGGTGGGGCGACAGCGGTACGGAGTTAATAGTATAGGTTGGTCACCGTTGTACTTGTGCGTTACAAAGGAAATTCAGGTTAAAAAGTTCCCCATTGCATCATGGCGCGCTATTACAGCAACCGGTTAAGAGTGTTTTAGAACAAAAACAGTCTCGGCTGCGAAATTATTTGCTGTCAGGGACGCGTTTTACCCTTTTTTTTCGGCATCATCAGATTTTATAAAAGTATCTGTGTATGTGACCCGTCCGTCATAAAATCACATATGACTGATATACCTGGTTACCTTGGTGTCTATTTTACATTATACGTGGTTTTATGACTGATGGGTCACGTATCCAGCTACTTTTATAGTATCTGATGATGTCCCAAAAGGGTGAAACGCGTCATTGACATTAAGGGGAGGTTTACTATCATTTCGTTCAAAAAATCGTTTTTTTAATTGCATTTTTAGATCCATAAAAGTGTTTAGAATCCACCCCTGATACGGTTTTTCCGAATACGGAACGGAAATGTTTGTTATTCGCGGTTGAACCAAAAAAACTCACCTGCCCGAAATCGGCCTTTTTCACGCACCAGTTTTTTCCTTTCGGAGGACGAGTTATTGTACCGGTGCTTGGGAGGGAACACACAAAATTCAAATGAAAGTTTGAACGCGTGTATTTGGAAGTTAGCTCTCAAGCATTTGCATTCCGGTGCGAAAACTGTGGAGATTGCGACTTTCCTGGCACTAAGCAGCTTCAACAAGGGTATTCAGCAATTCTGAGGACCATGACAACGATGGATGTCTTGCTGGGACTCTATTCAACGCAGTTCGCCCAGCATTCGGACGACCACCTGATTCAAGAGGCCGAAAACCGCTTGTGACCGGCCGTACGAGCGGCTCTCGAGCAACGTAGGATGGCCCAGATCGAGCAGAACGCGCTCTATGAGGAAGAGGAAGGACTAGTTTATGGACACGGAATAGCAGATTGAACGTAAGTTGCATAATGTTGCATTTACATGTAG
Source organism: Schistocerca americana (assembly GCF_021461395.2). Lineage (NCBI taxonomy): Eukaryota > Metazoa > Arthropoda > Insecta > Orthoptera > Acrididae > Schistocerca > Schistocerca americana. Next base: position 993,577,866 of record NC_060120.1, on the reverse strand, counting down.
TCAAAACCTCAAAACTGTTTTTCTCGAAATGACTTTTCTATCTCGCAGTATGGTAACTTCATATCTGCTGAACCGATTGGAATGATTCTCTGTTTCCGACGAAGCTAACTAAATTGTCTAAGAGTTGTACCACTTTTATTCCAATCCATCAACTTCAAATATTGTTACTTGGCCGACGAAATCGAAAAATCGGTGAAAAAAACCTATTTTTGACAAATGGCCGCCATTTTCTTTCCTATGGTCCAAAAACTTGAGCGATGTACAACTTCTAACAACCCTACCACAACAAAGGTCATAATTTAATAACGATTATGGTGTTGCTCACGCTGCTAAATACTGCATTTTCGGGCAACAACAGTCATATTATGTGGCCGGTGTCATTAGAGCACAGTTAATAAAGTCATTTCATGTAATAATCAAAAAACTAGGCACTCATCTTTTTGTGTTTCCCACGCAGGTCTCGTCGTAAAATCGTGGCTGAATCGTTGAAAATCTAGGTGGTTATGATTCCAAGCTCGGATGCAAAGAGCCTAGGTTTTATCCTGCTATATTCAAAAGTTTTGTAGATGCGCTTCACAAAACATTCTTCAAGATTACACTTTTGCTGGACAATGGTGATGTAAAAAAAAATAATCAGCACTCCGAAATTGAGTTACACTTCCTTTTAATCGCAATATCACGTGACACACAAACATCACTTCACAATAAAAAACATACTTGAAAACATCTTCCTCACATTTTATAAACCAACTACAAAATGCATCTTTCCAACATAACGTCCAAGACTTGACCTTTTCAAGGTCCGACTCTCTAACAACTTAACGAGTAACTAACTATCGCTTACGCGCCCAAATATCGGAGTTACAAGTACGTCATAGATCATAGTGACAAAAGAAAGAATACACCTGAGAATAATATCATTGCAATATAAACATATCGATGTATCACAAATGAAATCAAATCTGAAATATGTTAACTACTTCTACAGTAGAATATTGCTGGTATCGAGAGGTTCAGGTGAGGTGCCGTAATCGTTGCATAATTTATTACAAACTCCTAATGAATCTCATATACTTCGCTAACGTCAACTCAATTTTGATTTCAGACGAGCCGGCTGACCTGTGACATACCGCGTGTGGAAGTCTACATCGAAATTTTGATTCGTTCCGACGGCACTTCCGCCTTTGCTCTTCGACATTTCCGGTCGAAAAAATTCCGTTTTGTAGAGGAAATATCAACAAACATTTTGACCAAATTTTACATTGTTATCTGTAACACATCCCAAGAAAAACATCTCAAAGAACATGCTTTTTTTTGGACAAAAGATAGTAAACCTCCCCTTAAATAATTTCGCAACGGAGACTTTTTGGTTCTCAAACAGATTTACGTTAGTTGGACTGCACAGGTGCAACTGGGCTAAAGCGAGACTGTGGACGATTGTCACTGAAATTAGTGCGGAACGTCCATTTGAATTTCTGGAAGGTGCTTAACGTTTCGCTTCACAGGAGAAGGACGGAACCTTGATGGGGGAAATTTCGCATGTGAATACTCTCAAAAGGGTCTTCCTCTTGCACGTATGCATACCTCTGTGCACGACTTGTCCGTCCCAGACGTCGGCCAACTTCAGAGGCGGCCAGCTCGCCTCGCCCCCACCCTGCGCTGCAGCGGCGGCAGAAGCGAGCTCTTGGCCCGTGGCGCGGCCGGCTCAGTCGCCGGGAAGAGTAATTAACTCTTTTGACGGGCCGCCTTCCGCAGTAACGGTAATTATAGCGGGGCGGGCCCGCAATGAGCGTATCTGCAACACGTAATAAGCCTGCAGCAGGGCGGCGCGGGCTCTGCCCAGGCGTCGGCGTCGGCGTCGGCGTCGGCGGCGGCGGCGGCGTCGGCGGCGGCGGCGGCGGCCGCGTCGCGACGGCGCAGCGCGGCTAACGAGGCCTTGATTACCGCGACGCTGCATTTGCATATCACATCTGGCGCCACACTCTTTCGCTTGTCGGCCGCCCCCGCCCCCTCCTCCGCCCCCGCGCCGCCGGCAGATGCGCTGATTTAGTGTCGCCGCGAATTACTGGATGCGCCTCGCCGGAGGCGTAGGGTGGAGGCGTTGTCTGGCGCTGCAGCAGTTGCTGTGCTAAACCACGTACTTAGCTTATAAAATGTACGTAACACGAATAAAAACACACCGTAAACAGTTACTAAATTTTGTGTTTCTTTTATTTATGACGCCTTCCCGAGGCTTTCCTTCACTAGCTGGTGGCTTCTTCGCTGTTTAGCTCAAGTGCATTACTCCTGGGAAACAAATGATATCGAAATATCTGGAGCCCTATACGTCTTCGCTGCACACTCTCCTGGATAATACTGCGTGTGATCTTACAACAGTCAACTCCTGGTTTCGACAACGCTGCAACTACATAATGAACTGATCAATCCCCGCACCAGTAGCTATAATCCAAGAGCGATTTGGGCTTTTATTTTGAAGCCAGCTTCTACAGCGTCTGAAACTTACATTGTATTAGGATGATGTAATACTGTGAGTAGGCTGTTTAGGTTTTTATGTTGGTAACTCCACTGAGTGCTTTGTACAAAAATCGGTGACTGCGTTGTGTGCAGTCTGTAGCTTGTTGGACTCATCGTTGGAATATTCGCTTCTGTAGTGTTGGATGTGAACAGCGCTTAGCGTTGGGCTGTTGGAGGTGAGCCGTCAGCAATGGTGGATGAGGGGAGAGAGATGCAAGAGTTTTGAGAGGTTACTATGGGTGGACGATCTGGACGTGTGTCCGCCATAAAAAGGAAATTTGTAAGACTGGATGTCATGAATTGATATAAATATTATGACTTTTGATCACTATTAATGTAAATACATTGTTTGTTCTCTATCAAAATCTTTCAATTGCTAACTATGCCTATTAGTAGTTACTGCCTTTAGTAGTTAGAATCTTTTATTTAGCTGCCACGCGGGATTAGCCGAGCGGTGTAAGGCGCTGCAGTCATGGACTGTGTGGCTGGTCTCGGCGGAGGTTCGAGTCCTCCCTCGGGCATGGGTCTCTGTGTTTGTCCTTAAGATAATTTAGGTTAGGTAGTGTGCAAGCGTAGCGACTGATGACCTTAGCAGTTAAGTCCCATAAGATTTCACACACACTTGAACATTTTTTTTTTTTTTATTCAGCTGGTAGTATTGGTGCTCGCTTTATTGCAGTAGTTCGATTAACGAAGACTTTTGTCCGGTAAGTCATTCATGAAAGGTATAGGTTATTGTTAATCAGGGCCATTCTTTTGTAGGGATTATTGCAAGTCAGATTGCGTTGCGCTAAAAATATTGTGTGTCAGCTTAATGATGATCAGAATAAGTAAAGAGAGAACTGTCTGGGTACGTTCAGTTTTCTTCATCTGTTTGAAAATTAAGTAATGTAAGAGCTTTTCCAGCACTATCATAGTTTACATTCAAAGGGGATGTTTCAATATATTTATTTTATTTTTTATTTTCCACGTCTACTTCCATAGGAGCAAATCTCCAAGGCCATGCAACGTGTCAGTAGGTGAAATTACAACATAAAAGTAATAAAATAAAATGTTTATGAACCCAGAAAGGACAAGCCGTAAGTTTATATAAGCGCTGTCAACAATATAACATAGGAACCAGCTTAATTTTTCAAGGAACTCCTGAACAGAATACAGAGAGGACCCAAGAGAAAACTCTTATGTTTCGATTTGAAAACGCGTGAATTACTGCAAAGATTTTTGAATTATTCTGGTAGCTTATTGAAAATGGATGCAGCAGTGTACTTCACACTTTCTGAACGAGAGTCACGGAAGCGCGATCCAAATATAGACTCGATTTCTGCCTCGTATTAACTGAGTTAAATCGAATGAAGTTGATCAGACTACTTTTCATGTCGAACCATTACGTACTTGAGATACCGTTCAAATAGTATAAATGGCAGCATTAAGTCTTTGAACAAGATCCTGAATGGGGGCTTTCCACGACTTTTCACCAGCTATCTGAACTTCTAGAAATTTTAACTGTTCAGTTTCACTGGTCACTCGCCCATTCCCTGAAATTAAAACGTCGGGTTTTCTTGAATTGTATGTTACAAGATGTAAAAAAACTGAGTTTTATTGTGATTTAGCGTTAGTTTATTTTCTGCAAGCCAAGAACTTACGTCATGAACTACACTATTAGATACAGTGTCAATGTTGCACACGACATCGTTTACTACCAAGCTACTCTGTTTTAATTATAAGCTACATGTCCTGTCGATACACATTACGTGTGATTTCCATTGCCTTCTGCATTATTATGCTGTTGATCATTGCCTACCCTTCCGCATGTAGCGGACCACCCCAAGGGGGTGAGAGTGATGTAAGGTGCCTCTTACGTGAGGAAAACATTTTTACCAGTTTTAAAAATTATTGTCTCTTATTGATATATTGACGATAGTTAGGAAGTGCTGTAATCCGTAGCTGGCCATGAGTCGGAGAGCATTTCCCACGCTGGCTGAATAGGTGACGAAGCGACCATATGTCGCGCGTAGTGGGGTGGGGCTCGGCGCTGGACCGTAGCAACAAGCGTCAGCCTAGGAAATATACATGACGGGAAGTACCGCCATCTTGGCGTCAAAATCACCGATTTTGTTTTATTTAATAATTAATCATTTATGATAACATGAATACTAGTAGGAGCCTCTGGATGTTTAAAACTATTTATCAAATTTGGCCTCATAAAAATTAACACCCGTTCATTAAAAAACGCGTTTCTTAAAAGTGCGAACTTGATCGTAAATCCACGAACTGTGACGAAACTAAAGAGATACGGACTGCGCGCCAAAGTCGGCAGTCGGCGTTAAAATCTCTTCCTGTCTTGTTCAATGGTAGCCATGCTCTCGGCTACGAGTAGTTTGTGACATGAGTGTTTCATTATTGATCTAATAGGAATAAAAGTGATATTACAGCATTCTGAATGTTAATTTCGAGTAAATAGATACCACAAAGTTGATCAACAGCAATTTCAGATAATTAGCTTCCACCGACAGAGACATCCAATGCGCCAATGAATAATCTGCACGGGACGACATTTACGAGAGTTGCACCGAGCACAGATAGGAGGAAATCCGACGACACGACCCACCAAGGCGGATCAAGGAAGGTCCGACTTACACTAGCAAATTCCGGGTGTAAATGCTGACCAGTTATTCTGTACGTCACATGTATCACCCTCTACGGACTCGCGGCTGAATAATAATAGTATCAGTTTAGAAGCGAGGGGATCTTGCAGTGACCTGAATCTCTGTCCGCTCTTCCGCCCGCTTTGACAAGGCTCTTGGCAGAATGAGGGCGACCTCTTATGCCGGAAGTCTTCGGGCGCCAAAGTTGATGATTTTTATTCGGAATTTAGGCGATGTTGGGGTTCGAACCTGAGACCGAGGACGTTTTGATTGCTAAACAAAGACACTACCCCTAGACAATCTAAACGTGATTTATTGCTGTATTTTCGCCCGTTTTCGCCTATAGCAAAAAATTCGATGTTTCTGTTACTTGCTGTCTTATCTGAGGGCGTTGTTTATCAGCCTTATCATACCAAATATCTTGTACGTCGCACTTACTTTATTCTCAAGCAAGGGATTCCAACAATGGAATTATATTTTCCTGAAGCCATGTGAGTCTCCACTCGAGCTGAAGTGGAGAATTAGAATTTGTGCTACAACGTGAAAATAATCCAAGCCTCTTGCTTACTATGCATATGCGCTGAACACTACACTACTGTACCACTATGGCTGCAACCGCTGCATAGACTATTATATTCTAGTGAGCTCTCCGTCTTCAGCCACAAGTGGCCCATCGGGACCAATCGACAGCCGTGTCATCCTCAGTTGAGCATGTGAATAGGAGGGGCGTGTGGTCAGCACACCGCTCTCCCGGTCGTTATAATGGTTTTCTTTGGCCGGAGCCGCTACTAGTCGGTCGAGTAGCTCCTCAATTGGCATCACGAGGCTGATTTCAACCCGAAAAATGGGCACAGCGCTTGGCGGCCTGACCCCTGTGGGTTCGGAGGTTAGAATACGCCCGCGGTATTCCTGCCTGTTGTAAGAGGCGACTAAAAGGGGTCTCAAACTTTTCGGCCTTATGTGATGGTTCCCTGTTGGGTTTGACCTCCATCTCTCAAAATTTTCCGAAGAGCGAGCCGATTGGGGAAGGGCGCCTTACTTGGTGCATTGTGTCCATCTTGCCATCAGACCTTTTGCCAGCTTATTCGCCATTGAATTGCAGACTTGCCCGCTCTCCATCTCTTGGGCATGACTACGTTCCTGCGTGCAGATTACACCTTGCACTGTGCAGTGCCTCTTTCTGCACTGACGGCGACCATGGACCACATGTTACTTAACATCCAGCACGGTAGCCAGTCCTTGGTGGTGGGGCCGCCATGTACCCTGTTGGTTGTAGCCCCCTGACAACACAGGGATCGCTCTACTGATGCCTGCGCCGTTAACTCCCCACGTATGCCAAGGAGTAGATGCCCATCTCCCTGGGGCATCGGGACTCCCGGCAATGGCCATCCTGCCAGGTGGCCTTTGCTGTGGCTAGGTGTCGCCCGTGGGGAGGGCCCTTGGTCGGAGTAGGTGGCATCAGGGCGGATGACCCGCAATGAAGCGTGGTACATCGTCTCTCGCTGGTGGCCAGCCGCCAGCAGTCTCTATGCGTTTGAGGGCTCATTTTAAAGGTAACGTTTATGACCCCAAATCATTCCCCTCGCTGGCCACACCGTGCGAGGAACGAAAGGCAATGAATGACAGTGACACGTATTCGCCCAGGTATCTCATCTGTACCATAGCTGATGGGGAATCCTTTGTATCCGTGAAGCCTCAGTTCTTTGTAGAGCATTTAGAGGACAAGTTTGGGGAGGTGGAGGGCTTGTCCAAAATGCGCTCTGGGTCAGTTTTGATAAAAACGGCATCCTCCGCCCAGTCACGCAGGTTACTTGCTTGTGACAAGTTGGGGGATGTTAACGTTACCATCACACCACATAAGAGTTTAAATATGGTCCAGGGTGTTATTTTCCATAAGGACCTACTTTTACAGTCTGATGACGAGCTGCGCGCCAACTTAGAGCGTAGAGGTGTTCATTTTGTCCGGCGTGTTCATCGGGGTCCGAGGCACAATCAGGTTGCTACTGGTGCCTACATCTTGGCCTTCGAGGGTGATACATTACCAGAGAAGGTCAAGGTGATGGTTCTACCATTGTGACGTCAAGCCCTATATCCTCCCCCAATGCGGTGCTTTAAGTGCTGGAAGTTCGGCCATATGTCTTCCCGCTGCACTTCCAGCCTCACATGTCGAGATTGCGGACGCCCATCTCATCCCGATACTCCATGTGCTCCGCCTCCCGTCTGTGTCAACTGTGGAGAGCCTCATTCACCATGCTCGCCAGACTGCAGGATCTTACAGAAAGAACGCAAAATCATGGAATTTAAGACCCTGGACTGACTGACTTACCCTGAGGCTAAGTGGAAATTCGAACGGCTACATCCCGTGCACATGATAGCATCTTATGCCTCAACTGTCACTCCTGCTCCAGCTCCTTTAGCTGCACCACAAACAGTCAGCTCTCAGAGTCAGAGGACCTCACCTGCCCCGTTGACGGTGGGGGCCCCTTCTCTCGCTGTTGTTCCCACACCATCTACCTCAGGAGCAGCACCCACTAAACCACCGGGGACACAGGTCCCCACTTCTAAGCCGGAGAAGCGTAAGTCTTCTTCGGCTTCTCTCGCTCGGAAGGGATCCCTTGGGTCACTCCCTTCCCAGGTTCCTACCAGCGGCACAGCAGACACCAACCAGTGGCTGAAGAACCCACAGGTCGCTGGTCGTCGAGCTTCGCGATCGTCTTCGGTCCCGGAGACTGACTCCAATAAGCCCCGTCAGCAACTGCAACCAAAGGAACAGCGAGACCAAACGACACTGAAGACCCGTAAGACCAAGGCACCTGCGGTGGCACCTACTCCACCGCTACCTACAAGCTCTGCGTCTGAGGATGTGGTGGAGATTCTTGCGTTCGCTGAGGACCTTGATCTCACCAGTCCCTCAGACGCAATAGTTAGCACTTGCCCAGGTGCCCCATCGGAGGCAGCAGGTGACCCAGCGGCGTAATTTGCCTTCCCAGTCCCTTCACGCCTTTTTCAGCCATGGACAATATCATCCTCCAATGGAACTGCAGCGGTTTCTTCCACCATCTAGCTGAGCTCCGACAGCTTCTCAGCCTTCACCCTTTCTTCTGCATTGCTATTCAGGAAACTTGGTTTTCAGCAATGCGAACCCCCACCCTCCGTGGCTATCGGGGTTATTATAAGAACCGGGCAGCTTATGAAAGGGTGTTTGGTGGCGTCTGCATATATGTCCTTAACTCTCTTCACAGCGAGTCTATCCCTCTACAAACAGCTTTAGAGGCTGTCGCTGTTCGGGTGTGGACGCCACAGGCTGTTACCGTCTGCAGTCTTTACCTTCCACCGGAGGGTGATGTCGCGCAGCATGTCCTGGCTGCGCTGATAGCCCAATTACCGCCACCTTTCTTATTACTGGGCGACTTCAACGCCCATAACCCTCTGTGGGGTGGGTCAGTGGCGGACAGGTCGAGGCGCCACCATTGAGCATTTATTGGCACAGCTCGATCTTTCGCTGTTAAATGATGGTTCCTTCATGCACTTCAGTGTGGCACATGGCACGTACTCCGCCATTGACCTTCCGATCTGCAACCCTAGCCTCTTACCATCTGTCCAATGGAGACTGCACGATGACCTGTGTGGTAGTGACCACTTTCCGATCTATGTCACTGCCACAGCGTCAGTCTTCTGGGCGCCCTTGCAGTGGGCAATGAATCAGGCTGACTGGGACTTGTTTTCCTCCATTGCCGCTATTGAGCCTCTCTCTAATGATGGCATTGATGCGGTGGTTCAATCGGTCACCACGGGCATCGTTACTGCCGCCGAATCTGCCATTCCCCGTTCTTCTGGGTCCCCTCGGCGGCGGACTGTGCCTTGGTGGTCGCCTGAGATCGCTGAAGCGATTAAAGATCGCCGGCGGGCGCTCCAGCGTCACAAGCGACATCCCTGCATTGAATACCTCATTACCTTCAAACGTCTGCGTGCGTGGGCCCACTGCCTTATCCGCCAAAGCAAGCAGGAGTTCTGGGAGCGGTATGTGTCCACCATTGGCCTCCATGTCTCTCCATCGCAGGTCTGGGCCAAGATCCGACGCCTGTATGGCTATCGGACGCCTGTCAGCGGCCCTGCGCTCTCACTGAATGGAGCAGTTTCTACTGACTCCGACGTCATTGCAAACCGTTTGGAAGAGCATTTTGCTCTGAGTTCCGCTTCTTCCAATTACCCACTGGCCTTCCACTTCATTAAATAGCGGATGGAACGTCAGAGCGTTTCTTTTCGCACCCACCATCCTGAATCTTACAATGTTCCATTCAGTGAGTCGGAATTTCGCAGTGCCCTAGCCGCTTGTCCTGATACCGCTCCTGGGCCAGATAGCATCCACTGTCAGATGCTGAAACACCTTTCAGTGGACTGCCAGCGACGGCTCCTCGACCTTTACAACCGCATTTGGGTCGAGGGTGAGTTTCCGTCGCAATGGAGGGAAAGTATTGTTATCCACACCTGGGAAGAACCCTTTGGAGGTGGACAGCTACCGTCCCATTAGCCTCACCAACGTTCTTAGCAAGTTGCTTGAACGGATGGTGAGCCAGGGGTTGAACTGGGTACTGGAGTCACAGGGCCTTCTGGCTCCGTCTCAGGGTGGGTTCCGTAAAGGCCGCTCCGCCACCGACAATCTGGTGAGTCTGGAGTCGGCCATCCGTACTGCCTTTGCCCGCCGTCAGCACCTGGTCGCTGTCTTTTTCGACATGCGGAAGGCGTACGATACGACATGGCGTCATCACATCCTTTCTACGCTTAATGGATGTGGTCTTCGGGGCCTTCTGCCGATCTTTATCCGCAATTTTCTGTCGTATTGTACCTTCCGCGTCCAAGTCGCAGCCTCCCATAGTTCCTCCCGAGTCCAGGAGAACGGGGTACCACAGGGATCTGTCCTCAGTGTTTACCTGTTTTTAATTGCAATAAACGGTCTCGCTGCAGCAGTGGGAAGTTCTGTCTCCGCTTCCCTGTATGCTGACGACTTCTGCCTTTACTATAGCTCTATTGGCATTGCAGCTGCTGAAAGTCAGCTACAGGGCGCAATCCGCAAGGCGCAGTCTTGGGCTGTAGCGCATGGTTTTCAGTTTTCGGCTGCCAAGACCCGCGTTATGCATTTCTGCCGGCGCCAAACGGTCCATCCTGAGCCGCGGCTTTCTCTTGACGGCGAACTTCTTGCTGTGGTGGAGACCCACAGGTTTTTGGGTGTAGTTTTTGATGCCCGGTTGACTTGGCTGCCTCATATTCGGCAGCTTAAACAGGCATGTTGGCGGCACGTAAATGCTCTGCGATGCTTGAGCCACACCAGCTGGGGCGCCGACCGATCTACCCTGTTACGGCTCTACCAGGCATTAATCCAGTCTCGTCTCAATTATGGGAGCCTGGCTTATGGCTCAGCATCCCCATCTGCGTTGCGGGTGCTGGACCCAATCTTACACATCGGAATACGACTTACCACTGGTGCCTTCCGGACCAGCCCTGTGGACAGGATACTAGTGGAGGCAGGTGTCCCTCCCCTGCGGTTACGGCGCCAACGTTTACTGGCCGCTTATGCTGTCCATGTTTTTAGCTTTCCCGGGCATCCCAACTATCGTCTCCTGTTCCCGCAATCAGTCGTCCATCTGCCAGAACGTCGGCCCCAGTCAGGTTGTACGATCGCGGTCCGCGTCGAAGAGCTTCTCTCCGGGCTTAGGGTTTTCACTGTTCCACCTCCTTTCCGGGCCACTTTGCGTACACCCCCATGGTGTGTTCCTCGCCCTTGCCTTCGGCTCGACTTGGCACAGGGCCCGATGGACTCAGTCCCTCCAGAGGCCTTCCGCCGCCGCTTTTATTCCATCCTGGCCCCGTACAGGGCTCTGGCATTGTATACACTGACGGTTCGATGATTGCTGGTCGTGTCGGTTATGCGCTAACTCTAGGGGACCATTCCGAACAACGTTCCTTGCCGGATGGCTGCAGCGTTTACACTGCTGAGCTGGTCGCCATCTTTCGTGCCCTAGAGTAAATCTGCTCCTGCTCAGGTGAGTCCTTCATTATCTGTAGCGATTCCCTGAGCGGTTTACGAGCTCTCGACCAGTGTTTCCCTCGTTCTCGTCTGGTGATGGCTATCCAGGAGTCCCTGCATACTCTTGCCCGTTGCGGCCGCTCTGTGGTCTTGGTGTAGACCCCCGGTCATGTCGGTATCCCGGGCAATGAATATGTTGACCGCCTGGCGAAAGAGGCCATAAGTAAAGCATCTCTGGACGTTGGCCTCCCAGAGACGGATTTGCGAGCACTCCTCCGCCGAAAAGCTTTTGCGCTTTGGGACGCTGAATGGCGCGATCGGATCACGCCCAATAAACTCCGTGCCATTAAGGAGACGACGGCTGTGTGGCGGTCATCCATGCGAGCCAACCGCAGGGACTCAGTCGTCCTTTGTAGGCTCCGCATTGGCCACTCCCAGTTGCCACACAGTTACTTACTGCGTCAGGAGGACCCTCCTCTGTGTCGCTGCGGGGCGGCTTTGACAGTGGCCCACATTTTGCTGGCCTGCCCCCTTTTAGCTGTGGTCAGGCAGACATTTGCGCTGCCTGATACGCTCCCTGCCCGTTTAACTGATGACCCTACTATGGCTGGCTTAGTTTTACGATTTATTCGAGCAGGGGGTTTTTATCATTTAATATGAGTGTTTGTTTTATTTTATTGTTTTGTGTTGATTCTGGCCTTTGGCCTACGGTTTTAAACTGAGTTGTTAATGTGTTCTCGGTGGTTGGCTTTTCCTTTTTTTATTCTATGGTCGGCCAACCACCGCCACACTCCGTGTGATTTTAATTTGTTATGCCCGTTCTTTGTCTGAGTTTTTCTTGTCCTGTGTTGTCTCTATTATACGTTTTTTTTACTCTGTGTGGTAGTTTTTAAGTTTTGGAACAAGGGACCGATGACCGTTGCAGTCTGGTCCCTTTAATCCCACAAACCAACCAACTAACCAACCATGGCGGCCTGGATGGTCACCCATCCAAGTGCCAGCCACGCCCGAAAGCGCTTAACTTCGGTAATCTCACAGGAACCGGTGTATACACTGCCGCAAGGCCGTTGCCTGTATTGTAATGCCCTACGTAAAAGTAACTTCACGTCTTCAGCCCACTTTCCCCTTACATCGTCAATATTTTTCCAGTACGTACAAAGCTAGGGTGACATTCCAATGTCGGAGAGCCTAGGCAATACTGACTATTTAGGAAGGAGAAAGCGGGCTGAATATAGGAACTGAAGTATGTGTTAGAAACGTCATTCGACCGCAATGCCGCTTACAGCAGTGCTATCCACAGTGATACTGTGGTGTAGTGATAATAGCATCCGCTTAGAGGGCAACAAACCTGGGTTCTAGCTCCACCTGCTGCATACATTTTCATTAATTGTCTCAGCTTCTATACTTATTTAAATTTTAGTCAATACTTTTGCGACCACGGGCGTCTTGGGTGTTCAAATTTTGCCGTGATAACCGTCAATCCGACTGCGAGGGAGCTCAGACCGTTTTACTCCACAACATGATAATTTACCAAAAAAGGAACCGAAATAAGTTTTGTTCAAGTCTGAGAGCATGAACTAGATGGTCCGTGTTATTACGAGTAGATTCCTTTGTAAAGCCTAGGCATTGTTGGCAGCCACCATTGTATTGCATGTTCGCTACATGTAACTTATTGCTTCTTCAAGAACATTCATTGTTAGGTATTGCAAAAGGTACGTTGGAGTTCTCATTTTGGGGATCGAACTATATATATCTCATATATCTCGGCGATTCATAGATGGTGCGGATCAGTGAAGAATGGATGGACAATGGGAACCTGGACACAGGGTCACATTCAATACTTTTATCTCTACGAATTTCTTTTTTAGAACAAAACGACAACTATCATCAACTTTCAACCGGCAGTGTCGCATTAAGGCAGGAACATACTCCATTCTATGAAGTGAAATTAATGGTTTTATGACTATTTCGAGACCAGCAGACTATTAGCCTCTGAACGAGGCTGCAGAAACGTAGCCGAGTAAACTATTCTGAAGTGTACAGTCACTAAAGAGAACATCTTTCCCGAGTTGCTACAATTTTCAGTTCAAGGGGATCAATTACTCAGAATGTTCACAATATTTCGCTTCGGATTAGAGGTATTATTGTGGCTAACTGATCTAAGTGCAAAACCGAGAATTTTGAGTTTCACCCTAGGTCACAGGATTTTATTGTACTATATACTAGATTGCATTGTATTATAATCCATGCTCTGTATTTTATTTCGCGTGTGACCTTTGGTGGAGTCAGGCCGTCGGTAGCAGAGCAGCCCAGATCCATCAGATATAAATATTGTGTCGTTGCAGCAGAGCGAGCAGGCAAGCACGCTTCAGAAGCGTCATGACTTGCTCACCTGTGGCACTTCTATAAGCTTTATTTTGGATAAGTGTACATTATAGTCTATATATTCTGTTCTCTTAGATGCACAGTGCTTTCCATTCCTAATTCTATTCCACAACTAGTGATACGTTTTAATTTATGTTCATCATTTACAGGGACTTTTCTATTGTAGTGTCTTTAGAATAAGTGGAATATTATTTGTAGGGGTGTGTCCTCATTAGGAAGGAATAGTTGTGTATCAAGTGAACCTTTCTGTTGCGGCGAAGAATCGGGCATAATTCATAATGGAACACGAACCTCAGATTAATCGTTCAACCAGTTCAGAAATTAGAGGAATTGAGGAAATGAGACAGCTGAATTGCGTACTCTAAGCGCTACAGTCTCGAACCGCGCGACCGCTGCGGTCGCAGGTTCGAATCCTGCCTCGGGCATGGGTGTGTGTAATGTCCTTAGGTTAGTTAGGTTTAAGCAGTTGGAAGTTCTAGGGGACGTAATGTCCTTAGGTTAGTTAGGTTTAAGTAGTTCTAAGTTCTAGGGGACTGATGACCTTAGAAGTTAAGTCCCATAGTGCTCAGAGCCATTTCATCCATTTGAATTGCGTACGGCTGAAATGTAATCCCCACACGAGTTAAGATAAATTATCCAGGCAGTACAGGAAATACGAACAACACAAGACACAACTGAGAAAACCCTTGGGCAATTAGTCGAAACTGTAACGAGTTTGTCCACAGGTAGCAAGTAGCTAATTAAACAGAAGTATAAGGAGTGTGAAACACGGATTTCGATCTAATGAGACGCGTGAGCTAAGGCTCAGGAGCAAAAAATTGTCCAGTGCGTCTAACTATGCATTTAAGACGCAATGGCAAATCTATCTTGTCGTAATTTGTCAGCAAAAATTCTCCTTAAACGATGTATGCAAGAAGTAAAGGACCAGCTGGGATCAGACTTCTCACACTGGAACTGAGACAGTCACGTAAGGAACAGCGCAGATCTTTGGTACAATACAGGAGTGTCAAACTGACTTGCACGATACGGAGCGACAACACACCTCAAGCGCTGAATCTGAACATGGCGATGCACTAGCTGCTCAGCAACAATAGAAACCGCGCGGGGTAACCGGGCGGTCTCGGCGCATTTGCCACCTTCTCGCTGCTCCCCCTCCCCCCCGTCGGAAGTTCGATTCCTCCGTCGGGCATGGGTATGTGTGTGTTGTTGTTAGCGTAAGTTAGATTAAGACAGATTAAGCAGTGTGTAAGCCTTGGGACCGATGACCTCAGTAGTTTGGTCCCATAGGAAATTACATAAATTAAAAAAAAAAAAATACAAATTCTACGAACGGCTTGCTTCCGCCATTGAATATTTACACTACTATGTTGGAAGAAAAGCTTCTAAACTATCAGCAATTCCAGACGATTACACCGTATAAGGAAACAGTATTTGTAGTTTTTATTCATGCCCTTTGAGGAGTATTACTATGATCATAGGGAAATTTTATTTGTTCTGCCTTCTTTGTGGCATGTAAAAATCATCTTACTCGGAGCGGTCTCCTACCCTAAAAACAGGAAACGTAACACTACCAACTATCGAGTAGTGAAAGCTTTCTCGTGTGTTACACGGTGCTCCTATTTGGAAAAAAAAAATACGCCAACAGAGAGTATCCCAGCTCGTGTGCAGTTCAGTATATCGGCCGGAAACTCAAATGAAGCTCTTGTCCTTTTCTTCTTCCACTTATAGAAATTTCAGGGATGCTGTGCTTCGACATTCTTGTGCCTTCTCTTTTTCGTTACTGTCACGTCATTAATTGTCTCTCGAGCTAACTTAAGGTTCCTTTTCATCCAACCCAACCCCGCGGGTTTGAAAACCTTAGTAATCAATGATGAATCTTATCTTCCTTTGTCCCTCATTTTTAAACACTGTTACACCGGTGACCCAAAATTCAAAATCAGGAGAAGCACAAATTGGAAAGATAAAAAGTGAGAAATTACCCGCAAGCAGAAACTGTGCCCATAAAATACTTATGTCACAACTGTAGTGCACAGGTAACCTGAGAAATGGATTGGATAGATCCTGTTTCACATACATCTGTCCTGTCAGCGGAACATAACATTTTCGAAAAGACATACGGAGTAGTAACTGACGAAGATTATCCAGTCACACTATTAAGAGATTGAAGCCAAACGTAAACGCTACTGTGGTGGCTGGCGATTTAGAAAAGAGTGAGTAACAAGATCCCGTTCATGAGTTGAATTTATGCATAAAATGGAACACTTGTAGTGACCTCTAGACATGAACAAGTGGAACAAAGAATTGTTGTCAAGATAATGAAGGGCACTGTGACAAGAACGCCAAACCTCATTGTATACGAGGTAGGCAGAGGATCGAGATGAACGGAACAGATAGGCCCAAGCACACATAAATTTAAACTGGAATATAGGGCTTCAAAAATATTTTCTTTACTTAGTGTCTTTCATTTCCGGACAATCTTCGTACATTTCTACGAATATCTGAAAAATTACCTGGAATTCACATTTTCCTCAGCAAACAGCCAGTATTTAAGGATGTGTCACCCAGGAGCAATAGAATGTGCATATAACCTAATCCATGGGCAGCGTCATCCATAATAAATCAAAAACATTTCCAGTCCCGGCTTCGAATCTCGCCACCACCGAAACTTTGAAAAACACATTATCTTCAATAGCGGGCGATGAAATCTTTCTTATAAGTCACCTTCATTCAGCCATCGATCTTGTCAAGAAGACGGAGGAACTGGGAGACTTTCATGGCACTCGCTAGCTCTTGAGGTGGTAAACTGCCCCTAAAAACGGAAGAATCAGCAATAATCAACGACATGAGCATGCACAAGTCCATGGAAGCCACTCCATTAATGACACACAACGAGTATTCACAGGACATACAGCCTGTAACTGAAAAAACCTTGTGATGGTGTCTCCGTTCTCAAAAGATTCCGGACTAGACCTCCATTCGGATCTTTGGGAGGGGACTGCCAAGTGAGAGATGACCATGACAAACAGATTCAACTACCAACGAATGGATAACTTTATATGAGTCGGGGCGCGCAAGATCAAAAGTTTAAAAGTTTAAACATGGTAGGGAACATAGAAAATCTGAAATGGGAAATGGTAAGGCTCAATCTAGATATAGTAGCAGTCAGTGAAATGAAATGGACAGAAGACAAGGATTTCTGGTCAGATGAGTATAGGGTAATATGAACAGCAGCAGAAAATGGTATATAACCGGAGAAGGACTCGATTATAAATAAGGAGCTAGGACACAGAGTGTTACTGTGAACAGTTCAGTGACAGGATTACTTTCTTCAGGTTCGACAGCAAACCAACACCAACAACGGTAGTTCAGGTACATATGCCAACGTCACAAGCCGAAGATTTAGATAGAGAGAGTATTCAACGGGTAAATCAGTACGTAAAGGGAAATGAAATTCTAATAGTCATTGGGGACTGGAATGTGATTGTAGGAGAAGGAGAAGAAGAAAGAGCTACAGAAGAATGTGGGCTTAGTACTAGGAATGCGAGAGGAGAAAGACTAATTCAGTTCTGTAATTAATTTTTGTTGGTAATAGCGAATACTTCGTTCAAGAATCACAAGAGAAGGAGGTATACATGGAAAACGCCTGTAGATACAGGAAGATTTCCGTTACATTACATCATAGCCAGGCACAGATTCCAAAAGTCAGGTATTGGATTGTAAGGTTTACCCAGGGGCAGATGTAAATTCAGGTCACAACTTAGTACTGATGAAGAGAAGGCTGGAGATTGAGAGACTAGTCAGGAAGAATCAGTGTGCAAGAAGTACGATACGGTAGAACTAAGGGATGAAGGGGTTCACTTGATGTTCTTTGAGGCTAAAGATACTGCGGTAAGGATTAGCTCAGTAGGCGGTACTGTTGAGGAGGAATGGACTTCTCTAAAAGAAAAGGCTACCATAGAAACTGGAAAGAAAAACATAGGTACCGGTACAAAGAAAGTAACAGAGAATAAACCATCGATAACAGAAGATGTATTTCAGTTGATCGCTAAGAGAAGGTATTACAAAAATGTTCAGGAAACTTCAAGAATACAGAAATACAAGGCACTTAGGAATGAAATAAACTGGAAGTGCTGGGAAACTAAGGCGAAATGACTGCATGAAAAATGTGAAGTAATCGAAAAAGAAGTGATTGTCATACGGAATGATTCAGCATACAGAAGAGTCAAAACTACCTTTAGTGGAATTAAAAGTAAGGGTGGTAACATTAAGAGTGCAAAGAAAACTCCAATACTTAATGCAGAAGAGAGAGCGGATAGGTGGAAAGAGTTTACTGAAGCACTCTATCTGGGGGAGACTTGTCTGGCGAGATGACAGAAGAAGGAACAGGAATCGATATAGAAGATATAGGGTATCCAGTATTAGAATCATAATTTAAAAGAAATTTGAAAGACTTAAGATCGAATAACGCAAAAGACACCGATAACAATTCATCACAGTTTTTAAAATCATTGGGGAAGTGGCAACGTAACGACTTTTCACGTTGGTGTGTAGAATTTATTAGCAGTTAAGTCCCATAGTGCTCAGAGCCATTTGAACCATTTTGTAGAATTTATTACACTGCAAGAGCCGATAAGTGCGAGAATTATCGCACAATCAGCTTAACAGCTAATGCATCCAAGCTGTTGACAATAACGGTATACAGAAGAATGGAAAAGAAAATTGTGAATGTGTTAGATGACGATCAGTTTGGCTATAGGAGAGGTAAAGTCATCAGAATCGCAGTTACGACGTTTCGGTTGAAAATGTATGCAAGACTGAAGGAAAATCAAGATATGCTCATAGGATTTGTTGACCAGGTAGAAGAATTCGACAGTGTCAAATGTTGCAAGATGCTTGAAATTCTGAGAAAAGTAGGGGTAAGGTATAGGAAGAGACGCGATATATACAACATGTACAAGAGCCAAGATTGGAACGAACCGTCTACTGAGTACAGAAAGACGAAAGTAATGAGAAGTAGCAGAAATGAGAACGGCGAGAAACTTAACATTGAGATTAATAGTCACGAGGAAGTTGAAGGTACGAAGTTCTTCTATCTAGGCAGTAAAGTAACTCTACGGACGGAGCTAGGAGGACATCAAAAGTAGACGAGCACTGGTGAAGATGGCATTCCTGGCTACGAGAAAACTAGTAGTATGAAACATAGGCCTTAATTTGACTAAGAAATTTCTGAGAATGTACGTATGCTGCACAATATTGTACGGTAAAGAATCATGGACTCTGGGGAAACAGGAAAAGAAGCGTTTGAGCAGTGGTTCTACAGAAGAAAGTTGAAAGTATGGTAAGGAATGAGGAGGTACTCTGTAGCATACGGTAGGAAAGGTATATGTGAAGAACACTGATATGAATACATCTAAAATAACGACAGGAAGAAGGGACAAGATAGTAGGTCATGTGTTAAGACATCAGGGAATGACTAAGTGCTATTGTGATCTACATCTACATTGATACTCCGCAAGCCACCCAACGGTGTGTGGCGGAGGGCACTTTAAGTGCCACTGTCATTACCTCCCTTTCCTGTTCCAGTCGCGTATGGTTCGCGGGAAGAACGACTGTCTGAAAGCCTCCGTGCGCGCTCTAATCTCTCTAATTTTACATTCGTGACCTCCTCGGGAGGTATAAGTAGGGGGAAGCAATATATTCGATACCTCATCCAGAAACGCACCCTCTCGAAACCTGGCGAGCAAGCTACACCGCGATGCAGAGCGCCTCTCTTGCAGAGTCTGCCACATGAGTTTATTAAACATCTCCGTAACGCTATCACGGTTACCAAATAACCCTGTGACGAAACGCGCCGCTCTTCTTTCGATCTTCTCTATCTCCTCCGTCAACCCCATCTGGTACGGATCCCACACTGATGAGCAATACTCAAGTATAGGTCGAACGAGTGTTTTGTAAGCCACCTCCTTTGTTGATGGACTACATTTTCTAAGCACTCTCCCAATGAATCTCAACCTGGTACCCGCCTTACCAACAATTAATTTTATATGATCATTCCACTTCAAATCGTTCCGCACGCATACTCCCAGATATTTTACAGAAGTAACTGCTACCAGTGTTTGTTCCGCTATCATATAATCATACAATAAAGGATCCTTCTTTCTATGCATTCGCAATACATTACATTTGTCTATGTTAAGGGTCAGTTGCCACTCCCAGCACCAAGTGCCTATCCGCTGCAGATCTTCCTGCATTTCGCTACAATTTTCTAATGCTGCAACTTCTCTGTACACTACAGCATCATCCGCGAAAAGCCGCATGGAACTTCCGACACTATCTACTAGGTCATTTATATATATTGTGAAAAGCAATGGTCCCATAACACTCCCCTGTGGCATGCCAGAGGTTACTTTAACGTCTGTAGACGTCTCTCCATTGATAACAACATGCTGTGTTCTGTTTGCTAAAAACTCTTCAATCCAGCCACACAGCTGGTCTGATATTCCGTAGGCTCTTACTTTGTTTATCAGGCGACAGTGCGGAACTGTATCGAACGCCTTCCGGAAGTCAAGAAAAATTGCATCTACCTGGGAGCCTGTATCTAATATTTTCTGGGTCTCATGAACAAATAAAGCGAGTTGGGTCTCACACAATCGCTGTTTCCGGAATCCATGTTGATTCCTACATAGTAGATTCTGGGTTTCCAGAAATGACATGATACTCGAGCAAAAAACATGTTCTAAAATTCTACAAGAGATCGACGTCAGAGATATAGGTCTATAGTTTTGCGCATCTGCTCGACGACCCTTCTTAAAGACTGGGACTACCTGTGCTCTTTTCCAATCATTTGGAACCCTCCGTTCCTCTAGAGACTTGCGGTACACGGCTGTTAGAAGGGGGGCAAGTTCTATCGCGTACTCTGTGTACAATCGAATTGGTATCCCGTCAGGTCCAGTGGACTTTCCTCTATTGAGTGATTCCAGTTGCTTTTCCATTTCTTGGATATGAAGATGTTGGCACAGGAGAGAAATTCGTGGCATTCAGCATCAAACCAGTGATATGACAAAAAAAAAGTATTTGTTTGGTAGTGTGGGCAGCGAATACACATTACTTCCTGATTACGCTGTTGTGGAAGTACTGTAGGATCTTTTTCAGAATAACTTGGGCAGAATTTCTATGACAGTCACAAATTACATATAGTAATTACACAGGGATTGTGTACAGTTTTAACTTGCAGACCAACTACTTTGATGCTTATTATTTTCAAGCATTCTACGTTTCCGTACTACTGTCACATCAGTAGATTTTAAAACACTGTCTTCAGGAGCAGAATAAAATTTCACTCTGTGGCTGAGTGGAAATTTCATTGTTTTTAGGATTTATTTTTAGTCAACCGCTCCTTAGTTCGACTTCCACGCCGTCTGATGGCTCCCTCTGTCAGGCGCTTTCGTCCTTCAAACTCATATAGCGCCGACCGCCTCATCAGTGAGCCTGTAACACTCCAACCGAAAAAAGGACCTCTGTTGTGTATGTTTTATGTGTTGGTCACCATGTGGAACTCCCTAGGAGTTTAAAACGGTGTGTTACAGCGGGACGGGAAGCAGAGACTTATATTTTCGCGGGCAGTTGTTTACCTACTGACAACCCAAGCTCGACTCACGACCCACCCTCGAAGGTGTACTTTCTCCAGGACCTCTCCTCCTGCTTTCCAGACTCGACAGTGGTTTTCCTGAATAGCAATTCCAGCAGCACTAATACCAAAAGGTATTCGTAAGAGCTTTTGTGAAGTTTGGATGGTGGGAAAAGAGATAATGACGGATGTGGAAATGTGAGAGGGAGTCGCGAGCACTTGCCGTGAAAGACGAAGGTGCGTCTAATCCCGGTCAGAAGCACAGTTTAAATCTGTCAGAAAGTTTCACATCAGCGCACAGTCATCCGCGAGTGAAATTTCATGTGTATGGAAATGTTTTACTTGTGTTGAGGCCGATAAATATGTTACTTATGAATACTAGTTTCGTTACATTATTTACAATTACGCTGTGTTCAAGTACGAGATGTATTGTTCCTCTTGGAGAACTCTTGAGAATAGCTTAAAGGGTGAAACCAGATGTGTAAAATATTTTGATGAAACTTGACTTTCCACTCAGTGATGGACATAGCCATTCAGTAACAATTCGAAGGAAAAACACGTCGTTCTTATTGGACAATGTAATATTATGTACTTTTCTCGGTTCTTCGTTGCCTCTCTTACATCACAAACAGTAACCCTACTCCCGATTCTTTGAACAATATAAATCTCATGTGTAAAACAGTTTTAAACGTCTCATTACTTGTTCATTATCGAATACTTCACAAGCGCAGTTGGGTTTGTGCGCTCCGTTTTATGTAAGATTAATTTTTCAGGGGGATCACGTTTTATGACGCCGTAGCTCCTGAACTACTTGTTGTACAATGATAAAATTTTGCATGTATAGTCAGTTATATATGTGGCTACTGTCTGCAGCATGTGTTGCAAAGATAGTTAGTAGTGAGGAAGAAATAAATTAAAACGTCATGCCAGAAGCTGACGTTTTACCGCATGAACAGCAAGATCTTTTCTCGTTTCATTATTTTGTGTGGCGTGTGGGCGAGGAAAGTTTCCTAATGGGTTGAAATTATTCGTAAAGTTTCTGGGAAGTTGCCATGTGCTCTCAGTCTCAAATAGTGCATGAATATAGTCTGAATAATTTATGCCTCTTGAGTTACACTACGTCAAGGGTTGTACACAGCCTCTGACTTTAATATTTTATTTATTGTGTAAAACGTGTAACGTAAGATTATACTTATAATGAGTAGATTACAACAGCATTTTAACTTCATACATTCGGTCAATAACTGTATGCAACACCGAAAGTTAAATTGTTGTTACTCGTGGACACCGGTAGATAAGTTACATGCAAACTGATAAACTGATTTTGGAGACCGATGTTAACCGTTTCATCCCTCACAATACTAAGGGTGAGGTCGGTGGCGGGGAGGGGGTGGGGGAACCAGGAGTTTGAAGCATTGCTTGAGGAATGTCATTTCTTTTCATTTTATTTGTCAATTACTTAAAAATATTTTATCTTGCGCGTACGTGCGCCTTGTAATTGAACAAATATTTTAAATTGTTTATAAAAATTGTAATGAAACGTACAGAAACGAAATACTGTACGAACTGGATACTCAGATCAATGACATCAGAGAAATCAATCTGTGGCTGAGACGAATCGCAGAATTTGTAATTGCAATGTTTTAGAAAAAGCGAGAAGTGAAACTCGTCTTAGAAAACTTGGCCATCTTCTCTTGTCTGCATCGATGTGAGCAGGTGTATTCTGTGTGACTCTTTAGTACCTTTGGATATCTTTTCTAGTCAAATACGTAAAACTTTTCTTGGATTGTTCTTATCATCTATAGTTAAAAGTCTTCCCTGCCATTATTAAGGTGTATATGTATTTTAATTTTGTGATATTTGGTTCAGAAATATTAGCTGGAATTGCGAGCCCAGTGGATCACAGCAGAGAAACACAATGACCGAATTCATTTCACGTCCATCCGTTGATTTTGTTCTGCTAGAAGCAAAACATGTCCACGAGATTATTTGCCGAGCATTTAATAGCATCTTGCGATTATTTTGATCAAGGACCAATTACATATCATCTGACCATTGTCTCCGAACTGTGAATCTGCTGCTATCGCGTCTATCAAATACAGTTCCCACAAAACTGATTGTGGTGTAAAATTGCTACAGCTCGCAAATGATGATAACTTCATGAGCCTATTTTATTCTGTAGCCATTGCATTATTTTTAGATGTGTGTGTGATGCAGTAGAGAGACTGCAAGCCACCAGCCACAATGACCGTTGTTCCGTTGATCAATGGAAAAGGAACTAAATTCATTTACCTAGTTGATTTTTGCAAAATTTGGTATTTTATTGAAATATCGGTGCAAGCGCGGTAAGATACTTTGTGCCCACCTTTACAAAAATTGTAGTCTAGATATGTACTTAATGTTTTAAAATTTTGAAGAAGATATTTGTTGTTTAAAGGGGGACATTGATGAAAAACACACACAATATCAAAAATGCACCAAATCCACAGTTTTGAAGACATGGCAATGAAATTTTGTACCACGCTTTACATGAAAGTAACACATTTACATATAAAATCCTTTTATTATATATATTCTACCTTTCTAATGATATTTGAAGTTTTATTTTCAAAAAAATAATGTATATTCCCTTTACTCAGAAAATATTCAAGAGATTTCTACAAAAAATTTCTCTGTTTCATCTCTTTATATGTTTTACGCTTATCTCATGAGATTTTTAAAATAGGGCAAGTGGGACAATTTTCATAAATTCTTAATTATAATTCCACAAATACAATTTTAAATTCATGCAAAATTCCAAGCACCTTGCCCCATATCTCAGCTTGCAAACAAAATTTCAAAACTTGCTACTGGGACAACGTTTATTAGGTTTACAGAAATATGTGTACAAAATTCCATAATTCTAGCATTCATAGAATCTAATGGAAAGGTACATAAACTTTAAAAAAAACTTTTCAGGAAACGCAATATTAGTTCAACCTAACTTTTTTCCTTGTGTCACATCTTCCGAAGGCACCACATTTGTACTCCGAGTCGTCTTTCCCTTCAAGGCTTCTCTTCTGCTTTCTTGTAGTCTGTCTTCTTTCATTTACCAGGTCTTCAATTGACTTTTCAGCTGCAGAGACGCACTGTAAATTTATTTTTCTCAGGATGTCTTGAGTAAAATTTTCTATCTTGAAGCCCATTCTTTCTAGTACATTCATCCTCCCGAAGTTCCCATCATTAAATCATTAAATGCGTCATAAGTTTGCAATTCTGAGAACTGTAGCAGATGCAAATGTGTTTTTAGGGCATCTTTTCCATATGAGTAAATTTAGAGACTGATTTGGATTTTGGGTTTGGCCATGAACACACTTCTTGAGAAGTTCAGGATTGGCCAAAGATGATCCATAAAACCAAAGAATATGTTCGCGGCCTTTTAGATGTATCCCGCACACGTTTGGTTGAAAGTAATACACAGAATCGTTGTTCACTGAGCTGGTGTTGAAGTGCTGCTTCAAAACGTGGGCGTGGCAGGAAGACCGCGCCACACTTTCAAATAATTTCCTGGCACTTCGGATGCGATTTCAACAATGAAACTTTGGAATCTTATTGTCCATGAATTGTAGTAACAAATAAAAAATAAATCGAAGATTGACATTTTTGGTCAATTTCATCATCGTCCACCCTAAATGATTTCTTATGAAATATTCCGTAACTGTTTTAAATTTTTCATTAAGTGGGTCACCCAACAATTTAAGCCTTTACAGTGAAAGTGACCTCTCGCAACAAATGCTGTATTCATATTTTCGGGTGCCGTAGCCTTCTTGCATATCTGCATATCTTTAAAATGTATGTCGTTAATAAAAGTCATCAACAGTTAAGGAAATTTGTATTTTTAATTTTTGTGGTGGTCTTGAAGCACCTCTCCTCTGTGCATACACATTACGGAAAATGAGTTGGTATTGCTAATACTGTGCTAAAAGATCCATTGAGGTTATAGACCCTACTTATACATCAGTACCTCCTAAAAAAGTATGATTTCATAAAAAATAATAACAATTAATGAAATCCTCTTTTTTTGTGGTAGGCCTGACGTACCCTGCCCCGCACTATCACCCCTCCCGCCGCGTTGATAGCACACCATATATAAAATGCGTTTGTTTTATACGGCCAAGGTGTTTATTACCACTAGAATGGTAACGGAAGGGGGAATAGTACATTGTTATTAAATGATTGTAAATTTTACTACCCCTTACTAGTTATCTGGAAGGTCTCCAGTGGTGTGTCTGATAGAAAAGAAGTACAAAATGTCCTGTTTTACACGCCATATTGGTAATAACAGATCAGCGGGAACCGAGAACTGGTACCAACTGCATTCGTAAATTTTACGAGTGTATAAAGGTTGCTACAGATGTTCCCAATCGTAGCTGCCTTTTAAGCCCAACAGCGTATCTGCACGTCATGTTAGCGAGCTTCCTTGTTTTGTTAAGCAGACTACTTTGCGTTGCGCTGAACTAGACGTATAGGAACAACTCTGGGACGTTAGCGGAAGTTGGCCGCAACTCCCGACTGCGGTGCGTCGGTCCGACCTAATCCCGCAGAGTTGAGGGCGCTCCGCTGTGCTGTGGGGCAGGTGGAGGTGGATGTGGATGTGGATGTGGCCGTGGATGCGGCCGGCCAGCTGTCCCGCCAGATTAGGCGGCTCCACAGTAATGCCGCCCGCAATCTGGCTGCCCGGCTCAGCGCCGCGAATTATGGCGGTTGCGGCGATGGCGCCCCTGCCGGCGAGAACGCACACCACACGCCTGTCTCCAGGCACCCCTCCACTGCGAGAAGCGGGGATTCCCCGAAAGCGAAAGCATTTCCCCTTTAGCTCTCAAGTCTTAAGTTTACTGTATGTTTCAGTTAAAGTACACGAGCAGCAAGAAATCTTTACCTGCGCATCAACAATCTTTCCATAAGTCTCCTATCACCCACAATCCATCTATATCAATATGATTACTCTGTAGTGCACCCACTTAACTATTTCGCTTAATGCACGCAGAATCTATTTCAAAGGATGTATCCATTATACTGTCGAATAGCACACGGGAAAAATGAACACCTAAATCTTTTTGTGCGAATACTGTGGTTTTTCTTGTTTCACGGTGGTCTTTTCTCGCAATACAGTTGGGACTCAACAAAATAGTATCGCATTCGGAGTTAAAAGTTGGTGACTGAAATTTCGTTAAAAGTTACCACCGCAACGGATTTTTTTGTTTGTTTTGTTTTGATGATTTCCACCACAAGTCGTTTAAAAAAAAGTTAAATGGCTCTGAGCACTATGGGACTTAACTTCTGAGGTCATCAGTCCCCTAGAACTACTTAAACCTAACTAACCTAAGGACATCGCACACTTCCATGCCCGAGGCAGGATTCGAACCTGCGACCGTAGCGATCGCGCGGTTCCAGGCTGTAGCGCCTAGAACCGCTCGGCCACTGCGGACGGCCAACTCGTTTAACATATTCGTTACTTTACTGTAGCGTATTTCGCAATAAAACGATACTAGCTTCCTTGTTAGATCTTTTTCAGTGTTCTCCGTCAGTCCTTTGTGTTAAATATCACGTAGTGCGCAGAAATAGTGCAGAAGATGACGGACAAAAGTAGCGTAGGCCGCCTCTTCAGTAAATTTGCTCCATCTTCCAAGCGTTCTTCCAGATCCCCACAACATTTCCTATGTGATGATTCCAATGATGTTTTCGTAATTGTAATACTTGTTTAAATTGATGACCTTCAAATTTGTGTCCTGTATCGTGCATCCTCTGCTGTTTTTTACTTAAGCGATTAAGGAGATATTCTGAACAGACCTGTTGGATTTTTGTAGGTGGTACTGCAAACTGTTCCTCGTGAAAAGTGTGTAACATTACAGTTCATACCACATGTAGCCACTCGACAAATTCAGCCTCTGGATGCTTGCCTTCTGCGCGTCTATAAAACACATTATCTGTCGCTATGCCTTAAATGACAGCCACTTTCACAATAAGCTCCACGACACACTATTTCGCATTTAGTTGCATGCCATTACATTCCATCAGTTCTCATCGACCCCTGACAACAATATAATAAAATACCTATTGTTTAATAGTGGATACCTAGCTGAACGCCCTGCACGATTTGTAACTCCCATGGAGTTCGTCTTCCATTTGGATGGTGCGAAGTTTTGTGATCACAGGTTTGCGCCAGTTTTCATTCGGGATTCATAGTGCAAGTTGATGGTTTGTTTTGGATAATTCTTGAATGTTGCTGATGTCCATTCATCATGTGGAGAAACACATTTTTTGTTGCTCAATGACAAATCTGTTTTCGGTTTCACTAGACAACTTTCCACCAATTACTACGAGCTGTCACCTCTATGAAAGGAAATCACGAGTCCAGTAGCAAACCGGCAAGAAGCACATTGAGCACGATGTCGCAAGTTGAAGGTACTGTCTTAATAACTATGACAGGAAAAATATTAACCGCTAACGACCCACAGTGTGCGTAAGGAAGGCGACAGGAAATGAATGTCCGGAAGGTGCATACATCCCATAGAAGCTAGGTCTCTGCAGCCGACCTAATTTTTAATATACTTCTGTAGTTTCATCCTTAGACGTTCGAATCTCTTCTTTTCCGGTTTCCGTACAGTCTATGATTCACTTCCACCCAGTGCTATGCGTCAAACGTATATTCTTAGAAATTTTTTCCACAAACTTTTCATACTAATAGAATTGTTTTGGCAAGCAACGTCCTCTTTGTCGGTGGTAGTCTATTTTATGTTCTCTTTTGTGTGCCTATCGGGCGTTATTTTGCTTCCGAGGTAGGAGAGTACATTCACTATGTCCACTTCGTTGTCTCCAATTTTGATATGAAGTTTATCGCTTATCTCATCTCTGCTACGCATCATCACTTTTGTCTTTCTTTTGTTCACTCTCAATCCACACTAATCATTGATATCCTTTCACCCTGAATTTTAATCCCAATCTGGAACATTTCTTTTGTAAGGCGTCAGGCAAATCCAACACCTTCCATGAAAACCCTGACATGATAAGCAAATCCAGCAGTATGTCACATAGCTCCGAATAAATCGTGACATTAAATTAACCAAAGTAATAAGATTAACGAGTGAGCAAATCGAATACCACAGACTAACACAAGAATGCCTAAATGCATGTCATACCTTCCCGCCGTGAAACAGACGCAGTTCCGAGGGGAGAAACGAGAACAGAAGCCGAGAGCAGAACCGTGTTAAGCTAGAAGGCCCTGCGATTAGGGACAGACACCCACGTCGCCAACAAACCGCCAGGACCACCCCCAAGCCCATGTTAAAAGATAGAGCCCTCCAGAATAACATTATAGATTTTACGATAACACTAAAAGGGCCACACAAGCTGCAAGTTTTAGTGTGAGACTTTTTCGCGTCTCTGTTACGTTGCAAACGTTAAAGACATTGCCCCACCATGAAAAGTATAACATTTCTCATTGAATGGACAGAATTTTTGCAGGCGGAGCTTAAGGTTAACATTGAGACCCTGATTGGTCAGATGAAAACATAGCCAGATAGTGTTTTTTAAACCAACTTCGGTAATTTGTAGTAAGGAGAAGCTAGGAGAGAGTTGCTTCCGAGACGGCAAGCTGTATGGGGCTGCGCCGCCCGCCGCCCCCTGACACTGCCTAAACACCGACAAGGTAATGAACGCACGCGATGCCGCATTTTTGAGCACATAAGGCTTCACTCAGAACTTAAGAAGTCTCATCTGCTACACCCCCTTTTTACGTAATACTAACGTCGATCGTCAATTAAAGCTCATGGTATTCACATTTGCTACTAGAAGTTAAAAACTGAAACGCGATGATTTTTCTGTTATATAATTATTGAGAAGCCCCATCAGCCACTGCAATTTACGACAAGTTAAATAAGTAATTAAAGATAACTGAGGGTCACTGAAGACCATTTTTGATAGTTTTCTCTTTTCTGAAACTTAACTTAAATCTAGATTATAGATGTGATATGGCATAGGTCATCCTTCGATCCATTGCAGAACTTGGAAACCCATTCAGGGATATTCGTTCACATTTTTGTTGAACGCAGTCGGTTCTTACCATCCTGTATTAAAACATTTCCTTTTATCAATAGTGCAATTTATAAACAATGTTTTGTGAGTAGAATAAAATTTACAATGGTAAACTTAACTGCTTTTTTGACGTTATTTTACCAGCTAACTAAAAATAGGAAAGCCTTGAACCCCTTCCACTAAAGTTAGTTGGCATTAAGATTCTTTTACAGGGAGTGCAGTGGAGCAGACCCTGCGATCATGAAGTATTTGGTTATATCATCGCTAGTCGCACTGAACTCTTCTGAACTCTACAAGTCATGTGTCGTCTGGCGTCTCCTTACCAGCATCAGGTCCCAGGTTCAAACTAATCAATTCCCTAAGAAACACGCTCAGAGCGTCGTTGAGCGAAAGTGGTAGGGAGACACG